>NC_056729.1:1024293566-1024893566 GCF_019279795.1 Protopterus annectens
TATGGGTGTACTGGGGATGTAAATGTGCTCAGCGGCATGTGGTCGCATGGCATCCAGGAACTGGTGGAGTATCCTGGATGCAGATGCCTGTGAGACCCCCATGATATCCCCAGTTGGTCTTTGGAAAGTTCTTGTAGCTAGTATTCTTAAGGCTACACATACCTTGGTATCCAATGGGATAGGTTCCCCTCTGTTGGTTCTGGGTCTGAGGTGAGGCCGGCACAGCTCAACAAGTTGCTGAAATATGTTCCTGTCCACCATGTAGTGCTCTACTATCTCCAGATCATGTAGCTCCTGGTAGGTTACCCTGGGTCTGAACACTCTTCTCCTCCTCCTTAGTCTGAGTTGGCACTCAGCATTATCCTCCTCACCACCCTCAGTCTCTAGCACATACTGACAGATCAAAGCAACAGCAGCCCCTGACATGTTTTGTTAGTTTTGTCAGATTAAAATTGCCCCGAATGTGTACACCAGTGGTGTAGAGTTTGTGGGAAAAAAACAGACTGAAAGGTGTTTACATAGTTTATAGTAGTGTGGTGGGCTGCCGCCTGTGTAATTGCCTGATTCTGATACATTCCATCTATCAGCTATGGTAGTTCTCCTTGACTGCCTTCCTTCTGCTTTTTCCCCTTCCCATTTCCTCTGTTTAAGCCCCGATGCATGCCACGCATACCCAGTGCTCAAATGTAAACAGGTCTGCTACACTTTTAAGCAGAACTGGCCCTTCCCTGGACGTGAACATGCTCTGTATTTCATGGAATAAGACAAAACAGCCTCAGACACACACCCTTCCTTAGCTGTGCTTAGCTAAGGGCAAACACGGGCCACTGAGCTCCAGTGTGCTTGCAGCAAGGATGACACACACCCTTTTCATGTTAGCTGTTCCTCCTGTCTATACAGTAGTGTTAGAGCACCTACACTGTTAGGTGCAGTCTGACACTTAAAAGAAATTTGTGATTCAATATAAATCCCTTCATTTGCATACACCACTGCCTTACTCCATAGTTATCACACTTACACTGGGACTTTCCCCTTAGCAACCACTATTCTCTGGTATTGTTTTCATTCTGCATGCCATAGACTATAATGTCAAAATGCAGATTTCTGTAAAAATAGATTTTTGTCTTTTTTTTTTCGGTATGATCCTGTTTGCGCACCTCCCGCGGCTCTATGCTTAATTGGCCGAGATCAGCTAAAAAAAAGTTTTATTTTAAAAAATTAAAACTATTTATCATGCCAGTGGCCATATATTTGGCCATTGGCATGCCTAATAAATATAATACAGCTTTATTTTGAGCTGTCATGCCTCCGTTTTCTTATCTGCAGAAATGTGTTCAGCTAGTAACTGAACACATTTCTGCTTCTTACACTATTGCTGCACAGACACCTGCCTGCTTGCTGAATTTCTAATTCACTTCATTTGCATGGTTTTCACCAGCAAATGAGGTAATTATCATTAGGCAGTAGTGTCCAAGTAAGAGTGCTCGTGCACGTCCCAGGATCCTTTTAATGAATCGCTTGGCGGCCATATTCTTTGCAGCAGCTGCTGCACTATTCCTGCACTCCATGTAGGGTTTAATGAATCCCAGGGACGGTGTCTGTGAGAGCAAATCAGGCAATTATGTTGCTGAAAGAATTGTGGAAACCATGCTGATCATCACAGAGAAGTATTTGTTGATGTGGTTAAATATCAGCTTGTAAATTAGTTTTTTCCCCAATTTCTTTCTTAGTCAAATATCTGCTTGTAATTTTTTTTTTTCAAATTTTTTTTTCTTAGGAGGCATTAGTTGGCTCTAATATTTACATTCTTTCGGATGGAATTTCATAGGAAGAGGGATTATAATGGCTTGCTTTGAAAGGTACAGGAAATGTTCCTGAAATTAGAGAGAGATTATAAATGAGAGTCAGGGGTCTAACAATGAGGGATGCAGGTTGGAAGATCTTGCACCATGAGTAATAGCAGTGCTGGCATGGTGTAGAGGTGGGATACATAACTCTGAGATGGCTGGGATGGATTTATAATTGGAGGTGAAGTTTGAAAAGGAGATAAACTTTTGATTATGTTTTGAATAGTTTCAGTCATGAAGAATTAGTAAATATCAACAACGTTTTGGCAGCCTTTTACTGCAATAGCAGTTGAGGCCTGTGTGGAATCTGTGATATTGCCAATTAATAGTTTCAACTCCTTCCAAGAAGTGTTTTGGACTACTTGCAAAACTTTTCCTCAGAAATAAGGCTTTTACTGCATTAGTTGTTATTCTAGCTTTCTTTCAGAAATTTACGTATATGCTACACAGCTGCACATTCTTGCTTAGTCTATTTCTAATTTCAGGTGTGGTTGGGACGTCCTCCTTTTAAAGTTACAAATAGTCTTTCCTATGTAGTAAAAAAAAACATGACACACTGGGCTCTGTGAACAATCTTTTCACTATTACAGTATGCAGCCACTTTACTGTTATATTTCTTACATGTAGTGGGGAAGATGAAAAAATCTCTGCAGCTCATGAACTTGTGAAAAGTACAAAAAGGGGTCCAACATTAAAAGGCACCAAGCCTCTCCATATTGTCCTTATTGAACGTCCCTTCTAAATAAGACCTAATGTTCCTACCTTTTTTGAAAGCGAAAGAAGGACCGGGATCCAGAATCGTGCTCACCAGTCTGTTACTAGACAAAATGGACCAGGTGCCACAAAGCATCCCTTTAGTCTCCTGGACATCTTTACTGAAAGTTAAGGTCATACTTCTTTTTAGTTTTTCTTTCCTTTTCTAAGTGTAGGGACCACTGAGGTCACATAAATACTTTTTTTGTGGTTCATATAAGGAAGTGCATTCCCTTGCTTTTAGATCCTTAATAGGATCAAAAATAAATCTGATAGTCCCACTTTGATACCCCTCTCAAGAAAATCTCTGTGGATGTCCTGCAGGTTTTTCAGAAAAGTACCTGTTTCTCTGGATACATCAGCATTCTGCATATCCTGTGACTGTATTACGTTATGCTTAGTCATTTGTGGGTGCATGCTGCTTGCATGAAGCAATAAGTTTACCTGGGTGGGTTTGCAAAATAAATCACTGTAACATTTTTGTGACTGTGCATGCTTCAGTGAGATCCAAAAAACTAACCTTATGTTAACTGTGATGAATATTACATTTCAAAAAGTTTGATTGGGTAGTGTGTACAAAGAAATTCTTAAAAACTTCCACTGCCCCTTCCCATGAAATAAAAATATCATCAACAAATCTCAGATAACATTTGATGAAGCACCATAACTCATGAGGTATAGACTGCTTCACTCTCCCTCTTAGCTAATGTTGTATTAGCTAGACTAGGGGACATAGCTGCTCCCTTTGCAATTCTACATTTCTGTTTGTAAATTCTGCCATTAAATCCAAAGAAGCTGCTCAGTACCAAATGCAGTAAGTTAGAAATTAGGGTAATCTCACCTTGAAGGACTAAGGTTTACTTCATCATGGAATATCTCACAGCCTCTATACAGTACACGTAGGACAGCATAGTGTAGAGTGCATCTACATCAATAGTCACCAAAATCGAATCACCAGTGACAGGAAATGATTTAACGTTCCTCAGAAAATCAAGCGTGTCCAGCACAAAGGAGTTAGCCCCACTAGCCAAGGGTTTAATATGATATTCCAGAAAAATCATTGCTGGGTCAGTGATGCCACCTTCCCCTGCTACCACTTGGCCTGTATGGGGAGTCCTAAATATTCTTGTGTGGGTTTGGAATCCCAAAAAATCTAGATATCTTAGGATGGGCTACTGA
Source organism: Protopterus annectens (assembly GCF_019279795.1). Classification (NCBI taxonomy): domain Eukaryota; kingdom Metazoa; phylum Chordata; order Ceratodontiformes; family Protopteridae; genus Protopterus; species Protopterus annectens. The sequence goes on from NC_056729.1 coordinate 1,024,297,346, forward strand.
TAGGAAATCATGAAGTCTTCCATTGATAAGATCTTTCTCATACAGCTGTTGCAGGGTGTCATGTATGTTCTTATATATGGAAGTAACAGACTCAGTGCTGACTTTATGATAAAAGATGATAAAAGCCAGGGTTACTAACCACCCTTTTGATCTTTTATATATATTTGTCAGTGTCAGCAATAAATATGTCTCCTCCCATGTCTGCGTTCATGATCTGATATGATTTATCCAAGATCATGTCTCTGAGGGCTTTAATTCCAACTTTGCTCATATTGTAAAACTTCTTGCAGCAAGGTTGCTGATGGCTCTTCTGATGTCTGCCTCAGATTTACTCTCAAACCACTCAGTGTTAGACGTCTTTCACTTTATCATGAAAAAATACGTGTAAATTCAGCTTCTGCACATACAGCCTTAAGTGAGTGATGGTGTTCATCACCTTACTCTAGTCAATGGGAATCAGAGTCATGCCTTTTTCCAGGACATTTCTTTCTACATCAGAAAAGAGTTTAGAAGAGTGGTTCCTGACCTTAGTCTGGGGTTTGAGGATGCTGTTGTTGGGTGAAATGCCATGAGCCCCTTTAGGTATCTCTTCCCTTGGTAGGAGCGGTCCCTGCAAGGGTAAAGAGATCCTTGGTATCCCTGCTGCGCAGATCATGCTCTCTTATTCCCTGGAGTAGAATTTAGATGAGAATCCATCTCCATATGCAGCTTTCTCCTGTGATGAATGTCTAGCTCCAAAGGAACAGAACCCCCCTGGAAAACCTGTAAGGTATCCTGCATGAAGTGAAGACTAGTGTTAGGTTCCCTAGTAGACAAATCTCGGTGATGTCCTACATAACTGACCTAGGAGAAGTGGAGGGGGTTGGTGATATGCATCAAAATATTTAGTCTTAGATTTCTATTTCTGGGGGGACTTGGATGTTGTTTTGTAGGTTTCCTCTCAAAATGAAGTCACCATCTGTGCTTTTCCCTTGGTAGTCCATGTAATCCCTGACGTCATGTTCAAGTTTTCTCAGTTTAATTTCTTCGACTTTTGTTTCATGGGCAAACACTCTCCTAGAATCTTATTGAATTTTCTGTCAGGTACACCAGACTCTCTGGCTTTTTCTTCAAGAGTAATGCTTTCATTAGCAACCAGATCTTGTATTTTTTATTATATTTAATAAGAATGCCCACCAGTTTCAAACCTTCCCAGACAATTTTTTTTCTCCTCACCTTTTCTAGTTGATTTTCTTTCAGAATCTCTTAAGTTTCTCCTTCTCTGGCATCCATGCAGTGTACTTAGTATCCAGTAACTTCATTTTACAACTGACAGAATTACTAGCCTTTATTTCACACTGGGAGAGCTGAAGTTAAGCTGTTGATGAGTGTCCTTCTCCAACATTTACAGTTTGAGTCTTGGAATGTGCTTTTAGTTCTGATCATATATTTGGGTAAAAGGAATGATCTTTAAGAAAAGAGGAGAGATATATCCCATCTCAGCCTCTTAGTGTAGAAATCTGGACAAAGTCTGACAAAATGGGAGAGACAAAGGCCCAAAAATAGGGACAGATTTTAAATATTGCTCTTATAAAACTAGAACATTGTTAGAATAACAGGATTTATGTTAACATGCATTTTCTGAAGGATTTGAAAGCTGAAATTCAAATGTATGTCATCATTTAGTGACTTCACTCCTTGGATCATCCCAGTAATTTGCCAGAAAAAAATCACAAATTTTATGAGGAACAGACCAAAAATATGAGGCAACAATCTGGACATTCTGCAAGAATCTGGACAGTTTAAGAGGTATAGGACCAAGGACTGCGAAAACATGATTTGTGCACTGAATTATAACTGGGGAAGGAGGGGTTGGATGAGAGGACCTGAGTAGTGAAGACTTTTAAGGATATAAGTTGGTGCATCACTAATTAGTTTGGAGGCCAGTGAGAGGAAGGTCTCATTTCTGACCAGTTTAAACAGTTGAGAGGAGATTAGAAAGTCAGCACATTATTTCAGATGTATGCAAGTTAGCTTTTTAATGGTTTTGCAGTGGTGTTTACTTCTTGAGGAGAGAGTGATTACTCTGCACATGGTGGATGTATTTCTTTTAGAGGCTGCAGTAATCACAGGGAGACTATATTCTAGCTGAGCCAGTAAGATGCCTTTACATATGGCATTCCTACAGGGTCAGAGAAGAAAAGGGGAGATCCTATTAGCCCGTAGGAGAGTTAATTTTTGTTGTGTCTGTAATCCACATGAAGATGGAAATTTAGGAAGGGTACCAAACAAAGGTGTACTTATTTGAACGTAGTGATGTTTTCAGTAGTGTTACTCAGATGCTTAAGGATTTGTAGATGTCTGGAGACAGAAGTGAGCTTTTAACTATTACCAAAAAGAATTTTTTTCCACAGGAGTTAAGCAAATGACTGACCCACTAAACAAAGGCATATAAATCAGCCTGAAGTTCCTTTTCAGGAGATGAGATAAAGTGGGTGCAGCAGATTAGGGCCATGTCGTTAGCATAAAGCAAGAGAGGATGATGACGTTAGTCAAGAGGGAGTTTGTTAATGTATATGGAAAAAAGGAGAGTTGCCAGAACAGATCCTTGGGGGACACCTTTCTTTACAAGATTATTTTTGAGAGGATAATGGATTGAAATTCACTGGGAAGTGGTGGTTAGAGAGAGAGTTTTTGGACCAGGGCAGTGTGCCTTTGGTAATGCCTATTTCAGTGAAATGGTCAAGGATACCTGTGTTACAGTCAAGATCAAAGGGTCTGGCGAGGTCAGTAAAATGTCTCCAGTAATTAGGATTTTGTCCATTCCAAGATGAATGTTGTCAGTGAGTGTCCAGATAGTTGTGGATGTACTTCAACCAGACCAGATGTTACGCTGCTTTCATGGTTTCAAGATGTACTTGCAAATAGATCCTTCACTATAAAAAAAATACTCTGCATCTCTCAAGTCATACCTCAATCAGATGCCCCTCAGGGCTCAATCCTAGCCCATATTCTATTCTTCAGTTTTGTAAACAAGCTACCATATAACTTGCCCAAGCTTCACCTTATTCTCATTCCACTGACAGGGCCCTTTACAGATTCAGTCTTATATGCCTACAGATTCAAAGACAACTCCAACAAGAGCTTCTTGAATAAAACAAATCACTTACCACCAGAAAGTTCCTACTCATCCCTCCAAAAAATAAAAACAAAAAATAAATCCATGATATTTGGAATCAGGCACCCTCAATATCAAAGACCAATCTGACAACCCCACTGAAACCACCTTCTCATTCCAGTACCTTGGCATCTGGTTAGATCAGGTCCTTACCTTGCAGATACAGACTGAAAATATCAGATATAAAGTCAATTACCTCATTTTCTGGTTGCTGAAACTATCTCATCTCTTCTCTCTTCCAGCCAAAGCTGCAATAGGCAAATAAATACTTTCTGCACAAATAAATTTGACCTTCCACTGTTTGCCAAAGCTTCAAACAGAAATACCACTACATTGCAAACCATATCCAATAAAACATGTTTCATAACCAACTCTACCTATCTAAAGCATCACTGAATCACATTTTCCAAAGCAAAACTGTTCCCCATCACTGGAAGAGCAAACCTTCTGTTTGACTCTCTACTGCATAAACTATTCCATCAGGAAACCCCTTCACCATTTGCTATGAGACTTATTGCCTCTTCTTCACCACTCACTAAGAGACTTACTGTTTCTACCTCTATCTCTAATCAAAGGAGCCTGCCCAACTCAGGCCCAGCTCTTCAAACCCTTGTACCACATAACACTGTTCCAAAAGCTTCACTGTGTGAGCATCAGATATCTGGTAATCTCTCCCTACTACAATTTCTGAAATATCCACCTATACTAAAGTCAGACTCCATATGTGTTTCTATATTTTTTGCTATTTGTGATCTTGCACGATGTCTGAAACTGTCCATTTCTGATCAGTGCTCTATACAGTAAACAATATAAAAATAAAAATAAAAAAAATATTAAAAATGCGAATGTAATTTTAGCAGCAGTTGATATGTAGCTATTTAGCCTGTGTCACAGCTAATGCACTATGTTTGGGTTGAAGATAGGTTGCTAGTTCACTTTCAAATAGGGCTGGAGCTGTAAGTAAGTTGATAGTGCAGCTTGTTGACAGGTAGCTGAATTAAGGCCCAACTTCATTTGGTACTGCTCTGTCTAGTACCAATAATGAAATTGTTAACTCAGCACAATAGGCCAGTAGAGAAACCAGTGGTTCTAATAGGGGAAGGGGATTGCTGATTTAGGGCATGGATTCACTTGATACCTTTGCCACCAGTATCAATCATAAATCTGTTAAGTCTTGCACAAGAGGCCAGAAGAGAAAGCAAGAAATTTTGAGGGAACCAGGGTTAGGCTGTATGTTGCCCAAGAGGTCAAATTCACTTGTTACTGCCACCATCAGTAGCAGTTATTCTTCCAAAGAGCTGTAGCAGAAGGCCAATAACTTGTAAGGAGGTTAGAGAGACAATGAGTATTGACAAAAATATAAGTGAGATAATAACCAGCCAAAATCACTTGCTATTGCTACTACCAGAAGCAATTACAATTCTGAGAAGTCCCATTCAGAAGAACAATAACCTGAGATATGGAGGTTTGACAGAAATATAAAAATTATATAGTAGGTGGATGGATCCCAGCTGGCATAATAGTTAAGGGTCTTCACCTCCCAAGCACAAGGGACAAGGTTCAATCCTGACCTCTGGCCAATGCTGGTTTGGAGTTTGTATGTTTTCCATGTGCCTTACAGGGGGAAGAGTTGTATAGATCAACCGCTTTGGGCATCTACTGTGGTGTGCACTGTTCAGCATCCTTAAGATAGAACACAGATCACAGACTGCATGCCATGATGGTGTAAAATATGACTTCTACGTGATTTGATCATGTTGAGTAATGTCAACAAATGGGCATGGGTATTTGCAGGTGACAAGAGGGTTGAGGCCTACTCCAACTTATGGCAGGGACATGCTAAAAGTGGGAGGAGGGTGTCTGAGGTCCTGACTTACTCCATCCAATGGCAGAGACATGCTAAAAGAAGAATGATGTGCCCCTATGCCACGGACCCATGCTAATGGTGGGAGGGGGTATATGTCCCTACTGGCCAGTGTGTGCCCACCATAAAGCCCAGAAGCCCTTGGTCAGTAAGCTACTGGCCGACAGGTGTCCAGTTGCCCAGCTTGGGTTACTGGGGTTAGCTCTGTTGAGCAAAAGCTAGTCGTAAAACCAATCAACCTGCCGCACATGAACTAAGAATTGCTAGACAGGATGGAGCATGGAAGTAGATGAAATGATGGTAAGGAGGAGAATGGATATCCTATGTATCCAGGAGACTATATGGAAGGGCAGTGCAGCAAAGTCACTTGGATTGGGATCCAGAGTCTACTAATCAGGAGGAGGACAGGCTAGAAATGGTGTGGAAATTATGGTGAGAGTGAGAGATGCTTCAGAAGACAGTGAGGGATGTTCTCAGAATTAGTGATAGACTCATGGCAATCAGACATCAGTCTAATAATAGGGCAGTCTTCAGAATTTCAACCTAAGCCCCACAGCAGGGTTGTGAGAGTGAGGAAAAGAGTACATTCAGAAAGCAGTTGCAGGACCTACTAGATAAAGCAGGACAATATGAATTGGTGCTGATAATGGGTGGCTTGAATGCATATAATGGGACAAACAGAACAGGATATGAGGCTTCACATGGGTGGAACAACAGGAATAAAGAAGCAGAGGTCATCCTAGACCTCTGTCTGGCAAATGGTTTGATAGTAGCCAACGCATGGTTCAGAAAGAGAGACAGTCACAAGATCACATACAAGAGTGGCCAGCATGCAACTTGGGTAGATTCCTCATAGTAAGGAAAGGACAGTGTGGTAGAATCAGCAACTGCAAAGTCATCCTCAGTGAAACAGCCCACAGCATAAACCATTGGTTGCCACAATCAGCTGCAAGCACTGGTCAGAGAAGGCTCTAAGGTCAACAGAGACCAAGCTGAAGACCTGGAAGTTGACAGGAGAGAAAGCACAACACCTTGAGGAATTACTTAGAACTCTAGCATCTCAAGAAGAAGAAGAAATAGGTAAAGTTGAAGAAAATGTTGGTACCTCAAAACAGCATGTATGAAGACTACAGAACAGATATGCAGCTGAGCCAGATATGGAAATAAGGTACATAAGGAAAGTTGGTGGTGGAATGCAGAAGTCTAAGAAGTCATCAAAAGAAAGAAGGAGTGCAGGAAAAAGTGGAAGACAGAAAAAAAAATGGCCAGGCTAGGAAGGAATACTGGTTGGCTAACAAACAGTCTAAGAAATGAGTTGCAAAAATAAAGAATAAGGCATCAGAGACACTCTACCAACTTCTGGAAAGTGGATCAGTAGATGGCAGAAAGCAATTATTATATCAGGTTGCAAGGCAAAGACAGAAAGGTTAATAAAATAGTGAGACACCCTGCGTAAGGGATGCCAGCAACAAAATGTTCACAAGTCCACAGGGCATCAATGCCAGATGGATGGAGAACTTCCAGCAACTTCTGAATGAAGAAAACCCCATAGAAGCTGTACTGCCCCAAACACAACCTATGATGAAAGAAGAAGTGGAGCCCACCATAGAAGAAGTAAGAATAACACTAAGTAAAATAAAGTCAGGGAAAGCAGCAGGCTCAGATGAGGTCACAGCAGATATGATAAAGATACTGGGTGAGATAGGAGAGAAATGGCTCTTGAGGATACTCATAGTAGTGTGGACAGAAAGGCCTATCCCAGATGATTGAACAGTAAGCACACTCGTGCCAGTGTTCAAGAACAAAGGGAAAATTCACAACTGTGGGCAGTACAAAGGTATCAAACTGCTGTCACATTGCATGAAAGTCCTGTACAGAGTTATTGATAAACAAATACAAAGAGTAGTAGAAAGTAAGATAGGAAATGAGCAGTTCAGATTCAGATCAGGATGCAGCACAACTAATCCAATGTTTGCAGTGAGACAGATAGTTGAGAAGAAGCTAGAGGTGAGGGAAGAATCCAACTGGACATTCCTAGACTTGGGAGAAAAAATATGACAAGGTCCCAAGTCAGCTGATTTGGGCAGTCCTGTGGTGGTTTGAAGTCCCAAAAACATTGATAGAATTATTGCAGGCTATGTACAAGGACCCAATGACTCAAGCTCAGTGTTCGGTCTCACAGAGAGATTCCCAGTGGGAGTGGATGTGCATCAGAATTCAGCTCTGACCCCACTGCTGTTCATACTAGTAACAGAGTACATTAGCAAACAGGTCGGAGGGGCGAGATCAACAAAGTTGCTGAATGCAGATGATGTGACATTACAGGCAGACTCTGAGCAAGAACTTCAGCAAAGGATAGGAGAATGGAATGTAAAACTTGCGGCACATGAGATTAAACTAAGTACAGATAAGACAGTGGTAATGGCAACAAATGGAGGAAAGAGAAGATGAGAATTGAGATAGAAGAGAAAATAGTAGAAAAGGTGATTGAGAAGAGTGGAAGTATGAATGAGGAATCAGACGGACTGCAGCAAAATGGCACAGAGTGTCAGGTGTAGTATATGACAGAAGAATGCCAAAGAAGCTGAAAAGTAAGATGTACAAAACAGTGATGTGACCAGTACTACTGTATAGTACAGAAACCCAGGCAGTAAAGGCAGAGTATCTGAGGAAGCTAGAGGTGAAGGAAGTGAATCACCTGAGACAGGTGGTAGGAAAACTGTGGGAAAGATGAATAAATAAGGACATAAGAGCAGAAGCCAAAGTAGCTCCATTTGCAAAAAAAGGTAAAATTACAGAGGTTTGGGCACACGTGCAGAAACGCAGGAGACAATCTAGTGAAGAAGATTTGGGACAGACAGGAAGAAGGTAAGAGGAAATGAGGGCATCCAGCAAAGAGGTAGATGGATTGTGTGAGAGAAGATCTATGACAGTCAGGTATGAGTGTTGAAGAAGGCAGGAGAGTGGCATCGAATAGAGAGAGATGGAGACAATTGACATGACACCCCGACCCCATGCAGGAAAATGGGAAAAAAAGGGGGTTGATGATGATGATATAGTGGGTGAATAGATGTTTCCACTTCAGCAGAAATGGTTTAGAAAAAGGTCAGCTTAAGCATTTTTGAGTGGTATTTAAGTAGCTTTGCTACTCATTAAGTTTTTGGCTATAAGAGCCTGGTGAGGAGGTGATGTAAGGTGATGAAGTCTTTTATATATACAGGTAGAAGGTTTCTGTCCTATACATAGCTCTCAACCTTCCATCTCCAAAATGAGGAACACTAGCCCTCATAATGTGGAACAAATGGGCAAAATGTGGAACACATACTAATGGCTTACTAACAACTTCAACTAGGAAGGTCATAGGATGGTTAAAATATGCTGGTTTTACTTATAAAGAAGATCTTTTAATGAATTAAAATGATTAATTTCTATTTACCATGGATTTCACTTAAAAAATTCCTAACACTGAATGTGTGACAGAGTCTTTCAATGTGGAACTTCAAGGAACTTTGAGGAATGTGAACTTTTTAGGACCCCAAATGAGGTACGTTCCTCGTAATGAGGTACACTTGAGAGGTATGGTCCTATAAGAAACAAATCATATGTGGTAAAAGTAAGAAAGAAGAAACACAGGGTCAGATATGCCAGGAAAATATTGTCAGCAATTACTTTACAATACACATACAAAATATGGCACAAGTAAATGTACAAGAAACACATCATTTATAAGCAAACCTTGAAATATGAATGTTTTCATGATTAATGAAGGTAGTGAGGTTGAACACTTATTAGTAGGTGAATACTAAAAAGATCAGGATAAACTTAGTTAAATATTTTAAGTCAGATTTAATTCATTTCTTTAATCCAATTTATGTTTTATTTACTTAGTTTTTGTTGACCGGATTAGTCCAAATAAGCCAGTGGCCTCTTTTCAGGGGAGACCCATGTAGGTATTACTACTGCCTAGGGGAAATCTGGCCAGACCATTGGAGACCTTCCCTTTCCCTTGCTGTAGGAAGAGCACTTGAGCTAACATGGAGGATACAGAAGCTTTGCTACCAGAACTGGAGGGTAGAGGTGCAAGTGCTGATAAATATTTTCATGAAATGGATCAGAAAATGTCTACTGAACAAGAACCTCAACTTGATGAACTACAGTCTGATGCATTACAAAAGGAGTACTTGGCTTGTTTATTGAATGAGCCCAAACCAGATGAAGAAAGTGTTCTGGAATAGTCACAGGCATTGAAACCGTGAGCTTATTTGGATGGAGAGGAACCTGTAAAAGCAGATAAGAGGAGTCAGTTGGGCTCCTTAGAGTTTGACCTGGGAAATCAATAGAGTTAGCAGGGATAAAGTCAAAGTTGGAGTTATGTACAGTACTCATAGTGGTTGAGGAAAAGCTGGAGAAGAAAGTACCTCAAAGAAAATACCCAGGGGTCAAAATTAATGCTAAAGCAGACAGTAACTGGGGAAGATATACTGCCTGAGGTGAACTTATTAAGCCTTTAGGCTTATCTGTGGCTATTTTACCTATTATTCAGCTACAACTGAAACTTTCTGTGATATCACTTTTGAATTTGTGAACTTCTTAGTTTTATGGTGCAAGTAACCAAAAAACACATGGTATATCCCTGAATAAGAAAATATTTTCAGATGTGGATAATTTACTAAAAAAGAGACATTTGTTGCAGTTTAGAACTGATGTTATTGAAGAAATGAGCATTCATAATTACCTTAAAGACTTAAATAAAGAAGGGCATAATATTTCTAAAATTAATGATAATGTAGGTATTTGGAGTAGGGCACGGGAAGCTTGGATCACTCCAAAGCAAAAAAAAATATACAAAATATGTCATTTATGTTCTACTGTGAATACAGAAGGCATTAGTTGCACATTGGAATATAGTGGACAATCTATTTTTTCTTGGATCTTGCACATTTAATTTCTAACTATACTAAGAGAAAATGTAATGAGTTTTGGCACACACACAATTGAGAAATGAAATGTTATAAATGTAAAACTATGGGACATTTCTGGTTTGACTCTACATAGACACAGAAAGAATTAAAAAGGCCAAGGTATACAAATGCAGTGAGGGAGAACAGGATATTTCTACAGAAGAAAATGAGAAGGACAATTTGAATTAAATGCAAAATATAGTTTAGAGAGGTGTGAGATACCTGCTGAGAGCTTACAAATAAAGGACTATGAATATGAAAATAGATTTACTGTATTAGATAAAAAAGTGAAAGAGGGTGAGGGTTAAAATGTGAAGAGTGTCAAGCTACAACAGGTTTCTGTGTGAGAGATAGAAAAAGAAAAAAAATGCAGAGGAATGTGATAGCAACAAAGGCAAAGGATGACCATTCTACTAACATTTGTAAATATAAATACTGTTATTAACACAGAAAAACAAACAGTAGTTTTAAGATAGTGTTACAAGCATAAAGCTGACATAATAAAGCTATTAGATATATATATATATATATATATATATATATATATATATATATATATATATATATAAAGCTGACTAGGAACTACATATACAGGATATGTGAAGTGATACAGCTGTATGGTGTTTGAGAAAAAGGATAAATGTTTGGGCATTTTACTAACTGTCATACTTACCTACCTTTCAGGTAATGAATTTTTATAGAACAATACCAGGCGTGGTGCTGATACCAATAACCTTATACATTACTGATTTACAAAACTGATATCATGTGCTATAGGACATATAAAGTTACTTGTTTTTTAATATACTTGTCATTCTAATAGGTGATATGAAGATGTATCTACAGGATAGTCAAAATAAAATTGACAAAGATAGTTGTAAACACTGGTTCAAGACAATTGTTAACTGCCAATCTCCTAAATCGGTAAAGTGAATATTTTAAAAAGTGTCCCAGTTTAGGGTCTTTGGAGCTGATAGGTTTTGGCTTTGCCCTTGATTCTGCTGTTTGGCTGTTGAGAACTGGACAGGAGATGTCCAATACTACATACACACACACACACACACACACACACACACACACACTAAAGCCAGCCTCTTCCCAAAAAAAAAAAAATCCAGATCACACAAACACAAAATAGTAGAAATCCATGAAAACAAGTAGAAAACGATGATCAACATCACTGAATTGAATTGTACTAAATAAGAATCTCCTTTAGTATGCACTTGATAGTGTGCCAGGAAGCCACATGAAATTTAAAAAAAATGAATGGGATACGCAACTGGCATAATGGATCTTAATGATTTGGCTGGGGATAATTATTTGTTACATTTTTCTACAATTGTAAAACTGTGCATGAAATATATGCAGAATGATAGAAACTACTGAATGGTATGTCAAATTGTGGTGTTGGTCAACCCACTGTAAATTTACTGTGGAAGTGCCTTTATCAGCGCATCTATCCTATCTAAAACAGAAGTAACCCCCCCCATGAAGAATATTTAATACTGAACTGGTCTGCGGTTCAACTGTTTGTGTCCAGAAGGAAACTGCCCATCTGCCAACTATACAGCTATGCTAGCAGCATAAGACAGTGGATTTCAATGCGCCTTTTGTTAAAATTGGGCTTGAAACTTGGCAAAAGACAATAAAAACATAATTTTTTTAAGCTCATGCAATACCATAGTATTTACTGATTTTTCTGTGACCTCTAGTACCTCAAAATATTAATAGGTATGCCACAAATAAAGGTCCATAGCATCTGGGAAATCAGATCCTGCATGGCATCTAACAAAGACAACATACATTCCAGCATTGACAAGCAGTAGATACAGCAATAATAGAACCATAATGGATTTTCCAACATACTGTTTCAAACTTGGTGGAGCTCTAGAAATATATTATAATATGTATTTATATTGACCATACAGTGCTGCAGTTATCTGACATCATGTGAAGTTTCACTTCTAACACACGTGGTGACCATGCACATATTTTTTTAGGTAAACAGATAAAAAAAAATCAAGACCATATCAAACAGGAATTATCTGATCTTTCTGGAAAGATTGTGATAGAGAAGTTTCCCGTTTTGAAAAGAACCAAAGTCTATTTACAGGAATATTATATTGAGACAGGCCTTTGAAAAAGGTTAAATAGGATATTAAATGCATTTCACTAAGCTTATGAAAGAACTTACTGAATGATATTTCATTGGAAGAGTTGAAGAGATGTACAAGTAAAGTGAGGGTTGATAATGTCCCAGTGATAGATTAGTGCTAAGATATGCAAAAGATAGAAAATATTTTTTACTGGTTCAAGTTTAATGGCTTAGAGCAGGATGTATAAATGGACACATAACAAAAGGTATAGTAAAATTCCTTTGCAAGAGAAATGATAAAATAAACATTAATGAAACTGGAGGCCCCTAACTTTAAGGAATATTGATTATAAAATTATCATAAATATTTTGCTGTGTAGGTATTCAAAATACTGTAAAAGTTGTGGGAAAATGAATTTATAGAGTTAAAAATAATAAAGTGAATGAACTGTTGATTCTAACCAAATAACAGTATGTGAGATAGCACAGAATGAATTAGATGGCAAAGTCATTATCTGTGAAGTGGAGAAAGTTGACAATGTTAAACATAGTACATTGTGGGATATATAAACTGCATATAACATACTATTGCAGATATATGAAACCTCCTACATACAGCCTTTGGTAAATGGATGTCTGAGAAAAGACACACAAATACAGGAAGGTGTAAAACAACGCTGTCATTTAAGTCCTGCATTATTTGTGCTAGCAAAAAATGCGCTGGTTTAAAAAGTATCTAGTGACGTAGAAGAAGCTAGCATATATGTATATAAAAATGTGTACTATTGCCACTGGTCTTGAATTATGTAGATTATATAGTCCTTCTTGTTAAACATGATGGATAGGTTCCTAAGGTGTTACAAATGATGAAACACATATTGGGATGGAATTTCTTTTAATAGGCAGGAGTTAAACGCTTTAAGAATAAAGTCTGGACCAAAACAATTAATATTGCATCAGTGGAGAGAAATATTGAATAATTTGTGTGTAATGAACAGAATGTGGAAAATCTATCGTATGACTTAGGATAAAAAAAGTTGACTTTATATATGCATTATTATTAAGTAAGATAAATTATATAGCAGAAGTATTCATGTTACCTAAATCTTTACAGAAGAAATTACTAGTTAGTCTTTTTTGCTTTCTGGGGAAAATATTAAACCCTGCAAGATGAGGAATTATTTATAACTCTACAGATACAAAGGAGGAAGAATTTGGCACACCACATATTTTACACTTGTCCTTTATTTTGAAAAAAATGACAGCTCAATAGGGTTATGTGGTCGGCTTTTAACAAGTTAGTAAATATAGTGCTGTTTAGGCACTTCAGTAAAAACAGGGAAAATAGTGGCCTTGTATGGTGAAATTAAATAATATATATTTAAAATATAAGACTGGAAATAACCAAATATACAGACTGGATAAAACAGAAAAGTCTGGTACGGTAATATCAAGAACCAATGGTATATATCTTTGGGAACAAGACACAACATTAGAAAAAGTGTTTAAGAATGCAGAGATTTAAGAGTTTATATGAATGTAAAGACTGTATATAGAGGAGGAGTTTGAATAGACTACTAGTTAAGGGTCTTAAGAACCATAAAGTGAAAAACATTATGAGCCTGATTCCAAAAGACTTGCTCTCACTGTAAGTGATCACTTACACTGACAGCAGGTATTTTGGAATCTGGCCCTGTAGCAAGTCTTTTTGTAGACATGCCTTACACCAAAGTAAGTCACTTAAACTGACAGCAAGTCTTTCGGAATCAGGAATATTTGACTGCAATTTACGTAATAGTGGCACCTTGCACACAACAAACTCTTCAGAATAAATGTACAGTAATAAACACACACTGTAAGTACTTTTACACACTTTGAGATACTTTGAATAACTCTAGTTATACTATTCAGAGCTCCAATCAATGTGAAGTAGTAGTTTATATCAAAACACAGTAATTCATCAAAAACATGTAGTCGCCTTGCTCTATTTATACTTAGTGTGCCCTTTTTGCCCTTTGTTATATTCATTTTGCTCATTTAATCTCTTTTCATGCCCATTATATTTCCTTGTGCTCGTTTTAACTCTAAACATGCTCGTTTTGCAATTCTGAGGTAATTCTGAACCCTTTATGTGCTTTTCTGATGCTCATTTTATCAAATCTCTTAGTTTTGAACATTTCATTTAATTAAACTTTTTTATGCTTTTTGTTTGCTTAATAATAATAATAATAATGGAATAGGCTCCCACTAGAAATCAGGACCATTACACATCCTAAACAATTTAAGACAGCCACCAAAGAGCATTTTAAAAGTCACTGGTCCTGCCACTGCTGTTAGAAAAATATGTAATAGTAATATGCATGCTTAGTGCATTTAGTGCATTTGAGATTTAAAAGGGTTAATACATTTATTCTGTTCACATTGCATGAATCTGCACAGCCATTAGAAACTTAACAAGAAGCATTCTATTTTCTGCTAATGTCAGCAAATAACAAGAAGTAATTCATTTCTGCTAATGTCATGAAAATTAACAAAGGGATATTGATTTCTGCTTATGCCATGAGAAAACATGCAGCTGCTAGAAGCCATTGATAAAGAAAACAATAGATGCTTGAAAGTTTAAACCGTAGTCAGCATTACTTGTGCTGAAGCTAGAAATGTACCTTGAATCTAGGTAAAATGTAACACATGTATTAGAACAGTACAATAGAAGAACTGAAATGCTGAAATGGACTGACATAAACCCAAGGCCAGGTTGTTTTTCTCAAAATTGTTTTTTGCAGAATGACAGATATTTTAACTTGGTCAGCAATAAGTCTAACAATATTTTCTGTAGAACATACAGAAAGCTGTGCCTAACTACATCAGCAATAGACTGTAACATTTTCTATGTGACAGGAAGAGAACTGTATAAGTATAACCTACTAGTCATTAATCATTTAGACAAACCCTGTGCATACATGCTTTGTCTCCTTGCTGCAAGTAATAAAGGGTGCCTTGCTTGAACCTAATGTGAATTGGTCTTTGAAGTTTTTTCCTTTGACAGATTGGTCCTTCGGACCAGAACCCTCTCTTCACCTAGGATCAGACCGGCCAGGTGGTTGAAACCGTATGGGGAAGAAACCAAATCGGTTCTTCTTATCTGAAAAGTCCTCCAACTGAATTGTCGTTCAAAAGAGGCCAGCCACTTTCTGATCTGCGACTGAAGGACGGGTCTCCGCGAATTGGTGATCAATCACGTGGGCTCAGGTAAGGTAAATCTACTTTTTTCTGTTTTCTGTTTTAGATCAGGGACTAGATATGTATTGTTTTTGTTAGACTGTATTTTTCTTACAAGTCAGGGACAAAAAAGATTACTGTCTTGTCATAGATCAGGAGAAACAGAATAAATAGGCAGTCATTCTGAAGAGACTATAACAAAATCCGTGGTACCACGTTAAAAAATTAAGAGATGTTACGTAACAATCAAAGGGTAGAACAAAATGGGTAATAATTGCACAAAAAGACCCCAAAATCTGCCATTAACAGAAGACGCAAAATACATGCAGTCGCAGCGTGCCGACAATATTAAATATTATTCAAAATGGGTTAATAAGTATGAATTTGATGGAAAATTAGAAAAATCCTCGCTTATCAAACTTGTCAAACAGCTCAAAACCGATTACAAAGGTCGGGTAAAAAAAGCAACGTAAATTATGAATTCCTCAGGCACACAGGTGGATTGAGGAAGTAAACCGTAGGGAACAAAAGAACAAAAATTCAAAAGCAATGTTTTAGACAAGGAGGACAATAACTTAGTAATAGCATCAGCACCTCCGCCTCCCTTACCAGAATATGAAGCAAGTGAACAGGTTAGTCCACCCCCACGATATCCTGTAGTCACTGAAGATAGAGGCATTATGAAAATAAAACCGTATATTAGAGATCCCATCGAGACCAGGTCTCGAACAAAGGCAGGTAACTCAAATGAAGACTTTGAGTTATGGCAAATGGTTAAGAATTCACGATCTATAAGTGAAGGAGAAGAAATATGTCCACTTATAGAAGTACCCAACCCTCAGGCAGGTCAAGACAATCAGGACCCAACTATTTTAGTGTATAGACCTTGGACTCCGGAAGACATCCGGAAAGCCACTGAGGGAATTCCCCATCCAAAGGTTAATTTTAGAAAATTCTCAGAAGATTTACAAGGAATTAGGCTGAGTTATAACGTAAATGGAGAAGAGGTAGAAAAAGTAGTTAGAAAAATTGTAGGGCCAGATTGGCATATGATTAGTGGGAACTGGAATCCTCGTGATGCTGCACAAAGACCCCTCCCACATAGCAGCGCAGAATTAGACACCAGAGTGAAAGGTCTTACAGACCGCATCTCTGAGAAATGGAAACCTAGGGCAGACTGGACTTGCATTAATCAATGCATCCAACAAGAAGGTGAAATGATTGACCGGAATTATGCCAGACTATCAGAGTGTTTTAATAACCACTGTGGAATGCAGGTTCCTGAAGATCAAACACAAGATTCCCCACATGAACAGCAGTTACAGAATGCATTTTTAAAGGGCAGTATTGCACCTATCAGCAGTTTTATTACAAAACACATGGTAGATCATCGTACAAGCAGGTTACAGTCATTACTTGAATATGCTAGGCATGCCGAAAGGCATTTTAATAACAAAAAGAAAAAGAAAGCTCAGATATTTTCTGTAGAAGATGGAGCAGAAGTTTATGTAGTACAGTCTGGGAAAAAGGGCAAGAAAAATGCACAGGGAAACAAACAGTCTGATCAACGATCAGAGGACTTTGAAGGACGAAAGAAAAGGGGTGAATGTTTTAAATGCGGTAAAAAGGGACATTTGGCAAGGGATTGCAAGAAAAACAAGAAGGCAACAACGGAAGACAAGGAGGGTGAGGACTGAATATATGGTAGTCAGGAATCACTAAAAGGGGCTAGCGAAGAAGGGACAAATGAGAATGTGATAGAGGGAGTAAAGGAAGTTAGTGACAATGAAGAAGATGAAATATTAGACCTAGCTTTATTGAGCTTGGAGCTTTATTTAGCAGACACAAAACCAGAAGTTACACTCTTGGTAGAAGGGAGGGAAGTCAAATTCTTGTGTGACTCAGGAGCATCACGAACCCTGATACATCCCTCCAAACTGTCAGAAAACACAGAGACACCTGATTACATACTGTTCAAAGCAGCTAATGGACAGCTGTATCGGGAGCCTCTCTCCCATAACATTGCAATAACTGATCCAGTTTCAGGATTGACACAAAAAAGCAAAATTGTTGTTTCTGCAAAATGCCCAGTAAACCTCTTGGGCAGAGACCTTATGCAGCTATTTGGTATAGCAGTAGTCCCAACCATGCAGGGTATGGAAGCACAACGACAAACTGATACCTTTGCAGTGCAATCGGAGGGTGAAATGTTTCATTGGTACAGCCAGGACTTGGTTACGACTGGTCCAGGGACTGTAACTGAAGAATTAATGAATGTAACCGTCAGCAAGTTTCCCTCCCTTGACACTGATAAGCAACACCTGTTGCACTGTACCCTGTATTATTGTAATACACCAGGACCTGATAAGGAATATGAGCAAGAATTGTTTAAGAATCATGCAAACAGATTGATATTGCGTAACCTGTACTGGGATACAGAAGGGAACAGTGTAGCCAGCTGTTCATTGCCCCAGGAGTTCTTTGCACTTTATAAATCTAATCGATTACCACATGTTAGCCTAACCAAAAACAGAAATATAGAATGGGCAGACCTAGGAGAAAAAGTCACGAGATGGGAGAAACAGACAGAACTAGAACTGTCAGAACAGGGAATACAAATACAGAAGTTGAATTGGATAATTCAGACCAACCTAGCTGTGCACTTTCAGTCTGGTGAGGGCAGCTGATTGACACTCCTGTTAAAAGAGGAAGAAAATGCCTTACAAAATATACCAGAGACTCTCTGGTCAACAGGAAAGTCAGATGTAGGACTTATTCGTACAGCAGGACCAGTTACTATCACGCCAAAGTCAGCATTTAGACCACAAAAGAGACAGTATCCCTTAAGAAAAGATGCAGAGGCAAGAATAAAGCCTATTATAGCAGCCTTACTTGAAGGAGGGATACTAATAGAATCTCCCAATTCACCATGTAACACACCCTTATTTCCAGTCAAAAAAGAAAATGGAGAATGGCGTATGGTCCAAGATTTACAAGCTGTAAATGATGCAGTAATACCAAGGGCACCCATGGTGCCAGACCCACACACCCTGTTGAATGATTTAAAACCTCAACAGAAGTATTTTTCTGTGGTAGACATCAGCAATGCATTATTTTCGATACCGATACACCCTGATAGCCAGTATTGGTTTACATTTACATTTCAGGGGAAAAGGTATACATATACACGACTACCACAGGGATATTGTGAAAGTCCAACAATATTCTCACAAGAAATGTCAAGCAACTTGACGGGATTCACCCCACCAAGAGGCAGTCAGATTTTACTTTATGTGGATGACATCTTGCTGGCAGCCCCCACCCAGCAGGATTGTAGAGAAGATACCATAGCAGTTCTACAATTCTTAGCCGCTGAAGGACATAAGGTAAATAAAAGTAAACTGCAGCTTTGGAAAAAACAAGTTAAATACCTGGGGTATGTAATATCCAAGGAAGGCAAAACATTAGATGAGGACAGAAAGATAGCAATTTTGCAAGCACCAAAACCCACTACCAAGAAGGAAATGATGTCCTTCCTGGGTACAACTAATTTTTACCGGAGCTGGATTCCAAACTATGCTTTGGAATCTGCACCTCTGATTGACCTTATATATAAGAAGCCTATGGCAGCACAAGATTTATTGCAATGGACACCAGAAGCAGAATCTGCTTTCTGCAAACTAAAGCAGTTAATAGCATCCTCATTAGTTCTTGGATTGCCAAACTATCATAAAAGTTTTTTCCAAACTGTAGATTGTAAGCAGGGTTACATGAAATCAGTATTAACACAGCAGCATGGGGATAAGCAACGCCCCATTGCTTACTATTCATCACAACTAGACCCAGTGGCACAATCCTTACCCCACTGTGTACAAGCAGTAGTTGCAGCTGCAATGGCAGTACAGGCTTCGGCCACAGTAGTCTTATTCCACCCTCTCACTTTGAGAGTGCCTCATGCAGTCATGATTATTTTACTACAAGAAAAGGTGGCATATCTTTCCCCTGCTAGGCATCTTTCCTGTATGACTATATTGTTGAGCCAACCTCACAGGACAATTGAGCGATGCATGACTTTAACCCTTTTACTCTGCTCCCAACTCCTGCAGACGGCACACCACACCACTGCCTGCAGGTAATTGAGCAAAAGACACTACCTAGAAAAGATCTCACGGATGTCCCCTTGGATGATGCCGAGGTGACATACTACGTGGATGGCTCGTGCAAAAGGGGTCCTGCAGGACAGAACCTAGTAGGATATGCAGTAGTTTCTGACACTGAGATTATAGAAGCAAAACCTTTACCACACAACTTATCTGCACAAGCAGCAGAATTGATTGCCTTGACACGGGCATGTACCTTAGCAAAGGGTAAATGTGTAAACATTTTTACTGATAGCCAGTATGCTTTTTCTACTGTACATGTTTTTGCGCGACAGTGGAAAAAGCGGGGAATGATAACATCTACTGGCAAACCTATCAATCATGCACAGTTTATTTTAGATCTTTTATAATCTATTCAGTTACCTCAGAAAGTAGCCATTTGTAAATGCACAGCTCACACCAAGCAACAAGATAGGATTTCAAAAGGTAATGCGAGAGCTGATACAGCTGCAAAACAAGCAGCTACAGAAGTATTTCTTTTAAATGAGGAATTACAACCCTCTGAGATTTTAGACTTACAAATGTTAAAAACAATGCAGACACTCACTACACAAGCTGAAAAACAGTGATGGGTAAAACGAGGAGCAATTCTCGAAAAGGGGCTAGAGAAGGAAAACCGATACTACCATCTAATTTGTTTAGATATGCAGCTTTGTTGAGCCATGGGCAGTGCCATGTCTCAACAGGGGGGATGGTACAGCTGGTGAACCAGGTGTTCACAATGTACGGATTTACAAACTACTCTAAAAAATTTTGTTTGACGTGTCAGATTTGTAACAAACATCATGCACAAGGGGCATTAAAGCCCAAGCAAGGGAGTTTCCCTACACCACCATATCCGTTTCACACTATCTGTATGGATTTCATAGAATTGAACAAATGTGAAAATAAGAAGTATTGTCTTGTCATTGTAGATATGTTTTCCAGATGGGTGGAAGCCTTTCCAACCAAAAATCCAGATGCAGCCACAGTGGCAAAAGTACTTGTCAAAGAAATCATCCCTAGATTCGGCATTCCGGAAAGGATCTACAGTGACAATGGTACACACTTTGTAAACCAAACCATACAGCAGTTAAGTAAGTATTTTGGTATTTCTTTAAAGAATCATTGTGCATACCATCCACAATCTGCAGGGCTAGTTGAAAGGCATAATGGTATATTAAAAAACAAACTGAGAAAGTTGATAGCTGAGACAGGAAAAAATTGGATATACTGTTTACCCCGGCACTGTTGAGCATGAGAACTGTCCCTACAGCAAAAGGATTGACTCCTTTTGAAAAGTTATTTGGAAGGGCTTACTATACACCCCAGTGGAAACTTCTCATGTCATCAGACCAGGAAGCTGATTTTACACTAGGTGAATATATGAAGAAAGTCATGAATTCTAAACATCTGTTGCAGTCAAATTCTGTTTCAGATAGAAAGCAAACCGAGACATCAGAAGTGGCAGTGACACCCGGGGACTGGGTGTGGATAAAAGTTATCAAGAAAAAGAATTGGTCATTGCCAAGGTGGGAAGGTCCCTACCAGGTGCTTCTTTCGACACCCACTGCAGTCAAGATAGCAGAGCGAGCTTCATGGATCCACCTGACGCACTGCAAACTTGTTAAGAACTGTGAACTGGACAAAAATCTTACCTCTCCATCGGGGCCCTCAGCACAAAGTCTGGCCACAAAGGGGGGGTCAGATCAATAGGACTGATCTGTCTCAACCCCAGTGAAGAAACCATCGGTGATGAAGGTCCTATTAGGGCAGAGAGTAAGAACACATCTGAAATAAAGATGACAGAATCCAGTAAGATCCAGATGTACCTATTCGGAAGACTCAGAGAAAACAGGAATGCAGAACAACCATTTCCTCGGAAGTATTGCATAACCATCCTGTTGACTGTACTGGTGATAATAATCTTTTTGTTGTGGCCATTTCTTTTTTCAGCCACACAAACTGGACTGAACAACTGTGCAGAGTTGTACACAGAGTGGCACCCAAACTTCAACACTTACCAGGCAATCAAATATGTGTATGCTGAGACCTTCAATGTTTCGAATTGCTGGATTTGCACAGCTTTGCTAACAGCATACGGGGGGTTATTGTTAACTTCAGTCCCCCTAGGAGCCAACAAGACATGGGAAAACTTAAGCTATGATACATCAGATGTCACATCACAAGATAAAGTAGCATTGCACTTGTCTGTTAGACAGAAGGAGACTGTGTGTTTTTACAAAAATGATACAGTTCAGGTGGGTTGGAGCAATTGCAATGTGACTGTTCCTTATAGATGCTACAATAAGACTGATAACAGAGGGTCCTATTGCAACACGAGCTATGATTCATTTGTTGAACTGATGCATAGGACAACTGATGAAGTAAAACATAACGCTGACCTTTATAGACAACTGTCTATGATAGACAAAAAAATGTTTCATCCAGAGCCAGGACATAGTAAAGTTACTACCAAAGTAGAAGACTGTTATTTTGTATGTGGTAGGAAAGCATACAAGTGGTTACCTGAGAATTGGTCCAGCAGTTGTTATTTGGGGTACCTGGTTCTGGCCATACGACACACAGCAGTTTTACCTCAAGGGGAAATTCGAAATGTTCGACGAGAAATCAAGAAGCCTGTCAATCCAGTGGGGCAAATCAATGTGGGTTGGAAAAACCATCATGCTGTGAGCTTGGGGAAAAATGGACTGTCACATATGGACTTGGGTGATACCATCATCTTGTGGGCAGGTGTACTGTCAGCATATGGAGCAACGAAATCAATCTGGGAACTGAGAAAATTGTCTAAACTTCTCAAAATAATGAGTAATGCAACATTTTCCTCTCTAGAATTGGTGACTGATGAACTGACTGCCATGAGAACTGTAGTGCTTCAAAACCACATGGCTCTTGACTTCACCCTAGCGGTGAGAGGAGGTACATGCACTTTAATCCAGGAGGAGTGCTGTTCGTATATTCCTGACCACAAACACGAGATAGACAATCATCTTGAGGTAATTCAGCAGGTGTCAGCTTTGACCAAACCAGGACCAAATCCATTGACGGACTTTTTCCAGAGATTGTTTGGGGGGTGGGGCAGTATCCTGATGAACATCCTGATTGCCATCTGTGTAGGAATGATCCTACTGGTGGTATGTGTGTGCTGCTGCATCCCTTGCATGAAAAGACTGATTAAAGACTTTATAGACATGTCAGTTTCAGAAACCTTATACCAAGGTGCTGAACTTAAAGAATTGTTAAAAATCTGAAAATGCTTTCATAAGTTTAAACTGAATGACTCTCTTAACTGCAAATCCTGAGTAGGAAGAGGTTAGGGGAAGAAAAACTGTTTATGCTTATCTTGAAAGTAGAATAAAAGTATTAAAAGGGGGAAATGTTAGAAAAATATGTAATAGTAATATGCATGCTTAGTGCATTTAGTGCATTTGAGATTTAAAAGGGTTAATACATTTATTCTGTTCACATTGCATGAATCTGCACAGCCATTAGAAACTTAACAAAAAGCATTCTATTTTCTGCTAATGTCAGCAAATAACAAGAAGTAATTCATTTCTGCTAATGTCATGAAAATTAACAAAGGGATATTGATTTCTGCTTATGCCATGGGAAAACATGCAGCTGCTAGAAGCCATTGATAAAGAAAACAATAGATGCTTGAAAGTTTAAACTGTAGTCAGCATTACTTGTACTGAAGCTAGAAATGTACCTTGAATCTAGGCAAAATGTAACACATGTATTAGAACAGTACAATAGAAGAATTGAAATGCTGAAATGGACTGACATAAACCCAAGGCCAGGTTGTTTTTCTCAAAATGTTTTTTGCAGAATGACAGATATTTTAACTTGGTCAGCAATAAGTCTAACAATATTTTCTGTAGAACATACAGAAAGCTGTGTCTAACTACGTCAGCAATAGAATGTAACATTTTCTAAGTGACAAGAAGAGAACTGTATAAGTATAACCTACTAGTCATTAATCATTTAGACAAACCCTGTGCATACATGCTTTGTCTCCTTGCTGCAAGTAATAAAGGGTGCCTTGCTTGAACCTAACGTGAATTGGTCTTTGAAGTTTTTTTCCTTTGACAACTGCACTCTCCCTCCTTAAAGATACCCTACTTCCCATACCTTAATCTACTTTCTGCCCTTAACTCACTCTTCTCACTAGCTCTCTCTAATCTTCCTTGACTACTCTTTCTACTGTTTTCTAAAATCTATTAAGCAAATCATCTCAGAGAAACACTCTATTGTAATTGTCTTGCCTTCATGCAACTACATTATGATAAAACTGGGTTTTTGTAACCACTTACCCCAAAAACTATATTTATCTTAATGACATATTTTCTTTTTATACATCTTGAAATAGTTTTGCTATACTCCTGATTATTGACACTGTATAACATTGTATTGCTACTTAATGCCTTGTAATAATCCTGTAACATTGCTGTTTAATGAAAATTGTATAATATGTTGGCACTTTTCTCCCTGGGCCTCTGCTGAAAAAGGACTCTTCAGCTCAGTCGGACAATCCCGGTCAACAAATGTAAAATAAAATAAAATAAATAAAAATAAATGTTTCTGTGCTATTTGTTTGCTTAGTAATGCATTTTGTGCCCTTGTAATGCTCTGTTTTGTCTTTTTTATAAAATAAATCGTTCATGCAAGTTTTCATTACCTTTAGTTCATTTCTGGCCCTTTTTTGCTCTCAGTTCACTCAATTTGCCTTCACTGTGAACTCTGCACCTTGTGGCTCTGAATAGCAGTCTCTGGAATCCCGGTTCTGATACCATGTCACTCGTCTAGTCAGTATATAGTAGGCGAACATTGTGGGTTCTCTTCATGCAGCTTTATTATATACAGCACAAACACAAACATGTATACAAACTAGCCATCTCATACATAGATGTTCACACTCTGGCTGTACTCACAAAATGGCACTGACGATAGCACATGCCTGGTATTTATACTGCATGTTCGGGTCTTAGAAATGCTTGTTAAAGGTACAACACAACTGTTATTCTACACATGTCTTTATCAAATGTGATAGAGTGCAGTTGTTTTGGAAAAAGAGAGGAAATATAGAGAAAGGAAACATCTATATTACAAATGGACTTAATATTATATGGATATTATGATAAAAAAATATATGAAAAAGTGAATATGATACCAAATGTATTTTTGCATGTGAATGGCATCTAGGAAACACAGATGTGCATATGTGGAGAAGTGTTATAGGATATGGAATGTTTTTCATACTAAAAATGAACTCAAGAGAAAGAATACAGTTTTATTGTACATATGATTTATGTAACTTAGTGTATATGTATGTATGTATGTATGTATGTATATACACAAAAGGTTTCTCATCCAGGAAAAAAGAGGTAATTGTTCCCCTCTACTCATCACTCATTAGACCCATTATAGAGTACAACGCCCCTTTTGGTATGTACCTCACAAGACATCTATAACAACTGGAAAGGCTGCAGAAATACCTCACAAAGAGGATTACCAGCCTCAAACAGATGCCCTACACAGACCATCTCAAAAAACTCCAGCTTTACTCCGTTGCATATCGCCTACTCAGAGGCGATCTCTGCCTAACATACAAAGCTATGTCAAACCCAGAGCTGTTGGACATGCTCCAGTTAAAGAAATCCCAATCCCTCCGAGCTACATGCTCTACAGACCTAAACCTTGTCACCACAATAAACAGAACATGCTGGAGGGATAGATTCCTGTCCCAGAGACTTCCCATACTCTGGAACAAACTACCTATCTATATCAAACAGAGCTCCTCATTAGCACTCTTCAAGAAGAATCTTGATGATTGAATGGGAAATAGGAAATTCACCCTGGGGATCACCTCTGGGGCTCTGCTCAACAGGGGCACAGGAGAATAATTTTCTTGGGTGGCGAAAGCCATGGTACCTTTTTGTCTAGGCTTATATAGGCCCTAGGGCCAATAGCCTAGTACCTACCTATGAACCTACATATATACATACACATATATAATCAATGTTATATCTCTGTAAATATGTGTAAGTAAAGACCCCCTACTCTTTTTGATAACTGCTACAGGATCTTTTACATCTGTCTGAGCTGCCACAAATTCAGGCAGAGGTGACCTCAGTTTAACATCTCATCCAAAGATGACAAACTCAGGCATGCAGTGACCCCTTATTCTGCACTGCAACATCAGTATTGGAAAATTAATCCAGTAACCTACGGTGGGAATAGAATCAACAGCCTTCTAACCATCTGTTACCAAAGACAAATTTTCTAACCATTGAGCTACTGATAATATCTATGTATTGTTGACATGCATGTACTGGCCCACAAAGGTCCATATTCACCTATTACATTGTTATACATAATCGGAAATGGAAGTAATTTAATTACATTTAAGGAGATAACTTTACATATATACAGGCAAAAACTTAAAAGTTACATATATTTTCACTGTAATATGCAGTCACACACAGAGAATAGCAATAAAAACAGTGTAGCTAAATGCATTCTGGTTTTGCTTCCAGGAAGAAAATGTAAGTGAAATAAATATTTAAAAGGATTCTTAGTTAAGAGAACGAAAGCTAAGATAGTTTCCATTCTTTCTAATCTGCTGATGTATGTTTGGGATGTGTGATGGACTATAATGCAAATTAAGTTATTAGATTCAAATGCGATTTTATTTATTTATTTGCAGCTTGTTAACTGGGATAGTCCACTGGCCGTACAGAGCCCATTTTCAGTGGAGGCCAGGGAAGAAAAACTCCTCAGTACAATAAGAACAATCAAATAATATTATATACATTGTTAGTATACCATTATCTAACATACATGGTTACAAAGTTAAAAACACACTTAGAAATTCAGTGGCCAAACAAATATTACTGAACAGATTATAAAGTTTTTAGAGATACTGACTGCATAGAGGATTTCTAGAAAATACACAGCCTAAAAAGTAGGGAGAGAATATATTATTAGAGCTAGGTATTCTAGGAGGCTGAGTGCAAGTACAGTTCCAGGTGGAAGATAGGAAAGTGTGGAGAGTAGTTTTGAAGTAGCCAGGATTTAGGATTGTTCTGATTGCTACTGGTAGAGCATTCCAGTTCTTGGCCAAAGAGTAAGAGAAGAGAAGCTGGCCAGGCAGCAGATTTGGTTTGTGAATCTGAAGAAGTTGCTGATTGTCAGATCTGAGGGGCCTATTTGGGAGGTAGAAGGTGAAGACAGAACTAAGGGCAGGACAATCAGAAGGTTTAAAGATTAGTTTGTGAGCAGTAGTAAGTTGTAGACAGTTGTAATTTGGTAGTTTCAGCCATTTTAGGTGATGTGAACGAGTAGTTTTGAGATAAGAAATACAAAGAAGCCAAGGATACTGATGTAGTGGAGCGTGAGTCATACTTTAGTAAGAGGCTTCTGGTATTTTGTGCATTAAGAATTAAAGCAGGTAAAACGTAGTTAATTTAAACAGGTTGGATTTGAGTGAATTTTTTAAACATACACATGTGAGACAACACTTCTGTTCCAAACATAGCCTTCACAAAGGCCTTATATTAGGAAAACTCAAGCCAATCTAAAAGCACAACAGAATAGCACTCAAAAATGAATTCCTAGTCAGTGGAGGTGATATAGTTGGTTAAAACCCTGATTATTACCCAGGCAACCCAAGTTTGACTAGCAGCTCAGTAGTTCAAGCTCTTAACACATCAGTCAGGGACGGGGGATGCTTGCCCTTCCTGGGGTGGGGGGGGTGCTAGCTGCACACTGACATTATTCTTCAGAGAGGGGATAATGACATAGAGGGCAGCTTGAAGGCAAGTATTAGTCTTCATAGCAAATCTGTAGAAATGAGTACCCACAAAGGGAGAGCACAGCAGGACACTGCGATGATGCTATTTGTTTTTCTTGTTCCCCTTCTGCTTCATTATTTCTGGATAATGCTGTCTCCCTCCACTGCTGAGTTTATCAGTCTCTCCTTCTGAACCTGGACTATCTTCGTTCTACAGCTGGGATTATAGGGGAACCCAAGAACATCCATGGGGAGATCATATCATTGAAAGCTTCCACAGGGAGATTTTTTTTCAGTTATGACCTATTTTGTATCCTCCTCCCCCTGCATTTGTCTGTTACATCTGAGGTTTACTCTCCTCTGAGGACCATGTTTCCTCACAGGAAATGCCTAGATGCCCACGCCACTAATCAAACCCAAGTTACCTGGACCATACTTATGACTATTCTTCTATGCCATGGCACTGGCCTTTGTACATTTTCAGGGACTAGATGCTAGCAAGAGCACAAAGCAGCCTTATGGCTACCTCAGTGATTCCACCCATCCCCCCTCAACAGACTCATTTCAACTCCAAATGAAATCCCCAAAGCAGAGAAATTAATGGACTCGATCTAAAAATGCGGAGACTTCATTACTGGCAGGCATGGGGTAAAAATAACCTCAAAAATGTATTCTTGACATATTAGCAATCGAGTTGCTTGGTATACAACCTTCAATAATTACAGAAATGATGATACGTCTTCCATATTACAAGTTAACAACCAATGAAAAGTAACACCAAGAACCAACAAAGGTACAGGAAAATGTATGAACAATACCTGAAAAAAAGGGTTATGCAGGAGCAACATTCATATTTAAGGTCACAATGACACTAAAACATAATTTGAATAAATAAGTATAAGCTTTACCTATACAAGCCTTACAAATACAAATAGACAAGCCAACAAACAAAAGCTGACACTGAATAATCATATTCAGCTCAGCATTCAATCCACATGGTTGTAAGGTGCTGTACTAAATAATTAAACAAACAAATGAATAAACCAGGCTTTCTTTGCTTGCAAGGTCTAAGAAATATTCTTATGCAAGTCATTATGTATCTATATAATGACTCGTCTAAGAAATATTCTTAGACAAGTCATTACACTGATGCATAGTAAAAGAAATCTCAATAAGCCCTGGTCCTGAGAATACTCAGTAATAAACTGCTGTGCTACTAAGCATATAGCTGCACCATTATAAACACTTCAATGTTTTCTTGAATCAATGACCTGACGTGTGAAATAGTGTGACCTATACAAAACTTATGACACATATACTCAAGAGCATATGACATAGCTTTAGTGCAATAAATTGAATGCCTTGCAAAGTATGCCAGTTTATGTTTTACTGGATGCTTATTTCCCTATAGGGGCAAGTGGAATGACCCTTCCATTTGGAAATAAAGTCTTCAGCTTCATTCAAAAACATGCATGAGAGGACCAAGTGGTCCATCCAGCTCAGGGAATCTGTATTTGTAAACTTATGGAAAAGACCCAAAATGGTTCTCAATAAGCAGTCACTTAGAGGAATACCCCAATACTAAGATTGGGCATTAAATCTAAGGCTGCCTGTTGAAAGTGTGAATTCTCAGAACAAATTCTTCATGTCCTCCATAATTTAGAATATGGCAAACAGTCCACTAAATGACCTGGGTTGGCACTTTTGGTAAACCAAAATTCCCATACAGAATTAAAGCTGACTTATCATAGGTTCATTGGTGTGTACTAGGCTAATGGCCCTGGAGCCTTTACAAGCCTAGCCCATAGAAGTGCCCTGGCATTGTGCCACTCGACATTAGTTCCCAGTCCCTCTATCAAGTAGATCCAGTGGAGTGATCC
The DNA here is from genome assembly GCF_019279795.1 of Protopterus annectens. NCBI lineage: Eukaryota > Metazoa > Chordata > Ceratodontiformes > Protopteridae > Protopterus > Protopterus annectens. Next base: position 1,024,326,474 of record NC_056729.1, read on the forward strand.
CCGGGGTGAACGTTTTATTACCCATCCACTCATCAAGATTTATCTTGAAGACAGACAGCAAGGTGCTCTGCTTGACATGTATGTGAAGTCTATTCCAGAGCTTGGCAGTCTGTGGATGAGGAACCTGTCCCTCCAGCATGTTCTGTTGATTGTGGTAAAGAGGTTTAGGTCTCTGGAATGTGTGGTGCGGAGGGATTGGGATTTCTTTAGATGTAGCATTTCTAACAGAGCTGGGTCAGAAATGGCTTTGAAAATCAAGCAGAGATCGCCTCGAAGTAGGCGATATGAGACAGTGAATAGCTGGAGTCTTTTGAATCTGTCCATGTAGGGCACGTGTTTAATGCCTAGGATCTTCTTCATGAGGTACTTCTGTGGCCTCTCCAGCTGTTGCAGGTGTCTAGTGAGGTACATGAAAAATGGGGCATTATACTCGATGATTGGTCTAATGAGGGAAGAGTAGAGAGAGATGATGACCTCTTTCTTCCTGGATGCAAAACCCTTGGTAATGAGATACACCATATAAAAGGACTTTCTGACCACAGTGGCAATGTGGTGGTTGAAGGAGAGGTGGCTGTCAACCTGCATCCCCAGATCTCATATAACGCCTTCAGTGTTCAGTGGGCTCCCATCGATATGGTAATTAGTAGGAACTGAGTTTTTACCAAAGGAGATGACAACGCATTTTTTATCTTTAAGCTTAAGGCCATGGTTTTGACACCAGTCATTGGTCTCAGTGAGGCCTTTCTGTACTATGTCTGCATCACTTGGGGAGTTAATAATGGTTCCAGCTTGCAGTCATCTGCAAACTTGGTTATCCAGAGTCCCTTTGTGTTGGCCTGGACTTCTGAGAAGTAGATGCCAAACAGGAGAGGACCCAGGACTGATCCCTGTGGGACTCCACTCATGACTGGTCGGCAGTCTGACTTGGAGTCCGCTACTTTCACACTGTGTGTTCCATCTGTGAGCCCACCTAGTGATATAGGGGTTGATGCCTAGTTTGGTGAGTTTATCAATAATTCTTGAGTGAGGAATGGTATCAAAGGCCTTGGCCAGACTGAGGTAGGCTGTATGCACTGCCTTTCAATTCATCCACAGCCCTGTTGACTGACTCAAAGAAGTCAAACAGGTTGAGCAGGCATGATCTCCCTTTCACAAAATCAAATTGCGTGGGGTCTAGAGTTTGGAGGTTTCCTATCTTTGCTAATCAGGTCCATGATGATGTGCTCCATAGCTTTACATATTAGACTCATCAGACTAATGGGGTGATAATTCCCAGGGTCTGTAGTCACTCCCCATTTATGGAGAGGGATGACTGTAGCAGTGTGCCATTCAGTAGGGACAAAGCCTGAGGTGAGGCTGTGACTGAACAGGGCACACAGATGTGGTGCCAGTTCACTTTGTAGTTCATGTAGAACACAACCAGGGATATTACTGGGTCCCATGGAAGCTGTATTCTTGGCCTTAGACAATGTAGCTTTAACCTGTGCTGCAGTAGTGCTGGGTGTCTGGCATTCTTCTGGTACTGTGATTGGTCCTTTGGGGAGGAGAGAGGGGTAAAGTTGGCACTGAATTTGTCAGCCAGTATGTTGGCAGTATCTTTTGGCTCAGTATAGGAGGTATCATTGTGCAGTAACTCAGAGCAACTCTGGGTATTGCCGTGGAGATTCTTGATATAACTATAGAAGGCTTTGTGATTGTTTTTAGTGTCTGCCACAATTCTGCCTTCATAGCTGGCTTTGGAGGATTTGATGAGGGATCTCAACTTTTTGTTGAGGCTAATAAGGGAGTTTTTCCAGTTTTGGGACTTCACCTTTTTCTGCAACAGTTTCTTCCTTCTGTTGTAGAGTTTATTAATGGCAGGGGAGCACCAGACTGGCTTCCTTTTTTTGGAGGAGAGCGTCTTGATTCTGTTTAGTATGGCTAGTTCCATGCATTTATGTACATGTTCGTACAGTGCATTGGTGTATGATTCGCATTCATGCAGCTACTTTCCACTGGCATGGGTGCTGTGAAGTTAGCCACCTCTGTTTTTAGGAGCCCAAAGTCAGGTTTGGAGAAGTTTTTCAAGGTGGTTACCTTTGCAGGGGGTTGTGGGTGAGATCTGGATTTCCATGATGATTAGTTTATGGTCAGATCTGACCAGGGAGGGATTGACTATTGGTGTAGAGCAACAGTCACCCATGTTAGTATTAACCAGGTCAAGGATGCTCCTTCCTCTAGTGGGGGTAGAATGAGCTGGTCCAGGCATTGGAATTGATGAATTCCAGGAAGCGTTGGGCCAGTGTATTGATGCGTCAGTAGTTTTCCCAGTTGATGGAGGTGTAGTTGAAGTCTCCTAGTATGAAAATGTTGGGTTGGACCTTGATAGATTCCAGGGTGCTTAGAAACGTGGAATGAGAGTCTAGGGATATGGTTGGGGACCTATAGCAGGCTATGACCTGGATTGCAGTCTTACCCAAAGTTAGTTGCACATGAAGTATCTCAGATGCATTATGCTGGACTACTAGTCTGGAGGTGTGCATATCCTTTATGAATATGGAGACACCACAACCTTTGGAGCTTTGGTCCATGTTTCGGGGACAAAAGGTGTGGAATGAGTTATAACAACAACATTACGAACAATACATTGAAAAGGGGTAGTATATATAATCCACCTTTACAACATGACATAATGCACTTTGAAAGTATTCTCACAAGAAGAATTAGGAGTGAATACAAACAAGAAAAGCAGGAGTCTATAACTAATTTAACTGGAGAAGAAAGTCAGCTTCTATATGAACTTAGTGGCAATAAAAAAAATTGTGTAATGAAACCAGACAAAGGAGGGGGAGTGGTCCTAATAGAGCATTGGGACTATACAAATAGAATGTTGACTATATTAAGCAATGACAGTTGTTATTCTCCAGTGTCTAAGAATGAAATAAATATATCCTATAGAAAAATTGATTATACTATAGAGGACAATTTATTACAAGGTCTTACTGACACTGATTTATACAATTTATTGAAGGTAAAAAAAACAGTAATTCCAGCCATATTTGGTATCTCTAAGACCCACAAGGATATTTGTAATCCTCCTATGAGGCCTATTGTTTCATCACAAGGTTCTAAAACTCAACCTTTTGCTATATCTGTAGATACTAAGTTACAAAATTACTATATAAAATATCCTCACATACTGGTGGATTTGTGGGACTTCTTACAAAAAATTGGAAATGATCCATACAGTGATGAAAGTATATTCATCACGGTCGATGTACGGGACTTATTTTCTGTCATACCACACACAGTGGGAATGGATTGGTTTGAACAAATGGTAGTAGACATGGATTTGTTAACAAATGACAAATTTAAACTAGTGTTGGAGAGTATGGAGTTAGTATTAAAAAACAATTATATATTTTTTCAGGGGGATTTTTACCACCAGAAGGACGGTGTTGCAATGGGTTCAGCCTGTGCCCCTATATACGCAAATATTGTAATGCTGTATTGGGAGAAACACTATTTATTTGAAAATGAATTTTTTAAATATGCAAAAAGTTACTACAGATTTTTGGACGATATATTTATATTGTGGGATGGACCTGAAGTGGCAATTGATGACTTAATTTTGTACATTAACAATAGTACTTCTTTTTTAAGGTTCACACATGAAATTAATGCACATGAAATAAATTATCTGGATATAAAATTACAAAAAAATTGTAATACGAAGAGGTATAAATCCAGTGTTTATAGGAAGAAGCATCATTCTAATACTTATTTACATTTTGATTGTGATCACCCTAGTTTATTAACGAAAAACATAGTGAAGGGGCAAATGATTAGGGTAGCAAGGATGACATCTGAGATGGAAGATTTCCTTTGGGAAATGGATAATGTACAAAATATGTTTCAGCAGAGAGGCTATCCTTTAGATTTAACTCAAGCAGTTAAGGAATATGTAATTGGAAAAAGGGACACTAGTTATACGCCCCTAATATACAAGCAGAATGGAACCAACAATAATAATAATAATAAAGATGGTGGCAATGGCAGTAGTAGTACCTCCAATAAGAAGACAACTACACCTTATTTAACTTTAACTTATTACAAAGGTATAAAATGGCTTAAGAAATGCATTAATGATACATGGGAAGTATTCAGGACAATGCCCACTAGAGTAACAGTTTTTCAAAATAAGCTGACATATAGTTATAGAAGGAATCAGAACTTAAAGAATATTTTTGAGAAAAAGAAATATTCAGAGGCAGGGGAAGTAGTATCTAACAGAAGGGGTACATTTAGATGTGGTAGATGCCCACAATGCTCCTTCATAGTGGATGAGAAAACATTGTGGATTCCCAGTTTAGGTATGACTTTAAAAGCAAGAAAATATAGCAGTTGTTATACCAAAGGAGTGGTATATATAGCATATTGTAAACATTGTTGGGGATTCTATGTAGGAAAGACAGGAAGACACTTGAGGAAGAGAATATACGAACATATTAGGGATATTAGCAAAGAAAACAAATTGAGAAAACTGACTGAAGGCCCACAGAGTACAAAAAAATCTTTAGAGAACAAACCAATGTAGATCACCACAATCCTTCGATAAAACACTAACTTAATATGACAAGGCAAAATTCAACAAGCAGTTTTTAACACAGATAAGCGCTATTAGGGATATCAATAGAAAAGATGTGAATAATGCGCTTTATAGACCCTCCCTTATATGTCAGCAAGCTAACTTTAAATTTTGGGTATTGCAGGAAGTGGAACACTTAGAAAGAGGCGGTGATTGGGAGACTATGTTAGAATACAGAGAAATGATTTGGCAGTTGAAAATGGATGTATGTTATGGAAAGGGTTTGAATGACCACGTCTCCATTACACCGGCTCTTAAAATATTATCTGATGACCCTAAAAGAAATAAAATTGCAAATAAAATTTGTAAATAAAATTTTACAATTATTTTCAAGAGAATTTATTATTGAGAGAAGTACTATTTAGGGAATGGTTTAGGTTTTAGAAGACAGGATTTTTTAAGTAATTTAATAGAATTTTAAAGTATTATACTATAGAAATGTATTATTTTAAACATTATTTTAAATATTGTATAGATGAGTGTATCTTATTTATTTATTTATTTAGTTAGTTATATATTTACACATGTATTTATTTATACAATTATTTATAATTATAATTACAATTTATGGAACAATTTATAGAACTATTACTATGGGGTAATATCCAGAATTGTATGCACATTTATATTGTCAAATAAGTGATTGTATTTTATTAAGGGGATTTATAGTATAAACATATACAGGTATTTTTTCAATGAGGAAGTGAGAATACTTGCCTTGGATGATTATGTGTCAAAATATTTTATTATATGCCTTACATGTTATATTATTTATTATATTATTTATTCAATTATTTATTTTTACATTTTTCATACATATGTGAAAAGGGTTTATTTTTTAGTGCTCGTACAAGTAAGAACAAAAAATGACTTTTTATACATTTTTATGTTTTATATGTTATACATTATGCTGAATTAAAGAATGTGTATTTTTTCTAATAGCACCTCTACTAATAGCCAGCCTGTTTTTTAGTAACTTATACGCATTTGATGCAAATTAGATTCACTTGATTGATCAATTAAACAATTGTAATTAATTGACTATACTATATAAGGAACAACAAGAACTAGTTTCACTGATTCTGAAGAGGTCTCCAGTGGGAGACGAAAGCGCTAAATCTGTTCTTTACTTTTATATGTTTTATGTTATTTCAAGTGTTTTTGTGCTACAATAAAATGAATTATTTGTTGTAGCCATCGGTGATGATTATTGCTAAATGTTTTCATTTTATGTGGAGTAATTGGAAGTGTTACAATGAACAACCTATTTGGGGAAGACAGCCTTTATAGTAACCGTACCTACTTCTTGGTTATAACTGACTGTTGACTCGTGGACTATTGTTTTATTCAAATGTCAATGTTCTTCATTTTGAGGCGTGCTTTGAGCGAGTGCATCTTGAGATTTAGACTTCTAGCATTGAGCAGCATGACCCTCAGATTGCATTTATTTATAGTTGTTACAGTGGTAATTTGATCTTTGGAACACTGCCTACAAAAAGCACTATAGGGGTGACAAGAACCTTAGCCTGAACCTAGAAACCCAGGGGTAACAGATGCAGGCCATTTCTGGCATAGCATTGAGGTCTGTCAATCATGTCATCCCAAGCAGAAAGATACTGGATCCCCTTAGAATGACACCAGAAACTTAACCAGTTGTTGAAGTCAATCATTTTTTGTTTGTACTGCAGTATCATTCTGGGTGATGGTAGGATACTGCTTGGGGCTAGGGTCATACCTGCCTGGGCCACATAATCTGAGAGCTCTACAATGTCTCATTTCATGTAGTCCAGGGAGGTGCATCTCATGTCATTCACACCAACATGGACAATGGCAGAGTCATACTTGTACTTGTGGAGTGACCTGAGTGCATGTGTTATGTGTCAGATTCTGGCACCTGACAGACAGCTGACTGTTACCTTCTCCTTATTCAACCTTGTGAATGGGACATCTGTTTGCCTCACTATTGAGTCACATATGATTAGTATTGGACAAGGTGTTTAGCCTTAGGTGCTTAGGTTGAGGGGGACATTGTGGAGGTGAGCTATGTGTCCTGTGGTTTGTGCTGTGTTATGGTGGTTGAGTGTGTTTCTGTCTTGGAGGTTTCTGCTATTTGGGTAAATTTCCACTGACAGTCTCCGTGAATGTGGTAGTGTGGTTTGTGTTGTTATGCGAGAGCTGTGATGGCAGGTGTTCCATGTGGTGTGGTGCAGGTGCTGACCTGCTCCTCTTGACCAGCAAGTCCAGTCTTGGTTGGAGAGTGTATAGCTTCCAGTTTGGTGATATAAGTGCATCTCTCACAAGTCTGAGTGTTGGGAGATAAGAAGAGAAGGTTGTCTGTGCACATGAGGTAGTTGCTACACTGCCTCAGAATGCCCAAGTGCACCAGGATAATAGGAGAAAGCACAGGGAACACCCCCTTAATCATGCCAGGAGGGGTGGTAATAACTACTAAGTACTAGAGCTATTTCCATAAAGAATGACTAGTGCTGATGGCACTTAGGTGTGCCACAATAATTGCTACAAACACCTGTTGAACTGCAAAGTGTTTAAGCTATTTGAAGTGCAAGAGAGAAAGAACTAGCAAGATGTAAGGGAAAAACTGAAGAGCAGACTTTCTGGCACCAGTAATAGTTTACCTCAGCTCAGCGCCACTGCACAGAGCTTAAACAAGTGCAAACCCATGCAAACATGGGCTTTTAAACCAGAAAGATGAAAGTGATGGAAAAACTGCCCAAATCGCCAATAAACTGCAATTTCTGGGCCAGAACCCACTCCTCTTGTGGTAGATAGGTTACCTAATGCTTTCCACTCCCACTGGTAAGCTAGAAGGCTTCCCCCCAACACTGAAAGGATTGAGGGGGGCTCAGAAGCTTACAAACAGTCCTGGATACAGCAAATCTGTATCTGGACTAGACTAGTTACAGAAAAGGTGGGAAACAAGATTAGAACTTTTTTGCTTGTTTTATACAGAAAAGTAGCTAAAACAACAGTAAAAACAATCGAAATGCAGTGCAAGCTAGCACACTTGAGTGTGTAGCAACATTAAAGCAAATACAGTTTAAATAAATGCAATTAAATTAAAAAATGTCTAAAAACAAGTGCAGAAAGCAGTAAATTAGGAAAAATCAAAGTGGAGGCACTTAGAGTATCTCTGTCCTCTTCCTGATGCTCTTGTAGTCTGCAGGATGCCAAAACTGGATCTGTGGAGCTTAAACAAGTGCAAACCCATGCAAATGCAGGCTTTTAAGCCAGAAAGTTGAAAGAGATGGAAAAACTGCCCAAACAGCCAATTAACTACAATATTTCTGGGGCAGAAACCACTACTCCTGTGGTAGACAGGGTACCTAATGCTTACCACTCCCACTGATAAGTTAGAAAGCTTCTCTTCAACACAAAAAGGTGTGGAAGGGCTCAGAAGCTTATAAACAGTCCTGGATACAGCAAATCTGTATCCAGACTAGACTAGTTACAGGAAAGGGGGGAAACAAGCTTAGAACTTTTTTTTTAACAGAAAAGCAGCTAAAATCAACAGTAAAACAATTCAAATGCAGTGCAAGCTAGCACACTTGAGTGTGTAGCAATATTAAAGCAGTTGCTACACTGCCTCAGAATGCCCAAGTACACCAGAATAATAGGAGAAAGCACATGGAACTGCCCTTTAATCATGCCAGGAGGGGTGGTCGTAACTACTAAGTACTGGAGCTATTTCTGTGAAGAACGACTAGTGTTGATGGCACTTAGGTGTGCTACAATAATTGCTACAAAAACCTGTTGAAGTGCAAAGCAATTAAGCTATTTGAAGTGCAAGAGAGAGAGAAAGAACTAGCAAGATGTAAGGGAAAAACTGAAGAGCAGACTTTCTGGCACCAGTAATACTTAACTTCAGCTCGGCGCCGCTGCACGGAGCTTAAACAAGTGCAAACCCATGCAAAAGCGGGCTTTTAAACCAGAAAGTTGAAAGGGATGGAAAAACTGGCCAATAAACTACAATTTCTGGGCCAGAAACCACTCCTCTTGTGGTAGATAGGCAAGCTAGTGCTTAGCACTCCCACTGTTAAGCTAGAAGGTTCCCTCCAACACAGAAAAGCTGGGGGGGGGGGGCTCAGAAGCTTACAAACAGTCCTGGATACAGCAAATCTGTATCTGGACTAGACTAGTTACAGGAAAGGTAGGAAACAACCTTAGAACTTTTTTTTGCTTGTTTTTACAGAAAAGCAACTAAAACAGCAGTAAAAACAATTCAAATGCAGTGCAAGCTAGCACACTTGAGTGTGTAGCAATATTAAAGCAAATGCAGTTTAAATAAATGCAATTAAATTAAAAAAAACTAAAAACAATTGCAAAAAGCAGTAAATTAGTAAAAAAATCAAAATGAAGACACCGAGTATCTCTTTCCCCTTCCTGATGCTCTTGCAGTATGCAGGATGTCAAAACTTGATCTGTGGAGCTTAAACAAGCACAGACACATGCAAACACAGGCTTTTAGACCAGAAAGTTGAAAGGGATGGAAAAAACTGCCGAAACAGCAAAATAAACTACAATTTCAGGGCAGAAACCACTCCTCTTGTGGTAGATAGGCTACCTAGTGCTTACCACTCACACCGATAAGCTAGAAGGCTATCCTCCAACTCTTAAAGGCTTGGGGGCTCAGAAGCTTACAAATGTCAATAAATAAATTGTTTGTAACAGAATTCTTAATGTCAAGATATCAAGATAGTCAGTGCTGTTTCCTGCTCATTATTCATAAATTAAATGCCTAAATAATTAGCACTGAGTCTCTCTAAGAATTTCTCACAGGAATCCAAAAAGATTTTCAATGTAATACTTACATGAATAAACAGTCTTAACAAAGAAGCCATTAATATGTGTGTGTATGTCTTCCTATCAGCAAAGAGAGAGAGAAAAAACATCAAAACCAAAAATACTGATCTTACAAAATTAAAACTAAAAAAAATGTAAACAATTATTTTGTAATTATTTTATGTCTCCCCCACACCCTCTACAACTTTTATCAACTCCAAGATCACACAACAGGTAAAGGGCAAATTCTCACTCCCTGCTACACAACAATCTCACACATACAGACATGGCAACAAATCGAGTAACACTAATGTACATAACATTTGATATTAGTCCTTACAACTATATCTATCTATATGTATATATAAATTTATCTCTCTCTCTCTATATATATATATATATGTATGCACATACATACATGTATATTATGCATCTCCTTTCCTCTAATAAAACCATAAGTAAAATAATTTTAGACGTATTGTCACCTTAAATATGACACATATGAGTGTATGAGTGTTACTGCTACTGTACTTTTCCCCCAAGTATCTCGTGGTGCAGCAGTAGCGATGTTACCTCACAGCAAGAGGTTCTCCCATTCGATTCTCAGCTAGAGTGCAGGGAGTGCCTTCTGTGTGGAGTCTGCATGTCCTCCCTGCGGTTGGGTGGGATTTCGAAAGACATGCGGAAATGGGCATGCCTTCGTTGAAGGTTGAACATCAAGCTGGCACCTCGGCGTTCATGAAAATCTACTGCCAATCATTAGCGGACCGGAGTTCCGCTGTGGCGACCCCTAACCAGGAAAAGCCGAAAAGACAAACAATCTCCTGCAGATATTTCCATGCTTTTTATTGGTTGTTAACTGGCATACAGGAGTTAGATAACATGTTCTTTAACTTCTAAAGACTGTATGCCAAGATGCTAGGACAATAATGTGCCAAGAACAAATGTTTCTGAATGAGATTTTTTAGCCTGTTTCCATATTAATTCCACAATTATGGACCAGCAATGCAGAAGGAATGACATGAGCAGGTATGGTGGATAAGTAGTGTGATTAATATAACCAATAGCTGGAATGTACAGTCTTTGACTTTGGGTGGTGAGATGCAGTAACACTCAAGTTCAGGGTTTATGTAAATAAATCAACATATTTTAAGGCAAGTCTGAAGTTCATTTATGTTTGTTGGAATGTTAGTTAATAATGGCATAACATAGCATAGTTACAGGGCCACAGCTGACCTAATTAGAAGGTATTTTCACTCTTAAGATATTTTATTTTGGAAATAATAGAGTTTGCAACTTGAATTGAAACTTAGAAATTGTTATTCTGACACATTTAAAATACAACATGTACTCATGCTATTATAAGTATTATTGAAAAATGTTTATGGTGGCTATGGTGGTGGTACAATGTTTAGAACTCCTGCACTGATTACTGCTGAACAGTCTGTTTTGTTATAGATGATAAATGAGTGAGGGTACATGGCTTCCTGTAGGATTTCGGAAAGGGGCAGGAGAAGGGAAACTGGTTGATACTGAGATGTAGGGTTTGGGATTTGCATTTGAGCAGTGAGGGTAGCTAACTTCCAAAGGTCAGCGAATATTCATGAAGCGATAAACATATTTTTGAAAGGGCACATAACTAAATGTATTACAGAAGTGATTGCCAATGAGTCTGCCAGGGTGTTAATCCAATTTTATGTTTCTAACCATTTATTGAAAGTGGAGATTTTTATTTCTTTTAGACAGAGGGTAGGGGGTGTTCTGCAAAAAAATATTTATTATCTAGGAAAGAATGATAGGATGAGTTTGCAAAAATGTCTGCCTTTGTGAAGTACAGAGCCATAGTGAAAGAAATGCTATATTAATCTGGGTTAATACAGAATGCAAGTGGTAACTAATGCTGATGTTGCTCATATTCTTCCATATCTGATCAATCGATAGATAGAAGCTTGATTTACATAAAGAATCAGTGGGACCAAAAACATCTTAATTATTTGTATATAATTATCTATCTCTATAAATAAAACATTTCTTTGTCTTTTCTAACTTATCATCAACATCCCATTTTGACCAAATTCCAAATCATGTGTTGGGGTATAACTTATTGCTATAGCATTTCATTTTGTTTCATTTACTTTATAATCTGCTATGTTAATAAAATATTTAGTTTATCAAATATATCCAGGTTTGGTAACATAGTATTAAGTCAATTGCATAAAGGGCTAGTTTCTTTTTAATATTTCTTCATCAATATCCAATTGTACTTGATTAATGGTTCTAAACAATGATACTAAATATTAATGTTGTCCATGTTTGTTTTAACATCAGTGTATTATTATTGTCCAGTCTATCCTTTTGATAATAAGGGTTCTGCTAATGTTGTCAAATGGTTGCCTGTATTCTATCAACCCACACTGATTAAGGTCTATTATTCATAAACACATTGTAATCATTATTCAGAACTGAAATATGTCTGTATGACCTTCTACATAACTACTACCACTACTGCTTCTTTCCAAGTCAATGTCACATCCAAACACAGAAAAATATTGTTAAAAAGTACTAACCAGACTTTCATTATTTCTTGCTCCATCACTTTATTTTTTCCTGTATTTTGGTTTCTCATTGCTGCTTTAGTTTCAGTTCCCTTCTTTCTACTTATTTAACTGATGTAGTTGAAAATGTCTCAGATATGTTGCCATTCCCTGTGTATTACTGTCCACTTTTAACTAAGTTGACTTCTACCATTCTCATAATTCCTGAATTTAGTTATAATCCTTTAAACCTTTTATTCCCTCCAAAACTTAGAGCCAACAATTTGGTTACTCTACAGTTATTGTTAAAATAGTTGTATTAAAACCATTGCTCTATATTCATTCATGTTTTTTTCAATGACTCTTCAGCCTGTATTTTACTTATTCAGTATCTACTGTGACTATTATTTCATATCTCATTAGCTTTCAGTGTGACTGCATTTATAATATTCAGTTTTCCATTACCCCAATCTTTTGCAAGCATTTTATTGTTTAGATTCAAATCTAATAACATTTCACGTAATGTTTGATCTGTCCAATCAGTAAACAGCTTCCTTTTCAGAAGAAACACTAGAAAATGCCAATGTTTGTCAAATGTAACATCTATCTAATCTTGCCCAAGAACTATATCTCACTGAAAGAAAATGTATATGCTACTTCATTCTGTTTTATTGTCATTACATCAATGAGGCTTTCTATAGTGGTCAAGTCTCCAGCCACTACCCTACATCCTTGATGAAAGGCTATAACTTCTACCATAATATTCTTTATATCCTATATTTGTGTTTTTGGTAGAATATAAATTTCCTGTCTACTGTTCTTAATTTGTTCCTCAGCCTTTAGTTCAATACCCTTTTAATTCATATTAATACCCTTACTTTTGCACTCTTTATATTTCGTCTGTCATGTTCTTTAGGGTTCAGATGCATTTAATGTAACATTATTATCTGTGTATATTTTTGCAAATATGTCAGTATCTTGTCCTGTTTTTCCATGTGAGCTAACCTATTCATTTTGCAGACTAGTTTATCTATCTAGCTATATATATATATATATATATATATATATATATATATATATGAATCTACTTCTAAATTTTGAAGTTTCAAAACTTCAAATTTCTTATGGTCGAGACCATAAGATTGAAGTTTTGAAACTTTACAGCATGGAACTGTATATTTTCTGTTTTCCTCATTGTAGTGTGATCTCAGATTTGGTATAATTAATTAGCGGGGGGTATGGGGAATGAACGTAAAAAAAAAATATATATATATATATATATATATATATATTATATTATATTTCAAGTTTCAAAACTTCAATTGTATGGTCTCAACTAGAAGTAATTTGAAGTTTTAAAACTTTGAAATTTAGAAGTAGACCTATACACACACACACACACATATATATATATATATATATATATATATATATATATATATATATATATATATATATATATATATATATACTTTGCCTCTCCATTATAGACTGGTCTTTTATGGTCTGTTTCTACAATGTGTAACTTTTGTATATTTTTGTGTAATGTTGGCCCAATTGTACCTGATCTCTAATTTTCATTAAAACAACACATAATTCCCTCTCGACCCTAAAATTAACAACATATTAACCATGTACATAGCTACATATTTTTCTCACAGCAGTAGAGCTAATGCTGTACAGAAACAGTAGTGTAAAAATTTCACTAGTCATTTCTAATCAGACGGAAACCATGATTTACTTCTTTGGCCTGGAAGACCATTATTATAAATCACTATTTTTTTTCACTTGCCTGCAACTCAGAAATTAATTATCTTACTTCTGAATCTGTCCTTCTAGCCTTGTGGTACTTGGTAGCCTGGTATTGCTACAAGCAGTCTTTCATTTAGCATATTTATTGATTTAAAGTGTATTCAATTCTTCAGGCTGTTTATTTCTGCAAAAAGGCCAGATATTTTAACATTTCCTATTTAACTTCACTAGTTATTTCAAATATTGTTATTTTCAAAAGGTCAAACATATTAACTAACTATCCAAGCAAAGCAGCTATGTCCTTCTCTAACCAAACATAGCTTGTCAAGGAAGGCAGTCTACATGCAACTAGCCCTAGAAGCAGAATAGGTCAGATTGAAAACTGAAAATCACTTACCCTGAAGCCTGATAACAAATGTGACTTTAACCAAACAGCATACAATATGAAATATTTTCTCACTGTACTTACTGATTTAAATGTTTTTTTAATATCTTCCAGTGTGCATCCTACATTACAGTTATACCAGAATCCTTGCCCTTATTGATTTCCCCTGTAGTTAATCTATTTTCCTCAGTCAGTGTTGGCAGTGCATTGTTTCTGCAAATCTTGCAAGCAACATAACTGCCTCATTAACTTTATATTCACTCTTACACCTAGAGTATGCATTACCACAGTTAACATTATACATTATTGTTTATTTGTTTCCATCATATATTAATTTCCTTTTTGATTCAGGTAGCATTGTTACCTCACAGCAAGAGGTTCTCCTGTTTGATTCTCAGCTTTGCTTGGGAGTGCCTTCTGTGTGGAGTCTGCATGTCCTACCTGCGGTTGGGTAGTGTTTGAAAGACATGCGTGCATAAATGGGCGTGCCTTCGTTGAAGGTTGGGTGTCAAGCTGGCACCTCGGCGATTCGTAAAAATCTACTGCCAATCATTAGTGGACCGGAGTTCCGCTGTGGCGACCCCTTACCGGGAAAAAGCCGAAAGACAAACAACTGACTTACTTCTTTTCCTCTTCTTAGACATTGCACTATCATAGACCCTTTGTTGAAAGAAACATGGCACAGTTTGCAGTTTGAAAACAAATGAGACTTTCATCAGACAGCATACAGTACAACTCCCTTCAGCTAAATATAAACTTTCATTTTTAAATAAATTGTAAGATGTAATACTTATATTTTACCTGCATATTAGTTATTTTTCTCTCTGGTACTTACTGATTTCAATTATTTGAAAGTATCATTCAGAGTGCAATTCACATTTTGATTATATCACACAATTTTCCATAAAAACACATATCCATTTTAAGTAATATCCTCAATCAATGCTACTAGTGCATTATTTTTATGGTTCATAGGTTCATAGGTTCATACTAGGCTATCTGCCCTAGGGCATTTATAAGCCTAGCCAGAGTGTGTTTGGCTTTCGCCACCCATTTTAAATTAATTTTGCTATGCCCTTTTTCGAGGTTAGTATACTGTGCCTCTGTCTAACAGTGACACAGAAGTGATACCCGGGGTAAACCTACGATCTCCCATCCATAGGTTCATAGGTTCATAGGTTCATACTAGGCTATCTGCCCGAGGGCATTTACAAGCCTAGCCCATAGTTTTGTGGCTTACGCCACCCCTTTAGTATGGGGAACTATACCCATTATTTTGCTGTGCCTCTGTCGAGCAGTGACACTGAGGTAATCCCTGGGGTATATCTGCGATCTCCCATCCATTGGTCAAGATTTCTCTTGAACAAGGCCAGCGAGGTGCTCTGCCTCACATATACCGGGATTTTATTCCACAGCATAGGGAGTCTTTGGGTGATGAATCTATCCCTCCAGCACGTCCTATTAATAGCCGTGTCGAGGTTTAAGTCTCCCGCCCTTGTGGCTCTGACGGATCTAGATTTTTGAGGTGAAGCATATTCATCAAATCTGGGTTTGACATGGCCTTGTATGTTAGGCAAAGGTCACCTCTGAGCAAGCGGTGGCGACTGAATAGAGCTGGAGTTCTTTCAGTCGGGCAGCATAGGACAGATGTTTGAGACCCTTTATCCTTTTGGTGAGGAACTTTTGTGGCCTCTCCAGCTGCTGCAAGTGTCGGGTCAGATACATTCCGAATGGGGCATTGTACTCAATCATTGGTCTGATGAGTGATGAGTATAGGAGACTATGACCTCCCTTGATCTAGATGAGAATCCCTTCATGATAAGGTGGGCAATGTAGAAGGTCTTCCTAACTACTTTAGCTACATGGGTGTCAAATGACAGACTACTATCAACCTGGGTCCCCAGGTCCCTGATAACTTCTTCTGTGCTCAGTGGATTGCCACCTATTTGGTAGCTAGGGGTAACCTTGTTTTTCCCGAAGGGTATGACTATACATTTTTTGGCATTTAACTTTAGGCCATGGCTCTGGCACCAGTTATCCATTTCTGTGAGACCCTTCTGAAGGATATCTGTGTCAGATGTGTTTTCTACTATGGCGCCCAGTTTGCAGTCATCTGCAAACTTTGTCAGCCATAACCCTCCTGTGTTTGCTTGTACTTCGGAAAAGTAGATGCCAAACAAGAGTGGGCCCAGGACTGAGCCCTGTGGTACACCACTTGTGACAGGCTTTGAGTCTGACATGGCGCCAGCAACTCTGACCCTGTGGGTTCTGTCACTCAGCCAGTTTCAGTGGAATGTTTCACTTTCTTAAACACTGTTTCATCACATTTGTTGCATCATTTTTTTTTTTAAACAGGACATGTGTTTGCAGGGAATATTTCCACTGAAGTATCCACAGTTTGATTTTCTGCATTTGTTTACTGGTTGCTTGTCTCTCACTACCTTCTCCTGTTTCCCAGTTTTTCATTTCTTTTTGTCAGTTCACTTTGTGCTTGTTAAGGGCATGGTGTAGAAGACTTGAAGTAATGCAGGTTAAAATAAAAATTATATTTATCTGCAGAGTCTTATGAAAGGACAAAAACATTTCTGTTAGCTAATGTTTGTGTTGTAAAGTCATTATTCACATCGACCCTTGTGTTTCTTCCAACTTTTAAGATTATTCTGGCCTTCTACAAAATAGAAAGATTTTTTCTTCTTTACGTGGTATGTCTGCAGTTTAATCAGTATGCGTCCTCATCTCAGATTAAGAATATTTACTCTATGAGCTCTTTCTGTTTTAATACCAACAACAGAAAGTCCAGTCCATGTGCTGAAGCATTTTCTCATAAATTATTTGCAGTCCTTCTCTTTGATTCATTCTGATGCTGTTGTAAACCTCAACTTGTCTCTACACAACCTATCCTTGAGTTTAGCCAGCTTCTCTGCCATTTCTTCATATTTTAATTACTGTTCCATTTTTTCTTTTATTTCCTTTTCAGATGTTTGCATATCAGTTACTTCCTCTGAATGTCTGGTTAAACATCTTCTATTTCCTGTATCCTTATGTTATTTGTCTTTATATATTCCAACACAGAAACACTTATCTTAAAATCTCAGAGTTCATTTGATCAACCCCTGTCTCTCTAGGGTGACTGAGAAATTTTCTCCATCAGGTGCCACTACCATCTGCTTTTCCCACTTCTCCATGCTACATACAGTCCTCCTCCACGATTTCACAGTTTTCTCCCTACTACTTCACTTTTTCTCATGTTGGTTGATCTGTGAGACTTCAGCTACCAACATATATTATCAATTTATGTAGTTTGCAGACTTTTGTTAGTATTTTATTATATTATTTTATTATTGTTATAACTTTTATTTTTAAATATTTCCCAGTCCATAGCTCTGTTTTCAGCTGCTTATACCACCTCAATCACCCTAACATTTCCATGTTTTTTTCTGTAACTAGAGGTATATTGAGGAGAAAAAGCCCCTTGCATTACAAGGGATTATGATCCAGTCAATGATCATAACCCTTTATTATGTTTTATTGACATGGATGCCAAGATTCACTCAATATTTGCCCTTAACACACAATAATCTGGTTATGATTGGATAACCAATCATAATTCTCTATATATTGCACCACAAGCATAAACTGTGTGTGTGTATGTGTGCACACACACACACACACATATATATATATTTGAATTTTATATATATATATATATATATATATATATATATATAATTCAAATATATATATATATATATATATATATATATATATATATATATATATATGATTCAATACTATCTACTAAGACAGACTAGAACTTACATAAAAATAAAAAACCTCTATTCGCAAACAGGCAAACTTAGAAAGTTGCTAACTACTTTAGTTAGTCAACAAAAAATGCAACCGAATAGTAATTTGGCTTCCAATTAGTCTTTACGGAGGAAGTAATGCAAGCAATCCCTAGCTTCACAGGGGACCTTTACATAAGATGCACACTAAAAGGAAGGAAGTGACACATGCAATCCCTAGCTTCACACACCTACCTATTGTTCTAAAAAAAAACTCTGTATTCTCACAACTTGAGTCATATTTCTGGAGAAGTTTGGCCTGTAACCATAAAACAAACTAAAACGCTCAAATGTTGATGCAATATTTATTATCATCATCTTAGGCCACAGTGGTGTAGTGGTTAGCACTGTTGCTTCACAGCAAGAGGTTCTCCAGTTCAATTCTTGGCTGGAGCGCCTTCTGTGTGTAGTCTGCATGCCCTACCCAATGGTCAAGCGAACTTTAAAGACATGCAGGTAGGTGTGTGCATGTGTGGGTGTGCCTTCTTTGAAGATTGGGCGCCGGGGTGGCAATTCAACACAGTAAAAATCCACTGCCAATCATTAGCGGACTGGTGAGCTGCTGTGGTGACCCATAACTGGGAAAAGCCAAAAGAAGAAGATGATTTATTGATATTATCTTGAATATATGTGTAATCTCTGACGCATAAGGCTTCTTTGCCATTAATATATAAAGACTAATTGAAAACCAAATTACTGTTCTGTTGCATTTTTAGTCAACTAACTGAAGTAGTTAGCAAGTTTCTAAGTTCACCTGTTTGCGAATAGAGTTTTGTGTGTGTGTGTGTGTGTGTGTGTGTGTGTGTGTGTGTGTGTGTGTGTGTGTGTATAGATTAAAAAAATATACTGGAAGTTTTGCATTGATTACCAGTCAGTAAAGAGACATTTTCAATGGTACAGTGACTGGAGGGATAGTCAAGATGCCCAAACCCTTGCACTGATATGTAGAGTTGAAACACCACCAATGATGAAATCCTTCAGAGTACCACTTCAGCCTTTTAGCAATCTGGATGAACTGTGTGATGACAGCAGAGAGACATAAAAAATAATTTTATTTGTCATAAAACAAAAACAGAATGAATTCTGCTTCCATTCTTAAAATGGTAACAGGATGGTGTTTACATTTTGCTGAGCATTAAAAAGCTCTTTAAAATCACTGTTACAATATTGAATATATGGAGATATGGCCAAGATGGGTAATTGAGAACAGCAATTGGTGAAAGCTCTGTGACAAAAACTATTCTCTAACAGAAAATATAATCAAAAATTACAATTTGAAGATACTTGTTAGCTGATGTCTTTCACTACTAATCAGAGAAAAGATGTACAGCTTCAAGTTCTTCAAAAGCTGTAATTTTTCTGTCAGAATTTCAACTGCTTGGTTAAGAGAGAAGAGAATTCAACATGTGTCACTCAAGAAATGGTACTCAGCGTTCTTGTGTTAAAAATACATCCAGTCATTAATATCTAGTATGCAGGATGTATTACTTAAAATAGACAGACTGGATACCAAACTACAAAGTTTAAAAAAGGGACCAGAAAGAAGATGGAAAATTTAGACATTCTTATGAAACAACAAAGTACACAAATCAGCAGTATGGAAAAAACATTAAATGATCATGAAGGAAGAATAACTGAAGGTGAATCTAAGACTGAAGGTAAATCTCAGACTGAATTTCTTTTAAAACAAAATAACTGGCTCATAGAAAAACTCAATGAGTTAGAAAATAGACTGACACAAAATAACATTAGAATTTATTGTGTACCTGACAAGTATGAGGGAGACAATATAATGAACTTCTTAACTACTTGGCTACATAAAACATTAAATCTACTTAACACTTTCTATTTTGCAATTGAAAGGGCATACAAATCCCTGAGAGCACCTTCAAAGAAGGAAAACTCACCACCATGTTCAATTACAATTAAGTTCATGTCTAGCTTAGAAAAAAGATGAAATATTAAAAACAGCACATTCCAGCCCACCTATTAAAATAGGTGAACATGCAGTCAGATTAGACAATGATTATTCCAGTAAAGTAACAAGTAAAAGAAAATCATGTTAACCACTGATCAATGAACTTAAAAGAACAATATTAAAGCCACTTTGGTGTTTCCTACAAAGATCAAATTATTCCTTTCTGAGAAAAATCAAAATATGTAACACACTGTAGGAGCCATCCACTTTTGTTCACAGCAATAAAATCCTTAGTAATACTAAATAAATGGAGTGGAACTGTCTATCCCTGAAGAGACAGAGTGAGCTGAACTCCTGGAAAACTGCTTCTGAAACTAAAAAGCCTAAAAACAAGTGACTTTCATTCTCTGATTGTAGGAATTTATTTTTTAAATGATTTTAAGTTAAAGGTTTGTACTGGACTTTAAGCTTCAAAACACATGTATGTATTTATATATTTAAGCTAAAACATTTTTCATGATGAGGAATATAAATAATTTTACTGTTTTGTTTTATTTGCAGTGAAATACTTCATTTAACTAAATGTATAAGTGTGTTTCTAAATGTTAAACAAATACTTTCTGTAAGAGACTAATTAAATTTAATTATTATTTATTTTACATTTGTTTACTGGGAGAGTCCTACTGGGCATGCAATAGAATTGGTAACTTTGCGACTACATAAGAATTTTATTTTATTTCTTCAACTTTGCTTAGTGTGTACATTTCTGGGTTAACTGAATGTCATATCTAAGTAATATGCTAATTAGAAGTGTTAAAGTGCTGATGATTTTTTTTTTGTTCTTGTGTAACACGTTCCTTTCACAGGTCATTTATGAATGCTGGATTTTTCCTGCCTTCAGCTGTCCTGAAGAAAATCTAGGTCAAAGTTCATCACTGAAGTCTGTGAAAGAAGAAAATAACGTTCTTTTCTTTCTTTTAAGTATATATATATATATATATATATATATATATATATATATATAAGAAATACCTTTTTTATTTTACTAGGTGGAGAATTGGTTTTAACATTTTCTGCATGTTAATAGCTTATGCTGTAGTGTTATTGATTCTAACTATACATATTAAATGTACATATTAACTGAAATAAGTAAAGTTAGATGTTTGTTACTGGTTAGAACAGCTTAAATGAGAAATAAAGGAAATTAGCAGCTGTTGTGTGATGGAAGTTATTATTTTCACATGCTGTAGTCAAATTTTGATGTCAGTATGTGAAGCTTAGATTAGAGCAACAGTTCATAATGGCTAAAAACACACATTCAAATTAAACAAGCAAAAATTCTTTTATATATAGTTAAGATTGGTTGTAATACTAGAATTAATAAGAGTAAATATCTTAGGAATGATATGCATATGCAAAAGGAATACAATATCTACTATGTAAGATTAATAAAACAGCAGTACCAGTAAGTTAAGAAATATGTACACATAGTATAATCTTTAATAGACAGCTGACGATTAGCTCTTTGATGGGAGATTTTAGAAATACGAGATATACAGAATAAGGTAGAATACTAGTTGGAAAATAAGACAGAAAAATGTATTTAAATACATTGCTTTTAATAAACATGCCAATAACATATACCTGCATATGGCAGAAATGTGATTGTACAATATCTCAAATAATTTACATAGAAAATCATATAAAATATTTGAAAATAAGCTGAAAGCTGAAATTTGAAGCTTGGTCATGTGAACTTTGAAGCTTTTGCATGTTGTAGTGTGTTACTTGATTCACTAAGACTACCTGAAATAATTATTTCATAAGTCAAAACTGAAATCCGAGTGTTTTATTGATGAATCCATACATCCATTTTGATAGAAAGTAAAGTAGACTTTTAATATGTTTGAATCTGGGAAGGGAGAATGGGATTTGAATTGGACACATTGCAACTCTTGAAAACAATGTTGTTGTGTCTTTTGGCTTTTCCCGGTTAGGGGTCACCACAGCGGAACTCCGGTCCGCTAATGATTGGCAGTTGATTTTTACGTGCCGAGTTGCCAGCCCTAATGCACAACCTTCAATGAAGGTACACCCATTCACGCATGTCTCCATGCAGAAGATGCTCTAGCTGAGAGTCGAACCGGTCAGCATCTTACTGTGAGGCGACAACGCTACCGCAGCACCACCACCACGGATAACTCTTGAAAACAATATATACTTAAAATATTTTGACTCTATAGGCTTTCTCTTCTACCTCAGTAATTTACATATTTTATGAAGTAGTTTAATAAACTAAAGGATTTTTAAATATTTTGATACTTGTGTTAACAGTGTTACACAATTTTGAGGTCTAGATACTTGTACTTTAAAAATGAATTGAAAGTTTTTGTTAGAGTTATAAAATGTGTGTCTTTTAGCATTATATATATATATATATATATATATATATATATATATATATATGTGTGTGTGTGTGTGTACCTTGATTTCCCTTTTGTATTATAGTTTAATATAAGATTACCTGTCACCTGTAAGTTTACAGATGTCTTTATCTCTTCACATCCCACTCTGTTATACTTATTTATTTAACGATCTAATTATAATAATGTTGAATGAGTGAATAGTTTAGGTATATTTAATGGGTTGTTTATACTACTATTGCATAAACTGGAATATAATTTACTGTTTGTTGGATTATTTAATATTTGTGATTAACATAAGAAGATTATTAAACTTTTATGTGGTAATGGGGGGGAATAGTTTTAAATGGCAAAATATATAATTAAATTAATAGTCTCTTATTATTTATTACTATATATAATATTTATTAATTATTTGTAAGTCACGGTAGCTTTTGGCTAGTTTTCTATGAATTTTAGGTGTTTGGTAGGTAGAGCAATGGTACAGTATTTTTTTTATTTGATAGGCAAACTAGGAACTTTGGTATCCATGGTAGGTTGTGTTTTATTAGCAATATATACAGTTATAGTTGTAGACTTGTCTTTTTTATTTATGTGTTTTAGCAGTTTAATTTGCAGAAAGGAATCATTTAAAAATGTGGAATGTTGAGATAGTGTTGGGGAAATGCATTAGAGTCTAACATATAAATTAACATGGTAGATAAATATGTCATATTATATTTTAAAAGAAATATTTTAAATACATAATATATTATCTATAATGTAAATTGATTAAATAATGGCAACATAAGTAAATCATTAGCGAGATATCTGAAATTAAACAGAGGAAACATTATATTATTGCAATAGACTCACTTGATAAATAAAGCTATACAATGTTTAAATAATTTGGTTATGAAATGTTATCATCTGCTTCTTTTAACAAAAAGAGGAGAGGATCTGCTATACTTTGGAGAAAATCTACTGTAATGCCTAAGGTCATGGAATCCATTAATGATCCTAAAGGAATGCATGCATTTGCAATAATTAAATATAATACAAACTTTACACACTAGCTAATTTTTACTGGATTACTGGAATAGGTGCAAGAGTAGCTAAAGATCACTTAAACTAACTACAAAGTCATTGGAAGGGTAGTTTAATTTTAGCAGGGGATTTTAACTGCATATCTATTATAGAGCATACAGGTGAACAGAATAAAGCTAAAATACTGGCACCAGCTAAAGTCAAAGTAAACTTTATTGTCATACAGATCAACAGAGAGGAAAAAGTGTGCATCACTACTTGAAATTTCGATACTCAGGCTCCTCATACCACAAGAATGACAGTTTACAGAAGAAAGATAGATTACATTAATAAAATTTTAAATAGTAAAATAAAAATCAGAATAAGATACTAAAAATAAATAAAAAAATAATTGTTTTTATAGCAAAAACAAAACAAATACCACAACAACAGGAACAGACTCGGTAGAAATATAAGGATATATAAAAAACAGTATTATAAATAAATAAAAGAGGCACACATGTAAAACTTACCCACTAAACTTAAAGCAGTAAACAGATGGATTAGTAATAATAATTTAGCTGATTTACTAGTAAAAACAGAAGATAAGTCATTGATCTTCACTCATTAATCTTAAATTTATGTCTCTTTGAAAATTAACTTCGCGACTCAGTTTTTTAGAAAGTGCATTTCTCCAAAAATTTACTTTTGTGAAAAAACTGATCACCAAACAGCAAAAAAAAAAAAACATAGCAATAACTACACTAAATACATGTATGCAGGGAAGCAAGCCCCCCTGCACCCCCCAGCCCCACTACTTATATATTCTAACTCTGAGATCACAGTACAGTGGGGCAAAGGGAATATTCCCTTATCCTCACTTTGCCATGATCTACAACAAGCTTGTTGGCTGTTTGGAGGTCTGTTTTTTTGAAAAGTACATTGTCGGAGAAATCCACTTTCGCAAAAATTGAGTCACAAAGTTGATTTTCGGTGAAACGTAAATTTGGTTGGTCAGATTAGACTTATATATATATATATATATATTGCACTCAATAGCTTTAATATCTGACAAAAAAAGTTTGAAGAAAATGTTAGCTTCATTCTTATGGTATCCTAAAAAGCCAAGAAGTGCTTATAGACATCATATAAGATTATAGGAGTATGGTGGTATTAGCTTCGCAGATGTAGAATCTTATTCTATTGCTGCAAGTTTTAGTTCTATTATATTCTGGAGATATTCAACTTACACTAGTTAATGGCAAACTATCCAGGAGCAGATTACATACTAAATTCTTATAAGTCTATTAAATACGATAATTATTTCTTCCATATAGTTAACAAAATTTACCTC
This sequence comes from Protopterus annectens, assembly GCF_019279795.1. Taxonomy (NCBI): domain Eukaryota; kingdom Metazoa; phylum Chordata; order Ceratodontiformes; family Protopteridae; genus Protopterus; species Protopterus annectens. The sequence continues at coordinate 1,024,351,117 of NC_056729.1, forward strand.
AGAAGGAAATATATTTCAACCTTTAGACTGCATATATGAAATCAATGCTTAAACAGTTTCTTGTTTAGAATTCTTGAAGTTGTGATTCCCAATAAAAGGGGTGGAGATATCAGGACCCTTACAGAAAGTAAGGAAAGTGAATGGATAGTTCTTTTAAGAGCTGATAAAGGGTCTGGGCTTAATGAAATAGCGTCCATAAAACCTAAATTAAGACAGCATAGGAATGTGAGATGATTTTTATGTCTCATACACTATAACACAAGTCTGTATCTATAAGAGTGCATGCATATAAGAGATGTTTAGGTATGCATATCCACATTTTGCACACACTGAGCACAACTGTTGTATATATATTTTTGTATAGCTTCCATATGTATACACATTTTTATAAGTATAGTTTTTATAAAGTTCATTAGATGGATTATTCCATCTAATAAGTTTTTTAAAAGTGTTTTAGGATAATTTTGCTGTTTTATATACATCATTTCTCCTTTAAATTGTAATGATGTTAATTGTTTAATTGACTTACTTGCTATATATGTATGATCCTACTTCAGTCATTTTGAGAAGGATCTGAGGAAGCTATTCGTAGTGAAAGCACTTATCCAAAGTTTGTTTCTGGAACAATAAATTCATGGAGTTTTAACGTTTGTGGATCGTTTGTACTTTGTGACAGTTTCATCTCAGAGTTTGTTACAGCTCGCTTTGCACCATCCCATATGTTTTTTGAGTGCTTTATTTATTATTCTTTGGGACAGTTGCGTTTACCAGATTTAACAGTGGTATATCTCTGTTTTCAGTTAAGAAATATGTTTTTGATACTCTATTAACATCAGAATGAAAAGTTTTGTGCTTTCCCATTGCACAAACCTCTAGATTTAAGGAAACTCAGAACAATGTTACAATTAAATTACTAAAAAGGAATGGATTATTATGATGGTCTGACTGCTTTGAAAACTGAAAAGCTAAATGCCTAGAATAGTTAATAAAAGTATATAAATTGGATGAATCTGCTATCCTGCTAATATTATCCATCAGTAAGAATTTAAATGAATAAATACAAGCGAAATGGAACAGAACACTATTCCTCCATTATATGAATATATGAATGCTATTATCAAAGATGGATTGACTTACAAACAAAACTTTTCAAGTTATATAAGTAAATAATAATAGTAATAATAATAATTTTGATGCAAAATTCTGGAACCTTTTAGATAGCAGTGGATTAAGTGACTCAATAGATGTTAAGAATACAATTTGTTACTTAAATCAGTCAAACTTCTTCAAGTTTATACTGGAAAGTTTATTTGTGAAAATACATGCATAGAATATGTGTTACTCTGTATAAAATCTCTACTTTTAGTAAAATGACGTTTTCAGTTTGTTGGAGATGTAGTAAAGATGTAAAAGCTGATTGGAAATACATGTTTATGGATTGTGAAAAATGTTCCACTTCCTATGTCTGTAAAAAAAAAGAGCAAAAAATGTTTTGGGCTCTCTTAGCAGTTTTTAGAAATGTTATTACAAAAAATTGGAAAGTGAACGGAGTTCCTATGTTAAATGATTTTTTTTAATTTAACAGCAATACTATCTAAAACTGAAAAATAAGTGATCAGAATAAGATCTATAAATCAACATAAGACATTTAGTGGTTTGGTTGAAATGTTGCTATTGAAATACTAAGATCTGTAATGTGTTAATTGTATAGGATTACCTTGATGATTCAATGTATTGCTATCATTGTATAGCAATATGTGATGTTGATTTTTTTCTGTTCTATGTATATATTGCAAATATGTTAAAGTAATAAAACTTTTCTTAAAAAACAATATTGAATATATGATAAAGTGCAAAGGAAAGAGGAACATCAGTCTTGGTTTTCCCCTTTGTACTACAAATAGTACAGAGCTAAAAAAAGGCTCTGTCAGAGATATATTTGTATAGAACACAGGATCCAGATAAATGAACACTGCCATTGAGGTCATTTATGTTGGCAGATTTGTCCATTACAATGTTCTTTATAGTACCATAGTTCCTCAGCTCAATATATCCAGTTCTGAATCTGCATCCTTGAAAGGCAGGATTATGCTGAGTGAGTCAATGGTGCTGGTGTTTGCTGCTACTGATTATAAAAAAAAAATCATTCTGTATTCTATAAAAATGGAATTCTACAGACACACAGAAATCAAACTGTAAAGCACCAGAATTACAAAAGCAGCTATCTCCTTAATATCATTGAAAACACGAGTTTTACAGATGGAACACCAAGAGGAAGATGAAAATAGAACAAAAAATCTTGTCTGAAATGTAGCCTAAATGTTTCAGAGGCTATTTAAACTTAGATTTCATCTGGTATTTGTTCTTTACTTCTAAAACCTTTGTGTATACATGTGTGTACACTGCACAGCTTCACAACAAAATATCTAAACACTGATAGGGTCAAACAATGCATCTGCTTTGGTAGCAGTACACCAATACCAATATGAATACAGATAAAATATTACCTTGCATCATGGGGGAGAAAGTGCATCAAGTTCATACTACCTTTCAGTAGAAAATGGCATGCAGTCACTACTGGAACTAGATGTCAAATGGAAACACTGGTATAGCATTCATGTACAGTATTACTCACTTAAAGACAAATTTAATGAATGCTTTTAACATTTATTTCTCAGTAAGCCTTCTCATTCATCCTCAGTAGTAAACATAAGTGGCATGTAGCAAAAATATTTTTGTTAAATCAGTTAAATAAATGTTTAATTGTTTGCAAGAGCTGCATCAGCATTGTCTGTGCTGTCTCAGGGAAGAGCATGGCACTGACAACTGCCAGATATTTGGTAACCATTTGAAATGTCAGGACTCACTAGAATGAGCCCCAAAATATGGAGACTGAATAGCTGAAAGATCAGACTTACATATATGAAGTCCAAGATGCCATTTCTTAGAATATTCACTTTCTTCCAATGTATGATGATCTCGGAGTTGGTATATATACCAATACCTTTAATAAGCAAGACAAAGCTATGCCATTTCCATCTATCTTACCTACCAACTCCCTCTCTATTGCTCACATCAATATAAGAAGTATTTGTAACAAAATTTCAAGTCCATGCCCTTCTAGAAACACATCATTTTGATATCTTATGTGTGACTGAAACATGGCTAAAACCTACCATCAAAGACAATGAAATAACACCACCTGGGTATAACATCATTAGACTTGATCGCACTACCAAAAAAGGAGGGGGGGTAGCAATTATCTACAAAGCACAATTCCAAATAAATCTTATAAATCAAACTCTCTGCCTAGATAATCATGCAGAAATAATTAGCTCCAAACTTCAAGTCAATAACAGTAAAGCCATAAACATCATATGTGTTTATCTTCCCCCTGGAAACAACATCAGCACACTCAAATGCATCCTTAGTTCACTCTCCGCCTATCTCCCTCAAGAAACAATAGTCTTAGGTGATTTCAATATTGATTGGAACTCCTGTAATAACACAAATCCTACTACCCATATAAACCTACATGGCTTCACACAACTCATTAATTGTCCCACTAGAACTAACAAAACTAGCAACAATGAGACCACCTTAGACTGGATTCTCACTAATACCCCTGAACAATCCTACCAAACAGGTACCCTACCAGATGATCTAAGTGATCACTCACCTACTTACATAATTAGACATAAAACTAAACTAACTTTACCAACCACTTTTAGAACATTACATTCAAACAAGAATTTTAACTCTGACCTTTTTCTAACTAACTTAACACAATGCAATTGGTCCCTACTAAAAAATCTCCCACTTAATGAAGCAGTTGAACACTTTAATTCCACATTCTTAGCCATCCTAGATCACCATGCCCCTAGCCATACTATCAGAATTAAAACCAAAGCAGCACCCTGGCTGACCAACAATACCAGACAAATAATGATCCTCAGAAACAAATCTTGGGCTAAATGGCGAACCACTAAAAACTTAACTGACCGCCAAAACTTCAGAGAGCTTAGAAACAAAACAAAAATAGCCATCCTTGCTGACAAAAAAAATGATTACCTACAAACACAACAAACCCACAAAAAGGAACCTAAAAACTTCTGGGCCAGCATTAAAAACCTTTTATCCCCAGGCCAGTCTATCACACCTAACCCTCAAGACTCTAACCCTGAGAATCACACACAAATAGCCAACGACTTTAATACATTTTTTACTAATACTATCCAAACTCTTGCTAGCCACCTAGCTCCTGACACCTCTAAGCTACTCTTACCTACTTTAAATCCACCTTCCTTTCACTTACAACCAGTATCTACCTCCTTTATCCTATCACTGATCCAAAAACTAAGACCTAGCACCCCCTCTGCAGATAAACTTCCTGCAGAATTCCTGCAAATTGGAGCTAAAGCAATTGCCTATCCTATTTCCATTCTCATAAATAGATCCATAAATGAAGGAATTTTCCCCTCAACTTGGAAAATATCTCACATCATCCCACTACACAAAGGGGGTAAATCTAATGACTATTCTAACTTTCGCCCCATAGCACTTCTATCACCTATAGCTAAAATCATGGAAAAATGTATCCATAAGCATCTCCTTAACCACCTTATGCAAAACAACCTACTTGCTAACTGCCAACATGGATTCAGACCCTCCCACAGTACTACCACAGCACTTCTCTCCTTTACCAACTCCATTAACTATAACCGCAACAATAATAACCTTTCATCTTCAGTCTTTGTTGACTTATCTAAAGCCTTTGACATGGTTAACCACAAACTTCTGCTACATATACTTAAATCTCTCTCACTTAATCCTCTTTCCCTAACCTGGTTCACATCTTACCTTGAAAATCGTCAGCAAGCAGTTCTTTGGAAAAATTCATTATCTAATCTCCTTCCTATCTCTTTAGGTGTACCTCAAGGTCCTATCCTAGGCCCCCTTCTATTTTCTATCTTTATTAACAACCTCCAATTAGCTATCCCAAATACTACCTGCATACAATACGCAGACAATTCTACTATAATCTGCTCTGCTAAATCTCAAACTGAACTCCAAGTACTCACACAACAAGCCTTTACCACTGCCGAGCAATGGTTCTCTGACCGCTGCCTACTCCTTAACCCCAAGAAAACCAAATTGCTCTTGTTCTCACCTTCCCGTAAATCAACCCCACTAGACTTCACTCTTACTTCCAGTGATAATACTCTTATCTCTCCAGATTCCACTACAAAACTTCTAGGAGTTACTATTGACAACAATCTTAGCTTTGACTCTCACATCAATACGACAATAAAACTAGTGAATAAAAAAATTGGATCCCTTTATAGAATCAAACCCTTCCTTACACCTGAAACAAGAACTACACTAGCCAGATCTCACCTTAACTCTACTCTTTTATATGCTTGCCCCATATACAAATCTTTCAAAAAACAACCTTAAGAAACTCTCAACATCCTACCACAACATTGCTAGATTTGCTACAGGTTCCCCATTTAGAACTCACCACTGCCTGAACCTAAAACAACTAGGCTGGATAGAACTTCCTAACCAACTTCTACTTCAACAATTCTTAATAACTCATAAGATCCTACATCATCCAACTAAAACACCTATATTCTCCAACCTCATCTCACCATATAATAATTTGAAACAACTACGTTCTTCTAATAAATTACTTATAAAAATGACCAAACCCTATAACTCTTCAGGTGACTCTCTCTTTTCCAACTCTGTTGGAAAGAAGTGGAACAAACTTCCCTCTGATATCCTAGCACTGTCTTCTCTCCCACTTTTTAAAAGACAACTGAAACTTCACCTAAAGAAATACTGGCTTTGCTCCTGCAATAAACCTGACTAACTCTGTGTCCTCCTCTCTATCTGCTTATGTTTCTTATAACTATGATATGATTGCCCTATTGTAGGATCCACTGAGAAATAGCTTATCTGTTACATACTAAAAAAAAAATATATATATATATATATTATGTTATTCTGCACATCTCTCTATGCTTACTTTTAGTTAATGCTCTGATTATACTGTTCTCCTTTTGCTCTGTTTTATAATGTTTTATTTCCTGTACTAACTACCTCTCCACTTAATATTGTATTTTATACCTCTGTTTACTGGAGCTTTTCTCCCCGGGCCTCTACTGAAAATGGACATATATCCAGCTAGACTAGCCCGGTCAACAAATGTAAAATAAAAAATAAAATAAATAAATAAATATAAGTTTTGGTGGATGATGGGCTTGCCTCCTACATGGGAAGGGTTACAAGGGGGCTTGCCCCTTGAAAAAGTTTAAATGAGAAGAGTGATTTTTTTTGACAATCGCTCTTTTCCTGTGTTTTCAGTCATTTTTTTTTAGACTTGTCAGCACTCTGTATTTCAAGTGCCAACATTTCAATAGGGAGCCCAGATATTCAGCCAAGTTTCCCAACACTGAAGATGGCAGAGTTGTTAGCTCACTTTGCAGAGATGGTGTCAGTAGACAGCTCTTCATATGGAAAATGGCTGAAGGGTCCTCCTTGCAGACCCATGCAAAGACCACAATAGTGCTACAAGGTCAGTCACTGAGAGGGCAAGTCCAGGCCTAGATCATTTAGCACTAGTTCCCCATCCCCAGATAACCTGTATGAGTATTATATATGCCTGCCTGATTTCTAGAGAAGAAAGTTGAAAAGCCTAGAGTGTTTCAGTTCTAGGAGTCAGCAATTAGGGATTCCATTAGAGCAGAATGAAAGTACCCTAATTCTCCCACATCAGCCCCTGAGAATCTAGATGCACTTTGCAAGTCATTGCCTGAGTGGCTAAATTTCCTCACAAAAATTCTTAGTGATGACTCATTTACAATCTGGTCCAACATTAAATACAGAGACCACAACACTTTGCTGCCTTACACTAGACAAGGAGTCCAGGGCTTTTGAGAGGTATGGTGAGAAGGTGCATCCTTCTGTTATATTGGGACTCAGAACTTTCAGCTATTCATTCCATGTTAAGCATTTCTAGACCATATGTGGTGAGGAAGAAACTGAAAAAAGTCAATGATTTTGAGTATGGGATGACGTATCATCTTCACTGGACTCCATCTCATTCTGTACTGTGGAATATCATGTGTCCCACTGCAAAATGGACTGCAATGATGCTCTAGTTAGGGGTGTAGGTTCAGATACATGTGTACTCAGGATGGCATAGCTCAGCATTTTTCTTTCAAGAAAAAGCTCAGGAACAAGATTCTGGATGCACAATCTTTGGGGAATATCATCTTCAGCCAGCAGGCCAAGGAGCTTAATGATAACCTCCTGAACAGGAAGCAGGTCCTTGCTTTGGTAAAGTGCCTCTATGATCAGCTTCTTCCCCCTTCTATTACTAGACCTAGCCAAGCTGGCACAGCAGAAGATTAACGCACTGAGCTGTTACTGAGCTGCTTCATGTAGCCAAGGGTACTGGATTTCATCCCACCTCCATATGCCTACTGTGTGATTCTGAGAAAGTCACTTGACCAGACATTTTTCCCAGGTTATCCTTGAAAAGGGACACTTGTGTCTAATGGGCATACCCATTTAATAAATGTACATAGAAAAGAAAATAACCTGCGGTGGTGGTGCTGCGGTAGCGTTCTCGCCTCACATTAAGACACTGTCCGGTTCGATTCTCAGCTAGAGCGTCTTCTGCATGGAGACATGCGTGAATGGGCGTACCTTCGTTGAAGGTTGTGCATCAAGCCTGGCAAGCCGGTACGTAAAAATCAACTGCCAATCATTAGCGGACCGGACTTCCGCTGTGGCGACCCCTAACCAGGAAAAGCCAAAAGACACAAACAAACATAGAAAAGAAAATAAGCACTCTATTTGGCATCTGAAGAATGGCTTCAAACATCACATGGGCACTCTTCTCTGGTATCAGCAAATCCACCTAGACTGATGACCTTTCCGGTAGCCTTGCTACCTTTACATAGTTTCTGATTGTTTGTGGGCATAGGATGGCCTAGAAAACTATTGCAAAGGTTTGTATTGTAATAATAGTTACATTTGGCCATTTTTTGCAGTTTATATGTCTTCCCAGAAAAGCCTCTGCTGGCAGAACAACTGCAATCAGTGGAATTCTTGTGACTGACAGGAGACCCTTCTGTTCAGGGGGACCAAACAGATTGTCCATCATACCTCTCAAGTGTACAGATTTTCACAAAAATCCCAGATTTTTGCCTCATATTTTTGGTCTGTTCCTCATAAAAACTGTTTTCTTGGCAAATCACTGGAATGATCTAAGGATTAAAGTCACTAAATAATGACATGCATTTGAGTTTCAGATTTCATATCCTTCAGAAAATGTATACTAACACAAATCCTCTTATTCTAGCAACTTTCTAATTTTATAAGAGCAATATTTAAAATGTGTCCCTATTTTTTGGCCTTTGTACCCCAATTATGTTAGGCTTTGTCCAGATTTCTTGCACTAAGAGGTCGAGTGGTATGTTGTGTTGTCCATGTATTAGAAATCAGGAGAGATGGACAATTTTGTTGCATTCTGGACCTATAGAGCTTTAAACAGCATATCTGACACATTTAGTTCCAGATGGTTACCCTGCAGGTGGATGGGTTTGGCATAATGGCTAAGGTCTTTACCTTACAGACACAAGGTGCAGAGTTTAGTTCTAACCTCAGGTTATTGGCTAGACTTAAAATGCCCCATCTTGGCAGTTAGCCTAGTATTCACCCATGAAACTATGACAACCTTCTCCTCTGAAGTGAGCCTGGATGGTATCAGCAGATATGTTGGATACCTTTTGGCACATCAGTATTTGTAAGCGACATATCAAACTCCTCTAAATCATTCTAACTGTGCACCACTTCTAATAGAAAATATTGTCATTTTTTTCCTCAGTAGCCACAGTTTTGATCAGGGTGTTCAGGTATTGCAGGAGAAGGGTCTCCTGGTGCTCTCCTCCATGGATACCTGGTCTTCTGGTACTTCTGTCAAGGGATCTACTGGGTGGCAGCACTCATTTGGATTTTCTCAAGGATGTATTCCCTAGGAGTCACCATAAAATGGAAGAAGTACACTAGGATCCCAACTCAGACAAATTCATTCAGTGGGTGGCACTTTATACTCTCTAATGAGATATTCCTGCCTTTTGAAAGGGCACTGTTGATTATGTCTTTAGCCATTTGAGTGATGACACAATACAGAGCCAAAGCTCTGACTTTGGTGCACCTTGTAGGTCTGATGAATTATATGATCTTAATAGCATCATCTCCACCTTTGAAAATGTTAGTGGCTTAATGAGCTGTTAAGAACCAGTGGATTCAAAGTCATCGAGTGCTTAAAGACATGGTATCGATGTAGGACTCTTGTTGCAGGGCTCCGTACTAATGAATTCTCACAAAACATTTTGTGGTCTGCTTTTGTGTGTGACTGACCTTGACTATGAGCACTTCACGTCTGGGCTAGAGAGCTCATTTGGCCTTCTATATGATGCAAAGATGTGCCTTAGTTCTCATTCGACAGTGGTCATATATCAATACAATTGTGTTTGCTATCATGTATGCTTCAAGATAAAATTTTCCGATACCTTGTATGTAACATGGTTTTGGAATTATTAATGCAAATATGAACAGGCAATATTTGACGCCTAGAGGAGCAGTAGGGTGTAACTGCAGAAACGCCTGGAGAAGTCACTCGGCTGTAATGTCAGGGTTTGATATAATGGTTAAGGTATTTACCTCACAGTTACAAGGTACAGGGTTTGATTCTCCCCTTTGTAAGGGAAACTGGGTAGGCTTAACAATGGCAGCTATCGTACTATTTACCTATGCACCTACTAATATATTAGGTTGTGTTAACTAAGACTAGAGAGCTGCAGTTAATTAACTAGTTTTAACCTGTGCCACAAGCATTACACTAACATAGGTGCAGATTTACTTAGCCTGCAGTTTACTGACGATCTTCTCAAAGCAGACTGACACATTATGCTACACTCTGCTCTGGTATCTAGCTTTTTCATACTCTGGGCAGTATTCAGAAATATGGTGCACAAATGTGCAAGGATCATACTCAAAAAAATAAATAAATTCACACTTAAACCCTATGCAATTCACAAAATCCTGTAAACTATGCTGGGATTCCTGATATCCAGTTGTATACACAGATCACTCGCTGTAATGAGTAGCTCTGTAAATTAAAGTAGGAATCTTTGGATATTACTCACAAGTTCAAAATGAGCTCAGTATGGGATACATGTACAAACAAAAAATACAGGAATACAAGTGCAGACTAACTACATCACAGCCAGTATAAAATGCAAAAAAGTATAGTACTACAACCATGCTTTAGCAACCCACATTAGAGTCACAGCAGGAAGTTCATTGTCAGTCGGAAGAAATACAGGACTGGATTCCTTTGTAGAAAAGCAGCTTTGATCTGTAAGCCTGGGTAATGAGCCAGAAATGGCTGTGAACTGATCTTGCACATGCCTGCAAAACAGACATATTATATAAAATATTACAAGCCAACAGGTGGCAAACTAGCCTCCGAGGTGGTTGGCTTTCCACATCCCATATGCCCTATATTTCCCTGTACAAGAAGTACCTGCTTGCTGTGACATCTAGTGTCCGGCTGGCCTGCAACCATACTATGCATTACACTGCAAATTAAGTATCTTGTTCAGTGTTCGGAAGATCCATGACAGAGCAACGTTACCTCTAGAAAAGATGTCATGATGATAATGGACTTTAGGAGACCTGTTAATTTATGGTTATTCATCAGGTTATGTCAGTGCTACAGAACCTGCTTTGGACAAGGAAATCAGTGCAACACTTCAGGTCCTGAGTTTCTGTTTTAAACAAGTCATATCCTCTTCCTTCAGTTAAGCATTGATCTCAAGTTTAATATGTGGGCACTAATTCCACCTAAAACTTGTATGGCAGCAGTGAACAAAATGTATTTTATACGTGAGTGAATATATTCAGAAGCATTTCTGAAACAGTTGATATCAATTGCTTTGTATATTTTGCTCCAGTCTTTGATTTACATTTGTAATAAAAGAGCTCTTTCTATTAAGGCTGTTTATCTGTAACCTTAAGGGGAATAAGTCTGGGTTTAGTGCCTTTTAAATGGCCACAGAGTTGAAATCAGGCAGTGGTCACTTATGGAATTATTTATTTTATTTATTTATTTTACATTTGTTGACTGGGATAGTCTGACTGAGCTGAATAGCCCTTTTTCAGCGGAGGCCCGGGGAGAAAAGCTCCATGAACAGTACAATAAAGGTTACGCATAAGTAATTAACAAAGTTTTACAGAAAATACATTTTTACAATAGCAGATAAAAGTTCAATAAAAGGTATAATAAGGAAGCAATATACAACAATATGTAACAGTGTTGATAAAAGTATAATAAAGATGCAGTATATGTCTTATAAATCAAGGAAGGTGAGGTGAAAACATGGTAAGATTTTGGTGCTGCTGAGGGAGTGAGATGAGAGATATGAATTATTAATAGTGGTGTAAGGAGGTAACAGTTCTTGGTGAGGACACCAGTTATCAGTGTACTAAGGAAGGCTAGGGAGAGCATTGAGTTAGGGAGAGGAAGACTACAGTAGAGCAAACCAATAAAGAGGGTAGGTAGGACAGTGTCCTAGGGAAAGAAGGGAGGATTAAGTAGGGTAAGTACAGTGACAGAACCAGTGACTTTTCAGACTTTTCAAGTATTCCTTGGTGGCAGCTTTGAATTGTTTAAGTTGATTAAAGGACCTGGTTTCTATTAGCAGTTTGTTCCAGGAAATGGTAGGATGGTAGCTATAGAGGTAACATCTTGTTTTGGCCTTGGGTTTGTAGATCTGTAGAAGGTCTTGGTCGTGCTGCGTAGAGATCTAGTGGGGGAATAATGGGAGATAAGAGGAGATAAGCAGGGCCTGTAGGAGAGTTGATATAGAATGGAATGACTTGGAGCCGAGAAAGGAAGAGCTGGTGGGGTAATTCCAGCCAGCTTAGGTGTTTTAGTAAGAGACGGTGATGGGATTTATATGTTTGGTGTACAGCAAATCTGGCTACTTTGCTGTAGGTTGATTCAAGTTTAGAGAGGAGCTGAGATTTGTAAGGATTTCAGAGCTATACAATAGACTGGGTAAGAGGTAAGCCTGGGAGAGGGTTACTTTTGCTTCGTTAGTGAGAAACTTTTTATTTCTCTAAAGGAGGCCCAATTTTAGATTAGTCTTGTGGATACAGTTATTAATATGTCAGCTAAACTTAAGATGGTCATCTATAATGACACCTAAGAGTTTAGTGATAGATTCAACATTGACAGCAGTGTTATTGAGAGACAGTATTGAGAAGGTAGGTTTTGAGGTGGCTAAGATGTTTAGGTAAGACGAGTGGGAGTTTTGGTTTATTTGGGTTCAGTATAAGGAGGTTGTTAGTGAGCCAGGTTTCAACTGAGTTAAAGGATGCCTGGGGGGTTGAGATAAGTTCAGACGGGATGTTAGCAATGGTGATGACTGTAGAGTCATCTGCATATTTTACCAGGGATGACTGGGGGCATGAAGTATAGAGTTGTAGTAAAGACATTAAAAAGTAAGTGGGCCGAGAATAGAGCCTTGGAGGACTCCCATTTTTACTGGGAGAGAAGGGGAGAGAGCAGAATGCTATCTAACTGATTGGAATCGATCTGTGAGATAGCTAGAAAACTAGGCAATAGTAGAAGTGGAGAAGTTAAGGTTTGTCAGTTTAGTAAGAAGAAGTGAATGAGACAGTGTCAAAGGCTTTTGAAAAGTCTAAGGAAAAGGCAAGAGATGAGTTTGTTATTATCTATGGACAGAGAAATAGTGTTAAGGAAGGATATGAGGGCAGTAGTAGTACTGTGTTTGGGGCGAAAGCCATGTTGTGTGGGTGTGAGCAGGTTATTCTGTAGAAGGTATTGTATGACTTGCTTCTGTATGCATATTTCCAATACTTTGGAGTGGGAATAGGATTGCAATAGGCCTAAAGTTAGAGATTTCTATCGAGTTGACACCTTTATGTATAGGTATGGTGTAGAATTCTTTCCAGATAGAGGTGACCTTTGACTCAGAGATAGAGCGATTTATAAGGATAGATATTGGGAGAGCAAGTGAATCAGCGGCTAGTTGGAGGAAATAGGAAGGAATATTGTCTGCTGATGTGGAGCAGGGTTTTAGTTTACAGAGTAAAGATTTGATGTAGCTTGTAAGAACGGATGTGAGGGAAAAAGTAGTGGAAGAATTTAGAGTAGGAAAGGATTCAGAGGAGTTAATAGTCTGGTTGTACTTTTGGTTAATTATGTTAGTAGAAGGGTGGTAAATAGTGATCATTTTAGATATGGATTTGATGAAATAGGTGTTAAAGATAGTCATATCTTCGGGTTTCTTGTTAGGGCAGGGACTGGGGGAGGAAGAGTTCCTGGGATGTAGTATGTGGTTAATAGAGTTTCAGATTTTTTGGGGATTTGATCTTTGAGAGGTAGTAGGGTTAGAGTAGAATTCCTTTTTGTCTTTAGTAATATGTTTTTTGTTAGATTTCTGAGTTCTTTATATTTTTGTAAATTGGTGAGGAATTTTGTTTTCACCCATGTTTTCCATGACCTGTCTCTAGATTTCATTAGGGTGCGAGTAGGATATGTTATCCATGGGGAGATGTTTGATTTTATACAAACTGTGCGGAGAGGTGCAAGGTGTTGAGAATATTAAGAAGACTAGACTTGAAATAGTGGACTGCTTCACCAAGAAGGTGCTGGGTTAGGTAAGTCCAGTTAATGCTAGAGAGAAGTCTCTAAAAGTCTGTGGGCAGAAGTTAGCTAATTTGTGACCGGTTATATATCTGGGTTGCCTGATGAAGTGAGGAGTGAATCTAAGAACCTTTACTGGGGAGTGGTCACTTAGGGGGTTGGGCAGTGTGTCAGGGTTATGATATTTGCATGGATCAGAGACTAGTATCCAGTCTATAAGACTGCCAGGATTACTAGAATTATTGTTGTGTGTTGGCTCAGAGATGAGTTGAGTAAACCCATATAAGTTAATGCTAGAGGTAGAGTTAGCAGAGTCGGGAGATAGCCAGTTAATATTAACATCCCCAAGGAGTATGGTTTAATTTGGGATGTTTTGTGAGAGGTATGAGAAGATGAGCCTTTTCCCATAGATATATAATCCAGGGAAGGAGTGACAATGCAGCATAACAAATTTCACCCCCTATCATCCTTAGTCCCCCTCCCAAGAAATGTCATCTATCATTTTTCATCAACTATCACTAAAGAACATGTCCTCTCTACACTCTCCAGAGCTAAAAACATTGCAATCAATGGGTCCTGATACAAAGAATGCCTCTTAAACAGCTTGAAGCATGACTTGTCAGGCTCACTAGAATCGCTATTCGATGACAGGTTCCAGACAGGCTTTGTTCCTATGGAAATGGAGGACTGCAACAGTCATCCCTTTACACAAAGACAGACCATCAACATACACAGGAAACTACAGACTCATAAGTTTGACTAGTCTTATATATTAGAGCATGGAAAGAAGAATTCATGGACCTGATAAATAAAGACATAGGAACTCTTCAAACACTGGACTCATCCCAGTTTGGTTCTGTTAAGGGCAGATCACGCCTACTAAACTTGTTGTACTTCTTACTGGAGCCATGGACAAGGGCAAAAGTGTACATACTGCCTACTTTGACCTGGCAAAGGGCATGAACCTATTAACCTATAACATAATACCTTACTAGGGTCTACTTCACTTGACCTAAAACTCATTTGACTGACATCCATTTGGCCAGCACCCAGTTGACCTAAATTTCATTTGGCCTAAAACTCATTTGACTGTCTCCCATTTTACCGATAGTTTACAATCCTGAATTTCAACATACTAAATCTTAAACCATAGACGAGCACACACAGAACACCAATAATTAACCTCTTTCCAGAACTTAAAAACTACTTACTAACCCTCTTAACAGAAACGGGACAATGTACAGCCAAGCTAGGTGGGGGAGAGGGCTAAACACGCCACACCCCCCAATTATATATACTAACTCCAGCTTTGCACTACAGTGGGGAAAAGGGCATACACTTTTAACTTGCCTTGCAGTACTCTACATGCTGCCACTACTGCTGGGAATGCACAAAACATTTGCCAAGTTACTTTAGATATTTCCCATAAAAATGTAAATAGAAAAACACACATTTAGAAACAATACAATACTACAACACTACTTTCTACATAACTATTGGAATTCTAACACTCAGCACTATAAATTACAGTAATAATGTTTATCACAAGCAAGTCACAGGTGAAGGAAAACCCATGTCTATGTCTTAAATGTCAGTGAAATGGGAGTCAGTCAAATGAGTTTTATGTTAAATGAAATTTAGGTCAGCTGGGTGTCAGTCAAATGGGTGTCAATCAAATGGATTTTAGGTCAAGTGAAGTAGACCCCCTCACTTGGGTATTATAGACATACTTACAAATTAAGGTATAAACCCCTGTATCACCAGATTGATAGCCAAATGGTTCACAGGTAGGACAAAGGGTGGAGGAATCCACCTCCACCAAGAGGCCTGTTACTACTAGTGTCCCAGATGACTTGGTACTGGAACCTCTCCTCTTTAGAATATACTTCTCTGAAATCAAGGCAAATTTTGAAGGCCTTTTGCTGACCAAATTAGCTGACGATGGCAAGTTGGGTGCAATCAGTGAATCCTCCGAAAGATGTAGATATCCTCCAGGAGGGTCTAACATGCACAGACAATTGGTGCTAAAACCATGGTCTTAAACTCAATGCAAATAAATGCATAATTATACCTTTGGGAAGAGAACTCCTGCAAACTATAGCAATGATAACACTTCCCTAAGAGTAAACCCAATGGTAATGGACTTAGGAACTCAGATTGACAGCAACCTAAATTTTGATCATCATGTATCCATCGTAGTAAGAACATTCTTCTGTGTGGCACAACTTATAATTAAGGGTATGGTATCCAGATCTAAACTGGTCATAGTCCCACTGTACTCAGCCCTCATTAGATCAATAATCGAGTACAAAACACCCTTCAGCATGTACCTGACCATGCATTTGCAACAGCTGGAAAGGCCACAGAGGTTTTGCACTAAAAGAATACAGGGTGTAAATTATATGTCCTATGTGGACCACCTCAAAATCCTGTCACTGTACCTGATCTCCTACAGACTACTGAGGTGTGATCTATGCCTATCCTACAAGGCACTCTTCCATCTAGCCCTGATGGGTTGGCTACACATTCACAAAATAAACAACACTAGAATTACCCAATCTAAAGATATAAACCTCATCTGTGACAAACAGAACATGTTGGGGGGACAGGTACGTGTCTCAGAGATTACTTCTTCCATGGAAAAGATTCCTGATTCATGTGAAACAGAGCTCTTCCCTAAGCCTATTTAAATTCAGTTTGGACCATTGGTTGGGAAATTGCAAAATCACTCCTAGCTTGTTGTCTATGGCCCTTATAGGTGGGCAGTTTGTAGCTGCCCTAAGACATAGGCAAATACCAAAGTCATTCTAGACTGTGGGCATTTATAATTGGGAAAATTGGGACATGAATGGCAAGGTATAAAGGGATTCTAAGGTCGTTAGGCTAGCAAACTCCTATGATCCTAAATGTATCACCCCAAACAGTTACATGCTTAGTTTTATCTGTAAAGCTCTGTGACTAAAGCTCACTGACATTGATGTAATTCTCATGCTGTAATGTGTATAACTCTATAACTAAAGTTGACTGGCACTGATGCAATTGTTATGCTGTAATATACCACGTTGTAAAAATTTGTCCTAGGCATCTGGTTTACGGCTGAAAGTGAACCTAGGATCAGTTTTTTTTTTTCCTCAGGTAAACAAAGTTAATGAATGAATGTATGACTGAAATGACTGCTCTATGTGCCCTTTCCATCCTACATTATTACATGCTTGTTGCAGAAGATGGCATCATGTCCCTTTTGTCACCATCATGCAGCATCTTCATTTCTTCCACAGGGAAGGTATCAGAGAGGGGGCTGAGAGAGTTTTCTAGGTCTGCTAGCTAAAGTGATTTTATCTGGACTAATCCTTTGTACTCTGTTTCTTGTTAGTCCTGTCACCTCCTGGGTCACAGGTGGGATACCAGACTTCACTCAAGTTCTCTGGATTACCTCTGTTTTCATGATGCAGCATTGTAGGATGTTCTTGTTACCTCAGCTGTGTATCCTACATCTTCACGTACTGCCTGTCACAGAGGGACCTTGCTCTGCATGTGGTTAAAATCTGTAGACAATGTACAAACATCCTGCAGGGAATGTGCTGGAATTTTGTTAGTACTAGTCTCTATCCTCTTTAGGAATCATACTAATGACAGGATCACGTATGAAACCTAGACGGCAAAATTAATTTATGTGAATGCATAAGATGTTTGTGAATCTCCTTGCCAGTTTTTTCTTATTAGCCTGGACAACATCCACAAAATGCATTTCTTATGTTATCTGGAGTATTTTTGCCTTTGACTAATCATTTTCCTCTGCAACATTACTATTCTACTGCTGTGACTTTTTACATACACAAGACATTTTCACAAAATGGCCAACATTATCACACTTTCTGGCATCATGGCTGGCATTCATATGTTGCTTTGTGTGCAAAATCTGCACAACTGCCTTTGTGAACTAGACAAGGGGGTACCTGATTCACAGGTGCTGTGCTGCTCTGTAGCTGCCGTACTGGGCAGTGAGGGTTTAAGGTGCCACATGTACATGTAGTACTCTGTGAACACTGCCCACTTAAATAAGGCTCTTGTGCATATCAGTGCACTGTTTTTCACAGAAGATGGTAATTCAGAGACATGTACTATGCAACACCCATGCAGAGAGGTGCACAAACTGAAGTTGTTAGCTGCATTGCTCCTATGTATTCCTAAAGAAGAAGCAGTACATTGTGAAATGCAGCATGTTTCACTGCACAGATTGCAGATAGGAGTTAAGCATGATGTGCATGTGAGTGCTTGCCTGTGTATAGGAGAGGAAAGGGTGCAAGGAATATTTGCGAGTGTGTATTGTGATTGAATGTACACTAATGCTTACTGTGAATGCAAGTATATTTCTCTGTGCTACGGATGTCCACTGCCTGATGCTGGTATACACAGAATGATCCTGGAGCAGGATGTGGTGGCACTAGATGTGCTCATGCCTGTCTGTCTGTGTTTCTGTGTGCACGTTTATGCAGGTAGGTGTGGTCTCCATTACCTGACAGGAAGGCTAACTAGGGAAGTATTATAATTCATAGCTGCTCTTCACTACTCACTCTCTTCTATCAGTTATCAGGGAGTAGGTAAATTACGCAGATTATTTATATGGATGTATGTGTATGAGAATGTGTGTGTATGTATATGCAATTATATATATGTGTGCTTATGTTTGGGAAAGGGGGGACTTTTTGCTTCTTTGTGGTCTTCTAAGATCCTGTGCTATTTCCTTACACAAGGTGGTTGGGGACTTAGTGGAACAGTTGTTTAAACTAGAAGAGCATTTCTGAGTCATTCATATTACTTGCTAGGGAGACTTGGTGCCATGTGGACCATACATGAGTATGCCTTGCATTAAAACAGAGTAGCATAACTTGTCATATCTGCACAGTAAGATATATGCTGCTGCTCTGGGTTTATGAATAGCACCCCATACTGGAGTTATAAAAAATACAGGTCCCTATAGATAATCAAAAGTTCAGTTCATCGAATGGCACTTACATCAAAATGTCGTTCATCGAACCGTTCATAGTGAGATTGCGGTACAGTGAAGATCGTAAAATTTGCCCTTTCCTCACTGTAGTGTGATCTCGGAGTTGGTATATATAATTAGTGGGGGGGGGTGCAACCCCCCACAAGAGAAAATCTGATTAACGCCATTTTCAAAGCAAGTGTCATTCGATTAACTTACTTTTCAATTATCTAATATAGACACAAAAATACAAGCATAATAATAATGCTAGACTGAGGGATATGGGTATCATAAAACCGGACAGACAAAAGCAGAGCTGCTTCTCCATGGAACCTCTGCTCACAAGTGCTGAACCTCCTTGTTGCATGAATCACTTGTCATATTATGCCCAACTGTTAAAAATATAGTACTTCAATTACCAAGATTAAGAACTGCTGTTAAATTTGTTTACTGTTCCATAACTAACTAACACATCCTACCTCATTTCCCAGCAATATACTACTCGCTGGTGATATACACCCAAATCCAGGCCCACCCTCCCCTGTGCAAAACCTTACACCCACCAACAGCTCCTCCACCCCTTCATAATTCCACCCCCACCCCCTCCTCAACCTCCCTCAAATCAAACCTCACGGCACAAACACCTTTCTATCTATGCCCTAAATATACAAAGCCTCACTAACAAAATCACTGAGCTACATGCTCGGATAGCTCAAACCACCCCTCATATCCTAGCCTTATCTGAAACCTGGCTAAAACCCCACATAACTAACAAGGAAATACTGCCATCTGGTTACAATATCTACCACTGTGATAGACTTAACAAAAAGGTGGTGGTGTTGCCATCCTCCATTCCAACAGCCTTAACCTCTCCACCATCACCACACCTACTCCTGATTTCCACCCAGCTGAACTTATCATCCTTAACTGCCATCTTAACTCCCATAAGACATTTGTCATTGCCTCCATTTATATTCCCCCTGGTAATAATATTCCAATCCTAGAATCTATCATCTCTTGGTTCTCTCACAAAATACCCCACGAAACTATAATTTTAGGCGATTTTAACATAGACTGGACAAAAGTTTCTACTAACTCCCCACAGCTCTGTATCAACCTCTGATAACATCTCCAACCCGCCTTCACAATAACACCTCTTCCACTTCGACCATTGACTGGATTCTCACTAACTCACCCAACCTTTACCACAGGCCAACTACCATAGCAAACTCTTTGAGTGACCATCTTCCTACTAGCATCCTACAACAATCTTCCCAGGCAGACAAACCTCACTCATAGAGACTGTCGTAAACTACATAACTTTAATACTACCCAATTCAACTCCACCCTCTCTACCACTGACTGGTCCATCCTTAAACAAATTACTCTGAATGATGCTGTCCACAAATTTAATAGCATATTCGTAGATATACTCAACTCCTTAGCCCCTACAAGATGTATTCAAATCAAATCTAACTTTGCCCCCTGGCTTTCTAAAGAAACTAAATCGCTCATGGATAAACGTGACAATACTTGGAAAGCCTGGACTAAGACTAAACAACCTTCCCTATTTCACAAGTACAAAGAACTTCGGAACCTTGTCAAAAGATATGTCTGTAAGGACAAAAAATCATACTATAACTCTCCCCAAAATAACTGCAAAACCGATCCACAGAAATTCTGGTCCACCTTAAAGAAAATTCTCAATCCCGGGTCCCCTTCAAATCCCTCCCCTTACCCAAACAACAGTCCTCTAGACACTGTTACCCTTCTCAATAGACACTTCATAGTCAATGTCCAGACTCTTACACCCTCAAACTGCAACACAGACTCCACCTGTATCCCTCCAAAGCCAAAAAACAATAACCATTTCTCCTTCAAACCAGTTCCAACTTCATACATTAACTCTCGCCTTCTGAAGCTTAAACCTTGCTCTCCCTACTCAGACAACCTTCCACCCACTTTCCTCAAATTAGCTGCTGATTCCATAGCCTATCCAGTATGTCTTAATTAATAGATCTATCCAGGAAACTACAGTACCATATATTTGGAAATCCTTCCTCACTATTCCCTTGCACTAAGGGGGGAACTCAACAGACCCATCAAACTTTCGTCCAATTGCCATCCTCTCAACTCTCTCCAAACTTATGGAAAAATGTGTGCACTCAAAACTCCTAAACTATCTCCTCCAACATAACCTCCTCACACCCTCCCAACATGGCTTCTGCCCTAACCACAGCATCACTACAGCCCTCCTGTCATTTACACATACAATAGCTGAAGCCCGTGACAAAAACCTCCTAGTATCCAGCCTTTTCCTCGTCCTCTCAAAAGCCTTCGACACAGTTTCTCATCCTCTACTTCTATCTAAACTTTCCAACTTCAATCTATCTCCCTCCACCCTAGCCCTCTCTTCTCTAGTTATCTGTCTGACAGACAGCAATCTGTTCATTGGCTCTCCTCCTGCTCACCCTACCTCCCAGTAACAACTGGGGTGCCATTTGGGACTCCTCCTATTCAACATCTTTACAAATGGGTTACAAACCTCCTGCAAACAATCTGCACTAATCCAATACGCTGATGATTTAACTCTCATCTGCACTTTCAACAATATCTCTGACCTTCACACTCTCACCGAGGACACCTTTCTATCTGTTGAAAAATGGTTAGCTGATAATCTACTCATCCTAAACCCTAAGAAAAACCAAACTCCTGTTATTCCTCCCACGGACTCTCTCTCACCTAAAATCTACCTTTCTCATCTCATCCTCCAGTAACACCACCATACAACCTGACTCCCACACACAGCTTCTAGGTGCCAGCATTGATGACAAACTTAAATTTAACCTACACATCCTTCAAAGTATAAAATAAACTCACCAAAAGCTGGGTATACTCTACCGAAACCGAAGATTTCTGACCTACGATGCCAAACTGTCCCTGGCTCAAGCTCTTCTTTCCCCTCCCTTTCCTATGCCACCCCAATACTAACTAATATTCAAACCACTACCCTGGCCAAACTGCAACAAACCTACCACAAAATAGCAAAATTCATCACAAACTCCTTACATAACTCACACCACTGCCTCACACTCAACTCACTACAGTGGCTAGAACTCCCTCAACAACTTCTATCTCAGTTACAAATTATTCATTTTACTTTATAAACCATCCTCCTACCCTGTCCTTTCCTCCTTGGTGTCCATCTCCACACCAACTTGCACACTTCGTACTTCTAACCAACAACTCCTTGACATCTACCAACCCCAAAAAAATCTATCGGTAGACTACTATATAAATCCACACTATCCCAGGCATGGAATAACCTCCCGTCCCAATTACACTCCATTACACACCCTATATAATTTAAGTTTGTCTTTCGGCTTTTTGCTGGTAAGGGGTCGCCACAGCGGAACTCCAGTCCGCTAATGATTGGCAGTAGATTTTTACGAAACGCCGAGGTGCCAGCTCGACGCCCAACCTTCAACAAAGGCACGCCCATTTACACACGCATGTCTTTCGAATGCTACCCAACCGCGGGGAGGACATGCAGACTCCACACAGAAGGCACTCCCAAGCCAAGCCGAGAATCGAATGGGAGAACCTCTTGCTGTGAGGTAACAACACTACCGCTGTACCACCGCGGCATATCTACCCTACATAATTTAAGAAAGAACTTAAACTGCACTTTATAAGAACCAAAACTTGTACTTGTCATGACCCTACCTAACTCCAATACTATTCTGTAGTACACACTTCAATACAACTTCTCAGCATACTTTTTTACCACTCCAATACTATTACTTTCTACCACAATCTCATACAATGGTCACTTACCTGGGGAGAAACACTGGATTCCATATCTTGTATACTAGCCTGGGTCCAATCTTTTCAACAATGGAAGGTGAATGGGACCTATCCTGTTATGGACCTCTTATGTTATTTTACACCAGTGCAAGTTCAAGCAGAAACAATTGTGGGATTTTTCATCTGATGTGCAATACAGACCTTACTTTTTTCACTGAGAGTTAGGTTGATAATTTTGGCCCTCATTTGGCCTCAGTCATCCTGCCTAGGTTGTTGGAGATACAGTCCTCTAGAACTTGTAAGACTTGGTGGGTGGGCTTGCAGCCTGTGGTGGTGCAGGGTTTCATCTGATAGAAGCTGTCTCTAGGGAGACCTTCTTTTTAAATGTCCATGTTGGAGAAGCAAAGTGTAGGTTTCTTCTTGTTTTCCGTCCACTAGGTTGTGCAAGGACATTTCTACAGGAGTCTGCTGACTTTCGCATTGATGTAATTTTGAATCACCAGGACCCAGTTATGCTTGCTGATCTCATTATCTGGGTCAATGACTCATCTAATAATTCATTTCATAGGTGTATACTAGGCTAACAACCACCAGGGCCTTTATAATCCTAGCAGTACAATCCAACCCAACTGTGTTCCTATGTATCATGGGTATTTATTAGGAGGGGGTATGTTAGCAAGTTTCAAGAGCTTGTGTGTGTGGGGGGGTATGTTAGTTTAGGCATTACTGTCTACCTCCCTATTAGAGACATGGGGGCCAGACCATGGGTGGATTTCTGATTTCCCATCCACTGGTCAAGATTACACTTAAATAGGGTTAGGGATGGACTCTGCATCACATGGATGGGGAGCACATTTCATAGCATACAGGTCCTCTGAGACACATATCTTGTAGGTTAGCAGAAAACTCCTGTAACTACATGCGTTATAGAAGTCAAACTAGAGAAGGATATGGTATCACAGCAAGGCTTGAACTTAGAAACTTTAGATTATAAAACCAGCGTCTTAACCAATTCACTACAAAGTCACAGTTGTATTATGAAAGGCTTTGGGTTTGCTCAGGCTATTACCTCTGCAACTCAGACGCAGTCGTAATCTGGACATGATCTTACTGGATGTGGAGCCAATCTTTTGGTCTGATCACTTCCTTGACTGCTTCTGAACTACAGTTCTTTGATCATGAACTGAAGGTGATTCAATCTACTTAGCACATCACACCTGAGAGTTTTTAGTACACACTCCATTGGTTCCTCCTCAAGAATGGTGTTGGTTCTCTACATGCTATGACCACTGACTATATGTCTTTGCCCTCATCACTTGATATTTATAGCCTGAAGTCATGTTTACCTCTATCTACGAGGAGAAAAAAGCCTAGGTTTGACCATGACCTTCCTTTCTTATGATTAGAAGAGTACAAGTTGGAGTGTCGTTGGTGCTGTGTTGGTCTATGGCGTGACAAACTTGACCTAGATGAGCATTATGCTATTTACCAGGATGAGGTCAATCATAAGAAGGTAGTCTTCCTGTCCACAAAGACTTCAGCAGCATCTAACTGACCAGCTGTGCTCTTCAATGTGGTGGAAGGATAATCAGTCTGACTACTAAAATAGCTTTATCCATTCACAATGCAAGTCTGACAGTTTTGCTACTGATGGGATTCCTGCTATCAGATCTGCTGTGCCACCACCTGACCCCATGGAAGTATGGCATTTGATATTCCTGATTATGAGGAGTTCATGACTATGTTCTCCAGTATGTGGCCAATGACTTGCAGGTGAGAACTCTGTCCATTAAGAATGGTTTTGGCTAGTCTCGATATTGTTGGTCTAGACATATTTCAGATCTTGTTTTTTGTTACCGAGGTTTTCAACTTGCATTAAAAGAGGCTTTTGTCATTTATCTCCTCTAGACTCCTACAATTTTGACAGCTAGCATCCAATATCTAACTTTTCCTTTTTAAGAAAGGCTACTAAGGAAGCCATCTATAAGCAATTTGAGGCTCATCTCACAGTAATTGTGCTTATGAATCACTTTCAGTCTGGGTTTTGCACCTGGTACAGTACAGAGAATGCTCTTATTTGAGTAGTCAGTGACCACCTAATTGCTCAAGACCAGTGTTACCATTCAATACTGTACCTTCTGGATCTCTTTATTGTATTTGACAGCATTGACCATTATATTTTGATAGAATATTTATGAACTTACTGTGGCATCTCCTGTATTATGTTAGAGTGGCTTGCATCTTATCTCTCTGGTCATACTCAGAGCTCAGAAACTTTTCTCTGGAATCAATACCTCTTCCAACTATACCCCTGGGTGTGGAGTACATCAGGTCTCAGTCTTAGGTTGTTTATTGTTCACAATCTAAACACATTCATAGATCTTATAACAGAAAGAGTCCTGGCATACCACTGCTATGCTGACCAAACACAGTTTTACCACTACTTGAGGTCATACATTTTTTTGCTTATTCTTAATCAATTAAAACACAAAACATCCAAAACTGAGGTTATGGCAGTTCATGTGACCTTGAGGGAATCTTCCATTCTGTCAGTTCCTAATTTTATCCTACATGGCGGCAATAAGGTTGAGTTTAAGATACATAACTTAGATGTAAACCCATACTGTGGGTTGAAATATTGGAATTAAGCATGTGCTGCTGTGAAGTTGCTTTGTTTCCATATGCAAAACATCTTCAGGATTAAGCATCTTATACCTCAAGCTGATCTACTAATTTGCAATGACTTGAATCTTTTCCTGGCTGCAACTCTCAAACATGAGCTTGATTATTTACAGTTACTGCAGTAATCAGCTGCCCAGCTACTGAATGATACATCTCATTACCAAAATATTATCCATGGTCTGTACAGCCTGCCTGGGCTTCAAATATGATACAAAATTATTTGCAAGGTCTGGGTGTTAGCCTACTTATCCATTCTTGGCTTGGGTCCTTCTTACCTGAAGAAGCTGTTTTTGGCTTCCTAGGAAGTGCTGCTGGTTCCAGATTTGCACCTTGACACATGATGCTCATTCACTTGCCTTTAAGGCTCCTGTACTGCTTCTGTGGCTTAGGGAGTGTCTCTTCTTGACCCAGTTTCCATAGGTCACTTGCAACCTCCTTTTTTTTAGATAGCCTTTGATGGTGAAGGATGTAACTGAATTTTCCTCTTTAACCTTTTACTTATTCTGCTATGGTTTAGTACTTCCTTAATCCATATTAATAATTTATTTATTTATTTATTTTACATTTGTTAACCGGGTTAGTCTGGCTGAGCTTTTGGATCATTTTCAGCAGAGACCCGGGGAGAAGAGCTCCTCAAGACTAGAAAACAATTTATTAAATTTTAGTAACAATCAGCTATAGGATCTTAAACGCAGAGACCTGGAGAGAAAAAAAAGCTCCTCAGGCAATTCAGTTATACAGAGTATTAACAATTGGCAGACAAGTATGGGAGTTGTTACAAACAAGGTTTTAAACATTTAGCAGAAGAGAATGTGACTAGTTACAATATTATTAAAATAATAAAGCTGAAGTATGACACAAAGTGCTGTAGACAAACTGAGGTGAGTTTGTTGTTTTGCCACATGAAATTCAAATAAAATCTGCTGTCCAAATTAAAAATATGGCTACAGTGTATGGCCTCTCACCATTCAACTTCTGGCATGTATAGCTCCTGACCCCCCTCTTGGTTGTACTCTCTGCAGTCATGCACCATGTTATCCATCTGAGAGAGATAAAGAGCCAGTCATTCTTCTGTAATAAATTCCCTTGGCAAAGTCCTTAACTTGGGAGTAAAAAATGTATGTGAGACTAAATGTATCAGGCTCAGTGGTTGGGACTCAGAGACATTATAAATACACAAACCACTAATTTATCAAGGTAGTAGGGTATACTCTACTCCTATGCTCCCAAAGAGTACAAAACTACTGCTTCCATAATAGAACAATTTATTGTATGAGTGCTTTCATTTTGTTAAAAAACAAAACTTTTTCAGATGTTTTATTTATTTACTTGCAGTTTGTTAACCGGGAGAGTCCACTGGGCCAAGATGAGCCCTTTTTCAATGGAGGCCTGGGGAGAAAAGCTCCAGCACATATATCTAAAACAAAACAAATTCCACAGAAAGAAAATACAACGTATTACAAAAGCAGGATCATCAGAAGTTAATACAATATGCTACACAATCTTAACATTAACAAAATGGACTGCAGTAGTGAAAGAAATAATGCATAAATAGTATGCAGGTGCTAGGAGGATGTACACAACCTAAGATAAGTATTCTATTTTGTGTGGATTGCTAATTCCTACAATGTAAGGTATAAAGGAAGTAAATAAACTGAAAGAGAGAAGCGTGGAGGAGGAGGAAGAGAAAGAAAAACATGGCAAACATTTGGGAGAGTGTGAGTGGTACAATGCTACCATTTAAAAAACACAGTTTTATACTAATTACAAAGTCATGTGCTCTGTTCTCCAGCCTATCACATGACAGAAGCACATACGAAGGCATAAGGCCACCCTCCTAGCTGGTCTGACAAAGAGACCTTTATCATGCTTGATCATGCTCTATCTTTTGGATGATTCACACTTGAAGATCTAGGCATCCACACATCACAGTACATGGAAAAAATTTGATATCTGGCAGGAGCTGGGTGATCACCTGTCAACCGTGACAGGTATAACCCCCTTCTGCCAGCAGTGCTGTCACAGGTATGATGATTTGCAAAAGCATAGTGTTGACCAGCTATAGCTGAGCAAGAATTAAAGCACAACGAGGCTACTGAGAAACTTTTGAAAAATATGTACCTACTAAATAGGTAAACAGCTTGAAGACAATAATCACACAAGAAAAGTTAATACATACAGATCCCAAAAACTTAAATCAGTGTATTTCTCTGTACCCAATACTAACCAACCAAGGACTCTGAAAAACCAAGCCAGATGCCAAAAAAAGCTAGTTCCAAACTTTACACTCA
The DNA here is from genome assembly GCF_019279795.1 of Protopterus annectens. Classification (NCBI taxonomy): domain Eukaryota; kingdom Metazoa; phylum Chordata; order Ceratodontiformes; family Protopteridae; genus Protopterus; species Protopterus annectens. The sequence continues at coordinate 1,024,378,637 of NC_056729.1, forward strand.
AGCAAGATGGCGCTAGTTCAAAACTACAAATCTGATACCCCACTAGAAAGATAGAGATTTCTTACACAGACACTTGGAATTCTGTTATCCCCAAGACATCTTTCAAAGAGCTGCTGCTAATATGGTAGAAAGGTTAGATGGTATGTATAGTAATTATCACTGAGTATGGTACCAAAGCAACAAAATATAATCAGTATCTAGTTAAATTAACTTATTGATTGAAGTGTAGCAAATACCAAATCTGTGTAATATCATCCAAGTGCATGGTCCATATTTTACCATCAATACACTTTTACTTTTATTCTGATAAAATGAACTATATAATTAATATGCAAAAGTCTAAAATAAACACTAATGCACTTCCTACAGAAGGTAAACATATGAGATGCAACAGTTCTATTAAGGAAGTTTCCTGAGATTGACAAAAAATAATTTTAGTAAGAAAACAGCTTTGATATGTTGAAATATCTACTCACAATAGTAGCTAAACTTAAATTATATGATTTGTCCCAAGCTGCTGTAGTTCAGGTAAATAAAAGTAAAAAAAGGCTTGCTGCTGTCTTGTTGTGAGAAGGAAGGTCAACTGAATATGAGTCAATGTATTTGGCAACTTCCCAATCAAACGCAGCATCCATGGGACCGGACAACATCCCAGGCTGCGTTTTACATGAACTTCAGAATGAACTGGCTCCCCCCACCTAAGCACCATGTTCAATATTTGCCTCACATCAGGCTTTGTGCCCACTGAATGGCACACAGCAACAGTTATCCCACTCCACAAAGAAGGAGCCACCACTGATCGCAGGAACTATCGCCCTATTAGCCTAACGAGCCTGGTCTGCAAGGCCATGGAACGTATCATCATGGAACTCAAAAACAAAGACATTGGTAACCTCCAAACTCTGGACCCCACCCAGTTCGGGTTTGTGAAAGGCAGATCATGCCTCCTGAACCTAATCGACTTCTTTGAGGCAGTCACCAAAGCCGTAGATGAGGGTAAGGTAGTTCACACGGCCTATCTTGACCTCGCCAAGGCTTTCAACACCATCCCCCATTCTGGAATTATAGCTAAACTCACTAAACTAGGTATAAATCCCTATGTCACAAGATGGGTTGCCAACTGGCTCACTGACTGAACTCACACTGTAAAAGTTGCAGACTCCAAATCTGACTTCAAATCAGTGACAAGTGGAGTACCACAGGGTTCAGTCCTGGGACCTCTCCTGTTTGGTATCTACTTCTCAGAAGTACAGGCTAACACAAAAGGCCTCTGGCAAATGAAGTTCGCAGATGACTGCAAACTAGGAGCCAAAGTCGAGTCCCCATATGATGTGGACATCCTACAGAAGGGCCTCACTGAGACACATGCCTGGTGTCAGAGCCATGGCCTCAAGCTCAATGTCAAAAAGTGCATCGTCATCCCCTTTGGTAAAAACTCTGTACCCATGAACTACCACATAGGCAGCAGTCTATTTAACACCGAATATGTGATGAGAGCTTGGGACCCAGGTGGACAGTAGTCTCTCCTTTGATAATTACATTGCCACAGCAGTCAGGAAGTCCTTCTACGTGGCACACCTCATCACAAAAGGGTCCTCATCCAGGAATAAAGAGGTCATTGTTCCTCTCTACTCAACACTCATTAGACCCATTATAGAGTACAACACCCCTTTTGGAATGTACCTCATAAGACATCTGCAGCAGCTGGAAAGGTCACAGAAGTACCTCACAAAGAGGATTTCTGGCCTCAAACAGATGCCCTACACTGACTGTCTTAAAAACCTCCAGCATTGCTCTGTAGCATATCGCCTACTCTGAGGTGATTTCTACCTAACATATAAAGCTATGTCAAACCCAGAGCTGTTGGACATGCTACACCTAAAGAAATCCCGATCCCTCTGAGCTACATGCTCTAGGGACCTAAACCTTGTCACCACAATAAACAGGACATGCTGGAGGGATAGATTCCTGTCCTAGAGACTTCCCATACTTTGGAACAAGCTAACCATCTGTGTCAACCAAAGTTCCTCATTGGCACTCCAAGAAAAATCTTGATGAGTGGATGGGAAATAGGAAATACACTCTGGGGATCACTTCTGTGGCTCTGCTTGACAGTGGCACAGGAAAATAACTTTCTTGGGTGGCATAAGGCAGGGAACCGTGTTGGCTAGGCTTACTTAGGCCCTTGGGCAGATAGCCTAGTACCTACCTATGAACTAAAAATTGACCATTAACATAAACTGGCAAAATAGCACTAAACCAAATACTAAGACAGGTACAAATAATTACAAAAATAACATCCACAGTTTCATATGCATACTTTATGAAAACAAATTTAAAAATATGACTACTTATACACACAACATAAAGCATTCAAACATAATTTATATTATTTAAATATTATATAACTTCCTTTGCTGTGCTTTCATAAATATGGCAGCATTCAAATAAATTTGCATCATTATTTCTTTTTTAAAACACACTAAAAATCACCAACTATATGACAGTTGAACATTTTCCAAGTATAAAAAAAATCAAAACGAGTACAACATACACTGTGGATTTGGGTGGATCACTTAATTAATATTTAACATCAGAGGCTTATTGAAGGATTTTGGGGATTTTTTTTTTTAAGAAAATAATGCTGCATGTTGATGTTAACTGTTTACTGGTCATAGACAATGTTCAAACCTGTATTCTTATATACCAGATAGTATAAATATTGATTGGTTTAGAGTTTATATTTCTGGCTGTGATGAGTTTAATAACAGTGATATTACTACGATGTGCACTTTAATGGGATGTACATTGATTAACATTTTTTTCTTTGCTTGGCAAGAGAACCTTTCAATAAATAAGAGTTGTGATGAGAACAGCAGATGGTTCTTCTCATGCTAAAATAGATCCAGTTTCATGAATGATATCAGTTAAGAATAAGGGTGATGTGCAGAGCTGTAGTAACTACAGAGGGATTAAATTGATCAGTCACAGCATGAAGTTATGGGAAAGAGTAGTGGAAGCTAGGTTAAGAAGGGACGTGATGATTAGTGATCAGCAGTATGGTTTCATGTCAGGAAAGAGCACTACAGATGCGATGTTTGCTCAGAATGTTGATGGAGAAGTACAGAAAATGTCAGAAGGAGTTGCATTGTGTCTTTGTAGACTTAGAGAAAGCATATGACAGGGTGCATAGAGAGGAGTTGTGGTATTGTATGAGGAAGTCGGGAGTGTCAGAGAAGTATGTAAGAGTGGTACAGGATATGTACGAGGGTAGTGTGACAGCGGTGAAGTCTGCGGTGGGAGTGACAGATGTGTTTAAGGTGGAGGTGGGATTACATCAAGGATCAAGCTCTGAGCCCTTTCTTATCTGCAATGGTGATGGACAGGTTGACTGATGAGATCAGACAGGAGTCCCCGTGGACTATGATGTTTGCAGATGACATTGTGATCTGTAGTGAGAGTAGGGAACAGATGGAGGAGACCCTGGAGAGGTGGAGATATGCTCTGGAGAGAAGAGGAATGAAGGTCAGCAGGACTAAGAATATATATGTGTGAATGAGAGGGAGGATAGAAGAATGGTGAAGATGCAGGGAGTAGAGGTGGCGAAGGTGGATGAGTTTAAATACTTGGGATCAACAGTTCAGAGTAATGGTGAGTGTGGAAGAGAGTACAAGCAAATGGAGTGGGTGGAGAAGAGTGTCAGGAGTGATTTGTGACAGACGAGTACCAGTAAGAGTGAAAGGGAAGGTCTACAAGAGTGTAGTGAGACCAGCTATGTTATATGGGTTGGAGACAGTGGCACTGACAAAAAGGCAGGAGTCAGAGCTTGATGTGGCAGAGTTGAAGATGTTAAGATTTGCACTGGGTGTGACGAGGATGGACAGGATTAGGAATAAGTATATTAGAGGGTCAGCCCAGGTTGGAAGGTTTGGAGACAAAGCCAGAGAGGCAAGATTACGTTGGTTTGGACATGTGCTGAGGAGGGATGCAGAGTATATTGGGGAAAAAGATACTAAGGATGAAGCTGCCAGGTAACAGGAAAAGAGGAAGGCCTAAGATAAGGTTTATGGATGTGGTGAGAGAGGACATGCAGGTGGTTGGTGTGACAGAGCAAGATGCAGAGGACAGGAAGAAATGGAAACAGTTGATCCGCTGTGGCGACCCCTAATGGGAGCAGCCGAAAGAAGAAGATCAGTTTTAAGGTTGCTTTATTAACCATCTATTTATTTTTGTGGATTGGTACAACTCTTAAAATTGAGCAATTCAATGAATATTTGAATTTTACCACTGATTTTCTACATTTTTGTTTTAATACTTATTAATTTTTATACACTACACTTTTGGAAATATTCATAACAGCTGTAGTTCTTTCACACATGAAGTTAATTGTCACCTACTTTGAAAGAAAATGAGGTTAAAGGACGTGCTGTTAGGGTTTCAAGGTTAATTTCAAATGATATGAAGTTTGAAAGAGAATTACATCTTCAGAAATTGTTTGAAGATAGAGGTTATGCAAAAGGAATGGTGTTGAAAACACTTGAGAAATTAAAGAATAACAGAGATAAATCTTATGCACCTATTTTAGGTACTAATCTAGTTATTGAGGAAAAAAATAGAGAGTTTGGAAGTGAGCAACAGCACTTATGTTCAATATGGATACTACAAAAGTAAAAAAATATATATTATTAGAAAAATTAACTGTTTTTAAAAGGGAGCAATGAGTTATTCAACCGTTGCTGGAAAAGACCGTTTTGCGTATTTAAAAGTGTTTTTTGCAATTACTGCAAATTGCGTGAGATAAATATAAACATAAATATATACATACTGCCTCCATGTCACAGTAGAAGGTTTTGAAAAGGCTACTGGCTCTGGAAGCCATTATGATTCTAACAGTTGTGGCACAGTTTGCATTCTTCTATGAAATGTATCGTTGTTGAACATTTTATGTTGGCAAAACACAGAGAAGATTAAACTAGGTGATATATGACCATGTATCAGCAATAAAAAATAAGCAGACCCCAAAATGCATAATGTTAATTTGACTGATTTTAAGTCTGTTTTAAAGAATAAAAAAATAATTTGGCAGCTTAATTTAAATACAGCCTTATTTCCTGGTTTGAATGATGTCCATCCATCTATCCAACCATAACCCTCTTTTCCTCATTTCTGCACATGGGTGTGGGTGTCACATCAACAGTGACCATCATCTAGAGCGAATGTTTACACTGCCAAGTAGCTACACCTGAAAAATGCCATTTCCATTAAAAATGCATTTGAATTTGCAAACACAGCAAAGGAAATCACATCATGTGTATTTAAGCAATGTAAAGTAGATGTGATTTAAGACAATAATCTTTGTTTTAACTTGTTTTGATGAAGTTTGTGTATAAAAATGTGGATGAAAGAGCTTAACATTTTGTAATAGATAATTTTTGCCTTGCAAGTTTGAGTCCATATTTCTTTGGTTTGATTTTTCAAATTCTCAACAATGTTATGCCCAAATCATAGAGATATGGTAAAACACCAAGAATTTGACTATCTTATTCATACTAATTTCAATCACTACCTTTGGCACAAGGGTTGGCTTAGTGTGGAGGGTAACCCTTCTCTTGAAAGATAAGTAAGGGCTGCTTGCACATAAGGGCCTATAATTCAATAATCCTTCTGCAGAAGTTAGTATCAATGGGAAGATGGCCTCCCATGTCAAGAAATTCAGATGTGCTGTGGCTGCCGGCTCCAATAGTTGCAATATCAAATTTTCCAACACAAAAAATAGATCTCACAGAGAAAGCAGTCACTTCTTGTATGGTCTCAAATGTAGAATCCCTATATGGAAATACTTGGAGTAAAGGAGACAGCACAGGGCAGGCAGGCAGACAGACATAGCAGATGCATGTACTTTCAATGACACATAAGACAAGCCCGATTTGTAAAGGCCTGACAGGCATCTGTTGAGAATAGGCATTGTTGTCTGATTTAATTCAGGGTGCCAAAGAGAGAACCTTTGCCATGTTGCTATGTATAAGTCCTTTGTATTTGGTTTCCTATTCTCCATCATGATTGCAAGCATATCCTGAGTAAAAATTTACCTAAAGGGGATAAGTGTTATATCATCCATGCTGACAGCCTTATGATCTTCAGGTTGAGGGCATCTTCAGCTGTGCATGACTCCACATTACTATGTACCTACTATCTTGTATGATGCATCCACTGTATCACAGTTATATTTGACAGAAAGCTTGCTAGCCTAGAAAGACAACTTGCAAAGATTCAGCACTTAATCATTCAGGGCTTTGTCTTCAAATTTTTCCCCTTGTTTTTAAGTTGGGACATGAGTGTCCTGTGAATCTTGAGATGGCAATTCAAAGCTCTAAATGGTAAGGTGGCAGACATGTAAACCTAATTTCCCAGTCAGCCAAGTACTTTACTTTCCCTGTCACAAGGAATGAAAATTTTCACTGAGGCTACAGAGGATCCCTTGCTGCCCATTGACACCATAGCTGGATCAGCAGTTAGGTTCCTGAAAAAATACTTACAGGAGCCTAGAACCCTAGAGAAACTGTCAGGCTTCCTGGGATCAGATGCTAGGAATCCAGTTCCAAAGATACACTGGTAAAGGAAAGGAATAACTAAGGGTTTAGTTTCTGGAAATCCCAAAAGTTCAATGTATTATTCAGTGTTGCAGTGATTACATCTAGGATTCCTGCCTGTAGGGGGCAAGATGACTGGTCTGATATGCAGAGCTTTAGCTTCCCTGTCTTCCGTTGATTTCTTCCCACTCAAACGTCAGGACACCAGTAATAAAAGCGAAGCATTAGCCAATACCATCTTAAGATCTTCGTTGCTGTAGTTCTCACCTACATGTTTGTACAAGCACTGTCAGTCCAGTCTGTTGGCTTGCTTCCATGTTTCTACAGAAGTACTCCAATGTGAAAATATAGGTGTTTACTAGTCTAACAACCACAAGGGCCTTTTTAAGCCTAGCCATGCATCCCAAATCTCTGACAAGTTCTGGTACCCTTGATAAGTGTAAACAGGTTGGAGGTGAAGCATTTACAAGCAGGGGCCTGAAAAATGAACCATTTACAGGCTACCTGTGTCCATTAAAGACACAAGTGCCAAACCAGGGATGAATTTCCTATTCCTTGTCCCGTTGTCCAAGTTACACTTGAATTGGATTGGGGTTAACTCTGCTTCACATGGATAGGGAGCCTGTTCTGTTTCTGCGATACATACCCGTCTCTCCAGCAGGTCCTATTTATATAACAGGCAAGGTTTAAGCCTTTAGAGTGGGTAATTCTGGTGCTGTTTGTTTTGCAGATACTGAGGTGGTCCATCAGAGTATGGTCTGACAATGCTTTGTATGCCAAGCATATATCTTCCCACAACAGCCTGTAAGGAAACAGAATACAGGGATAGGGCCTTGAGGTGGTCTGTACAAGGCATGTTATGTATGCTGCATATTCTTTTAGTGAGAAACCTCTGTGGATGTTCCAATTGTTGGATAAGCATGGTTAGGTACACACCAAAGGGAGTACTGTACTCAGTGATAGATCTGATGAATGCCAAATCCAGTGAAACAATGACTTCCTTGGACCATACCTTTGTTTATAAGTTGCACAACATAGAATGATTTCCTCACTACTGTAGACACATGATGGTCACAGTCTAGATTACTGTCTATGTATGTCCCTAAGTCTCTGACTACTGGGTCAGCTCTAAGAGTGTGTTATCAATATGATAGTAACCAGAGGTGGATGACTTCCCAAAGGATACTATTATAAATTTCTTGACATTTAGTTTTAGTCTATGGCTCTGACACCAATTGTTTGTCTGTGTCAAACCGTCCTGGAGACACTTGTGTCAGTGGGTGATTCAATGACCACTTCTAATTTGCAATCATCTGCAAATTTAGTCAGCCAGAGGTGACACATTAGCTTTGACTTCAGAGAAGTAAATGCCAAAAATGAGTGGTCCCAGGACCAATCCCTAAGACTGGCCTCTTTGTAGAGGTGGACTCCCCAATTCTAACTTCCTGGGTCCTGCCTGTAAGCCAGCTGGCTATCCACCGGATGACATAAGGGTTTGTACCTAACCTCTTAAGTTAGTCAACAATGCTTTGGTCATGTCAAGGTAGGTAGTGTTAACCATTTTACCCTCATCCATTGATTTTTTTTTTTTTTTGGCGTCCTGATTGTTTTTATGACACCAAAAGGTAATTCTCTTCCAGCTGGCTAAATAGGACTTTCTGCTCGTGGGTCCCCATGCTTCCTGGATAAATTACAGTATAGCGTGTGAAAACTGGTGCTTGAAAGGGATCATAACCCTATCATCAAAAGGCTTAGGTTTAGGGATGACAGGTTCAGATGAAGTGGTGATCCCTTCTGCTGTGTGATGAGATCCATCTTGTGTGGTAGCTTTTGGTGACTGCTCCTGCTAGATAAAAGAAAGGGAGTCACCAGTAAGATCCTTTTTTTTTCTTTCTGGATCTTTAGTTATACTTTTGGAATTAATGGGAGTGAAAGGAAAGTGCAAAGAAACTTTTCTGTCCACTGAAAGCAGAATGCATCTGCTCTAAGGGGCAAGGAGTCCTTGTGCAAAATAGGGGAAGTGGTTCAGGCAATCTGAGCTAGTTTGCATAACTGGTATGATCCTGTCCCTCTTTGCGTATGTACCACATGACAATGATGTAGTCTGTGAATACTTAAATAGGACCTGGTCTCCAGATGTGTGAGAATACCTGATGTGCTTGGATGAGGACCCTCATCTCTTTAACACTGATGTGCTCCTTCTTCTGTTTAGGCAGCCACCTGCCCTCAACTCTGTGGATACCTGTCCAGGCCCCCCAGACAATAATTCTCTGCAGGAGGGTGAGTGGGAATATGTAAATAGGCTTCCTTTATGTCCAGAAAGCATATATGTGCATGAGGGAGAATAAGAGGCAACAGTGTCTGTAGGGAGAACATTTTGAAAGCTGGCACTTTTAGGATGGTGTTAACATTGACAGATCCAGTATGGGTCTCCAATGTCCTTTTTTTTGGAACTAGGAGCAGTTTGGAGTAAAAATCCCTTTCTTCAAATTTGTTAGGCACTGGTTCTGTTGTGCCTTGGGCCTGTAGTTCCTGGATGATAAGCAAAAGCTGCTGCAGGTGGTTGTGGGGGGGGGGGGATATTGCTCAAGGAAGGGTGTTCCTTCCAAGACATAGCATAACACTTTTTATTATAGAAAGCACCTAAGCACCTACTGTTCCATGGTAATTTTTCCCATTTTGAAATGGACTGAGTTAGTCTTTTGGAGAGGGACAGGGCAAGACTGAGGAGAAGGTGGAGGACAGGGACTTTGAAGATTGTCACAGTGACTTCTCTCAGAAGAAAGGCTTCCCAGATCCGGGATCCCTATGAGCTTTCTCTGGAAATTTCTTCCTGGGATCCTTCCTGTGATTCTGAAGTGGTCTGGATTCTGTTCTAACAAAAGACATGTGTTTGGCAGGGTAATTCCCTCTGGTATCTGTGTACAGTCTGCAGTTTTTCATAGATTTGTCTTGTTCCTGTAAGGCTTTAAGTAATTTGGCAGTCTGCAGGCTGAACAAGAGTCTTGTCTAAGGGTGAATCAATGAGCTTGAAATCTTCTGGCATAGGGTGATTGCTCAACCATGCACACTTGTGGATAACAGTACCAGTAGCAGCTGCTCTGGAAGTAGGCTCCATAACATCATAACTACATTTTATATTGTGCCTGGTCACCTGAGTGGCCTGATTAATAGGAGACCGAATTTGTTGTTTGGACTCGGAGCCCTGCAAATTCCCCACTACCTTGTTCAGTGTTGAGGATGGACAACAGATATTTAGCCAACTAGGTCTGGTCAGTAATAGACCTAAAACCAGAGTACAGGAATTGTAGATCTTCTTTCCCCACCTATCCATGGCCCTATTGTCCTTGTCTGATGGGAGGGCATTGGCACTGGGGAGCAATTTAGAATGGTTGTCAGAGGATGTAGACACTGCAAATGGGTCTGCCACATGGTTGTTATACAGGAATTTTAAGTTCATCTGGAACTTTGTAGAATATGTCTAGCTTATGGAAGAAAGGGGCTATGAAGCAGGAGCTGCACAGGTAGACTGGAAGACATCCAGAAAGGCCTCAAAGATGGGAGAGGCAAGTGTGCCAACTTCCAAGATACTGACGCATCTTTTCTCAACCTCTGAAGTTTGTCTAGACTCCCACTCAAAAAGTTTCACCATATTTAATATAGCTTCATCAAAAAGAAGCTTTTTCCACAGCTGAGTCAGGATAGATGGAGTCTTCATTATCTTAAGGGACTTGACCAGGGGAGTAGACTTGGGAGGAGTAAGGGGTAGGAAGAGGTGGAGGAGGAGACAAAGAAAGTGGTTTCAGGGCCACAATAATCCTGAGCATGTTGTAAAAGAAGTCCCATCCTCCTCCTTTCCAGACAGAGAGGCTGAAGGGACATGTGTTTTTTGTTGCTTTTACTTTGGTGTGAGATTCTCTTGAACCAAACTGGGTGGCTCAGATCCCCACCTTACCTCAATTAATATTCTGGGAATGTCTTCCCTTAGTAAAATCTGCAGGATCCCTTCTGGTCTCCTTGAAATGATGAGTTGCTGCTTCCCCTCTCATTATAAGTGGTCTCTTCAATCATATGACCTCCTGACACCACACCAGCCTCCAACGGGGTCAAAGTAGAGCACATCAGAGTTAGAGTCAGAGGTACTGCGGGGGTTCTGTAACCTCTGTGGTTGCATCGGAATCTGACTGAGCAGACTGAGTATTAGGCCTAGGCATCCTGAGTTTTTTTTTTGAGGGATGGAGATACGTCCATGGAGGCTAAATCTACCATCTTGGAGTGGGCCAAATGCTTAAGACTTTGGGTCTCTATGAATATGTTGAGTGAAAACATATGGGACTGCAAAGTCTTTGGCACAAAGGATTGGCAAATGGAGCAGGACTTGTAGTTATGTTCTGCTCGAAGGCAGAATAGACCCTGCATATAGAGGTCTTTGTATAGAATTTACCTACAGCACTCACACTTGTCCCTCTTAGCTGACATCTAACACAGATACGGCAAAACAATTTATATAAGCAAAGGAAGGTTCCCCAGTGGGGCAATTACCTGTTTTTCTTTAGTAGCTATGGTACCAGCTATCACTCGAAGATCAGTCTGATGGGTGTGAGACCTTTGATTGGCCGGGATGAGAGATAAATAACAGAAGGTTAAGGTTTGGTACCCCAGACATCAGTGGTATAAACACATCTGCTTGGAATACTGCATTACTGATCTCAGCCAGGACATCTACTCCTATTCAGATGCCTGCCTGATTCAGGTAAACTCACTAGTGGAAATTCAGAAGGCACTGCAGATCACTCCAGCATGCTTCAAAGACCCATAACTATTTCTAAATCTATTAAAATACCATCTGACTCCAATAAAGCAAATTCAGTTCCTGGGGGCATTACTTGACATAGACCAACAAAGAGTTGTTCATCTTCAGGACAAAGAACTGTCACTGTCCTAGTACCTCAATGCAACTTCAAAAATGAACACCATTACAGCGAGGGAATTCTTGAGAGTCCTGATGTATGCTGCTTCCTGTATAGTGATGGTCCCTCTAGCAAACCTGCATTTCAGAAAGCTGCAATGGTATCTCAAAAAGAGATTTGCTGACACACTCTCTAGAATACTCAGCTACGATCTTAACTTGAATAATAGTGGATACATCAGGTACACCTATTCATCTTTTGGGATAGGGAAAGAGACTCAGACTCTCATCACAGACTCATCTTACACAGACTGGGGAGCATATGTGGGAGACCTGAGTATTCAGAGTCCATAGGGCAAGATTATAAAAAAAGACATTAATGCAAAATATTTTATTTTTATTTAACATTTGATTACCAGGAAAGTCTGACTTGGAACAAAGCCAATTTTCAGCGGAGGCCCGGGAAGAAAAGCTCCAGACGCATGCCTTGTAGAGTGGGAGGAAACCGGAGCACCAGGAAAAAACCAACATGAATGCAGGAAAGACATGCAGACTCCACACAAAAGGCAATCCAGCCGAGAATTGAACCGGAGAACCTCTTGTTGCGATGTGACAACCCTACTGCTGCACCACTGCAAAAGATATGGTGGCAGTAATATCTACCCCCAATCCTTTTAAAAAAATGTGGACTCTGCAGACTAAAACGTCTCATGGACATTACCACAGTTAAGTGGTATATCAACAGACAACAGAGTATACTATTCCTATCTACTATTCAGGTTATAAATACAAAGTAGAGCGACACTCCAGGAACCAGGCCTGACACTATGGATGAATTACATCTAATCTCAGGAGAATGTCTTGAGAAACTGAGAAGGGCACATGCAAAGTCACATGAATGGAGGTTAAACAGGAATATGTTCCGAGACTTGACCCATTGGTGGAATGTGCACAAACAGATGTTTTTGCTTCTCCAGATAATAGGCAACTGAGGAATTTTTGCACCAGAATAGCAGTTTCAGCAGCCTGCACAGTGAATGCCTTCTATATTCTACAGGCAGGTATATTTCTCTAAGCTCTCTCTCCAATACTCCTGAACCAAGGATATTATGGAAGATAAAGGAGGTGAATCCCAAATTGACACTGATAGCTCCCTTTTGGTCAAAACAACACTGGTTCTGCCTCCTGCTGAGCATGGAAAGGACTCTGTCTTAGTGTTTGGACCTCTTAACTCAAAACAAAGTGTCCTCCCACACCCAAACCTGAGGCCTTTAAGGCTGAAAGCTTAGTCAATTTAGCACTTATTCTATTCAAGCACCTGTTCCGAGAGCATGTGTTTTTACAAGGGTGGCTAACACAAGAAAATCCTACCAAAAAAAAAAAAATGGAAGAGATTCTTCCTCTGCTGCCTTGTGTGAGACAAGGACCCTATTTTGCATAGCTATAGTACAGTCATATAAGTAAGCATACTGCAACAGTAGATGTTCAAATAATCACTGCTGCAGTAGCCTTAGCTATATGGGTTATACCCTGCTAAGAATATAACAGCTGGTCAGCTCCCAAAACTTCATAGTACCTCCCATTTGTCCAAACCATTAGCTCAAGCTGAGCTGACAAAAAAAGTGCGGTTCGGGAGTCAAGTTCTTCAGAGCACTAGTCAACTAAAAGCTAAAAGTCAGCTAAAAGCCTGAGAAGTACAATGTTAGGAAAAGAAAAAAAACATTCTCACCCTGGCAATAAAAGTCTACAAGAATACAGAGATGGAGGAAGGAAGCACCTACTGCATTAGTGATTATTAGAACAGTTACTTTTATGTAAGTTTACCTTATGATTACTGTTACAGTGGCCTTAGCTATACAGGTGGGTTACCATATCATACAGGGAGGAGGAAGGATAAGGGTCCAGAAGTCCCTAGAGAATGGCCCTAGCAAAGCCTGTCCAAGACCTGGAAGAGGAATTTAGTTTACAGTGCTTTGTAAAAGTGTGCACAGAAGTATCAAATTGCTGCTTCTAGAATACTTCTAGAATCCAACCCTTTCCAAAAAGCTACAGATGAAGCCAAGGTCATGGTAGAATGAGCCTTGAACCTGCTGGAATGATGTTACAGAGGTGGGTATAACAGAAATAATAGCATGAGACACTTGGAAATAGTTAACTTTTCTTACCTTCACAAGAAATGAGCAACCGATCATAGTTCCGGAAAGATTTTGTTCTGTCAAAACAGTACATGAGTTGTCTGTGGCCATACAAGGTATGGAGTATCCTTTCTCCCTGATTTTTATGTTCTGGAAAGAATACAGGGAGATGGATAACTTGGCTTAAACTAAACATGGACACTGCTTTTGTCATAAATGAAGGATTAGTTCTTTTTTTTTTTTTTTTGAAAGAAGGATTAGTTCTTTTTTTTTTAAAAAACAATTTTTATTATGTTTTATAACCATACAAATTGTTTACATATATTCAAAGAGGAAATTGCTTATTAGTCAAAACAAATAAACATAAAAGTGAAAAGAACCAAAGTATTTACATAGTGTCTAAATAATACAGTATTACAAAATTTCTTAAAAAACATAGTGTTACATTAAACAAAATAAGGATCTTTGTCTAAAATAGTCTAGATCGGACCACATATTATATGAATAGGGTGTTCTAGTACTTCTTAATAGTCAACATTTCTAAACAACAGATTTCAGTAAGAATATTTTTGAATTCTGCAAATGAAAGTGTAAGTTTAGATTTCCAGTTTTTAGTTATTGTTTTCCTAGCTGCTGTTAACAGACCATAAAAGAGGATATTTGATTCTTCTAATACAGGAAGGAATTAGAGTGTTGAATAAAACCAAAGATTTGTTCAAGACAAATCTATCTGTAAAAAGTGCTTGAAGAAGATTATTTTTTTCCCAAAAGATCTTCAAGGCTACACAATCATAGAACATTTGTGACCAATCAGGTTTAGAATCTGATTTACATCTCCAGCACAATAACCTATCTTTGGTAATCAGTTCTAATTTATGGGGTGTGAAAAAAGCTCTGTTCATAAATTTCCATGCATATATTCTCCACCTTAATGATGATGTAGTTAGTTTGGAGGATTCCAAAATTATTTTTTTGTCTAATTCAGTGGGGATTGTATTATTGGTTGTGACAAAGTAAGTCCAGTAGCTATCAGGAATATGTTTTGTTTCTGTATTAATTATTTTATATATGATTGATAGTTTACATTTAATAATTGTGTTTTGTTGTACAAAAGAGGTGAAAATGTTATTAATTTAGGAATTGGTGCTCTTGAATTTTGGGGAAATGAATTAATATTGTCAGACATAAAATTTCTAAGAGATTGAAGTTGCAACCATTCAAAGTTTACAATTAGATGTTCTAATGTAATTAAATTATCATCCTGTAAGAATTGGAACCAAAATTTGATTTTTTTTTCCTTTAATGGGAAAATATTAAGTCAAATTGGAAGAGACAATGACGTATTTTGTGTATGCAATAGGAAATAAAATGAATATCCAATATTTGTACATCATGTTTTTGTATATATAATTTCAAAAATCTTTTAACAAAAGTTTCATATAATGGGATATATTACTGGGAAGTATATTTAGAGAAAAATAATTTTTCAATATCCATATAAATGGGTTATTTAGAATTAAGAGTTTATTAGAATTGGTCTCATTAGTGTCAAAACAAAGGACTTCTTGAAATGTCTCATTTCGCTGAATAACTCTCATTTAATAATAGTAGGAAAGTCTTAATTACTGATGAAATAGAGTATAATTCAAAGTCTGGAAGGCTTATACCACCAAAAGACCAATCTCTCATATGGTTTGTGATGGATATTCTAGGTTTATTTGGTTGACATAAAGATTTCAAAATCATTGTGTTGAATTCTTTAATTTTTTTCGAGGGAATTAATGAAGTAGATTAAATTATGTAAAGAATCTTAGGTAAAATGATCATTTTGATAATTGAGAGTTTTTCTTCCATTGTGAATAAAAGATGTTTCCATTTATTAAATTATTAATAGAGGAGATGCAGTTAGAGTAATTTATTTTTATTATATAGTCAGTTAATGTGATGTGTAAATATTTTAAACCTTCTGTATTAACTATCTAGTATATTTCTGATTCCAATAATTAGTATTTGAGGTGATAGGGAGTATTTTTGTTTTATCATCATTAAAAATTAAACATTTTTTTGCATCAATTCCATAAAATCAAATACAGCTTGTAGAGGTTTATTTGTTCCCTCAATGGTTAGAAGAAGATGGTTGACATAAAGATTTCAAAATCATTGTGTTGAATTCTTTAATTTTTTCTCTCAACATAGGACTGGCAAGACCAGTCAGGAGGAGAAGGTTACCACACACACTATAGACCCCAGTCATCTCACCATCTATCACAACCTCAAATCATCATAACACATAAACAAACTACATACTTCAGGCGGTTTGATCAAATCTACCAAAACAGCAGAGGCCACCAAAGCAGACACCCAAACACAACCACCCAACACACACACAACAACACACAACAACACATCAGACCAGTCAGTCACAGCCCAAGCAAAACACAGCATCCATGGGACCTGATGGTGTCCCCCGGTGTGCTCCATTTAACTCACCGAGGAATTAAACCACAAGCTAGGACAGCTGTTTAATCATAGTCTTACCTCTGGATATACAGGGGAGCAGGCAACTGGACTGCCTGCACCTGGTCACTTCCGGTGCCTCCACCGACCCTCTTCTGGAAATTACCCTTAATTTTAAATTAGCTGGAGAAGCCAAGTAGGGGAGAGCATGGGAAGATAGAATAAATAAAAATATGCAGACAGCAGACTCTGGACACCAAAGCATTTGATGAGGGAAGAGCCAGTCCACCTAGGCTTATAAATGCCCTCGGGCAGATAGCCTAGTATGAACCTATGAACCTATGAACCTAATCATCAGCAAAGAGTTGCACTTTAGAGGTTATCCCTGCATTCAAACTAAGTCCCCTAATATTTGGGTTCATGCTTATATAGTTGGCTAGAGGTTCCATTAAGATAATGAACAATAAAGGCGAGAGGGGACAGTCCTGTTTAGTTGCTTTATGTATTGAGATATTTTTGATAAAAATGAATCAATCTTAATATATGCATAACTACCATTATATAAATGAAAATTTAAATTAATAAATTTATCAGAAAAATTATATGTTTTTAAAGTAAGAAACAATCCCAATTAACTGAATCAAAGGCACAATTTATGTCAAGACTTAATAAAGTTAAATTTTTCTTTGATTCTGTTGCACAATCAGTAATGGTTAATACCCTTTTAATACTGTCAAATGTGTTTCTGTTGAACATAAAACCTGTTTGATCTTCATTAATTAATCCAGAAAGGAATTTCTTAAGTCTATTAGTGTAAGAAGTCCAAGAAGGAGGGATTGTGAACAGTTCTTGACATTGGGAAAAAACTTGTTGTAATAAAAACGTGACTCTTTGGGGAGTAATTTATATATTTATGGAATGATTCCGTCATTACCTGAGGCCTTATTTTGTTTTAAAATATTAATTTGATTTTTGATCTCAGATAGCGAGATTGGTTTATCCAATGTGTTAACTTGCTGTTCCAATAGTTTAATTTTAGTGTATTTTTTAATAAAGGAATTTACCTTTGTTTTAGAGTCTAATATGCTTGAATTTTGATTAATTTTGGTAAAATGATTTCTAAATTCCATTAATATATCTCCTAAATCTGTTACCAACCTCTTTTTTTCAGAATATATTTCTTTAATATGATACATCTTGTTTAACCTCTTAGTTTTGATGGCTAATTTCTTTAGTGATTTAGGATTAGTAGAAACGTTTATAAATTTAAATCTTTCTAAACTAATCTTGTTTGTATGGTTAAGGATTTCTAAATATTTATTATTTAAGGTATAAATTTCCTTAGTTCTATTGGATTTCATTATCTGTTTTTGTAGCTTAACAGTATCATTTTTTTCTTGGAGAACTTTTATTTCTTTTTCTCAAAGTTTTTTTTTTTTTGTTACTGTACCTATTAATTATTCTCCCATATAAATATGCTTTAAGAGCATCCCAAATATATATGACAGATGTACCTTCTATTGTATTAATATTAATAAAGTTATTTGTTTCAGAAACAATACAATCTTTAAAATCAGTTAAAGTAGTCAAATATGCTGGTATTTTTCTAATTTGAGGGATATAATCAGAATGCTGGGACAGTTCAAATGTTATTGCATTATGATCAGATAATGGGCACAAATGAACTTTGACTTTATGCAAATTATTAATTAGCTGATTTGAGATATAGATTCTATCAATTCTAGAGTATGTGCCATGTCTTGGAGAGAAATGTGTATAAAAAGTGATTTTGAGTCTGCAAAATCATTAATGTCTCAAAAATGAAATGATTCAGTAAATTTAATCAAATTTTTCACAGGTGAAGTTATCGCCCTCTTTCTAAAAGCAGTAGAATCCCTCTCATTTATTATACAGTTAAAGTCTCCAGTGAATATATTTCTTTAGAGAGGTGTACTATTTGATCTAATTGTTGTTTAACTGTATGAGAACCTATCCCAGAAATCAAATATATATTAATGACTGTGTATATATTTTTTATTCAGTTCATGGCACATAGCATACCTTTATCATCACTATAAGTATTTATTATTCTAGTAATTGGGAGGGAATTGTTCCATAAAATAGCTACACCTCTTTTTTTGTTGATGATGTGAACTAGTATATTTCCTATTAATAAGTCTGTCTAGGTCTTCCTTTAGTAAATGCTTCTTGTAAAAAAAATTAGGATTGAAGAGATTAAGATATTGATACAAATTTCCCCTTTTGCAGCTATTGTTTAATCCATTCATATTAATAGAGATACATTTTAAAGAAGGCATTTTAAGGATAAGTGTATATACTAGAGTTATGATCTTTAGGTGGTTATATGTGTACATATACGTATATATTCTTACTGTAATTAAGTAGGAATTGACAGAATTGTGATCGAAATGATGTAAGATTAATGTATTAGTTAAACTTCTAGAAATTTTAGACACCAAAAAATAACAAATAGTAACTATATACAGGTAAATTACAACTATATTCACTATTACCCACCTCATGGAGTTCAAAGGACTCCCGACTCAAACAGGGTAATGTTTGAGTCAACCATCCCCTTACCAACAACAGTAAATTCCTCCCCACCATAACAAATAATTATTATTAATTTGTGACAAAATGCAAGAAATGTTGATGTTTTACGTGCAACCCATAAATCAATATATTAAATGTTTAAAGTTTGAAAATAATACTTATGAACAGCATTAATAAAAAAAAGACCAAGTGTTAGTGTTTATTTGAGCATATTGTAGATGAAACAAATTATTAATGAATGTAGTGGGTATATATCAAGATAAGAGTCTATATTGACCAAAACAAGACATGTTGTCTAAAATGTACACACAATCTTAAGGCAGTTTTATATTTGTATATAAAAAATCTTATGCATCATAGAACGGAATATAGTAAATAACTAGTAGATATACTCTTGTATATTGAGGCAGAGTAATAACTATTGTTCTACTGATCACATATATTTTAGTTTCTCATTCTTTAGGTCAATAAACATTTCAATGTTTCAGATAAGGAAATTGATAAATTACTGGACTTCTAAAAAAAAAAAAAAATCATAACTTCTTATAGTATGTATTTAAAGTCTTGTATATGAACCAATGATATATCCATTCCCTATTTCTAAATGTTAAGTGTCTTATAGTGGAATACAAAGAATAGCGAAGATATATAAACCAAAATTTAAAACTATTAACTTGCAGTCAAAGCATAATATAAATGTAATGTATAATGTAAAGGTATATAAAATTGAATAAGTGTAAGTAAGCCAATCACATTCTAGCCTTTTTTAATGCTTAATTATAATCTATACAATCATGTAGCCAAACATGTATTTAAATGGTTCAAAACCAACTAAAAACAGAGTAAATGTAGAGAAAGATAAACAATTTCCTAATGATATTTCTTCTTTCGCCCCTTATTCTTTTGTTTTATTATATACTTTCCAAACACAATGGAAATGAATATATAGGTCAAAATGTGATTAGCAGAACTGTTATACTCATTTTTCTTCCCTTTTGTACTGAAAGATGTTTTGGAACATTGAAACATACTCTGTTAGTCATTCACTAGATAAGATGAATTAGCAAATAAACAGGAATTAAATTGAAACAGTTGATACTAGATCTTCCATTCCTTCCTCTTTTAAAAGGCAGTAAAACATCTGTACACTACAACATAAATATGAATTTCATATCAGATTTAGCAAAACTGCTATATAAACATTGATAGATTTACCTTTCTGTTGTGTAATATTAATGTTCTTTGGAGTCAGTTTAATATATTACATATATATATATATATATATATATATATATATATATATAGGGTTTGCAGTAAGAAATCTTTCGGAACACTATTTATTAGTCATTCTCTTAAATAAAATGAAAAGGTAGATAAACAAGAATTAATGAACTCAGCTGTTACTACATCTTTCGTTTCCCTCAATAAAAGAGCAGTTAAAGAAAACGTTTATACACTGCAACATAAAACATGAGATTCATATCAGATTTATCAATACTATTATGTATTGTGTAATCTTTAATATACTCATTTTTCTTTAGGATCAGTGAAGAATATGTTAAGGTAGCGTTTGTGCATTTCATATGTTTCCTGTTTTGAAGTGTCAAAGTTCACTTGTCTAAAATAAAATGAATATATGAAAAAGTATAAAAAAAAGCAAAGGCTCAAATATTTATAGTCTTTAGTATTTAAAACTGTTCTTTTGCTATTTATGCATATTATATTATTTTTTTATATATTTTCTTTCTTCAACAGAGTTCTTCATAGCTTGTTTAAATGAGAAGATCACTATAAAGTGAGTCACAAGTAGCATCTGAAGGTTACATTCAGTTCCTGCGTTTAGGGATCAAAGTTTGCATTACTATAATGGACTTGCTTTGCGAGCAGAAAAGTACAGTTGTGTACACTTACCATAAATGTAGATGTTCAAGTGTATTCACTGTTGCAGTCATCACATTTGGGTTATCTGCTTGCAGTAGCCCTCAGTCAGCCTGATTAACAAAGTCTTGGGTCCTACGTCAGTTGCTGTCTCTTCTTCCATGATGTCAGGTCATCAGGGGTATAAAACATGCAGCCAACATCATTACATCAGTTTTTCTTGCCCCAGATTTCAGGTGCCCCCCTAATGGGAAGCAATTAAATCTATAAATATACAAGGTTATACTTCCAACTAAAAAGCAAATACACCAACAAGCTTTTAAGCATTGAAAAGGAGAGAAGAGGTATAGCCAAAAGAAGTCAGGGGGCTGGAGGGAGGGTAACCAGGACTACAACAGTGAATACACTTGAGCATCTACATTTATGATAAATGTACACAACTGTACTATGTTCTTCATGTTTCACTGTTGCAGTCATCACATTTGGGCAGATTCCCAAAGCTAAGGATGGGAGGAGGAAGTTAGATAGCATTAGGGCCAGCTATAAGGCCCTGCAAAACTGCAGTGGCAAAGCCAGCTCTGGATTTAGAGAAAAATGGCAAATAGTAATGCTTGGTGAAAGTATGTACAGAACTCCAGGTAGCAGTTTCTAGGATGTCCCTGGTAGGTAAGCCTCTGAGAAAGGCTGTAGTGATAGATGCAGCCCTGGTTGAGTGGGGTCTGATCCTCTGTGGGATAGGTTTTCCATGGTGCTTATAGCAGAAATGAATGCAATGGCCTATCTGTTTGGAGATGGTTTGCTTTGAAATAGCCTTCCCCTCTGTCCCTGCAGCAAATGCCACCAGCAGTTTTTCACATTTCCTTTGAGGTTTAGTCCTGTCCAAGTAGAATCTAAGATGTCTGTGCACATCTAAGGAGTGCAGTATCTGTTCCCCTTTGTTCTGTGGAAAAGAAGGTTGGCAAATGAATGGACTGATTAAAGGCCTCACTGGATACCACCTTTGGCATGAAAGAGGGGTTGGTCCTGAGGGACACCCTGTCTGCATGAAAGATGAAAGGCTCCACTGCCATAAGGGCCTGTAATTCAGATACCCTTCTTGCTGAAGTGATGGCTAAAAGGAAAGCTATTTTCCAAGAAAGGAATTTTAAATCTGCAGTAGCAGCTGGCTCAAAAGCAGGAAGAGTGAGTTTCTCCAATACAAATTTAAGGTCCCAGGCTGGAGTTGGAGCTCTCCTGTGTTGTATTAAATTTTTTGGCCCCTCTGAGGAACTACTTGAGCAATGGACGAGAGAAGAGGGGAGGTTCTTTGTTATAATGAGCTGAAATGGCTGAGGCATGAATTTTTATTGAGGAAAAAGACAGGCCCTTGTGAAGCATCTCAGTTAAGTATTGTAAAATCTGAGGTAAATTGGGCACTGCTGTGCTCATCCCTTGAGATTGGTTCCAGACACAGAATCTTTTCCATTTTTCAGCATAAGATTTTCTAGTACTATACCTCCTTGCCTCTAAAATGACATCCATCACTGGTTTACTGAGGGATGGTAAAGGATAGCTTAGGTAATTAGCCAGGCTGCTAGGTTCAGTGTTTGAAGCTGAGGGTGCAAAATCTGGTTCTCCTGCTGAGGCAGTAGGGTCGGAGTCTGAGGCAGGTGACATGGGGCCAACAGTGACACACTGAGCAAGAGGGGGCACCAGTGTTGTCGTGGCCAGTCTGGTGCAATCAAAATCATCCTTGGTTTGTCTTATTTAATCTTTAGTAGCACTTTGGAGAGCAGAGACAGAGGAGGAAAGGCATACACTGATAGGTTTTTTCAGCTGAAGGACACAGCATCCACTTTGCAAGCTTGTCTGTGGGGTGTCCTTGCACAAAATTTTTCCAATTGATAGTTCTATGGGGAAGGTAAACAGGTCTGTATCTGGGCTCCCCCCATTTGCTTGTTAACATGTTGAAAAATCCTTGGTTCCAGTTTCCACTCATGTGGGTCCATGAGGTTTCTGCTTAGTCCGTCTGCCAGTGTATTTAGTTTTCCTGGCAGGAATTGTGCTTGTAGTGTTCCACAATGCCGTGGCTAGTCTGCAGAGGGGGGTAAGAATGTGTACCCCCCTGCTTGTTTATGTACCACATAACAGTGGTGTTGTCCGTCTTTACCATTAATTGTCCTGGAAGAATGTGGCCCTTGAAGGCTGTCAGAGCATTCTGTACAGCTAACATTTCTTTATGATTGATTTGAAGGTCTATTTGACTTGGGTTCCATTTGCCCTGAATGCACTTCCCTGACAGGTGTGCCCCCCTCCCCATGCATAGTCTGATGCGTCTGTTGCTAGGGTTTGGGCAGCAGGGGGTAGTGTGAATGGTAGTCCCAAAGGAACTCCAGGCATAGGCAAGGAATGATAGGAATCATTGCTTCTAGATCCTGAGAATGTTGACACCATAGGCTTTTTAGATACCATTGTAGTTTTCTCATATGCAGTCTTGCATATGGAATAAGAAGAATGCAGGAGGCCATGAACCCCAAGGCTTGCAGTATTTGTCTTGCAGATAGCAGGGTTTTTGTGGCCACTTGTTTGAAGTAGGTTGTCAAGTGTATTTGTTTCTCTGGCGTGAGGAAAGCCATCTGGGAAGTTGTATTCAAGCTTGCTCCCAAAAATATAACTTTTTGACAGGGTACCAGGTGTGATTTCTTTTCGTTTATGGTGTACCCCAGACAAGTTAGCACCCTTTGTAGAAAAGCCAGATGATTCAAAAGTATGTCCTGGTTTTCTGCCTGAATTAGATAATCGTCCAGGTATGGTTATATTTGAATATTTCTTTGCCTGCAAAATGCAATGACTGGAGCTAGGCACTTTGTGATTACCCTGGGCACAGTAGATAAGCCAAAGGGCAGTGCAGAGAGCTGATAGTGCGTGTAGCCTGCTTTGAAGCATAGGTTTCTTCTGCAAGATTCCCTGATTGGGATGTGCAGGTATGCTTCCTTTAAATCTAGTGTTGCCAATCAGGCATCTCTGCTTAGCATAGGAAGCAACTGGTGAAGAGTCAGCATCTTGAATTTTGGAATCACCAAAAAGGTGTTTAGAGTAGACAGGTCCAGGACAGTTCGCCATGAATTGTCCTTTCTGGGCACCAGGAAAAATCTTGAGCAGAAACCTTGTCCCTTTTCCTGATCTGGTACGAAGTGAATAGCCCCTATGCTTAAGAGAGAGAGTACTTGCTTTTGGGCCTCTGCCCACTGCTTTGGAGGTAGAGCCAGCCAACCGCTTGGAGTTTGTAAAGTGTGGAAGTAAAATCTGTATCCTTGGGACAGTATATTTAACACCCATTTGTCCTGGGTAATGAGTCCCCAGTTCATTGCATGAAGTGCAATCAGTTGAGAACTGCTTGGAAGTTTTAAAAATAAGTCATTGAGACAGTTTACCATATGGGGAGTTTTATTACTCCCAGATTTGAAAGTGGAGGCCCCCCACTGCTTAGTCCTGTGCGTCCCCTAGGACTGAAGCCTGGGTGCTCTGCTGGATCTGGGTTAGGACTGAGAAGGTCTGGAAGAGGCAGGAAAAGACCAATTCTTAGAAGGCCAATGCCTACTAAATCTTGGAGGTTGTACTTGTAAAAAATCTTTAACAGTTTACATAGATTTAGATTTTTCCTCCATCTTTTTAAGAACTTCTTCTGTCTTGTTGCCAAACAGGTGGCCCTGATTTAAGGGAGCATCCAGTAATTTTGCTTTAACATGATCTGGCAAGGATTGCTCCTTAAGCCAAGCATGCCTTCTAAATACAGACCCAGTTACTGCAGTCCTGCATGATGCCTCTAGTGAATCAAAACCACATTGCAATGTATGTTTACCAACTTGTTCAGCAGAATGCATTAAATCCTGTAAATTCTTATTTTCAGCACAATCAGGAATCATTTTCTGTTTAAGCAATCCAATAATATGCTGCGGATACTTTAACATATGAAACTGGCAATTCAAGGCCCTAATGGCCAAAGTTGCAGAAGTGTATACCTTCTTACCCCATCTATCCAGCGCCCTGGAGTCTCTATCAGAAGGGGTAGGATTTTTGGCAGCAGTAGCTTTAATGCCCTTGGGTCCCTAAGAAATGGTTTCAGGATCCGCAGTAGGATTTTTGAAATGGAACTTGTGAGAGTCAGGAACCCTGTAATATCTATCAGGTTTTCTGGAAGCAGGAGGTAAAGAGTCAGGGGCCATGCTAGATTCCGAAAAGGCATCAACAATGTCCAGTACAGGAGGTATAGCTAAAGGCCTGTGCTGGCGCAGGAGTAAGAAATCCCTAAGCCTCTTTTCAGAGAAATCTTGACTTTCCCAACGAAAATGCTCCCTGAAAGTATGCAAGGTTTCACCAAAAGAGAAATCCTCTGGGGGGAAGCAAAGGGAACAGAGTCCTCAGCATCAGAATCCTCACAGGTAGAGCAGGGTAAATCCTGGTCAACAGAGGAAACAGAAATTTCAGAATCCTGGTCAGAAGTATCATAAGCAAACTCAGTCCTAGGTCTCTTAGAGAGGGAAGGTTGGCTTCCCCTAATTAGAGTAATAAGGTCTTCAGCCATTCTTATCATTTGTTTTTTAGGCATAGAGTCCTGACCATGTGGTCTGGGCATCAGTTTTCTAGGCATGATTCAAGTTTTAGGCCTTGAAGAAGAAGAAGATGTCGTTGGTATAATATGCAAGTCAGTAGGCCTGAATACACCCTCAGAAGCCGGTGCCTGCAAAGTGGCTCCGGACCCATCCAAGGTAGAGACATCCGCAGGTTCCACAGTTGCAGCATACCGGACTCCGAATGGGTCTCAGTAGAGGCCTGCAAATCTGAAGTAGCGGGTATCAGGGGCTGCGAAAGCACCTCACTGAGTACTGACGAACTGGGCGGCCTGTCTCTGTCTTAATCTTTGCGTTTTTTAGGAATGTTGGTAGTCGGATGGCTTACTGAAGACATATCAGGATAATTGAACTGAGCACCAAAATATTTAGAAGCATAAATAAACTGACGATGGATAGTTTGTGGTATAAATAAGGCACAAAACTGACAGTGAGGTACGTCGTGGTGAGGGCCTAGGCAAGGAATACAGTACGAATGAAAATCTTTATCAGGTATTTGCTTTCCACAAGAAATGCAATTATTTACTTTTACTGACATCGGTTTAGAGCAAGAAAAAGTTTCCCCAATGGGGTACTTAGCTTTTAGTTGAAGACTTCAGTTCTGAAACTCAAAAACGAAAATTTCAGGAGTTGGCCGACCGGCACTTGCGAACTGCTTCTGCTTCAGGCACCGCACGGCAAGAAAGACTGATGCAATGACATAGGCTGCATGTTTTATACCCCTGACGACCTGACATCATGGAAGAAGAGACAGCAACCGACATAGGACCTAAGACTTTGTTAACCAGGCCGACTGAGGGCTACTGCAAGCAGATAACCCAAATGTGATGACTGCAACAGTGAAACACGAAGAACATCATGTTTTTCTTTAAAAAATAGAAGCTCTGAGGCTCGAGAAAGCATTCCAATAGTAAGATGAAGCTTACTTATATTATTTTCAGTGGGAACCTTCTGATAAAATAGAAAAATAACGGAATTGAGCATGTAAACTATTCGCGAGCCTCGGGACACTGCTTACACATTGAGAATAAGCCATCACATTACATTTATTGCAATAAAGGCATTTTCAAAAGAAAAATCATTTTTAAACAGAAACAATTAAAGATAGTATATGACAAAATGAGCAATGTAATGAAAGAAAAGCAAACAAACAACAGCCGCACAACACAGAAACTAACTGTTCATACTTCATTAATGTTAGCACTTTTAAAACAAACACTTTGAACCTCTAAACCTCCCCTCCCAAGAAGTACAAGTCATATAGCTGTTTCAAACTGCCCATTAAGTGTTCAATTTAACTGAACTAAAATATGTTCTGCCAGGACTCACCCTACCAACAAACATATGTTTCAATGGCACAATGGCAAAATGAGTCATAAGGACAATACAACTGTAAAACATGTTGTTGAAAATCAAAAGGACTTAAAGAAAAATAGCAAAATGAAAAAATTATTCGTCTTTCAACTTTTTTATCTGAGGATTTGCAAGAGTTATTCTCTGCAATTCTTTTTAATAAAGGGCCGGTCCATTCCATATCCTCTAGCCTGTCAATTAATTTGTGCGTTTTAATATAAGATACAGTAGAGTCAAGATTATCAAAGATTTTAATTCCCTCTGTGAGAAACAGTTTTAGTCTGACTGGAAGCAAAAGATGCACCTTTATTTGGTTATTTTTGAGTTCCTTAATACTAGGTAAAAAGAGCTTTCTTTTAGCCATAACTGCATTAGAATAATCATTGTCAAAACATACAATACTGTTGTTTATTTTTATAGGGGACTTAGACCATGCAGTTTTCAATACTAGCTCTTTATCTTGTGAAGACATGAATTTCACAATAACAGACCTAGGAGTGTTTTTATTAGAAGGCGAGGCAATGGATCTGTGTGCCCTTTCTATTCCGAATGAAAGGGCTTCAGGAAGATTTAAGACAGTTGGTAACCATGTAGTTAAAAAACTCACCATGTTACTTCCTTCTATGTTATTTGGTAAACCAAAAATCCGTAGATTGTTCCTCCGAGAACTGTTTTCCAATTCATCTATTTTATTTTGAAGAGCAGTGTTTTGTTTCAGGAGAAACTCTGTTATATTCTCCCTCTTGAAGCCTTCCATCCACATCAGTGAGAGACTGTTCTATGTCAGATATCTGACTCTTTTGAAGTTGTAGTTCCTTATGAATTAAATCCATCTGCTTTGAGCATTTCTGTTCAAAGATGTCTATTTTTGTGTCCATTTTGTCTAGTTTCAATGACATCTCTTGTAGAGTTGTTGTTAAAGATAAAAGTTCTTTCTTGATAGAAGAATGAAGAATTGTTCTTTGCATAACTCATCTTTCAGGCAGAGATGTTGTAATGTGTTATCTGAAGATTTTGACAGGAAAATTTCAGGTAAAGTATAACATTTTTTTAAATAATCCACAGGTAGGTTGATAGAAGTCAGGAAATGTCATAAAAAGTCTGAATGGATTATTTTTGAAGTTTAAATCCTGTCAGAAATATAACGAATTGGCAGAGCTGGAAGAAACTGCTGCTAGTCAGTATACACCTTGGCCATGCCCCCCAAAGGATTAGTTCTTAAGGAAACCCTATCTTTGTGGAAAGTGAGATAAGGCTCACCAACCATAACAGCTTGCGGCTCAGATACTCTTCCTACTGATGTCAGAATAATTAGTAAAACTGTTTCAAGTCAGCATGATAAGCTGGTTTAAATGAAGGAAGAGTTACTTTTTCTAATACAAAATTTAGATCCAAAGAAGGAGTTACCCATTTCCTTGGCTTGATATGCAATATCCCTTTCACAAATGGTAAGTTGTTTATCTGGAGCCAGGATCTGCCAAATCATGCACACCCTCAAGTCATTACACCACAGGTACAAGTATAATTCCATCATAGTCCATAGAGGTGTAAATGGCCTGCAGTGTACTTCCCTAGATTATGTGAAGAGAGACATTATGGAGCTCTCATAGTATGTGTTTCAGGCTAGTATAAGCCTAGCACTGAGCAGCATATTAGCATCACTAAAGATGATGGCACAATATGAACAAAAGATGTTTGATTTTAACAAATGGCTGTTTTTTCTGATGCCATTCTAAGGGGATCCATTATTTGCCAGCTTGGGAGAACATT
The DNA here is from genome assembly GCF_019279795.1 of Protopterus annectens. Classification (NCBI taxonomy): domain Eukaryota; kingdom Metazoa; phylum Chordata; order Ceratodontiformes; family Protopteridae; genus Protopterus; species Protopterus annectens. Next base: position 1,024,406,913 of record NC_056729.1, read on the forward strand.
ATTAACATGCTGCATTGCTTTGCTAATGGGTGGACTGCACCTGTCCCCTCTAGGCTTTTGAATACTGGCTAGAAATGTATCCAACAACATAGTGCCTTTTTTAGGCAATGCCAAATTAACAAACCTACAAACAAAACAAAATCAACTCAACTGACCCTCAAGGTGTTACTGTTCAATGCCAGGAGCCTAAATAAAAACATATTCCCTCCAAGCCCTACTTAGACTCAAAAATACAGACATCTGCGCAGTTACCAAGACATGGTTTCAGGTGGCAGACAGTACCCCAGCAGTGCAAGGTTTCAATGTCTTCCACACTTTTAGACTAGTAGCTGCACAGACAAGGTCTAACAGTGGGGTGTCTTGATATGCATCAGTGACAAGCATACCTCTTTCTTGTTCCTTTCATACGTAGCAGAAACTTGGTGGATGATATTTTTTGGTTGGTTATTGTGTTTAATAATCAGGGAGTTATGGGTTTCTGACTGAGGTGTTTGATTTCAGACTTTAATTTATATTTGTATGGTTTATTGATCTATTGCTTTTTGTTGTCATCACATCATTGACCAGGTAACATATATTTATTTGGGATTATCCACTGTTTCGGTCAGTATCTGAGTGTCTGTTTTTGACCATTTAGGTTACGTAGCAGGAAGAGGTTTAGCCAGTTGGCTCATGGTAATGTCTGAAAACATTGGCAACATTTGAAACATCATTGCGGAGGTTTAACTTCCATATTACTAGAGACATTGAGCAACTAGGCACCTTTGTTTCAGGTGCAGTGTATTGGCTACCATTGTGCCCATGTTGGCCATTTATAGGTCTTACAGTTGGTTAAAAAAGGTACAATAATCAATATATTGATTTGGATTATTTGTGAGGTTAATGGTGTGAGATGGCTTACACAAATAGTACCTTCATTTGACTAACAGGGACAGTGGATTTATTTAATTTATTTTTCTAATTTTTTTTTATTAAATATTGTGGGACTTTTGGTCTGTGATGGATTTGGCAGCTGTTATCAAAGGTCTCTCATCTGACTCTGGGGACTTGGGTATCTTTGGCCTGGGATCAGACAGGGTTAATAATGGCTCTGGTATTCAGGACCCCACTCAGGAATGCAAATTAGCCTTTACAAAGCTAACCAAAATTCTCATCACATTAATGAAGAATGTCTGGCACCTTAGGTTATTTTGGGCATATCACCAGAGTAAAATTGTCTCTAGGGGATTAAGAACAAGGTTGCAGGCTATGGTTGCTAAACCAGATGAGCTTCTTTTGCTCAGTGGTTGGAGGCACAACAGGCCTCCATGAACTTTGTAAATATTTTGACCAGCCATTGTGAAAGGAAGGTGGAGGAACAAACCAGTGAGTTTTTGAGTTTAAGTAGGGGTTTTGAAGATTTTTTTATCACTTCCATGTTATAAAATCTGTACTGGACAACTTGATAAGGACTTATTGGAACTGGAATTTGAACTAAAGGAAAGGAAAATCAAAAAGTTTATTCACAATGTAGGCGATTATGACAGAAGCAAACCTTTTGAGGTGTGACCCGGGGTGAAATTTGTTACATGTGATCATAGCCCTAGAAAGCCCAGGGTTTCTCAACCTAGGTCTATACTTAAAAAAAGAGGTAGGGAGTCTGCTACCTCCAGGGATGAGTCATCATCAAATACAGATTGGGAGGATGGCCATACCAAAGTTTCACCAGTTCCTAAGTGGAACAATTTAGAGCACAGTTTGACAGGGGGGATCCCTTTAGGCACAGAGATGGGGGGGGACACAAAAGACGTAACAAATCTTGAAGTGATTCTTCAGAACATGATCAAAATTTGAATGTTGAAGTGAATAATGTACATAATATTTATTCTGCTATACTCAATGAACAACAACTTCAGGTGTTAAATAAAGGATTGAGTTTTGTGTCAGGTTTTTGGGTTCCAGAGCATTATTTTGCAAATGATGTTGTCAGCTTTGGTCATACCCTTAATTTAAAATTATTTTTTCAGGATTTCAAAGGGGACAAAGTAGAACAATCTGGCTTCATATCTTTTCAATTTAGATCTTCACAGTTCAAACCACTGATGTCACCCATTGTACAGTCCTTTCAAAATGAGGTCCTTAAGGATTTACATTTAAATCTGAGCAAGCATAACATTATTAAAGACAATCTTAATCTACAAGAAAGATTGTGTGTTGAACATCTTATTAATAATCATGACATTGTTATTTTGCCGGCGGATAAGGGTGGGGCTGTGGTGGTTCAGAACTGGGTGGATTATGAGGCAGAGCGACAACTGTCAAACAAACTTCATTACATGGCAATGCCTACCGACCCAGCAAGTAAGTTTAAATAAGATATTGATCAATTTTTGGATCTAGTGGAAGAGGAGGGCATTATCACTCATGATACATGTTATCATCTAAAGGTCAATCACCCCAGACAACAATACATCTATTTCTTGCCTAAGATCCATAAAGATCCCAATAGACCGCCTGGTCGACCCATTGTCTCCGGTAGAGGCTCGTTGACTGAGCCCTTGTCAGAGTTTCTTACACATTATCTTAAGCCTCTGTTGCCTCTGATACAGGCTAGAATACAAGATACCACACAGTTCCTTGCCATTATATCTGATATGCAACTAGAACCGGTCTGGCTCTTATGTACTCTAGATGTCACCTCCTTATATACTAGTATCCCCATTGGGTGGGACATATTGCTTTACAATGTTGGTTTGATTGGGCCAATATGTACAGCCCAGGTTTCAATACTCTTCTGGTTTACATGGCTGAATTGGTACTTACCCATAATGTTTTTTATTTCAAAGACAGATGTTTCTGGCAGGTTCAAGGTACTGCGATGGGGGCTTCCTCTGCCCCCATATATGCAGACTTGTTTATGGCTTACGTGGAGGAACAATTGATTTATGATAGTAATCATAACATTTTTATGAATGAATCAGATATTTGGCGGAGATATCTTGATGATTGTTGACTGGTGTGGAAAGCGGATGAGGCATTTTTATTTGAATTTATGGAATATTTAAATTGTAATAAGTGGGGTGTTGAATTTTGAATTTAAGTTAACTTTTGATAGATTGGAAATCACTTTCCTGGATGTGCTAATTAAGAGAACTGAGTTGGACACTTTGGAAAGTGAGGTATTTAGAAAGTTTCCTCAGTTCAACACCCTACTTCATGCCACGAGCTTCCATCCACAACATGTCATCAGGAATATCCTCAAATCACAATTTCTTTGTATTAGGAGAATTTGTTCTGATTCCTCCACGTATGCTTACCATCGCCAGGAGTTAACAGACAGATTTAAGTGAGGGGATATTAAGCAGGTGACATTACTAGGGCCAGCTGGTTTGCCAATCAACAAGATAGTATAAAGTTGCTATCATATCATTCTAAGCCAACAGATCAATCTCAGGAGCTTAGACTAATTACTACTTATGGCAGGAACACTAAGAGCTTTATGAATATTATTCAGAGACATTGGTATGTATTACAGTCAGACAACACATTGAACAAATACATCAAAGATCGGTGTTCTTATTCTTTTCACAAGGGGCGGTCATTGGGATCTTTATTTAGTCATTATAAAAGGATGCATAATCATCCTTCCAATCCCCCCATTCAGACAACAGTAACTGGGCAATTACTGGTTGGTTGTCATCCATGTGGGCATTGTTTATATTGCCCAAGGGTGCTTAAGTCGAACAGTCTTACCAGTCACAATTCTCCACCTGTTTATGATGTTTCTTTTTTTTCCAATTGCAGTACCAGTTGGGTTATTTATTTAGCCCAATGCAGCTGTCAGCCATTTTATGTGGGACAAACTTCCCGGCCCTTTAAATTAAGGGTTGTGGAACATCTAAGTGATATGAAAAATAAAAAAGTTTTGAGTTCTTTATATAAACATATACTCAGACATCCTACTGGGGTTTTCAGCTTTATGGTCATTGATCTTATTAAGTTTAAGAATTCAGATGTCTATACATTGCATGAGTTAAATGTGGACCGTCAAATTGGGAGCCTTATTTTCACCTGTGTTGAATGAACAATTTTAACTATTTGCAAATAGTTTATCATATACACATTTTTCACTGTATTTTTGTCATATATAGTTATTTTGTTACATGTTGAGTTTTTGAAATATAGTTGTGTAATATATTTTTATCCATTAGAGGACGCTGCAACACTGGGTATAAATTAATGTGTGTAATTAGCATCTTCCACGTATCATTTTTGTGGTGTGGTCACTGAAGAAGGCGTTTGCCAAAACCGGTATGACCCCACTGGGGCATTTTTCCATGGAGGAAGGATGGAATAAATACATTTTGTTGGAGGCTACACTGGAGTGCTAGCTTTTTTTGTTGTTGTTTGGTTCATGTGGTACAGCCATGCACTTGCTATTCGTGCAGGTATCAGTGTTTTGTTACTGTTCAATGCCAGGAGCCTAAATAAAAAATATATTCCCTTCAAGCCCTACTCAGACTCAAAAATACAGACATCTGCATAGTTACCAAGACATGGTTTCAAGTGGCAGACAGTACCCCAGCAGTGCAAGGTTTCAATGTCTTCCATACTTTTAGACTAGTAGCTGCACAGACAAGGTCTAACGGTGGAGTGTCTTGATATGCATCAATGACAAGCATACCTCTACCTGGTCAAACAGGATGATTCTCTTGAGTTTCTCCACATGCAGAATTCCATAGACAAAATCCTGTACCATATCCTAGACAACTATAAGTCACCCTCCATGTCATAAAAATCTCACTGGAGGCAATTACATCCAACCTAGTGCCATACTCATTGGAGACTTTAATTATCCCTCTACAGACTGGGAATCCTACACATCCTCAAATCTACAGGCCAAAAGATTTCCGAACTTCGTAAATACAAACACCCTTGACCAAACAGTGAATATGCCCACTACAGGCTCCAACATACTGGACCTTGTACTCATAAATATGGGAGAATGCTGCACCTCCAAAATGTCTCATCCTTCCTGGTAAGGTCTGACCATAAAGCTGTCTCCTTTGAAATCAAAATCAACTCCATAACCCCTGTAAAACCAGTACCAGCTAGGAAGTATTCCAAAGCAAAATAAAATTTAAGTCATGGTTTGTCAAAATGAATTGTCCCTCCAAACCCCAAAATCACAACAGCCTATGCTGAATTGCTCACAGAAACTGTATAACCATGTCAATGGCTGAACAGAGGCGGCTGTACTTATCAGAAGTAAGCCCAGAAACAAACCACCTTGGTTACATCAAAAATTAAACCAGATATACAATAAAAGAAAAAAAATGGCAAAAATCAGAAAGGATAATTCCCACAAAGATAAAAACTCTCTCATCAAGCTAAATAGGGAACTAGGAGGGCAAAGGTGGTCAAATAAAGCCAACTTGGAGGTTAAGATAGGCTCCCAGGTGAAAAATAACACCTACTTCAACTGTCAGAAACCTCAATGGTAGCACACAGCAATGTGTTGAACTGGTGGTTAATGATGCCACATTCACCGAACCTGGCGATATAATGAAGGCAGTAACAGAAAAAAGAAAAAAGCGTTCAGATGGCAATAACTGAGGTACAAGTTGACAACCTTTCACAAAGCTGTCCTAGTAGATGCATAAGAAAAACTTGGTGGGGGCAAGGAGATTAGGAACAACCTATGCTAGTTCAAGTCTTGGAGAAATTAGTTAGCATTGAAAATAAGTTGGATGGATACGTTGCAGCATCTGAGGAGTAGAACTTACCACACAATTGGTTGTGGTGTCAGATATGTAGCGAGGCACCAGGGAAACAAGGATAAATAAAACAGATGGCTAGATTGATTTAGAGATCCCAGAGTCCTGCTTGGCTGAGATGGAAGACTGAGCATGCACTTAATTGGCTTTCCGTAGCAGGCTGAAGCAAAGCAACCAATTTCCTTCTGCAGAAAATTGTTGAAATTCTGGACAGGCATGCTAGATAGAGAGTTTCAGCTTGACAGAGCACACAGAATTTTTGCTCCCAGATTACTGGATGCACAGAAAAAAGCCACATATCCCCAGAAAGATAGTTCTTTAAATACTCTGACTTCAGGGAAGAAATTACTTAAGGACAGCAGAACTTTCTGTGAACAAGGACACATGTGAAAACCAAGCAGACATCAAAAAACACCAAAAATCCAGAAGAGTGAATCTTAAACTTTGCTCTTTTCCTTTACACTTCTTTATTGCAGGGGGCAAGAGCTTCCCTCCACCCCAAACATCCACATATATATATATATATATATATATATATATATATATATATATATATATACACACACAATACATATACATTTATCCCAAATCTGAGATCACCATAACTCTGAGACAAGGAAATGGCCATCTCAAACTTAGTATACAAATGTGTTCTTTCGGCCAGTCTCTTGAGTTTTGGGACTTGGTCTAGCAGGTCCCAACATTTCAAATGGTTACCAGAGACCTGGCGTATATATAATAAATTTATTCCAGTCAAAAGATTATGCAGCACTAAAACTTCATTTAAGTGACTTTACCTTGCATACTTCAAAATAATTTTCCTTCTGGGCAAAGACATTCTTGAGACATGAAGAAGCAAGCAGGTCATCGGAAAATGGACACTGAGATGAAATGGGCAAAAAGTGGTGGAAGTGGAGAGCTCTGCAGTAATTTGTCTGGCTGGAAAGAGAAGAACATAAGACACATCTCTCTTGTTTCAGAGGAAACTGGCACAGAGGAAAAGAACACAACCAGCAAGCTACTGTAAAGGTAGAATAGGAACCGAAAGAAAAGCAGGAAGTAATTGAAAATGACATTAGTGAAGAAGGCTAAACATTATTTAATGTCCCAAGGTATTATCTACTCATGGAGCTTAGGACTGCTGCCAGATGTTAAGTTAAAAAAGTTTTTTTTTTTTTCAGTTTTAACTTTGTGATTATAATATGCAAGTGGCATTGCTGCACAGGCACTGGACTTCTGTTACTATTTTTTGTGCAGTATATGGCTTGTGCACCAGATCCCAAAGAGTCTGTAGCTTCCTGAAAGTGGAGAAATTATTTTATTTATAGACAGAGTCTTGACTGTAAGACATGGAGCCTAAATTTTCATCACATTTACTCTTAGCCCAGTCTGGTTTCTTTGACTGAAGAACCATGGAAAGGATATTACTGCTTGATATATGGCAAATAAGCAATAAGGGCACTTAAATGGTATACCTGCTGTTACTTTTATTTTTCACATAGGCAAACAGTCATTGTCAGCAGCATCAGGCAACAATTTTCACCTTTTATCTCCATTCAGACCTTAGAAGTTGGATTTGTCCAATTTCAAAGAACCGATAAATGTTATACTACTTTTTCTCCTGAATATTTTTTAACTATTTATATATAGTTATAATCAATGCATTAACTGCTCTTGCTGTTCAGTTTTATCACAGAATGGAAGGGTAAGTAATGTTGCATTGATATGTTATAAACTGGTTGCATGCTATATTCACAGAGAAAATATATTAGCTGAAGAGGAAATTAATAGACTGTTTCTGCCCTGATGACATTTTTGGGCTGCACTCCTGGCTGGTTTAGCTAGGAATCTGTGGCTGGTGGACCAGAACACCAAAGGCAGAGGTGTGTCCATATTCATTAAGGATATCCACACCTCCAGGCTAATTGCGCAGCATAATGCATCCGAGGTTATCCAAGTGCAACTAACTCTGGGCAAAACTGCAATCCAAATTGTAGCTTGCTATAGATCCCCCACCATGCCCCAGGATTCCCACTTCTCTTTTCTTGATATACTGGAAAATATTAGGGTTCAACCAAACACCCTAATAATGGGCGATTTCAACTACCCCACCATTAACTAGGAAAACTACTCATGTACCAACTCCTTCATTCAATGCTTTCTGGAATTCATAAATTACAATCCCCTGGATCAACTTATCCACAACCCCACCAGGGGCAACAATATCCTAGACCTAGTCATTAACATGAGTGACCAGTGTTCCACACCTGAAATCAAGTCCTCGTTGGTCAAATCCGACCATAAGCTAATCACCCTAGATATCCGCATCCCGCCCCCACCCACCATTACAGAAACCATGGTAAAATTTTCTCCAAAGCTAACTTCATGCTTCTTAAGACAGAAGTGGTGAACTTCATAACACCCATGCAGATGGACAATACAGTTACGACTGCTGAATCCTACACAAATGCACTCCATAAGCACTTACATAAGTGCATGGATCGTTCTATCCCAAACAGAACCAAGACGCTATCCTCCAAAAAAAGGAAGCCAATCTGGTGGTCCCCTGCCATAAACAAACTCTACAACAGAAGGAAGAAACTGTTGTAAAAGAGAGTAAAATCCCATGAGTGGAGGAGCTGCCTGGTCAGCCTCAGTAAGAAGCTGAGATCCCTTATAAGATCCTCCAAAGCTAGCTATGAAAAAAAATCACCACTGATTCTAAGGGCAACCACAAAGCATTCTATAGCTATGTCAAGAATCTCAATGGCAACACCCAAATCTGCTCTGAGTTGCAGCACAATGGCATGAAAATTACAGCACCAACTGATGTTGCCAACATCCTAGGTTCAGTGCTAACTTTACCCCCCTCTCACCCCCTAAAGGGCCCATATTTATAGAGAAAGAATGTAGAGTCCCTGTAATCACATTTATGCAGATAAAAGCTGCACTCTCTAAAACCAAAAACACAGCATCCATGGGACCGGACAATATCCCAGGCTGCGTTTTGCATGAACTTCAGAATTAACTGGCTCCCCACCTAAGCACCATGTTCAATCATAGTCTCATGTCAGGCTTTGTGCCCACTGAATGGCGTACAGCAACAGTTATCCCACTTCACAAAGGGGTAGCCACCACTGATCCTGGGAACTATCGTCCTATTAGCCTGATGAGCCTGGTCTGCAAGGCCATGGAACGTATCATTATGGAACTCATAAAGAAAGACAGTGGTAACCTCCAAACTCTGGACCCCACCCAGTTCGGGTTTGTGAAAGGCAGATCATGCCTTCTGAACCTGACCGACTTCTTTGAGGCACTGACCAAAGCCGTAGACGAGGGTAAGGTGATTCACACAGCCTATCTTGACCTCGCCAAGGCTTTTGACACCATCCCCCATAAACTCACTAAACTAGGTATAAATCCCTACTTCACAAGATGGTTTGCCAACTGGCTCACTGACAGAACCCACACTGTAAAAGTTGCAGACTCCAAATCTGACTTCAAACCAGTGATAGGTGAAGTACCACAGGGTTCAGTCCTGGGACCTCTCCTGTTTGGTATCTACTTCTCTGAAGTACAGGTTAACACAGAAGGCCTCTGGATAACGAATTTTGCAGATTACTGCAAACTAAGAGCCATAGTCGAGTCCCCAAAAGATGTGGACATCCCACAGAAGGGCCTCACTGCCTGGTGTCAGAGGCATGGCCTCATGTCCAATGCCAAAAAGTGCACTGTCATCCCCTTTGGTAAAAACTCAGTACCCACGAACTACCACATAAATGGCAGTCTATTTAATGCCGAATGTGTGATAAGAGACCTTGGGACCCAGGTGGACAGTAGTCTCTCCTTTGATAATCACATCACCACAGTAGTCAGGAAATCCTTCTATGTGGCACACACACCTCATCACAAAAGGGTTCACATCCAGGAAAACAGAGGTCATTGTTACCCTCTACCTGGCACTCATTAGACCCATTATAGAGTACAATGCCCCTTTTGGAATGTACCTCACAAGACATCTGCAGCAGCCTCACAAAGAGGATTTCTGGCCTCAAACAGATGCCCTACACTGACCATCTCAAAAAACTCCAGCTTTACTCTGTAGCATATTGCCTACTCCGAGGAGATCTTTGCCTAACATATAAAGCTATGTTAAACCCAGAGCTGTTGGACATGCTACACCTTAAGAAATCCTAATCCCTCTGAGCTACATGCTCTAGGGACCTAAACATTGTCACTACAATAAACAGGACATGCTGGAGGGATAGATGCTTGTCCCAGAGACTTCCTATACTCTGGTACAAGCTACCCATCTATGTCAAGCAAAGTTCCTCATTAGCACTCTTCAAAAAAAATCTTGATGAGTGGATGGGAAATAGGAAATACACCCTGGGGATCACTTCTGTGGCTCTGCTCGACAGGGGCACAGAAAATTAACTTTCTTGGGTGGCATAAGCCAGGGAACCTTGTTGGCTAGGCTTATTTAGGCCCTTGGGCCAATACCCTAGTATCTACCTGTGAACCTATGGTTACTGCCTAGGCTAACATAAATGGATAACAGAGAACAGTGAAAGATAGTACTATGGAGATCAGTTACAGCAAATGAGCCCTTCTGGCCATCACTGAAACACTATGCATGTAGACAGCAATAGATCTGGGGGAATGCTACTTGAGGTGGATGTGTCACCAACTCACTTTGTATACAACCATCTTCCAATATGAACTATAACAGACTCTTCATCATTACAAGCTCAGTCTGCTTTCATACTGAATCGTACACTGGAGAGGGTAATAAAACTTACTATACTAAACATAAAAGTGGAATTTGTATACCACCAAATCACTCAGCACCATTGTCATGGACCAAAAAAAAAAACCTTGAAATTAGGTTATCTTAATACTTATATCACCCAGTGGGGTGGAAAAAAAATACAGACAATAATGAGATAATACAATACCTTAGTTGAATCAGTTCAATACTTTGATGTGTTGCCAGATTCAGTGCCAACTTCACCCCCCTCTCACCCCCTAAATGGCCCATCTCAATACCGGAAGATTGCCAAATTCCAGTAATAACGGCCACACAGGTACAAAACGCACTCTCTAAAGCCAAGCATACAGCATCCATGGGACCAGATGACATCCCGGGCTGTGTACTACATGAACTACAATATGAACTGGCACCTCACCTAAGTGTCATGTTTAATCATAGCCTCACCTCAGGTTTCGTGCCCACTGAGTGGCGCAGAGCTACAGTTATCCCAATCCACAAGGGGGGATCCACCTTGGATCCCGGAAACTACCGTCCCATCAGTCTGACAAGCCTTATCTGCAAGGCCATGGAGCGTATTATCATGGAACTTATAAACAAAGACATTGGCAACCTTCAAACACTGGACCCCACCCAGTTTGGGTTTGTGAAGGGCCGATCTTGTCTCCTGAACCTGATTAACTTCTTTGAATCAGTCTCCAGAGCCATGGACAAGGGTAAGGTGGTCCACACAGCCTATCTAGACCTTTCCAAGGCCTTTGACACCATCCCCCACTCTGGAATCATAGATAAACTTACTAAGTTGGGCATTAATCCCTATGTCACCCAATGGGTTGCTAAATGGCTTACTGATAGAACCCACACTATTAAAGTAGCTGACTCCAAATCCAGCTCCAGACAAGTGACAAGTGGAGTACCTCAGGGTTCAGTCCTGGGGCCGCTCTTGTTTGGCATCTACTTCTCTGAAGTACAGGTCAACACTAAGGAACTCTGGCTAACAAAGTTTGCAGATGACTGCAAACTGGGAGCCATTACTGAATCCCCAAATGATGTGGATACTCTACAAAAGGGCCTTACAGAAACAGATGCTTGGTGCCAGAGCCATGGGCTCAAGCTCAATGCCAAGAAATGTATTGTTATCCCCTTTGGGAAAAAACATGTATCCATGAATTACCATATAGGTGGCAGTACACTAAACACAGAAAGTGTGATAAGAGACTTAGGGACACAGGTGGACAGTGGTCTCACCTTCGATAACCACATCGCCACAACAGTCAGGAAATCCTTCTATGTGGCACACCTCATCACAAAGGGCTTTTCATCCAGAAAAAGGAGGTCATTGTCCCACTGTACTCATCCCTCATTAGACCCATTATAGAATACAACGCCCCATTTGGTATGTACCTCTCAAGACATCTGCAACAACTGGAAAGGCCTCAGAAATACCTCACTAAAAGAATGCAGGCCTAAAGCAGATGCCCTACACTGACCGCCTTAAAAACTCCAGCTATACTCTGTCGCATATCGTCTACTCAGAGGCGATCTCTGCTTAACATACAAGGCCATGTCAAACCCAGAGCTGTTGGACATGCTACACTTAAAGAAATCCCAATCTGTTAGAGCTACGCTCCAGGGATCTAAACCTTGTCATCACAATAAACAAAACATGCTGGAGGGATAGGTTCCTGACCCAGAGACTCCCCAGACTCTGGAATAGATTGCCCATACATATCAAGCAGAGTGCCTCTTTGGACCTCTTCAAAAGGAACCTTGACGACTGGATGGGAGAAAGGAAATTCACCCCAGGGATCACGTCAGTCGCCCTGCTAGACAGGGGTCCAGGAAAGTAAATAATGTGGGAAGAAATAGCCAGGGAATTGTTATGGCTAGGCTTGTATAGGCCCTAGGGCTGATAGCCTAGTACCAACCTATGAACCTAGTACCAACCTATGAACATTCCTGCTTACTTGTCCTTCCCCTACCTTAGTTGCTTCCAGCCAAAGCTGTCATTTATCATGCATTAGTGATGGAGATACAATGATGTTAGGTAAGTTTTTATGAAATGCTAGGTCCACTGAAACTTATATCAGGCCTAGGGAGAGGCAGAATAAGAAGATGCTAAGTACAGGATCTGAGTTTTCCTGGATTATCCTTTACAGACCACAGCAAAGCCTGCAAAAGCCTCCATAACTGCCACAAAGAATCTTTCTAAAGGAGACAGCCACACACATAGGTAAACATCATACAAACAAAAAGACAGCAGTAATATTAATAGGGTTAAATCACTATTCCTGGAGAGGGTAACATAAATCAGTGGTTTTCAACCTTTTTACACTTGGGGACTGGTGAAATAGGATAACTATTTTGGGGACCGATAAGGTAGGAAAAAAAAAAGTTATGTACTTACCACGTTTCATCTGTGTTGTTCATTTTCTTTCTTCCTCAACCTGTGGGTTCAGATCCAAACCTCGGATCCAACTCAGCCGCTTTCTTACAGCTTAGGATTTGACTCTAGAGCTCCTCCCTTACCCATAATTCTCCTGTCTTCCCAATTACCTTAGATTGAGTTTGCTGCAGCTGTATAAGCAGATACATAAAATTATAGAAAAAGAACTATCCTAAGGTAGATAGCAGATAGGACCAGGAGCTCAAAGGAGCAATAGTTCCTAGAACACTTCCGTAAATCTTCCAAGAAGGGACAGGGGGGTGGGGGTAGGTTGAGGAAGGATGAAAATGAACACCACAGATGGAATGTTATGGTAAGTACATAACTTCTTTATCTTATGTCATTTTTATTTGTTCCTCAACCTGTGGGGCAGAGTCCACAGCTACAGTGACTGCAGGTGGCTCTCATGGAAGGATATTCCAAAGCACTGTGGAGCCAAAGGCAGCCCTACTTCTAGACACAATATCTACCTTGTAATGTGTGATAAAGGTATGGGAATTCGATAAAGTAGCAGCTGCACAAATGTTCTCTATCAGAACTCTGGACCAGAAGGCTTGAGCTGTAGACATAGATCTAGTAGAATGAGCTTTAACATGACCAGGTAGATGTATTCCTTTAGCAAAATACACATGAGAAATGCAGTCTGTGATCCATGTAGACAAAATAAGTTTGGTTACTGGCCTTCTCTTTCTAACACTGGAGAAGGAGACAAAAAGCTGATCATCTTTTTCTGAAAGATTTTCTTCTGTCTAAATAAAAGTGCAGCTGTCTATGAAAGTCTAGCAAGTGAAGAGTGTATTCACCTTTGTTGTGAAAAAATGGGAAAGAAAACTGGAAGGTTAATGACCTAACTGATGTTTGTTTCAGAGGCAACTTTAGGCAAAAATGAAGGATTAGTATGCAAGGTCACTCTATCTTTAGGAAAAATCAAGTTGGGAGGTTTGACCAATAAAGCTTGTAACTCAGATACCCTTTTAGTAGACGTGATGGCCACTAAAAAGGCAGTTTTCCAGGACAGAAATTTCAAATCTATCTTGGCTGAAGGTTAGAAAGGAAGTAGGACAAGTGCTTGTAACATACTGACTAGGTCCCAAGGAGGAGTGGGGTCCTTTATAGATGGTGTAATAAAAAGGTACTCTGTAAAATGTCTTACACAATTTACATGACGCCAGAGAAGATAAACAGTCCCCACTGTGATAGTCTGAGATGGCTACCAGTTGCACTTTAATAGTAGAAAAGCTTGCCCCACTTTGGAAAACTGAAGCAAAAAAAATCAAAAACTGCAGGAATAGGAGCTGTAAAAGGATCCAAATGCTTTTAAGTCCAAATTGAAAATATCTTCCATTTACTTTTATAAATCTTCCAAGTAGAGGCTTTATGAGAAGATATTAAAATCTTTTGAACCAGAGAACAAAGCCTGGTATCTCTAGCCATCATTGGAATTGGAGAAACCATGTGGTTAATTTCAATCCTGGGAAATCCAGGTGAACCTAGCCTGATGGGTGGGACAGAAGGTCTGGATGTGGTTCCAGCATCAACAGGTGGTGTACTAAGAGAGACCGAAGGAAGAGGAACCAAATCTGTCAAGGCCAGAAGGAAACAATGAGGACCACTTTGTTCTTCAACCTCTAAGCTTTTGAAGAAATTTGTTTATGATGCGTAGTGGAGGTTAAGCATAAAGAAGACCAGAGGGACAAACATGGACTAGAGCATCTCTGGGTGACTGTCCCAAAGTAGGGATCAGGGCAAAGAACCTGCTGCACTTGTTGCTGAAGCAGAGATCACAGCAAGGTTGACCCCTTGTGGAAGATAGTGTTTACCACTGATTGATTTACAGACCACTCGTGAGGCATCAGAATAACTCTGCTGAGCCTGTCTGCCAGAATGTTGGATTTCCCTGGAATATGCATTGTAATCAGGAAGTGGTTGGAATAGGTTGCCCATTGCCAAAATCTCACTGCTTCTTGATATAAGGGTTAAGATCTGATTCCTCTCTGTTTGCTGATGTACCATACTACTGACATATTGTCCATCTGTATTGTAATAGTTCCTAGAGGTAGAAGGCTCTGAAATGCTTGCAACGCTAGGACCACTCTCATCTCTAGTACACTGATATGCAAATTGGTCTCATGTTGAAGATGAGCCTTGGACCGTGTGACCCAGGTAATGCCTACCACCCCAGCTGGGAAGCATCCATGGCCAATGTGGCATTGAGGGGGTGGAAGAAAGTACAGTTTTGTACCTACCATAAATGTAGATGTTCGAGGATCCCATTGCTGCAGTCCTTACTATTGGGTATAGTCCGCATCCAGTCGGCCCGAATACCAGAGTATAAGGCTGACGTCGGTCAGGCGCATTAGACTGCGTCAGTGCGTCAGGGTACTAACGCATGACCGACGTCATATCCTCAGTCTTTTCTTGCCCCAGATGTCAGAAGACCCTAAAAAGACAAGGCCCAAAATACCTGCACCAAAAATATGTACAATATATACAAGAATATATACAAAAATATAAGCATGTAACCTCACCTACACAACCACCCCTAAACACAGAGGGAAGGAGGGAGATTGGACTGCAGCAATGGGATCCTCGAACATCTACATTTATGGTAGGTACAAAACTGTACTATGTTCTTCGTTCCCCATTGCTGCAGTCCTTACTATTGGGTAGAATCCCAAAGCAGAGGTAAGGGAGGCTGGCAAATCATAAAGAAGCAGGAGCTGACAACATGCCTTGCAAAACAGCTGTGGCAAAACCAGCCCTAGACTTAGAGTAGATAGGCAGGTGATAATGCTTAGAGAAAGTATGCACTGAACTCCAAGTAGCTGCTTCCAAAATATCCTTAGTTGCCACCCCCCTTAGAAATGCTGTTGAAGTGGCAGTAGCCCTAGTGGAATGAGGCCTAATCCCAGCTGGAGTCTCCTTGCCATGATGGGAATAACAAAATGCAATGCAAAAGCCAATCCACCTAGAAATAGTTTGTTTTGACACAGGCTTGCCCTGTGAATTCAAAGCAAAAGAAACAAACAACTGCTGAGACTGCCTAAAATCCTTAGTCCTGCTTAAATAATAACGCAATTGCCTGTGTACATCTAAAGTGTGCAAAATCTTTTCCCCTTTATTTTGGGGATCTGCATAAAAAGTAGGCAAATGAATAGTTTGGTTTAAAGCCACACTAGAAACCACCTTAGGCATAAAGGAAGGATTAGTACGTAATGATACCCTATCCTTATGGAAAATCAAAATGGCTCTACTGCCATAAGGGCCTGCAACTCAGACACCCTTCTTGCAGAAGTAATAGCCAACAGAAAAGCAGTCTTCCATGACAAGTATTTCAATTCAGCAGTAGCCGCAGGCTCAAAAGGTTGTAGAGTAAGCTTTTCCAACACAAAATTGAGATCCCAAGCAGGAGTAGGAGCTCTACGTGGGGTCTTATATTCTTTGCCCCTCTAAGAAACTGCTTGAACAAAGGATCACGAAAACAATGGTGGGTCACAATCATAGTGAGCTGAAATTGCTGCAGCATGAATCTTAATGGAAGAGAAGGACAAACCTTTGTCCAATAACTCAGTAAGGTATTGAAGAGCCACACTCAAATTAGGCTCAGAAACCTGCAAATTCTTTGCTGTACTCCAAAATAAAAATCTCTTCCATTTTTCTGCACACTTTCCTTGTACTAGGTCTTCTAGCTTCCATAATCACATTTAAAACTTGTCGAGGAAGTTGAGACCTGCTGTGTTTCAACACAGAATATGCCAGGCTGTTAGATGAAGAGAGTCAAGCTTGACATTGAGCAGATGACCATCCTTCTGAGATAACAGATGAGGAATCAGAGGTAAAGGCCATGGAGGCTTCCTTACCAGACTCCGTAGTAGTGGGTACCAGTGTTGCGAGGCCAATCTGGAGCTATCAAAATCATCCTTGGCCTGTCTTGTCTGACCTTTAATAGTACCTTTGGAAGAAGAGGCAGAGGAGGAAAGGCATACACATGAAGGTTTTTCCAACTGAAAGACAGAGCATCCACTTTCCAAGCTGTGTGATGAAACCCCTTTGTGCAATACTGTGGCAGCTGGTGGTTTAGTGGAGAAGCGAACAGATCTATGTCTGGAGTTCCCCATGACACTGTCAATTTTGAAATACATGAAGATCCAGTTTCCACTCGTGGGGATCCATGATTTGTCTGCTTAACACATCTGCTAAGGAGTTCTGTGCTCCGGCAGAAACCTTGCCTGAAGAGTTAGTTGCAAGCTTAGCGCAGTCTCCCATAAAATCATTGCTTGCCTGCATAGAGGATAAGAATGTGTTCCCCTTGCTTGTTGATGTACCACATGACAGTTGTGTTGTCTGTTAGAATCAACACCTGCCCTGGAAGAAGTAACTCCTTGAAAGCCATTAATGCAAACTGGACTGCTAACATCTCCTTCATGTTGATATGTAGATGCTGTAGTCTGGCAGGCCACTTGTCTTGTATCCACTTTCCATTTAGATGAGCTCCCCAAGCAATGTCCGAGGCATCTGTCGTTAAAACCTGACTGCCTCTGGCGGGTCACAGAGAGTCCCTTGTTTAGGTGACATTCCTGAGCCCACCACAAAAATTCTTTTGAAGGCAAGGTATTATTTGAATGACAGTGTCCAAATCCTGGCAGTGCTGTGTCCATACATTTTGAGATACCATTGTAGCTTCCTCATATGCAGTTTGGCATTGGGAAGCACCAGAATACAAGATGCCATGAACCCTAATGCTTGAAGGACTGTCCTTGCAGTCAGCACGGACTGATGAGATAGTTGATGGAAGTAAAGTGATAGACTCTTTTGTTTGTCCGGGGTTAAAAAGGCCATCTGGGCTGCTGTATTCAGTCTCACACCCAGAAAGCACATTTCTTGAGAGGGTACTAGACTGGACTTTATTTCGTTCACAGAATACCCTAGGCATCTTAGCACTGCTATAACATGTTCCAGATGCTGTAGAAGGTCTTCCTTTTCTTGAGCCAGAATCAGGCAGTCGTCCAAGTAAGGATAGATTTGAATTCCTTGAAGCCTGAAGTAAGCTATCACTGGAGCCAGAACCTTTGTGAATACTCTGGGCAGTAGATAAGCCAAAGGGCAATGCAGAGAACTGATAATGAGAATTTCCAGCTCGAAACCGCAGATACTTCCTGCAACTTAGCCTTATAGGCACATGAAGGTAAGCTTCCTTGAGATCTAAAGTTACCATCCAGTGATCTTTGCCCAGCAGAGGTAAAAGCTGTTGTAACGTCAACATCTTGAACTTGGGAATGTCCAGAAAAGTGTTGAGGAGAGATAAATCCAAAATTGGTCTCCACGTGTTCCCCTTCTTTGGTACTAGGAACAGGCGAGAATAAAATCCTAGGCCCCTTTCTGATACAGGGACTGGCTGAATGGCCCCTATCTGGAGTAACTGAGAAACTTGCTTGTGAGCCTCTTTTCTTTGTGGAGGAGGAACGTCTGGCATGCCTTTGAAAGGGGGCATTGTATGGAAATAAAATCTGTAACCGTGGTGAATGATATCCAACACCCATTTGTCTTGAGTAATTAAATCCCAATTTTCTTTGAAAAGAGACAGTCTTCCTCCCAAAGGAGCTGCCAGACGGGAATCTACTGGCAGCTGAAAAGACAGGTCATTGGGTCTGTTTACGAAAGGACTGACCCCTGCCCTCACCAGAAATCTGAGCAGGTGAATTCCCTGTTCTAGGCCTAAAAGAACCTTGAGCCCTGCCCCTACCACGTCTAGACCTACCCCTAGACTGGGAATCATAAGCAGGATATGTCCACCCCTTAGCAGGCCAATTTCTACTAAACTTCGGTGGCTGCACCTGCAAAAAATCTTAAACAGTTTGCATAGACTTAGCTTTGTCCTCCATTTTCTTTAAAACTGCTTCCACAGGCGATCCAAACAACACATCAGACTGTAAAGGAGCATCCAAAATCCTTGTCTTAACATGCTCAGCTAAATTCTGATCCTTCAACCAGGCATGCCTGCGAAGAACAGAACTAGTAGCAGCCACCCTCGAGGAGGCCTGTACAGCATCAAAACCACATTGCAAAGAATGCTTACCCACTTGTTCAGACACATGAACCAAATCCAGCAACTCTTTACACTCAATACCTTCCGCCAAAGCATCCACCTTAGATTTCAATTGTGAAAGGAGATAATTCTGATATTTTAGCATGTGAAACTGACAATTCAATGCTCTCATGGCTAGAGTGGAAGAAGTATACACTTTCTTTCCCCACCTATCCAAAGCCCTTGCCTCTTTATCAGTGGGAACAGGATTTTTAATCACAGAAGCTTTAACACCTTTAGGCCCTTGAGAAATAGTTTCTGGGTCCGCCCTAGGACTCTTAAACAAATACTTATGAGCTTCGGGCACCCTATAATACCTATCAGGCTTAACAGGAGCAGGAGGCAAAGAGTCAGGGTTCAGGGAAGCCTCTGCAAAAACATCTTCCACCACATTCAACACAGGAGGAATAGCTAAGGGCCTATGCTGGGGTAAAAACAAGAATTCCCTAAGCCTTTTCCTGGAATCAGAGTAATCCTGGCCTTCCCATTTAAAGTGCTCCCTCATGGAATGCAGAGTCTCTGAAAATGAGAAATCCTCAGGAGGAGAAGCTGTAGGAGTGGAATCATCCACATCAGAATCAGAATAAGTAGGATACTCCTGCAAGTCTTCCGCCGAAGACTCTGAAGCCCCTGAACACTGTTCAAAACTATCAAACTCCGGTTCCACCCTAGGCCTCTTATCAGGCGGGGGCATAGAACCTCTAATCATAGTAATCAAATCTTCTGCCATTTTAAGCATATGTTTCTTAGGTACAGAACCCGAAATGCTAGGAGAAGCCCCCACTGAAGCTGAAGTAGGCCTACCTCTCAAAGAAGTTTTGGCAACAGAAGGAGAGGCTCTAACTACCTTGGGAAGAGAGGGAAGAACAGTCACCTGAGAAGCCCCGCAGCCTGGCCTACCTCCTGAGAAGGCACATCCTGTAACAGTAAAGTTTCTGCCTGGGACTCCATGGAAACTCCTGGCAAAACCTCTGGCTCCACTGAGCCTTCTAAAGAACCGGCGTCCGGGACTGCCGGTTCATCAACCCTAGGCTTCGCTGTTTTGTCCTTGCGCTTCTTGGGCCGAAGCTGGCGGAGCATCCGGCGGCATTTTATAATTGCAACGCTTCCCAAACACTAACCTGGCACAGTCTAACCTCCTCTTAATAGTGCGTTTGTTAAACCTAGCACAAGAGCGGCAACCAACAACGTCGTGCTCAGGCCCTAAACAAGGTATACACAAGGTATGGTAATCCCTATGAGGTATCTGTTTCCCACAAGAAATACAGTTATTCACTTTTTCTGACATCCGGTAAGATACTGAGGCAAGAAAAATGTTCCCCACGGGTACTTAGCCAACTCTGTTTGGTCTGAAACTCCGGTTTGAAATATTTCAGAACGCCAACCTGCACTCGCAAAACTGCTTCTGCATCGGACCATGCGGCAAAAAAGACAGAGGATATGACGTCGGTCATGCGCATTAGTACCCTGACGTACTGACGTCAGTCTAATGCGCCCTGACCGACGTCAGCCTTATACGCTGGTATTCGGGCCGACTGGATGCGGACTATACCCAATAGTAAGGACTGCAGCAATGGGGAACGAAGAACATCAAAGGATTGTCCTAGCTCAACTTCTTTTTCTGAGTGAAGCCACCACAGAAGAGAGTCTTCACACATGTGGGACAGATTGATAGAATGAGTCAGAGGACTGAAGTGTAAGGACCATTTTACAGCCACAGTTCACTGGTGTACTCTCATGTGCAAGGGAGCTGTTGGAATCAAGGTTATCATGGCAGCCATCGAACCTAAAGCCCTAAGGAGTAGGCTTGCTGGGGGTGTTGAAATGGCTAGAATTTGTCTGATATGTGATCTTAAAGTGTGAATCTGGTCTGGAGTCAGGTAGGTTAGGCAATTGGCTGTGTCTAGATGAGACCATATAAAGTCCATCAACTGTATAATTTGTAGCCAAGACTTCTGTATGTTGATTGTGATGCCAAGGTGGGGGCTTACTGTAGTAGATAGTCCCTGGCTTATAACAGTAGATGCCAGCTGGTGTGGAAAGGAGCCAATCGTCTAGATAAGGAAACACATTGAATCCATGTAGCCTCAAGTGAGCTGCTACTACTTCCATGCATTTGGTAAACATCCTGGGGGCCATGGTGAGACCAAAAGGCAGCATTCTGAACTGATAATGACTGGCCTCCAAGCTGGAAGTGGAAAAACCTTCTGGAGCACCTGTTCATTTTAATGTGATAGTATGTGTATTGAAGGTTGATGGAGAAAGTACAGTTGTGTACACTTACCATAAATGTAGATGTTAGAATGTATTCATTGTTGCAGTCACCACCTGTGGGTGATCCCTGCTATGGAAGCCCTTGGCTGGCCCGAATACTAGAGTCAATGTTTTTCTGCGTCGGCTGCTGTCGCTTGTTGACTGACGTCAGGTCGTCAGTGCTATAAAGCAAGGCAGCCGATGCCATTACATCAGTTTTTCTTGCCCTAACCAGTCAGGATCCACAGGAAATATGATAAGGGTGACCTGGTGGCAAAAAGCCACCATAAGAAGCTTATGTCTCCCAAAGAAAAGAGGATATAAGGAGGAAGGAGGGACGGAAACCAGGACTGCAACAGTGTATACAACTGTACTACATTCTTTGTGTTTCACTGTTGTAGTCATCACCTGTTGGAGGATTCCCACAGCCGAGGATACAGGTGGTAGGTTTAGTAATGAACCCAGGCCTGCTGCACCATGCCCTGCAGAACTGCATTGGCAAACCCTGCTCTAGTTTTAGAGAAAAGACGAAGATGGTAATGCTTAGTAAAGGTATGAACAGAAGTCCAGGTGGCAGCTTCCAAGATGTCCCTAGTGAGGACTCCTCTCAGGAATGCTATGGAAGTGGAGGCTGCCCTAGTGGAATGGGTACGAATAGACTTAGGGGGTGGTTTCCCATGAAATCTGTAGCAGAAATGGATGCAGTGTGATATCCATTTGGAAATGGTTTGCTTGGAAATGGGTTTCCCCTCTGCCCCTAGGCCAAAGCTGACCAACAGTTAGTCTATTTTCCTGAAGGCTTTAGTACGGTCTAGGTAGTATCTGAACTGTCTGTGCATGTCCAGTGAGTGCAGAATTCTTTCCCCCTTGTTTTGAGGGTTATGGAAGAAGGTGGGTAGATGTATGGCCTGGTTGAGAGTCACATTAGATACCACCTTGGGCATAAAGGAGGGGTTAGTCCTCAGGGAGACCCTGTCTGCATGAAAAATTATGAAGGGCTCAATGGCCATCAATGCCTGAAGTTCTGAAACCCTTCTGGCTGAGGTGATAGCTAGCAGGAAAGCAGCCTTCGAGGAGAGGTATTTTAGGTCTGCTGAAGCAGCATGTTCGAAGGGTGGTAAGGTTAGTTTTTCCAAAACATAATTCAGGTCCCAGGCTGGCGTGGGTGGCCTTTCTGGTGGTCTGATATTCGAAGCCCCTCTGAGGAACTGCTTAATCAAAGAATGTGAGAACAGGGGCGGATCTGTACTGAAATGGCTGATGCGTGGATTTTAATAGAAGTGAAGGAGAGGCCAGACTTTAGTAACTCTACTAGATAGTCCATGATATGAGGGATGCAAGATGTGAGGAACTGCCCCCTCTGAACTGGTTCCAGGAGCAGAATCTTTTCCATTTTTCTGCATAAGATTTTCTGGTGCTGAGCCATCTCACCTCTGTGATAATGTCTAGGACCTGTTTGCTTAACAGGGGCCCCTTGTTTGCTTTTAGGGTATAAGCCATGCTGTCATTTTGAGAGTCTACAAGTCTGGGTGCAGCATTCCCCCCCCACCTGAGTCAAGAGGTCTGAGATGAGGGGATGCTGCCTGGGGAGCTGTAATGTCAGGCTGTGCAGTAAGGGGTACCAATGCTGCCTGGGCCCAATCTGAACAAATGAGGATGGCCTTTGGCCTCTCCTCCCTTATCTTGATTAGTATCTTGGGGATAAGAGGCAGAGGAGGGAATGCGTACACAAAGAGGGAGTTCCAGGGCAAGGTCAAGGCATCCACCTTCCACTCTAGGCAGTAATACTCCATGGTACAGAATTTTTCCAGCTGGTGGTTGAGGTACAAAGTAGAGAGAGCCACCTCTGGAGTTCCTCATTCGAGTGACTTGCAAAAAGATTTTTCTGCAGAGCTGCCATTCATGGGGGTCCAGCAAGTTTCTGCTTAAGTGGTCTGCCAGGGAGTTGTTGATCCCTGGTAGGTAGTGGGCTATTAAGTGCAATCCCATGGAGGACGCTGTCAGCCAGAGGTTCATGGCTAGCCTGCGCAGAGGGTAAGATTGGGTCCCTCCCTGTTTGCTGATGTACCACATTACAGTGGTGTCTGTTTTGATAAGGAGGACCCCTGGCCTGAGATAGGGTTTGAAGGATATCAGGGTTAGAAGGATATCAGGGCCTTTTGTACTACCATCATTTCCTTCTGGTTATGTGTAAGGGAAGGTGCTGGGCATCCTAAAAGCCTTGGGCGCATCTTCCTGCCAGGTGAGCACCCCAAGCAATGTCTGAGGCATTGGTGGTGATCCGGCTGGTAGGGCAGAGGATGAAGGGGAGACCCTTGTTCTTGGCACAGGCCCTTGGCCACCAGAGAAACTCGGGCCATATACATGGGATCAGAGGTAGAGGGGTCTCTAGAGGCTGAGAATGATACCACAATATAAGGATAAAATGATTGACTTCAACAATTGTCTAAGCTTATGGTGTCATTCAAAGGGGATCCAGTATCTGTCTGCCTGGGATGACATGATTGACAGACCACGATGCTTTGCCAGAGATGGTCTGCACCTGTCGCCCCTGGGATTCAGGTTACTGGCTAAGGCTCTTGCCACCCCTATAGTGCCTTTTTTAGGCAAACTTCAAAGGACAAAACCACCACCGTAACCAGTACAAGCATGCAAAATCTGAAGGTAATGCTACTCAATGCTAGAAGTCTAAACCTCAAAATGCACTCTCGAGGCACTCCTAAAATGGAGAACATCGATATCTGTGCAGTAACTGAGACCTGGTTCAAGGCTCCAGAGAGCACCCCTGCAATACCAGGCTACAACTCTTACCACACTTTTCGGCCACCAAACCAGAACCGAAACACTAAAGGTGGAGGAGTGTCAATATTCGCCAAGGATATTCACACCACCAGGCTAGTTGGCCAACACAATGTGTCTGAAATTCTCCAAGTGCAACTAACACTAGGTAAGACTGCAATCCAAATTGTAGCTTGCTACAGATCCCCCACCATACCCCAAGATTCTCACTACACCTTTCAAAACATACTGGAAAATATTAAGATAGAACCAAACACCCTAATACTGGGTGATTTTAACTACCCTACCATTAACTGGGAAAACTACTCATGTCCCAACACCTTTGCACAACGGTTCTTGGAATTCATAAATTCCAACACCCTGGATCAACTAATCCATAGTCCCACCAGGGGCTCAAATATCCTAGACCTGGTCATTACCAACATGGGAAATCAATGCTCCATACCTATGGTCACCCCCTCGTTAGTCAGGTCTGACCATAAGCTAATCACCCTTAACATCCACATCCCACCCCACCCCCAGTAAAGAAACCACCATAAAACGTCTCCAAAGCCAACTTCATGCTACTCAAGTCAGAAGTGACAAACTTCATGACACCCATGCAGACGGGAACTGAAAGTTCAACTGCTGAATCCTACACTAAGGCACTGTACGAGCACATCCACTCATGCATGAATCGTGCCATCCCAAATAGAACCAAAATGCTCTCATCCAAAAAAGTAAGCCAATCTGGTGGTCCCCTGCCATAAACAAACTTTACAACAAAAGGAAGAAACTTTGCAGAAAGAGGAAAATCCCAGGATGCAAAAAACTCCCTTACTAGCCCCTCAGTAAGAAACTGAGATGCCTCATAAAATCCTCCAAAGCTAGTTACGAAAATAAAATTGCCAAAGATTCCAAAGACAACCACAAAGCATTCTATAACTATGTCAAGAATCTAAATGGCAATGCTCAGATCTGCTCTGAGCTAAAACAGAATATCATTAAATATACTGATCCGAAGGATATTGCCAATATCCTGGCAGATCGATTCAGTGGCAACTTCACCCCTCTCACCCCTAAATGGCCCATCTCAATACCGGAAGATTGCCAAATTCCAGTAATAACGGCCACACAGGTACAAAACGCACTCTAAAGCCAAGAACACAGCATCCATGGGACCAGATGACATCCCGGGCTGTGTACTACATGAACTACAATATGAACTGGCACCTCACCTAAGTGTCATGTTTAATCATAGCCTCACCTCAGGTTTCATGCCCACTGAGTGGCAGAGCTACAGTTATCCCAATCCACAAGGGGATCCACCTTGGATCCCGGAAACTACCGTCCCATCAGTCTGACAAGCCTTATCTGCAAGGCCATGGAGCGTATTATCATGGAACTTATAAACAAAGACATTGGCAACCTTCAAACACTGGACCCCACCCAGTTTGGGTTTGTGAAGGGCTGATCTTGTCTCCTGAACCTGATTGACTTCTTTGAATCAGTCTCCAGAGCCATGGACAAGGATAAGGTGGTCCACACAGCCTATCTAGACCTTGCCAAGGCCTTTGACACCATCCCCCACTCTGGAATCATAGATAAACTTACTAAGTTGGGCATTAATCCCTATATCACCCAATGGGTTGCTAAATGGCTTACTGACAGAACCCACACTGTAAAAGTAGCCGACTCCAAATCCAGCTCCAGACAAGTGACAAGTGGAGTACCTCAGGGTTCAGTCCTGGGGCCGCTCTTGTTTGGCATCTACTTCTCTGAAGTACAGGTCAACACTAAGGGACTCTGGCTAACAAAGTTTGCAGATGACTGCAAACTGGGAGCCATTATTGAATCCCAAATGATGTGGATACTCTACAAAAGGGCCTTACAGAAACAGATGCTTGGTGCCAGAGCCATGGGCTCAAGCTCAATGCCAAAAATGTATTGTTATCCCTTTGGGAAAAAACATGTATCCATGAATTACCATATAGGTGGCAGTACACTAAACACAGAAAGTGTGATAAGAGACTTAGGGACACAGGTGGACAGTGGTCTCACCTTCAATAACCACATCGCCACAACAGTCAGGAAATCCTTCTATGTGGCACACCTCATCACGAAGGGCTTTTCATCCAGAAAAAAGGAGGTCATTGTCCCACTGTACTCATCCCTCATTAGACCCATTATAGAATACAACACCCCATTTGGTATGTACCTCTCAAGACATCTGCAACAACTGGAAAGGCCTCAGAAATACCTCACTAAAAGAATCACAGGCCTAAAGCAGATGCCCTACGCTAACCACCTTAAAAACTCCAGCTATACTCTGTCGCATATCGTCTACTCAGAGGCGAGCTCTGCTTAACATACAAGGCCATGTCAAACCCAGAGCTGTTGGACATGCTACACTTAAAGAAATCCCAATCCCTCAGAGCTACACGCTCCAGGGATCTAAACCTTGTCATCACAATAAACAAAACATGCTGGAGGGATAGGTTCCTGACCCAGAGACTCCCCAGACTCTGGAATAGATTGCCCATACATGTAAAGCAGAGTGCCTCTTTGGACCTCTTCAAGAGGAACCTTGACGATTGGATGGGAGAAAGGAAATTCACCCCAGGGATCACGTCAGTCGCCCTGCTAGACAGGGGTCCAGGAAAGTAAATAATGTGGGAAGAAATAGCCAGGGAATTGTTATGGCTAGGCTTGTATAGGCCCTAGGGCTGATAGCCTAGTACCAACCTATGAACCTATGAATGCTGACACGAAAGGTTCTTTAGATACCACTGAATTTTCCTCATGTGGAGCCTTGCAGGAGAAATTATAAGGATTCAAGATGCCATGTACCCCACAGCTTGCAGGAACTTCCTCACTGTGAGGTGACTTCTGGAAGCCAGCTGAGTAAAGTAGAGTGGCAGGAAACTCTGCTTTTCTGGTGATAGGAAGGCCATTTGAGATGCTGTGTCCAGCAGTGCACCCAGGAAAATGATCCTCATGGACGGAGTCTGCTTTGATCTCTTTTTGTTGATGGTGAACCCTAAGCAGGTTAGGATGATTTTGACAAAGATGAGGTCCTGGAGCAGCTTTTCTTTGCACTCTGCCTGAATAAGGCAGTTGTCCAGATAAGGGTAGATCTGAATATTTCTGTCTGCAAAATGCTATGGTCGGGACTGAGTATTTGGTGAATACCCTGGGTTCAGTAGATAAGCCAAAAAGTAGTGCAGAGAACTGGAAGTGTTGTGAGCCTGCCCTGAAGCGCAGGAATTTCCTGCAGGATTCCCTTTTGGGGATGTGGAGGTAGGCATCTTTTAGGTCTAGGTTCACTAACCAGGCATTTTTTTGTCAACATAGGCAGCAGCTGTTGCAACGTTAACATTTTGAATTTGGGGACCATCAGGGAGGTGTTCAGAATGGATAGATCCAGGATTGGGTGCCAAGTGCCCTCTTTTCTGGGAACAAGGAATAGTCTAGAATAAAAGCCTTTGCATGTTTGGTCTGCGGGAACAGGTTCTACTGCCCCCTTGGATATGAGAATTTGGACTTATTTTAATGCCTCTGCCCATTGATTTGGAGGTAGGTCTGGGTACACTCTCAGAATTGGGAGTGCACTGAAAGAGAATTTGTACCGTAAAATGATCTTTAAGACCCATTGGTCTTTGGTTACAAAAAGCCAATTTTCTTTGCAGGGGGAGAAGCCTTCATCCTAGCTTTTGGTGTGTGAAAGGAGGGGAGAGGGAGTCATTGAAAAGTTCTTCCATAGAAGGATTGCTTAGAACTCCCTGCCTTAGGGGCAGAGGAGGTCCACTGTTTGGTTATCTGCTGTCCCTGGGATAAAGTCCTGAGTAGTCTGTCCCTGCAGGGCTTACCTTGCCCCTGTCTACTAGGTGCAGGAAAGGACCAGTGCTTAAGAGGGGAAATTCCTGCTGAACCTGGGAGGTTGGGCCTGAAAGAAATATTTTACTGTTTGCATAGATTTTGCTCTGTCTTCCATCTTTTTAAGCATCTCTTCTGCTTTAATTCCAAACAAACGGTCCTTATCCAAGGGTGCATCAATTAATTTAGACTTGACATGATCAGGGAGAGGTTGTTCCTTCAACCATGCATGTCTCCTAATAACAGATCCTGAAACTGCTGCCCTGCTTGAGGCTTCTAGTGCTTTATTTCCACAGTGCAGAGAGTGTTTGGCCAAATCTGCTAACTCTCTATAATTGGCACAGTTAGGAAATTCATTTCCACAGTGCAGAGAGTGTTTGGCCAAATCTGCTAACTCTTTAGAATTGGCACAGCTAACTCTTTAAAATTGGCACAGTCAGGAAAGAAGAAATATTTTGTTTTAATAGTTCCAAAATTGTGTTGTTGATATTTTAACATATGGAACTGACAGTTGAGTGCTCTGATAGCTAAAGTTGCAGAGGTGTATACTTTTTTACCCCATCTCTACAGAGCTCTGGATTCCTTGTCAGAAGGGAATAGGATTCTTTGCAGGACTTTTAGCTCCTTTTGGTCCCTGTGTAATGACCTCCAGGTCTGTAGCAGGATTTCTGTACAGATATTTGTGAGAATCTGACACACTGTAATACCTGTCAGGTTTAGTGGGAGCAGGTGGGATGGCATCAGGGGCTAAGCTAGATTCATGGAAAACATCATCCACCACTTCTAAAACAGGGGAGATGGCCAGTGGCTGTGCTGGGGCAGGTCTAGAAACTCTTAGTCTTTTCTTAGACTGAGGGAAGTCCTGGGATTCCCAGTGGAAATGTTCCCTGAGGGTGTGAAGGGTTTCCCCAAAGGAAAGGTCTTCTGGTGGGGAGGCAGAAGGAATGGATTCCTCTGCATCTGAGTCTTCATAAGCAGTAACAGGCTGTTGTTGTTCTTCAAAAACTGAATAATCAGATTCCACAAAATCCTATTCTGAAAGTATTTCAGGAGAAGGGTGTCTTTTCCTATTAGAAGATGTGGGCTGATTACCCCTGATAAGGGAGATAAGATCCTCTGCCATCTTAAGCATCTGTGCTTGGGGTGGTGGAGCAGGAGTAAGATGGAGACTAGAGGTAGATTTTCTGGGAGTGGCCTGGCTTCTAGGCCTAAGAGTAACCATCCGTCTGAGGGAAGCATTAGTTAGATGAGAGGACGTTGTTTTTTGTCTAGAATCAGTAGTGCAATAGGCCTCCTCAGAAGCTGGTGCCTGCATCGCAGCTCCGGACCCAACCAAAGGCTCGGAAGATGAAGAAGATTTCTGCGGCATACAGCACTCCAAAAGGGTCTTGGTAGAGGCCTGTAGAGATATCGTATTGAGCATCAGCTGTGAAACCGCCTCACTGAATTCCGGAGAACTGATGACCTGCTTACCGGTAGCATCGTCAGAAGGATTAGCCTTGTGTGGTCTGTCTCTATTTTTATCTCTATGCTTTTTCGGAATGTCTATGGATTGCTGGCTGATGGATGCTATTTTGGAATGTGAAGACAGAAGACAAAAATACCTATCAACAATAAGAGCTCTATGACAAATGGTTTTCACCTTGAAGAGGGCACAGAACTGGCAAAGGGGGATGTCGTGGTCTGGGCCTAAACAAGTGAAGCAGTATGAATGGAAGTCTCGGTGTGGGATCTGCTTTCCACAGGTGAGACAATTGTTAACTTTTTCGGACATTGGTTAGTGCAAGAAAAAAGGATCCCAACGGGGTCTTTAACTTTAGACGTTTTCAGCTACAAATTCGAACTCTGGTAGTGACCGACCTGCACACTTGTGAACTGCTTGTGCTACAGGCTCCACGGCAAGAAGACTGATGTAATGGTGTTGGCTGCCTTGCTTTATAGCACTGACCACGTGACATCAGTCAACAAGTGACAGCAGCCGACGCAGAAAAACATTGACTCTGGTATTCAGGCCGGCCAAGGGCTATTATAGCAGGGATAACCCACAGTTGATGACTGCAGCAGTGAAACACAAAGAACATCATCCAGTCATCTTTTCGTAATAGAGGCAGAATGGACTAAACAGTGACCATCTGGAACTTCACACTGTTCCAAGATCGGCTTTAGGTCCCCTGTCTTCTTTGGCACTAAAAACAACCTTGTAAATTCCGGATCCGACTTTGTCTGGTGGGACCTCCCGAATGACTCTTTTTCTAGCAGTTTTGTAAATTGTAATGCTGTTTCCTCCCTCTGATTGGGTGGAACATCAGGGAAAGTTTTGCTTGGTTTTGGATTCCGGAAAAATGGAATGGAATATACTCTGGATATGATCCTTTGCACCCAACAATCATTTGTGATGGCTAATCAGACATCTGGGTGCAAGGATAAGCACTGCCCTGACTGCCTCCAGAGAGAGACAGTTGGGCAACCTCTCAGGAGTGCTGAAAGGACCTATCCGAGAAAGAATCTCATGATCCTTGATTTTTGTGGACCCCCCACCCCCCTCTGCTGTGAGAGTGACATCTACCATCATAGTTATTTCTCCCTTTGCCTCTGGGGACAAATCTCCCTGTTATTCCTGAAAAGGGCCTTGAGACATTTTGAACTACGATTTCTTACCACCAGACTGGTTCCAGAAAAATGGTCTTTGTGGGGTACAAAAACAGATTCCAATGGCAGATAATGTCTTTCCGACCTTCTCACTACAGGACAGCATCTCTTTAATAGTGGGGCCAAACAATGCCGATCCATCAAAAGGCGCACTGATGAAATATGCCTTGAATATTGCTGCAAAGTCATACAGCCGCATCCAGGCATGACGCCTTATAGCAGTGCCTGAACCAGCTGCCGTTGAGGTACCCTCTGCAGCATGTCAGATTAGCCTCATGGATGTGTTACAGATGACTGTAGGGTGGCCAATCTGGAGGAAAAGGTTTTCTGTTCCTCTGCAGACACAGACCCTGGGGACGAATTCAACAGTTCTTTAATTAAGTCCCTCATAGTTTGGTGAAGTGTGCCAAGTAATTCAGAGATCACAGTGTAAGTCACTGAAGCATACACCCACTTGCTGAATCTGTCCAAACCCTAGACTCTCTGTTAGGGGGATGGACAGAGGAGCTTTGTGCAGCCAGCTCCTTTTTTGTGGCTGTCACAACAACCATGGCATCTACCGGGGAACCCTTGGTCCAGTGTTGCCTATGAGATGGGGCACTAAGGATCTTATCAGCTCTCTTCGGAATAGGCTCCACAGTGTCGGGCTCCTTCCATGCCCTGCAGGAGACAAGGTCGAAAAGGTCATCTGCAGGGGGAGGGGCACTGAGATGTAGAGCCAGACACAAAGGCCTCCAAAAACACTGACTCCTCTGAGGAAGGGCCCTGGTGCAGAACTTCAAGGATGTCTCCAAAGAAGACATTATCCGGTGAAGATCTTTGGTACCTTTACCCTTCATTGAAGTCCATATCTTCTGTCAGTGATTCCTGAGGGGATATCCATGTGCCTCCTCTTGCACAGTCTCTTTCAAGGTACCTCCTCAGTGGGATGCTCTGGAAGGTGTCGGAAGAGACAGGGCACTCCACTGAGGGAGCTGCTCAGCAACTCTTAGGGTCTGGCTGTCCCTGAGGTGGAGGATGACCAGGCTCAGGTGCAGATGTCAGAGTAGGAGTGGGATCCAAAGGAGGTAGAGAATGTAGTTCTCTGCTGGGAGAAATCCCTCTCCATCACTTCAAATGCAGAAGAACCTGGAGAAGCCAAAAGCAATCTCTCCTGAACTTAGGTTCTAGGAGCAGACAACTCAAAACCCTCACGAATACCCTGCATTGAAGTGGGAATCAGAGGTGAGATGTTATAAGCTAAGCTCTGAGAAAAAGAGAATGCTCTGAAATCTTCAGAGTTGAGGACATTCCCTCAGAACAAACACCAACATTTCAGCTCAGAGATCCAGTGTGCTCTAAAAAGGTCAGAGCTGACTGGATCAGTGACTTTGAGCTGAGGATGGAAGGGCCATTGGATCAGACATGTTTGTCTTTGGATACCTCCAGATGTGAGGGCTTTGAGAGAGGAGGTTAGATCAGAGAAGGAGAAATCAAAGGTAGAGTGGCTCATGGATCCAGTGGGAAATGGAGAAGGCAAAATTCTCATCTGTATCTGCATCCTGATGAATTTCCTCATCATCCTGTCTACCTCCACTTCAGAAAGTCTCCTGAAAGATCTGAGGATGATGCAGAGGGAGGCCTTAACTTCTTTAGCGTTCCTTAGAGAAAGGGAAACCTCATAGCTGGAGATACAACCTCCAAGGGAGGGACTAGGGGTTTGGAGCCAAGGAGGTGGCAAAGTTTGTGTCAGATCTGAAGGCCTCAGATCTGACAGTTTGAGAGTCTTAGTTTGTGGCTCAGAAGTAGCCCTTTTAGGAGAAGACTGGGCAGGGGAACATTTTATATGCTCCTTGTGTTTTCTTTTAGGGATTTGAGCCCCTGATTCTCAAGACGGACCAGCAACAGAAGCAGACTGAGGAAGAAGACCCTTAAGGATAAGTTTGTTTCAGCATTCCACCAGACCATGGGATTTGAAGCCTGAACAAATATCACAGGATACATCCAAATGACTGGGCTCTAAACAGGCTTGTTAGCCATAGTGCGATCTGATTACAAAAATAAAACAGAAAGATTTAAGAGAAAAATTTTTTGTTTTAGAAAGAAGCAGAAAGGAAAACTAACAACAATGGTAGTGAAAGAAATACCCAAAAGTATTAAAGTATCTGAAGCCCTAGCAGAGAAAGACAAAAATAATAAAAAAGGTTTGTAGAAAGGTAAGGAAGTTGACAGGCTAAAAATCTAGCAGATAATAAAAATGTTTGATTTATATCACTCACGACCCATAAGGAACTCTAAATGAAAAAAAAATCCCTGCTTGCTAGAAGCATGGCAAATGAGATATGAGGTAACTGTGGGAGGACAGGGGCATTATGGGTAGGGGAGGAACTCTAGAGTCAGATCCTAAGCTACAAAAAAGTGGCCAAGTTGGATCTGAGGTTCAGATCCGAACCCACAAATTGAGGAACAAATGAAAAATGACAACATCAGATCCATTATTTATAAAGAACCAATCAAAACAATCACTGTTTGAGCATTGCTAAAGGATATGAAGTCAGAAACTCCAGACCTTTTTATGAGGAACAGTCCAAAAATATCGGGCATAAAATCTGGACATTCTGCAAAAATCTGGACAGTTGAGATGTATGCCATACCTCTCAAATTCTTAGCACAAATAATCTGGGCAAAGCCAAAAATAATGGTTGGACCAACTTTAAATATTGCTCTCCCAAACTTATAAAGTTACTAAAATAAAAGGTATTGTGTTATCATGAATTTTCTGAAGGATATGAAGTCTGAAACCCAAATGCTTAGGTTCATAGGTGTTTACTAGACTAACGATCACAAGGGCCTTTTTAAGCCTAGCCGTGCATTATTTAGTGAATACTGTCTTCATACATTTGCCACAAAAAACAAATTTTATGAGGAACAGACTAAAACTATGAGGTGAAAATCTGGACAGTTGAGAGACACCTCCCTCTTTTTACACACACACACACACACACACACACACACACACACACACACACACACACACATCCCTACCTACCCACTTCTTACACACACACACACACACACCCCTATCTACCTACCACTTAAACACAGAGATACACACACACTACCTCTCACTTGTCCATTTGTGGTTCGCATTTCAAATGTCTTCTGATATTCAAATTCCACATGTGCGGAAGACGAAGATGTAAACAGCAAGTCACACACACCTGTCATGTCTGTGTGACAGGAAGCAAAGGGTATTCTTAAAGAAGAAACACCCAAACTTTTTTTTTTAAAGTTTCCTGGCCAGGGGCCCCCCTCCCAGCTATCAGAGGCCCTCTCCCAGCCAATGGGCCCTAGTCCATCACAGACAGGCAGGAAATTTCTGCCAGAGTGTGGAACAGCAGTTGAAAAAGACAGATGCAAATGACCTAACAAAGGCTCATTTGCTTTTGTGTACAGTAGAGAGGATACTGGACACCTTCAGTTGTGTTCTTCCAGTTAAGGAAACATTTTCTGACACAAAAGGGTGAAAAGCCACTGAAACAATTTACACCAGCATTATTAAAATCCTATATTTTTTCTGCATTAACACTTTAAATCAAAATCAGAAATTTACATGGTGTTCATTTGCTTAAAATGCTGTACTCATGAGCATCCTCATGAGCATCCTCTCATTTATTTTATCTACTGAACTGGTAAAGACTGATTTGCTTTGCCTTCTACTAGTGTTGTTGAATGTTATTTTTATTACTTAGTTTTGCATTTTTAACTTTAACTGCTTTGCTTGTACTGCTATTGAACAAAGTCATGTCCACCTAGAAAAAACATTGTTCTGGAGCCTAGTCTCATCAACAGAACCTATACCCTATATTATTCTCGATATACCTCCAAAATAATCCTCATTTGATCTAATGAACCAAAATCTTCAACCCATGGTTCGGCCTTCTAGCCCACAGTGACATAAATCTTGTAGTCGATATTCAGTATTGGAATAGATCCATTATCTGTTTTAGTCTCTTTCTCTGAGTTAGGCACTGCAGTAACATAGACTCCTGACTAGGGAGAAGGGGAGAATAGTGACTACTAGCAAGGAAGCTCACTATACTCAACTCCATCACCTCAGCTGACAAAAAACAAAAGACCTCTGATGGAAGTCTATCTGGCTCAAAAGCCTTACCAATGTTTTAAGTATCTGATGACCCACACCAATTCCTTATGATTCAACTCATCAGAAACATTGCCAGAAAACTGCAGAACCTCAAAGGTGGTGTTTTTATGGAAAGGGAGGATAAACACATTGAAACAACACTGATGCTCACTGTATGCCATAGCTTCCTCTATTTTTTTTTTTTTGCATCTGTGTAAGTCAGCAAACTGTGCAGATACTCAGATGAAAAAAAAAACCTTACAGGCAAGTAATCCAAATCATATGACATGACACAATTAACATATTTGGTATTGCAAGTCAAAATTATACAATACACAGAATTTATGAGAATGAAAATGCTTTCTTAGGACACACATTCAGATCCAAAACATATACTTCAGTAATAAGTTATAATATTTAACTTTTTCTCTTTTAGGGTACAGACACCTTTCTGCTCTTTGGTCACATTTTTTTTTTTTTTTTTTTTAGATTTCAGTGTGGCAAACAAATATGTTACACAAAGATGAGAGTGGATGGTAGAAAGAAAGTACAGTTGTGTACACTTACCATAAATGTAGATGCTCAAGTTTATTCACTGTTGCAGTCTTCACATTTGGGTTATCCCTGCCAGGGTACCCTCGGCTGGCCCGAATACCAGAGGCATAATATTTCTGCATCGGTTGCTGTCGCTTCAGGACTGACGTCAGGTCGTTAGTAGTATAAAGTAAGGCAGCCGATGCCATGACATCAGTTTTTCTTGCCCTAACCTGTCAGGAGCCCCCAAGTAGGAGCTATGTTCTGGTGGAAGAACCCCACCAGTAGAAAGTAACTACCAATATGTTCCCTTGTAAGGAAAGAGAAGAAAAAAGGGGAATGAAGGGAGGGAAACCAGGACTGCAACAGTGAATACATTCAAACATCTACATTTATGGTAAGTGTACACAACTGTACTATGTTCTTAGTGTTCCACTGTTGCAGTCATCACATTTGGGTTGATTCCCAAAGCTGAGGAAATGGGTGGAGGCAGTCAAGGAAACTAGGGGCTGGCTAGGATGTCCTGCAAGACTGCAGAGGCAAACCCTTATCTGGATTTGGAGAAGAGAGGCAGGTGGTAATGCTTGGTAAAAGTGTGAACAGATGTCCTGGTGGCAGCCTCCAGGATGTCCCTAGTGGGGACTCCTCTGAGGAAAGCTGCAGAGGTCAAGGCTGCTCTGGTGGAGTGAGTCCTGATCCCCTTTTGGGGAAGGCTTTCCATGTTGTTTGTAGCAGAAATGGATGCAGTGTGCTATCCATTTGGATATGGTTTGTTTCGAGATGGCTTTGCCTTCTTCCCCTGTAGCAAAGCTAACCAGCAATTGATCAAACTTTCTGAAGGATTTAGTCCTGCCTAGATAGAATCTGAGCTGTCTGTGCACATCTGGAGAGTGCAGGATCCTTTCCCCCTAGTTCTCGGGATTAGGAAAAAAGATGGGCAAATAAATGGATTTGTTGAGAGCCACAATGGACACCACCTTGGGCATGAAGGATGGGTTAGTCCTGAGGGATACCCTGTCAGCACGGATGATGATGAAGGGTTCCACAGCCATGAGTGCTTGCAGCTCTGAGACTCTTCTGGCTGAAGTGATGACCAGAAGGAAAGCTGTCTTCCAGGAGAGAAATTTTAGCTCTGCAGAAGAAGCTGGTGCAAAGGGGGGCAGGGTGAGCTTTTCCAACACAGAGTTAAGGTCCCAAGCTGTGGTTGGTGCTCTTCTGTGTGGCCTCAAGTTGCTAGCCCCTCTTAGGAACTGTTTGCTCAAGGGGTGTGAGAAAAGGACCTGCTCAGTGGGAAATGAGCAGAGATAGCAGAGGTATGAATTTAATAGAGAAAAAAGAGGCCACTGTGTAGTAGGTCAGCTAAGTAGTCCAGGATGAGAGGGAGGGAAGGCTGTACCGTATTGGCTCCCTTAACCTGAATCCAAGTGTAGAACCTTTTCTATTTGTCAGCATAAGACTTTCTAGTGCTAGGGCGTCTGGCCTCACTTACAACATCTAGAACCTGTTTACTGAGGTTGGCAGATTGATCGGGGGTTAGGCAATAAGCCAAGCTTCCAAAATGAGTATCTGCAATTGGGGATCCATGAATTCCCTTTCCCTCTGGGTCAGGAGGTTTAGAATCTGAGAAAGATGCCATGGTAGCAGTGGGGACAGGCTACACAGCAAGGGGTACCAGTGCTGGTGAGGCCAATCAGGAGCTATACGAATTGTCATTGGTTTTTCCTCCTTTATTTTGAGCAGTACCCTGGGGATGAGAGGTAGTGGAGGAAAGGCATAGACCGATAGACTGACTGAGGGGAAGGACAGGGCATCCGCTTTCCAAGCCATGCAGTGATGCTACCTGGTGCAGAATTTGCTGAGCTGATGGTTGGCGTGGGAGGCAAAGAGGTCGCACTTTTGGGTTTCCCATTTTTGAGTTATTAGGGTGAAGGTTCTTCTGCTGAGCTGCCACTCATGTGGGTCCAGAAGATTTCTGCTTAATTGGTCTGCCAGAGAGTTGAGAGAACCTGGTAGGAATTGTGCTAACAGATGGAGTTGCATGTCAGAGGCTGTGTGTCAAAGGGTCATTACCAGCCTGCATAGAGGGTAAGAGTGAGTCCCTCCCTGCTAGTTGATATACCACATTAGTGGTGTTTTCTGTTTTGATCAGGAGAGCCCCTGGGGAGAGAAGGGGCTTGAAGGCTATCAAGGAATGCTGGACAGCCATCATCTCTTTTTGGTTGATGTGCAGAGGGATTTGCTGTGGGCTCCATTGGCCCTGTATGATCCTGCCATCCAGGTGCAGCCCAGGCATAGTATGATGCATCTGTGGTGAAGGTCTGGGTGGCGGGGGGTGGTGAGAAAGGTAGTCCCTAGTTGTGGGAGCATGCTGTTGCCCACCAAAGAAAATCTTTTCTTAGGTAAGGAATTATAGGTATAAGAGTCTCCAGGTCTTGAGAGTGTTGACACCAAAGGCTTTTTAGGTACCACTGAAGTTTCCTCATATGCAGTCTGGGATATGGAATGAGTAACATCCAAGATGCCATGAACCCCAGAGCTTGCAGGATCTTCCTTGCAGATAGCTGGGGTCTGGTGGCTAGTTGAGAGAAGTAGGCTGTCAGGAAATTTTGCTTTTCTGGTGTAAGGAATGCCATCTGGGGATGCTGTGTCCAGGCTTGCTCCCAGGAATATAATCCTTTGGGTGGGCACCTGTTTGGATTTCTTTTCATTGACTGTGTACCCTAGGGAGGTTAGTAGGGACTTTACAAAGGCCAGGTACTTGAGCAGCTTTTCCTGGCTGTCTGCCTTAGACAGTCGTCTAAGTATGGGTAAATCTGGATATTCCTTTGTCTGCAAAAGGCAATGGCCAGAGCCAGACATTTTGTGAAAACTCTGGGAGCAGTAGATAAGCCAAATGGAAGCACAGAGAACTGAAAGTGCTGAAATCCTGCCCTAAAACACAGATATTTCCTGCATGATTCCCTAATAGGAATATGGAGGCAGGCCTCTTTTAGATCTAGGGTGGCTAGCCAAGTATCCTTGGAGAGCATGGGTAGCAGCTGCTGAAGGGTGAGCATTTTGAATTTTGGGATCACCAGGAAGGTGCTTAGAATGGATAGATCGAGGATGGGGCGCAAGGTGCCCTCTTTGCTGGGTACCAGAAAAAGTCTGGAGTAGAAACCTTGGCCTCTCTGTTCTGCAGGAACATGCCCTATTTCCCTCATAGAGAGCAGGGAAAGGACTTGCTTTTGCACCTTTGCCCACTTGTCTGGAGGTAGATCTGGGAACCCTTCTGGGGTAGGAAGGGTGTGGAAAGAAAATTTGTATCCCTGGGACACTATGTTGAGAACCCAGTGGTTGTTGGTAATGGTGGCCCAGGTGCTTGCGTGAAAGGAGAGTTTTCCTCCTAGGGGTAAGTGAAGGTGGGCAGAGGGAGGGAGTGGGGGAGGTGAGTCATTGTGAGTTCTTACCATAAGGGGGTGGCTTAGAACTCCCTGGTTTTGAAGTGGAGGTAAGTCCACTGCTTAGATCTCTGCATTCCCTGTGGCTGCTGTTTGGGGGAGTCTGGGCTGGACTGGCTTAGTGGGAGCAGGAAAGGACCAGTAAATGGTAGGACAATGCCTGCTGGACTTGTAAGAAATCCTTAACTGTCTGCATAGATTTTGCGTTTTCTTCCATGTTTTTTAAGATTTCTTCTGCCTTAGTGCCAAATAAGCTGTCTTTGTGCAAGGGGGCATCCAACAGTTCAGATTTGACATGGTCTGGCAAGGGCTGTTCCTTAAGCCATGCATGCCTTCTAATGACAGATCCAGTGACTGCTGCCCTGCAAAATGCTTCTAAGGCATCAAAACCACAGTGCTGCGAGGTGTGTTTAGTTACTGGACTTGCCTCTGGTAACTCTTTATATTCTGCACAACCAGGAAAAGAAGACATTTTTTGTTTGAGGAGTTCCAGGGTATGTTGCTGAAATGTTAGCATATGGAAATGACAATTTAGTGCCCTGATAGCAAGAGTAGCTAAGGTGTATACTTTTTTAGCCTGTCTAGTGCTCTGCAATCCCTATCTGAGGGGATGGTATTCTTAGCAGAGGTTGCATTAACCCCTTTAGGCCCTTGAGAAATTACCTCAGGGTCAGCAGTAGGATTTTTAAAAAGAAATTTGTGCACGTCACGGACTCTATAGTACCTGTCTGGTTTTCTGGGTGCAGCAGGGAGGGTGTCAGGAGTCAAGCTGGATTCCAGGAAAACATCCTCCCCAACATCCAGGACTGGGGGGATGGCCAAGGGTCTGTGCTGTGGAAGATCTAAGAATTCCCTGAGTCTCTTTTTAGACTGAGGGTAGTCCTGACTCTCCCAATGGAAATGCTCCCTTAAGGTATGAAGGGTTTCCCCAAAGGAAAAATCCTCTGGGGGAGAGGTGGAAGGGAAGGAATCCTCTGCATCAGAATCCTCATAAGTAGGGAGGGGTTGCATTTCTTCATTTTCAGATACATAAGAGTCATCTGCCTCTTGTTCAGACAAACCTACAGGGGACAGATCTCTTTTCCTTTTGGAGTGGGTAGCTTGGCTTCCCCTGATCAGCAAGATGAGGTCTTCTGCCATTTTATGCATTTGAGACTGAGGCAAGGAAGCAGGTGCCTGAGATTGGGTCGTTGGTTTCTTGGGTGTGGTTTGTACCCTGGGCCTAAGAAACTCAGTAGTTTTCGAAAGAATCATAGTCGTGAAAGAAGTTTGTGTCGAGACTCTGTAGTGTGAAGGACTTCCTCTGAAGCCTGTGCCTACTCAGCGACTCCGGACCCATCCAAGGTAGACAGGACCACAGGATCCTTAGTCGAAGAGTTTTTTGGCATACCGGACTCCGAAAGGGTCTCGGTGGCAGCCTGCGAATCCACAGAAGCAGGCATCAGGGGCTGCGAAAGCACCTCACTGATGACTGGTGAACTGACTACTAGCTTAAAGGAAGCGTCATTGGTCGGTTTGGACCTGTGCGGTCTGTCTCTGTCTTTATCTTTACGTTTTTTTGGAAGATCTGCTATCGGATGGCTTACCAAAGCCATATTGGAGTTAGAGGACAGTAAGCGAAAATATCTACCTACAATAAGGGCCCAAAGATGGATAGTTCTGGCATTGAACAAAGCACAGAAGCAACAGCAGGGGACATTGTGGTCTGGGCCTAAACAAGTGATGCAGTAAGAATGAAAGTCTTGGTGGTGTATTTGCTTTCCACAGCGGAGACAATTGTTAACTTTTTCTGACATCAGTTAGTGCAAGAAAAAAGGATCCCCAACGGGGTACTTAGCTTTAGAGGACATCAGCTTCAAATCAGTAGACAAAACTCAGGTAGCACCAGACTCCACGGCAGGAAAGACTAATGTAATGGCATCGGCTGCCTTACTTTATAATATTGATGACCTAACTTCAGTCCTGAAGCGACAGCAACAGACTCAGAAATACTAAGCCTCTGGAGTTCGGACCGGCCGATGGCTACCCTGGCAGGGATAACCCAAATGTGATGACAGCAACAGTGAAACACGAACAACATGTGCTATTTACAGACAATACAGTCACATAATTATGGGTTATTTCAAAATGAATTTGTTTTACTTGTTACATTTTTTTCATTTTATACATAGCTCTTTTTATATTAAGAAAATTGAAAATTCCTGATGTTTCCTTAAGGGAAGATGGGTGATGCATAAATCTATTATGTTGTGTAATTTTACTTCTATAGTTCCAAAAAAGGGATGCTGCCTATTTGCAGAAGGAAGGACAATGCCTACTTAATTCAGCTATTATTTTTTTTTTTTTGGGGGGGGGGGGGTTATTTCAGAAAAAGCAATGCCAAATAAATAACTCAGTAGAAGACAATCTGTGTAAGAGGCATCAGTTATGGTTAAGAACTACAAGCATTTTGCACTTGAGTGCTATTTTGCTACCAGTTTTGGCGATTTGATGCAAGCAGACTGGAAGTTTAGTCCGAGACCACTTTCTTAGCCCAGCATTGCATTTTTTTTCTTTTATGTGGTCTATGTAATTGTAACATTATTTACAGCCTATGAAAGTTGATCATAAAACATACTGGACGTGGTCATCACCAACAAGGGCGACAGGTGTTCCACACCAGAGGTCAACCCATCACTAGTTAGATCAGACCATAAATTAATCACTCTGGATGTCCACACCCCACCACCACCACCCTCAACTAAGGAAACCACAGTAAAAACTTTTCTACAGCAAACTTCACCTTATGACAGAGGTGGTAAGTTCCACAGCCCCCACACTAAAGG
The DNA here is from genome assembly GCF_019279795.1 of Protopterus annectens. Taxonomy (NCBI): domain Eukaryota; kingdom Metazoa; phylum Chordata; order Ceratodontiformes; family Protopteridae; genus Protopterus; species Protopterus annectens. The sequence continues at coordinate 1,024,448,449 of NC_056729.1, forward strand.
ATAACGCTGCCCAAGATGCAGAAACCTTTACAAATGCACTCTATGAGCACCTACAAGGATGCATGGATCGTGCCATCCCTAGCAAAACCAAGACTCACTCCTCTAAGAGAAGGAAACCAGTTTGGTGGACCCCTGCAATAAACAGGCTATACAATAGAAGGAGGAAACTAGTTCAGCAAAAAAGCAAATCCCAAGAAGGAAAGGCATCCCTGATCAGTATCAGTAAGAAACTAAAGTCCCTCATGAAATCATCCAAGGCTAACTTCGAAAGAAAAATAGCCAAAGATTCAAAAGATACCCACAAAGCTTTCTTTAGCTATGTTAAGAACCTAAGTGGCAACTCGCAGATATGCACTGAACTAGTGCAAAATAGCACAAAATATACTGAACCTACTGATATTGCCAACATTCTAGCAGATAGATTCAGTGAAAACTTCACCCCCCTCTCACCTCCAAAAGGGCCCACAACAATAACAGAAAAGTGTAGTGTCCCAAAAATCACAGACACACAGGTGCAAACAGCCCTTTCAAAAGCCATAAACACAGTGTCAATGGGACCAGATGGTGTCCCAGCCTGCGTCTTGCACGAACTACAGAACAAACTAACCCCCCACCTAAACACGCTGTTCAACCTCAGCCTCTCCACAGGCTATGAGCCCATAGAATGATGCACAGCAATGATTATTCCTCTCCACAAAGGAGGGGCCACAACTGACCCTGGTAACTATCACCTCATAAGCCTGACTAGCCTGGTCTGCAAGGCTATGGAGTGCATCATCATGGAACTCATTAACAAAGACATTGGGAACTTCCAAACACTTGACCCGACCCAGTTCGGCTTTGCTAAGGGCAGATTATGCCTACTAAACCTGGTTGACTTCTTCGAGACAGTCACCAAGGCCATAGACGACAGAAAGGTGGTTCACACAGCCTACCTTGACCTCGCCAAGGCTTTCGACACCATTCCCCACTCAGGTATTACAGAAAAACTCACCAGCCTAAACATAAACCCCTACGTCACGAGATGGGTTGCCAACTGGCTTACAGATAGAACTCACACGGTAAGAATAGCGGGCTCCAGGTCCGACTCTAAACCAGTCACAAGTGGTGCCCCGCAAGACTCGGTCCTGGGACCCCTACTGTTAGGCATATACTTCTTAGAAGTACAGGCAAACACAAGAGGACTATGGCTAACCAAGTTCGCTGACGACTGCAAATTGGGAGCCATAACTGACTCTCCGGCTGACATGGACATTCTCCAAAAGGGCCTTACTGAGATGGACACCTGGTTTCAAAGTCATGGCCTCAAGCTAAATGCCAAAAAATGCATAGTCATCCCATTTGGGAAAAACAAAACACCCATGAATTACCACATAGGTGGCAGCCCCCTTAATGCAGGAGGTAATAAGAGATCTGGAGACCCAGGTAGATAGTAATCTCTCATTTGACAATCATATTGCCGAAGTAGTTAGAAAATCCTTCTATGTGGCCCATCTAATTACTAAAGGGTTTGCATCTAAAAATAAAGAGGTTATAGTGCCCCTCTACTAGAGTACAATGCCCCATTTGGGATGTAACTCACAAGACACTTCCAACAGCTGGAAAGACCACAAAAGTACCTCACCAGGAGGATTACTGGCCTCAAACATATGTCCTATGCAGCCAGACTGAAAAAACTCTGGCTGTACTCAGTGGCATATCGCTTACTCAGAGGTGATCTCTGCCTGACTTACAAAGCCATGTCCAACTCAGAATTGATGGACATGTTCCACCTAAAGAAATCCAAGTCACTGTGAGCCACGCGCTCTAGTGAGCTAAACCTTGCCACACCAATAAATAGAACATGCTGGAGGGATAGATTCCTGTCACACAGAATCCCCATGCTTTGGAACAAAATTCCAAATTACATCAGGCAGAGCCCCTCACTAACACTCTTCAAGAGAAACCTTGACGAGTGGATGGGTAACAGAAAATACACTCCTGGGATAACTTTATTGGCTCAGCTTGACAGAGGATCAGTTAATTAATCAATGGGGCGGCAAAAGCTGACATTCTGGCTAGGCTTATAAATGCCCTCGGGCAGATAGCCTAGTACCTACCTATGAACCTATAATTTTATTTACAGAATGAAATAAATCATTAAAGTTTATCAGAGTTTATGAAAACTTTAATATGGGAACGGGGTACATGTTACAATAGCCTGATACTGGTGAAATAAAGCATGTTAACACATTACAGTGTTATTTGGAGGCTTGGCAACTCATGCAAGATCAAAATGAGCCCTACTCATTCTGATTTAGTGACAAAGTCTTTATCACCAAACAAAACGTCACTCAAAGTCTTAATGATGCTGACTCCCTGAATGAAATTAATAACATTACAAATCCTAGCTATTCCAATCTGAACAAAAAAGGTTTTTTTTTCACTACCAACATACTTATCTGAAGCAATAAATAAATATTCCTTGTTTTGACTATATGTGAAGTTTGTACCAGCAGTTGCTTGTAAAGCAGCATCTCATATCATCTCAAAAAACACTGGTGATGCCTGAGTAAAACCACCACAACTTTATTAAATGTTAACTGACTAAGCGCTTTCACCCGTGTAGGGCATCCTCAGAGTCAGTTTGTCACAACTCATCACAGGCTTTAAAAATACAATTAAATTAACATTGTAGCCAATTAACAATTAAATACAATAATTCTATTGTCAATACTTTTGTAGTTTAACCCTTGCTTTCAACTTTGCTTTGCTTTACAAATTTTTTGGCACCAAAAGCAAAAGTGTATTAGTAATACAGTCACTTTAAATCAAGTTTTGTTACAACCACAAAAATTCTGCAGGTATAAAAAATCACTATTGTTTCGTTGTTTCAAAATTTTCAAATACATAATGCCTTGTATTTTAATATACATGCTAAAGATAGGGTTGTCATTAATACCAGGCAATGTACTTGCATCTAATCGTATTTGCCACAAACATTCCCTGACTTCTAGCATGTTTTTATAATCACCACCAAAATCTTTAGTGTACAGTCTGTCTATAACAAAAAATATAAATTTTTTGTAAGTAATACAGTCTTTACTATGATTAAATAAGGAATTAGTTGACTTCCTATTTTTTATGTCCCTGTTGTGTTCCAAGATTCTTTGTCTTAATTTTCTTGTAGTCATATCAACATAGAAAGCTGGACAAGATAAACAGGTTGCTACGTATATAACCATGTTCATATTGCAATTGCAATAACCAGGACTCTTCAAAGACCTCTTATAGTTGCCCACTGAACATATGGACCGTCATTGATGTATTTACAAGCTTTACAGTTGCCACATTTGGCCATCCTAGCTGGCCTGTGACTAGTAGGTATGGGTGTTCCCTCCAAAAATTCTTTAATATTCAGGCCCCTACTGTTAATAAATTTTGGACCGTCTCCTAATGTGTCTTGCATATCTGAGAGAAGTATGTTTTGCCACGTTGATTGAAGAATATCTTTAACCTTAGTGGCTATGATATTATATTGTAAAACCATACCTGCCTGGATGTTGTTACCTTTACATTGATGAAAAGAACTATTCACTGTGTCTCTTCGGTTGTCCAGTAAAATGGGTTTACGATGAGTACAATTTGTCAGTGGAACATCCAGTTATGTCCAGTCTATTTGGAATCCCCAAGATTCATAGACATCATTAATCCTCCCTTTAGACCAATTGTGGCAGCCAAGGGATCAAAAACGGAACCATTGGCGGCTTTTATAGATATTATTAGTAAGAACATTTCTCCTTAAGCAATACCTAATCAAATTCAATTTTAAAATTCTTAACCTAGTTCCACAGTTACATTCTCTGATGGTTATTTGTTTTGCGTACATATTTTGGATTTTCTCAAGCGTATTTCTCTCTTGTGGGTCATAGCTAGAAAAGCCCAATCCATACTCTAACAATGTTCTAATCAGGCTCTTGTATAATGGTAAAAGAATGTCTGTGTCTAGAGATGATGAGTCCAAGTACAGATTTAGGTTCATAGGCAAGTACTAGGCTAGCTATCCTTGATAATGCAGTATAACTTCCTAACTGCCACATTGAAATGAGCAAAAAAATCTGGCTTATTGGTGATTAGTACCCCAAGGTCCCCAAAACACAGTACGAAAAGATGTACTTTTTAAAGAGTAAGGATACTTGTTTTTGCAGTGTTCAAGGTACTTCATTTTACATTTATTCCAATAAAGGGCATCTTGTGTTCATATGCCCAGGTAAATATTTGTTCTAGGTAAGCCTAAATATTTTATGATCGAGGACAGTTGTCACTCTACTAGCTATTTTGGTGACACTGGCAGATTTTGTAATCCAAGAGTTGCTTTTATTTGACATAGCCTAGTATGAACCTATGAACCTATCTGCCCTAGGGCATTTATAAGCCTAGCCAGAGTGTGTTTGGCTTTTGCCACCCATTTTAAATCAATTTTGCTATTCCCTTTTTTGAGGTTAGTATACTGTGCCTCTGTCCAACAGTGACACAGAAGTGATACCCGGGGTAAACCTATGGTCTCCCATCCACTCAAGATTCCTCTTGAAGAGAGTCAATGAGGGACTCTGCCTAACCTGGACTGGGATTTTATTCCAGAGTGAAGGGAGCCTCTGGGTTATGAATCTGTCCCTCCAGCATGTCCTATTTATTTCAGTGCTGAGGTTCAAGTCTCTCGAACACGTAGCTCGATGGGATTTGGATTTTCTGAGGTGCAGCATGTCCATTAATTCCAGGTTAGACATGGCTTTATACATCACGCACAGATCGCCTCTGAGCAGGCGGTATGCCACTGAGTAGAGCTGGAGTTTCTTTAACCGGGCAGCATATGGCATCGGTTTGAGCCCTTTGATCCTCTTGGTGAGGTACTTTTGGGGTATTTCCAGTTGCTGCAGGTGTCTGGTAAGGTACATCCCAAAATGGGCATTGTACTCAATTATGGGCCTGATGAGGGATGAGTAAAGAGGCACAATGACCTCCCCTGATCTAGATGTGAATCCCTTCAAGATTAGGTGGGCTATATAAAATGTTTTTCTAACCACTTTGGCCACGTGGTTGTCAAATGAGAGATTGCTATCAACTTGGGTCCCCAGGTCCCTAATTACTTCTTTTGTACTTAATGGATTACCTCCTATGTGGTAATTTGTGGGCACTTTGTTTTTGCCAAAGGGGATGACTATACACTTTTTGGCATTTAGCTTGAGGCCATGGCTCTGGCACCAGTTGTCTGTTTCTATAAGGCCCTTTTGGAGGATGCTTGTCAGCTGGAGAGTAGATTATGGTGCCCAGTTTGCAGTCATCTGCAAACTTGGTCAGCCACAGTCCTTCCGTGTTGGCCTGTACCTCCGAGAAATATATACCGAACAAGAGAGGTCCCAGGACTGAGCCTTGTGGGATGCCACTTGTAACTGGTTTGGAGTCTGACATGGCTCCAGCAATTCTAACCATGTGGGTTCTGTCCTTGTGACAAAAACATAACCAAAAAAGGCTCCAGGACTGACCCCTGGGGTACGCCTCTGAAAACATCAAGAGTTGGATGTAGCAACCCTTTACATAACACAAGATCTTCTATGATTCAATCTTTCAACAGCCCACTGAATAATGTGTAGACTAATGCAACATTCCAAAAGTGTGGTTATAATAACAGAATGAGAAACGGAGTCAAAATCTTTTGCCAACATTTGGAAAGATAATCTCTACTGGCAATCTGTTAACTACAGGCTCAATATCTTTGGTATAAAAGTGAATCAGGTTAGTTATAAATTACCGTTTGTGTTTAAAACAATGTTGATATACATCTATTAAAATGATAATTGCCCAGATACGTTTATGTAATACCTTCTCAAAACAATGACCAACATATACATGTCCCCACCTTATGCAATCGGAAGAAGGCAGCAATTTTCAAAACTGAATGAAAAACATACATTTTCCATAACCTAGTAAAACAAGAATGTTAAGCTCTTGGCTTAAAAAAACTACCCACAGACTTTTGTGGGCCTTACAGCTGAATTATGTATACTATTTAATAAGTATGCTATCCAGTTTTTAAAATGAGTCATTTTTCATCAGAGTTACACATATGGGGATCCAAAGGCTTATGATCAGCACTGATGCAGAAAAATGGCCAATACATCAAAAACTTGGTGGCTGTTTTTAATCTTTTTCCTTGCTTAAGAGAAATCTTATTATTTTCATCTATACTGCATTAAGTACACAACGTATAGCTACTCCTTTTATTATGTTGTTACTTTTCATATGGCAGTTTATAACTTTGCAACCCAAATTATCTTGGTTTAGGCACATTACATAATGGGCTTGGAGGTGGGGAGTACTCATTTGCACCTCTTCAAACATGACTCTATCCAAACTACAGGTCGGTGAGGTCATCTCCTTGAGTACATGACAGCAGCAGACAAACTGCAGATTCCTCCTAGTATACTGTCTACCAGGTTATCTTTTTTTTCTTTGACATGACTTTATGGATCTCCTTTCCAGATTTATTCATGAGGCACCGAGGTGGCTAGTTTTCAGTGACAATTATTGTAATACACAGGTTAATAACTACTGTGAACTTGCAATGTAACTGTGGAATTTAATGGGAATCCCTCAGCTTTACACATTTTTTTCCTTTGCTACTCATATATTTGACCACTCATTTGACTTTGTTTTTTCAGCTTGGGATGAAAATCAAGGCACGTTGAGTTGCAGCAATTTGGATCACTACTTTGTATAGTTCAGCTTGGGTTTCCACCTAAACTAGCCTCCTTCTTGTACAATGTTCACAATCCAAGCAAAGGGATCAGTGCTAATGATCCAAGTGGACTTGTAGTGTGTTATAGCCAAGTTACCACAAGTGTTCATTATTCAATAACCCCAGTAAACGCATGCTGTCATCTTGTATGTTTAAATGACTCATGGTTTGACCATGACTTACAATTCTTATGCATGCAAGGATAAACATAAGAGAGGAAGTGAAATGAAGTGAAAATGGTCACACCTATTGGATGGCAACCTTATTCTGAATGATCATTACATACACTACCAGGCTCAGATTCTCTTTTGGGTAATCAAGACTGGGCAGCCTGGCCTGCCACACTTTCCAGGAATTTGTTTTCTGCAACTGAATGTGATGAGGTGGTTCAATTTTTTTTTTTTTAAATATGAAAAGGCAGACATGAGATACTTTGTCGATATAAGAACCTGTGGTGAGCTGGTTCAGCTAATCAATATGGGAAACCAGGAATGGAGTTGGGCTGAGTTTAAATATTTCACTTATTACAAGCTTATGGATATGCTTTCAACTCTGTATGCCACTGTGTGGGGCTTGGATCCTGGACACAAAACTGATTAAAATCTATCTTGTAACATCAGAAGCACTGATTTTTCCTAATTGTTCATTCATCATTGAGAAAGTTGAAATTTCATGAGATCTAGCATGAGATAAAGGTGACCTCACTTCTCAAAAAAACATCATCTTTAAATCTAAACTTACTGGAGAATTACAAACCTGTCTCAAATTTCTGGGAAAGGTAATTGAGAACATAGTCTATGCACAGCTGTATTCCTGTATGAAGTCCCAAGAATTACTGGATCTAGGTCAGTCTGGTTATAGATCTCTGAAAAGTACGTTAGCTCTTGTAAGATATGCAAATGATCTCCTAATGGCTAGAGATCAGAAGTAAAATTCCATCCTAACAATCTTGGATCTTTCTGCAGCATATGATCTGGGGGAATCATGAGATTCTAATTCAAAAAATGAATCATTACCATAATATTAGAGGTACACTTCTACATGGATTTTGATTTTTTTCTCTCTGGCCACACACTCCACATAATGTATGGTGTGTATTCATCATGCACCTCACTGTGGAGTGTGGCATTTTGCAGGGCACAAGTTCGGTTCATTATTATTCACTGTATGTACGCTGCTCCTGAAAGAGATCATGAGAAAGAGCATTTCTTATCATTCAGATGATGCAGTTATACATTTCCTTTTCTCTGAGTGCACTGCCAGATTTTACCACCTTAGAAGACTGCTTGAAATTAATTCTTGATTGGATGTGTTAATCTGACTGAAACAACCAAACCAAGATTGAGCCTTTATTGATGCAGTATATAATCTGTCTATTGAACATTTCACTGCAGACACTGTTGATTACCTGTTGTGACAACCATTGGAATGTGTTCTTTAAATCCATTATCTGAGCATTATCTTGATAAGTTGGCCCTTCATAACAAGAATCAGATGTCATCAAAACATCTTATTTCCATCTTAGAAATACTTCCTGGATTATGCACTGTCTCTCTGGATTCGACCTTCATACGGTGGTAAATGTAATGCTGACCAAATCAGACCACTATAATGCTTAGTAGCTTGGCCTTTCAGACAAACTGATTACAGGCATGCCCATAAATTGTCACATTACTCTGGTCCTTATAGACTTACTCAGGCTGTGCGTGCATCTTTAAAATTTTGATGCTCACTCTCTGTGCAGTTTTTAACCAGGGTCCTGTGCATCTGAAACAGCAGTTGCACCCCTATGCCTCCAGTAGAGGGCTTTGGTCATCTGATGAGGGCTGTTAGCCATTCATGAGGCAAGGATGAACAGATCAGACAAAAATTACGTTTTTGCTCCTGTTCGCTGAAACAGGCAACCATCCTGGATCAGAGCATTAGAGTCAATCCTCATTTTTTGGAGGTCCTTATTTTTTTTCCTGTTTAGGAGAGTCTATTGTAAACTCATCAACAGAAACTACAAAAAGTTTCAATTTTTGATGGCTTTGATTGCACTGTATGTGTTTTGAGTCAGCCAAATGTTAATCAGATCAATAAGTGCTATGGTTTAAATCTCTCTTATGCTGAGCTGGATTTGAGGTTTTATTGTATGTGCTTAGTAATGAGTATTAACGTCTAAAAAAATAAATAAATGCATATATGAACAAATAACTTTTTTACTTGCACTGTAAAGTGCTCATGCATGCTTTTTTGATAATAATTACAGAAGGATTATGAGGATTTCTTGGTGTTTGCTATATTTACAGTTTTTCTTATTTACACCTTTACATTATCCACATATTCATAACATATATATCTTGTAATTTCTTTCCATTTTTTTCCTAAAAAGGTAATCTAAATAAAAAAATCTTTTATCATTTAAAAAAATTAGATTTTAAGTTGTCAACTATTTTTTTAAAATGTAATTTATCCTCCATCCTTTCTTCCACAACCAACTTTTTATTTCATCTTGCACGTCTTCATCTACATTGTTGTATAATAATCCATCATATCTTCTTTTGCGCAATCTCCAGACTGGAACAAAAAATACCCTGCCCCATTTTTCAATTTCACATTTTTTTTGTTTTTCATTCTTTCCATACACCTCCATTATTACATTTTATATCCTTCCCATTTATATTCCTTTTTTAAAACTTCTCCAAAATTGTTTATTTTTATGCATTCCAGAAAAATATATTTTGTTTCTTCCCCATCTTGTTTTCCAATATTTTATATTTCATATTACTTTTATCTGGTAACTGGTTCAACAAAATTCCCCACAGAAAATCTGCTGCTTCATAAATATTTTCAAACCTTTTCCTTCTATCCTTTATATCATTTTTACATATTATTTTATTCCTTTCCAATGATATACCATATAGTAGTTTCCTTAATATTGCTATACCACAACTTTCTGTTTTTATCATTCTCACTCATTTTTTGTCTTGCATAATTTAATTTTATTTTCTGATTTTTCGCCTTCCATCTTTTCTTCTTTACAACTTCTTTTCCCTTCCTTCCCAATTTGATACTTTTTCACACCTTATATACATTTTCCCCATCATTTGAAACTCAGTCTTTTACCTACTTTATTACCCAAAAAATGCATAAATGCCAAGTGCCCTTTAGGAGGGTTTTTTAAGATTCAGCCCTCCTTTTCATTGTATATGACTCTTTCACTGTATTGAACCTTGAACCCCAAATAAAATTTTTAAATATTTCTATTCCTTCTCTACTTTGTATGGAAATGTGTACACTCCTCCAAATATGCTAGTTTTCCTAATATATACATATAAAACATATGCATTTTTGTTAACTGACAAAACCACCACCACAATACCATTTTTTTTTAATTCTGCCAGCATTATTTTCCTCTGTTGCATTATATTTTCATACTCTCCAAATGTCAGTCCTTAGACATTTATTTCCTTCTTGATATAATATTCCACTTGTCCTCTTAATTTCACTAAGCCTTTGATTTTGCCTTAAACTGTAACACAGTTTTCTTTAATAATCCCCCCACTTGTACCACTTCACTAATCAATATCTTACTTTTTGCCACAATCACTACATCATCTTCATATGATAGACAAATTGATATTATACTTAATTTTCTCATCTCCCAAGTTGCTTCTTCCATTTCACACATACAATCTAGGAATTACTTCATTTGTTATCAGTACAGACACATAGTTAATGGACATCCTTGTTCAACCCATCTATTTTTCATCTTTCCTCCATTTACTATACCCTTTACCATGACATGTTATAGCGTATTTTGCAACATTCAAAATGTTTTCCTATCCTGTATGCTTCTAGAATCTTCCACCTTACTTCAGGACTAAACCTGTCAAAAGCTTCAACTACATTCTATCATTAGCCTTATTTTCTTTAAAAATTATACCTGTAATTTATTTTATTATAGTTTCCTTTACTTCTCTATCCTCTTGATTTGGAACCCCCCTTCTCCTATAACATTATCCACAACCTTTTGCTTTTCTTGTACTACATTCATAGTTTATAATCTGTCAGCATGAGATGACATGATTGACAGACCCCGATGCTTTGCCAAAGATTGTTTTGATCCGTCACCCCTGGGATTTTGGCTACTGGCTAAGGCTCCCGTTACTGCCACAGTGCCCTTTTAGGCAGTGTCTTAAGGACAAAATTCCCGATGTAAAAACTCCATCTAACAACAATCTCAAAGTTATACTACTTAATGCTAGGAGTCTTAACATGAAACTGCACTCACTGGAAGCAGTCTTCACCTTGGAAGATGCAGACATTTGTGCAGTCACAGAGACATGGTTCAAGGCTGTGGAAAGCACCCCAGCCATACCGGAGTTGCACCTTCTTCCACACGTTCAGACCACAAACTGAAGGCATGAAAACTAAAAGAGGCAGTGTATTAGTATTCATTAAAGATAAACACACCTCCAGACTGGTTAAACAGTACGATTCCCTGGAGATACTTCAGGTACAATTAACTGTTGGCAGGACACCTATTCAAGTCATTGCCAGCTACAGAACCTCCCTCCATGAATCAGGACACCCACTCTGCCTATTTGGATCTACTTTAGTCTATCAAGGTGCATCCGAACACCATGGTTTTGTGTTACTTTAACTACCCATCCACTGACTGGGTACATTACTCATGCTCAAACTCACTTGCCCAAAGGTTCCTTGACTTCATTAATGCCAATGCTCTTGACCAGCTGGTTGACACCCCTCCAGGGGGTGCCAACATCCTGGATCTGGTGCTTACCAATATGGGGGGCCACTGTAGCACCCCCACTGTGAAGTCTTACCTGATGAGATCTGACCATAGATCAGTCTCAAAGCAAGTCATCACACCTGAATCCCCCCAGCAGCAATTAAACTAAAAAAATGTTTCAAAAGCAGATTATAACCTCTTATAGGATGGTATAAATAGCTTCACTGCACCCCCACCCTCAGATGGAATTGGCAACTATGTAGAGTTCTACACCAATGCTTTATACAAATACCTGTATAACTGCATTGATGTGAGCATACCTGATAGGACCAAAACAAGCTCCTCAAGGACAAGTAAACCTGCCTGGTGGACAACTGTCATTAACAGGCTTTACAGCAAGGTGAAGAAATTTCTGTCTAAGAGTACGAGGAAACAAGTTCTAAACTGGAAACACTCCTTCCTCAGCTTAAACAAACACATAAGATTTCTTGTGAAGGCCTCCAAAAAAAACTACAAATCCAAATTAGCTTCCTCAGATAAGAACAACCATAAGGCATTCATTATTTACATCTGTAACCTAAAAGGAAAGACCCAGATTTGTGCCAAACTGGCAGTTAATTTTACCACATATATTGAGCCTGTGGACATAGCTGACCAGTTGGCTAACAGGTTCTGTAAAAGCTTCACTCCCGTGTCCCCGCCACATGTACCCCATGACATCCCTACCACATCCCTTATCTTGTATCTCTAAAAAGCAGGTCATAAATGCCCTCTCTAAAGGCCAAAAAACACAGCATCTATAGGACCTGATAACATCCCAGGCTGCATCCTATATGGGCTCCAACAAGAATTAGCAATACCACTGGGTACTCTTTTCAATCACAGTTTAAGCACCAGCTTCATCTCAGCTGAATGGAAAATGGCCATTGTTATTCCCTTGCATAAAGGTGGTACTTCCACTGACCCAAGGAACTATAGACCTATTAGCCTGACTAGCCTTACCTGCAAGGCCATGGAGGGAATCATCAGGCCTTATCTGCAAGGCAATGGAGGGAATCATCATGGACCTTATCAAGAAAGATGTAGGTATTCTTCAAACACTTGACCCTACTCAGCTTAGATTTGTCAAAGGAAGACCATGCCTGTTAAACCTGGTGGACTTCTTTGAGACAGTCACCAAGGTCTTGGATGAGAGGAAATGTGTGCATACAGCTTAGCCAAGGCTTCTGACACTATCCCCCACTCAGGTGTCACTGACAAACTCACCCAGCTAGGTATCAACTCTTATATCATTAGATGGGTCACTAACAGGCTCACTGATGGAACAGATGTAGTCAAAATAGGGGAATCCACCTTCATCAGCAGACCTGTAACCAGTGGTGTTCCACAGGGATCAGTCCTGGGATATCTACTTTTTGGAATCTATTTCTCTGAAGTACAATCAAAAACTAAAGGTCTGTGGCTGACAAAGTTTGCTGATGACTGCAAACTGGGAGCAGTCATAGAATCTCCAAATGATGTCAACATCCTACAAGAGGGTCTTACACAAACAAATGATTGGTGCCAAAGTCATGGCCTTAAATTCAATGTAAAAAAATAAAGAAGTTACGTCTTACCATAATGTTCCATCGGTGTTGTCGATCTTCATCTATTTTTGACTTGTGGGTTACAGTTCCAATCCTCCGAACCCTCCGGCTGTTATATAGCTCACGTGAGCCAAACAATCTCTTGAGCTGCAAGTCTACCCACAATGTTCCTCTCCTCATTACCCCGGATTGAGTTTGCTATCATGCAGAGAAATACTCGATACTATAAGTCAGAAACCTTGTCCAAAGTTTCCCCAGCTATAAGAACCCAGGACAGGATGTCACTCCACCAAAAGTCTAAAGGAGAGGGCAGGCAGGAGGGATGCAACAGATGAAGATCGACAATACAGATGGTAAGACACAACTTCTTTATCTGATGTCAATTTTCATCTATTCTTGACTCATGGGGCAGAGTCTCCAGCTACCTTAGATCCTGGGTGGCCCCTATGGACGAATATTCCACAGAACTATAGAACCAAAGGATGCTCTCCCCCTGGAGACCATATCCAGTTTGTAATGAGTAATAAAAGTATGTGGATTAGTCCACGTTGCAGCTGTGCAAATTTCTGACATGGAAGCTTTGGAATGAAAAACAGATGAACTTGCCATAGATCTGGTAGAATGTGCTTTGACTCACATAGGGAGCTTCATCTTAATTTTCATGTAAATGAAGGAAATACAATCCCTTAACCACTTGGACAGAGTCACCTTAGATACCGGTTTGCCCAAAGTTGCACTACCAAAGTATACAAATAACTGTTCTGATCATCTAAATTGTTTAGTTCTACCTAGATAGAAATGTAATTGTGTACATCCAGAAGGTGCAGGCAGTACTCGCCTTTATTTGAAAAATCTGGGAAGAATACAGGCAAGTCTACGGACTGATTGATATTGGTCTCTGATATCACTTTAGGAAGGAAAGTTGGGTTCATTCCGAGTGACACACTGTCTTTATGGAAAACTAAATATGGAGCTTTAGAACATAAAGCCTGTAATTCAGAGACTCGCCTTGCCGAAGTGACAGCTATGAGAAGTAATATCTTCCAAGAAAGGAATTTTAAATCAGTCACTGCAGGTTCAAACGGAGATGAAGTGATTGCAACACAAGGGTCAGGTCCCATGGTGGAAGAGGGTTTTTGAAAGGGGGCTTCAAGCAGATTGCGCCTTTAAGAAAAACCTTACAAAGTCTGCCAGAAGTTAAGGATGGACTCCCAATAAAGTTATGGAAATTTGAAAGAGCTGGTAAAATAACCCTGACTGCAGAAGCTCCTTTACTAAAGATGGCAGGTAGAAACTCCAGAATTTTTTTCTACTGGCACTGAAAAGGGATCCAGACCATTGTCAGAAGCCCAAACAGAAAATCTCTTCCATTTACTAAGGTAGAGACCCCTGTTGGATTGTTTATGGGAAGCCAACATAATGTGTCATATGTGGGAAGGAATGCCATTATGCCTGGTGACTAATGGAATTGGAGAAATCAAGCAGTTAGCTAGAGAGTCTGAAGACTGGGATGCACTAGTCCCTGGGGGTGGGACAAGAGTCCATGGGAGGTGTTGTAGATGAGGCCAGAGGAAGGGAAACCATATCTGTTGAGGCCAGTAAAGAGCAATGAGGATCACTGAGGGGGAATTAGGGCAAAGTAGCTTCTGCACTTGTTCAGGGTTGAAGCAAACAGGTCTCAGCAAGGCTGGCCCCAGTGAAGAAAAACCTCTTTCGCTATCTGGAGTTCAGAGACCACTCATGAGGCATGAGGATGCATCTGCTTAGTTTGTCCACAATTGCGTTTGAACTCCCTGGGATGTGTGTTGCTATCACAAGGCAGTTGGAAGTTACAGCCCATTGCCACACTCGAAGGGCTTCTTGACACAATGGGTAGGACTTGGTTTCCTCCTGTTTGTTGATGTACATGACTACAGACATGTCCGACTGAATAGCTATCATCCCTTGAGGTAAGGCAGAGTGAAATGCTTGCAACACCAGAAGCACTGCCCTTAACTCTAGAACACTGATCTGCAGATTGGCCTCGAAGGCAGATCAAGTGCATTGGACTGCCTTCCCGAGATAATACCCCTCCCCCCATCTGGGAACCACCCATGGTCACTATGGCCTTGGGCTGAGGGTGAATAAATGGGTGGCCTAGAAGAATCTCCTTTAAGTGCATCCACCAAGATAGGTCATTCTTGCCTCGAGTGGATATAAAAATTAAATGGTTCATGGGGTGGGTTAGAATAGTCCAATGGCTTCCAAGTAACCACTGGAGAAGTCTCATGTGAAATCTTGCCAATGGAACCAATGTGATTGTTGCTGTCATGAAGCCCAACGCCTGCAGAATTTGATAAGCAAGGATTTTGTTTGAGCGAAGAAGAGGGAGGACCCATGACTGAATTTTCTGTAACGTATGTAGTGGAAGTGATGCTATGCCAGAAACAGTGTTGAGGCGAGCTCTGATAAATTCCATGTCCTGAGAAGGGGTTAGCTGAGACTTTGTAGGATTGACCGTGAAGCCCAACTGAAGGGCTAGTTTCAAAATGTAGTCTATAGCTTGCAAAAGTAGATGTCTGGTGGGAGCGGTCAGGAGCCAGTCATCTAAGCAAGGAAACACTCTGAATCCGTGCAGCCTCAGATGTGCTGGGACTGCTGCCATACATTTAGTGAACACCCTGGAGGCTATGGTGAAACCAAAGGGCATCACTCTGAATTGGAAATGACTGGCTCCCATTCGGAAGCAGAGAAACTTTCTCAAGCATTTGTCCACCTTTATGTGGTAACAAACGTCTTGAAAGTCAATACAGCACATACAATCATCTTTCTCTAAAAAGGGGAGAATTGACCATCTGGAATTTTGCTTGTTGGAAGAATTTGTTTAGAATACTGAGATCCAAAATTAGTCTCCAGTCCCCCGTTTTCTTTGACACTAAAAATAATCTTGAGTAAAACCTGGATCCTAGTTGGTCTGGTGGGACTTATAGGATGACACTTTTTTTCTAGCAGCTTTTGTATCTCTATTGCTGCTTGAACTCTCTGACTGGGTGGAACTTCAAAGAGTCTTGTTGGGGTTCTCGGATAAAAGGTGAAAGGGATTAGATAACATCTGGAAATGATCCTTAGCACCCAGGCATCGGAGGTTATGCGTCACCAGGCATTTGGGTGCAAGAAAAATCATCCCAGACTGCTTCCAGAGGTAAGCAATTGGGCCCCCTTTCAGAAGCTCTGATGGGGTTGACCAGAGAACGATTCCCTGGAACTCTGATTCTGTGGACCACCCCTGGCTCTGGGATGGTATCTTCCACTATAACTCCCCCGCCCCGAAGGGAGTCCGAACCATGTATTCCTGGAAAGGCTTCTGGGATTTCTTGAACCACATCATACCACTCCTTTGATTCCTGGAATAGGATCATTGAGGAGTGGAAAAAAGTATAACCACAGCAGATAAAGTCTTTCCATCCTTTTCACACCCGGAGAGAGTTTCCTTTATTTTGGGACCAAATAAAAAAGATCCGTCAAAGGTTCTGCAAACTCGCACAGACGCATCCAAGCATGTCTGTGAATAGAAATGCCTGAAGCTGCTGAACTGGTCATCCCTTCGGCTGCATGAGCAATGAGCATCATGGACGAGTTTGAGATAGACTCCGGGTACCTAGCTGGGAGGCCACTTTTTTCTTGGCCCCCCTCAGTGACCGCTCCCATTATCTGACAGCTCCTTGACCAGATCCCTGTGAAGTCTTGTGAAATGTGCCAAAAAGGTCAAGGACCTGATGGAGAAGGTCAATGATGCATAGACCCGCTTCCCAAATCTGTCCGTCACCCTGGACTCTCGTTTCGGGGGATGGACTGTAGAACTTTCCTCAGGTAGTTCTTTTTTGATGGCGGCTGCTACCACCATGGCATCTACTACTAAAGCCCTTAGCCCAATGTGGTTGGTCTTCTGGAGTAGTAAGGATTTTGTCAGGTCTCTGGGGGACTGGTTCCAAAGAGTTAGGAGCCTTCCAAAGCCCACTGAGTAATTAGTTTAATTAAATCAGCAGGCGGAGTCACGCAGAAGATAGATGGGAGTGCACCAAAATCCTGCAAGTACACAGATTCCTCTGAAGATGGGTTTTTAGACTTCCAATCACTCCTCTGTTTTAGGATCTCCAGAATCTCTCCAAAGGAGACATCTTCTGGGGGTGACAGTGGGGAACCCTTCCCTTCATCAAAATCCATGTCCTCTGTGACAGATTCTTTAGGAGAATCAAGGTGTTTCCTCTTATACAATCTTTTCTGAGAGGGCTCCTCTGTGGGAACATCTGAGGAGGATTCAGAAGAGGAAGTGCCTTTAGAAGGCAATTCTTGCGACCGTGGTGCATGCTGTCCAGGGGTACAGGTTGGTTTCCTTAGGAGAATCAAGATGTTTCTTCTTACAAAATCTTTTCTGTGGGGGCTCCTCTGTGGGAACCTCTGAGACTCAGAAGGAGTGCCTTTAGAAGGCAATTCTTGCAACCGTGGTGCATGCTGTCCAGGGGTACAGGTTGGTGGCCGAACTGAAAAACCCGGGGTCAAGCAGAAAGACTCCAATAACCCAGGAGCCATCTGAAACAAAGCAGTGGCTAAAGCTCTTTCCATAGCCTGAAAGGCAGGGCCTCCTGATGGGAGCCTGGAACTGAGACAGACAAACTCGAAACTGAGGTTACACCCTGCCCCAAGAGTCCTACTTGACAGACCGGAACTAAGGACAGGTCCTCTTGCCAGCGCAGCCAGAAGAGATAAAGTTGGCTCCACAGAAAAACTTGGGGCCGGCTCGAATCCCCCTGGCCCAACGGTGAAAACATGTCACCGAGAAAGCCAGAGCTAGACTCAGTGCCGAAGACAGAACTGTTGTCTGCACCGAAGATATCTGTACCTGAGATGTTAAAGTCGAGAGTTCTAAAGCCTACATCGAGATTAGAAGAGGAGAATAAGTACGGATGGACAGAGAAAACCCCTCTGCACCAGGAGGGAGAGGGGCTTGAGAAGAGGATGAGAGACCCTGGGCTGTCAAGATCTGATTCACCAACCTAGCAATATCAACCGCAGAAAGACTTCTGGTGGAATGGGTGGATAATTCAGAAGGAGAATCGGGTCTCTCTAGGAATGGACTAGGGAACTGACCATGGAACAAAACTGGAGAACAGATAGACCTGGGTTCTGTAGACACCACTAATTTTGGCACTGTTAGCTGTACTGAGGGGGGAATAGGCACAGAAATGGTAGAAGTGACAGTTGGCACCGGTATCGGGGCCATGGTCAAAGTCAGAGCCTTGTTAGTTGAACTTGGAACAGTTATCATAGTCGGTGTAGAAGGCATCGGTGCGTTTTTTTGGTGTCGGAGATCTAGACTGCTCCGAGAGCCTTGGAACCTTAACTTTCAGCTCAGAAGGTGAACCTTCAGAAGTGTGTTTATGTTTTTTGACAATCTGTGCCGATGGAGACATCGGCACTGAATGGGAGGATTTTGATCCAGAGGCTGGATGTGGCTGGTTGGCCTTGGACAAGGCTTCTTCAAAAGGGGCTTTTAGAAGCCCTTTGAGAATCAGTTTATTCTTCCTCTCTGCCAGAGTTCTATTACTGAAATCTTGGCAGAGTTCTATTACTGAAATCTTGGCAGATTGAACAGTCTATACTCAAATGGGGAACACCCAAACAGTAAACGCAGGATTCGTGGTTGTCAGAGTTTGGCATTTTTCTACTGGACTCTACACATTGTTTAAACCCTGTAGTGGATCTTTTCTGCTTTTCTGCCATATTGCTGACAAAAGATAAAGGAAGAAAGCTTTAGTATATAGGATTTCACTCACATAAAAGGAAAAGGGAAAATCTACCAACAATGGTAGAAAGGCTACCAATGGTAGGAAAGGGAAAGACTACCATCATGGTAGAGGGAGAATTTACCAGCAGTAATGGAAAAAAATACAGCACATGCTACAGGTAGACCAAGTATTAAAAGACAGAAAGACTTTAGATGAATAGGAAGAGTAAGGATATATGAAAATATACTTAGCTACAAAAGAACTGGCTGATGCGTCTTGTCGTAAGAGAGGCAAACAACATTTGAGGTAATGAGGAGTGGGGAGTTGTGGGTAGACTTGGAGCTCAAGAGATTATATAACAGCCGGATCGGTTCCAAGGATGGGAAAGGTAACCCAAGAGTCAAGAATAGACAAAGACTGACATCAGATATATTATTATCCCTTTTGGTGAGATCAATATTCTTGCTAACTACTACATCAATAGCAACACCCTAAGGACACAAACAGTGGTGAGAGACCTGGGCACATAAGTTGACAGTAAACTTACTTTTGATCACCATGTCTCCACAGTGGTAAGAAGGGCATTCTATTCTGCTCATCTTATAAGTAAGAGCATTGCCTCCAGAAAAAAAGTTATAGCCTCCCTGTACTCTTCCCTCATCAGGCCAATAATTGAGCACAATGCCCCTTTTGGTATGTACCTTTCCAAGCACCTGCAGCAATTGGAGAAACCACAAAGGTTCCTCACAAGGAAAATTCATGGTCTTCAGCATCTGTCCTATGTGGTTTGTCTGAAATCACTGTCACTTTATTCTGTTTCATACAGACTACTCAGAGGTGATCTCTGCCTTGCATATAAGGCAATCTCTGGCCCTGCAAGTCAAATTGCACACAGGTTACTTGTTCTAAAGACCTTAACCTGGTATGTGATATTAACAGAACCTGCTGGAGGTACAGACTTTTCTCCCAGAGTTTACCACACCTTTGGAAAAGTCTTCCACTTTATGTCAAACAGAGCACCTAATTGGCTTTCTTCAAATGCAATCTGGACAAATGGATGGGTAACCGTAAATTCACCTTTGGGGTTATACCTGTGCCCCTCTTAGATATGGACATTAGATGCTGATGGTGGAAATAAGAGCAGAACTTGTCAAGGCTTGTAAGGGCCCTATGGCAATTAGCCTAGTAACATTCTATGATCCTATGATCTGTATTTCCACGTATTATTGTTCTCTAATTTTATATTTTACTTACATCTTTTTTCCATGTAAACTTACTCTAGCACTGAGCCCTTCATCCGATATTCTGTTCATTTAATATTTTAGAAAAAAATAATTTCTCACTTCCAGTCATCTCTGTATAATATTCATAACCTAATCCATCTGTTCCTGGTGGCGATTCTTCCCTTCTTTATTTTGTTTCTTCAATTTTCTCATAATAATCTTATTTTTTAAAGAATTCTTAACATTTTCTTTTTTTTTTACAAGCCATACTTCTTGTACTACTTCCACTTCATACAGTCTACGAACAAATTGTTCCACAGTTTCCATTACTTCTTTTAATATACATTTCCTTTAAACTTTGTATTCATTATTCCTTCTATTATGTTGGCTATTTCCCCACAATTGAGAAACTTCCTCTTTTTTTTCTTAAAAAAGGATCTTTGTCTAAACAATACATTAACTATTCTCCAGTTTTTCATATAGCCCTTTATTTATTTTTCAGTACACTGTTCTGTTTAATGTCTTCCTAAAATTGCATTACATATTCTGTTATTCATTTGCTTCACACTTTTTTTTATGATCAAAATATTTTATTACATTTTTCTTTATAGACTTATACCAATTTGTCCAGTTTTCATAATGTACTCTCATTGTCAAATGTAGTTTCCATAAAATCTTATGTTCCATTTTCATCTCATCTGTTTTAGCCCCTCTCCAATCTTTTTTTCCTTCCCTTTTTATTTATCTGTCATTCTTAGTTGGCTCATACTGTTGTGCGATTTGAAAAAGTCCTCATTTTATATATCTATTCTGTTTTATCCAATTTTCACACCTCTATGTCTTATACCTTCTCTTATTAATTTAACATCTTGTGTTATTCTTCCCCTTCATCTTTCACAAACTGCAGTAAAAATCTCTCATAATAACTGACAGAGTAAAATTTTAGTCATGAAAATTAGAAGAAAGAAGAACTTCAGGGAATGACATGATAAGTACTGCTATCCTCAGCTTTTGGGTTAAGACTACTGGGCATATATTACAGAACACAAGTAGAAAAGACAAAATGAGAATTTAAAAAGGAAAGGGTTTGGAGAAGTGAAGTATTTGCAACAAAAATGTGTACTTTATTTAGAAATGAAAGTTTAGTGAACTTCTGTAAAGAGCACTGGTAAAACATTTTTGTGTTTTCTATTTTTATGCAAGTTCAGTTTACCTTTTCCACATGACATTTAGAAACTAGGCTGAATGTTTTCCGACACTGCTATATTCAAAGTTAAACATGTAGACAAAAAAAAAAAGTGTTAGATCTCAGGATGAAGTATAACTGGGGATACCAGAGTTATCTGCAATTTTAGATGATAATAAAATGGAAGCGGTAAAATGGAAGTGAGATGATATCCTGTTTAACTCACAGCAGTCGTGAAAACAGACTGGTCACAACAGTATTTAGTAGCACCGCATTAAACTTAATATGTTGCTACAAGCATAACCCATCTCACTCAGTAGCACCACAGAGAGCAGATACTAAGTTTTAAAACCTCTCTTTATCATGCTCAATGTTTTTTAAATTATAGTCTCCTTAACTGACTTACAGTTATCAGTATCGTAAGTACTCCAATACAAAAAAGTGAATGAATAGTTGTTTAAGGAGTAATTATTCAGCGACTTTACGGAAGATATAACTAACACCACTGTAAATGACAGGCTTCAATTTACTTTCTTCCAGTACAGAAAAAGCAGCAAAACTTACCTAGTGACTAAAAGTACACGAAAATGAATTAAATTTAATTGACTTCTGGTGAAACAAGAATCGATAATAATGGAAGTAATGTTGCTTTTTAGAGGGCATATGCCAAAAGGCACAGTAGGAGCAGTAGCAGGAGGAGGCAGGCATTATTTAATGCAGGTGGGCCTTCACTCACTTAAAATCAGGACAAATGTGACTACATCAGTGAGTAAAAGTCAGTTTGCTATATTTTCGGTTACAAATGCCCCCCCCCCCCCCCAAAAAAAAAAAAGCTCAGGCAATATACACTTCGGATCATGGCATACAATATAAGGGGTGATCACTCTGTTTTTAGTTGCTTTCTCCCTCCATGCTTCAACTGTTCTTCTACCAGTCCTGAGCCCACTTACTCCTCCATTGCTCTGGAGTGCCCAGCACGGGAATGAGTGGTGACCAGTACAGCGGTCACATAAGGAACCATACATGTAGTCTGTGCACCTGCCTGCATCACCTGCAAGCAGTGAAAGCACTTCTAAAGGTCTTAACTCCATCCCTGGGTGGATGATGTGGGCATCTGCTTCACTGTGAGATTCTACAATGCCCCTCCATTATCTTGTATGTTCTCACATAAGCTGAGTGATGATATCACTAGCTTGGTAGCACCAAGTTTATGCCCCCTCATCTTTGTGTCTTTTCTCTGGCTGCAAGTGTCAGCTTGCTGGCAGAACAGCAGGCCTGGACCTCTTCCCTTAGGATGGGTGAGCTGGCATAATTTGCTCACACTAATCCTTATATGGCTCTTCCACCAGCCTTGTCACTACACAAACCTGAGTTGGCTGGGTCACAGTCAAGGCTCTATCTCTGTCTTTTCCATGGAGCCAGGCATCATTCTATTATTTTTCAACAATTAAACTTGTACTGTTGTAGTGGACATTTACACCATTTTCCAAAAATTATTTGTTTTCCAAATCTGAAGCAAAAGAAAACATTCAGTGTTTCAGGATTCTGTGTATGTAGAAAGCTAAGAGCCACTTTTTAATATTCTGGAAAATCAAACAATGAGCAAGTTCTGGTTTCAAAATGTTTTAGCTTTTTGGTCTTCATTTATCTGTCTTGAAAGGTTGATGCTGGTTACTGAACTTTAATTTCTGACCACAAGAGGCTACAATGTTAACACTTGTTATTAGAAACTACTTGAGAATTTAAAGACAACTTCTTATCTGTTAACCACTTTGGACTTCTTTCCTCTTAGGTAAAGAAGACAGAGGTTCTCAGGTACACGTCAATCTGGGTTGAAGACATACATATTCCTGCAGTCATATAAAAAGAGTTATGTACTTACCATAACTTGGAATCTGTGCTATCCAGTGTCATTTTTCATCTCGGATGGGTCTAGGATCTAACGTCGGATCTGAGCCACACTAAGAGGGCAGCTCCTGAGTTCAAGCTCCTCCCCTTCCCAAGATCCCTTGCTACCCACAACCCTCAGATCGAGTTTGCTGGATAGAAGAAAGGAAGCACTGAAGACTGCCTATAAATATGGAAAAATCAAGAGAAACATCCCTCTGTAACTCCCAAACCACCAGGAGAAGGGGGAAGGAGGGTTGAAACATGATGAATGATGCACAGATTCCAAGTTATGGTAAGTACATAACTCTTTATCTGATAACAGTGTCATTACTGATCACAATTGGGCCAGGGTCCCCAGCTACTATGAACTCTGGGAGGCCTCAGGGAAGGACATGCTGGAGCACAGAGGAACCAAAGGAAGCCCTGCTCCTAGACACCAAGTCCACTTTATAATGCATAACAAAGGTATGGGGGTTAGACCAAGTAGTAGCAACAGCGCAAATCTCATCGAAAGAAAGCTTCGACAAAAAGGCAGATGTGGTGACTGACCTAGTAGAGTAAGCTTTAAATGGTCTGGAAAGCTCCAGGTGTCTGCTTTCATAAATGTAGGAAATACAACTGGCAATCCAACGAGAAACAGAAACCTTGGAAGCTGGTTGACCTTTGTAAGTCTAAGATAAAGCAACAAAGGGTTGATCAGACTTCCGAAATTTTTCAGCTCTCGAGTTAAAACGTAACTCTCTATGGATATCCAGACAATACAACTTATATTCCCCTTGACTGGAAAATTGGGGAAGAACACAGGAAGTTGAATAGATTAGTTAAGATTCGCCTCCTAGGCTACTTTGGGGACAAAAGAAGGACTGATCCTGACAAACACCCTTATCCTGACAAGACACTCTATCCATAAGGATAGGGTGTCTGTCAGGATTGATCCTTATAGAAAAATCATGAAGGGGGGGCTTGATGCACAGAGACTGCAACTCAGAAACTCTCCTAGCCGAAGTAACAGCCACCAAAAAGGCCATCTTCCAGGACAGGAATTTGAGATCACAGGACAACGCAGGCTCAAAGGGCTTCTGTGTGAAAGACTGCAGCACCAAAGTGACCTCAGTGAGATCCCATGGAGGGGAGTAGTCTTTGACAGAGGGTTTGAGTAAAAAGATCCCTTTGAGAAAGGCTTTGCAAAGCTTAGAAGAAAAGGTAGGGTCTTTCATTCCAATGGAAGTTAGAGATAGCCACCAACTGGAGTTTAATTGTAGAAAAACTGGCCCCTTGATGAAAAAGCAAGGCCAAAACAACAAAATGTCAGGGATAGAAGCTGAAAAGGGATCTAGATTGCATTAGCCCAAACAGAAAATCTCTTCCATTTGCTGGAATACATCTTCTTGGTAGATGGGTTCTGAGAGGCCAAAATAATGCTCTTACCCTGAGAGGGGAGCCTGGGAAAGGATCACTGGAATTGGAGGAACCAAGATGTCAGATGAAGAGACTGGAGACTGGGAAGAGGAAGCCCCCACAGATGGGAAAAGAGAATGGGATCTAATATCCAAGGTGGATATTTCAGATGAGACCAAAGAAGGGAAAACCATGCCTGACGAGGCCAGAAGGGGGCAATGAGGATGAGAGGAGTCTTCAGGTGATGGGCTTTCTGTAAAAATTTGTGAAAGAGGAGAGTTGGGGGGTAGGCGTATAGAGGTCCCAACGTTCAATCGTGTACCAGAGTGTCCCTGGGTGACTCCCCCCACTGGGTGGATCAGGGCAAAGTAGTTGCTGCATTTATGGTTGTCTGGAGAGGCAAAAGGTTCACAGCAAGGAAGACCCCAGTGGTCGAATATCCTACGTTCCACTGACGGATTCAAGGACCACTCATGAGGACTCAGGATAGATCTGCTCACTTTGTCGGCTAACATGTTGGAACTGCCGGGAATATGCGTTGCACGAAGAAAGTGCCTGGAAGACATTGTCCATTCCCACACTTTTAAGGCCTCTCTGCACAGGGGTTAAAGACCATGTTCCCACCCTGCTTGTTGATGTTCCAGACCACTGCCATGTTGTCTGACTGAACTGCAACTGTCCCAAGAGGGAGACAGTCCTGGAAGGTTTGCAAAGTTAGAAGGACTGTTCTCATCTCCAGGATATTTATGTGTAATTTGGGCTCTAAGGGGGACCACGTGCCTTGAACTGTCCTTTCCCGATAATGCCCCCCCCACCCCAACAAGGAGGCGTCTGTGGTCACTGTGGTCTGGGATTGGGGAAGACAGAAGGGTCTGCCTAGAAGGAATTCCTGAGCTTGGAGCAACCAAGTGATGTGACTTCTGCATACCTGAGAAATTCTGACGGATCGCCGCCACCATTGAACCTATCACTTCAAGATCAAGTGGATCGTGGGACATTCCAGATCCAACAACTTAAGGACCTAGTCCCGAATCATCTGGACTCTACGTAGGGGATGCACTGCAGTGTCTGACACTGTGTCCAGAAGGAGCCCGATAAACTCCAGGTTCTGACATGGGGCAAGATAGGATTTGGGCAGGTTGACTGTCAAGCCTAGATCCTGAAAGAGACTGAGAGCGTAATCTGTGGCCAGTGTGAGTTGATGCCTTGTGGGGGCTGTGAAGAGCCAATTGTCTAGGTACAAGAAGTCCAGGAAACCTTGCAGTTGGAGATGAGCTGCTACCATGCTATGCATTTGGTAAACACCCGGGCGGCTGCTACCATGCTATGCGCATTTGGTAAACACCCAGGTGGCTGTAGTGAGACCAAAAGGCAGGGCTCTGAACTGATAATGACTGGCTCCCAGTCGAAAGTGCAGGTATCTCCTGCATCATCTCTCGATCTTGATGTGATAGTATGCATCCTTGAGATCCACTGAACACATCCAATCATCCTTGCACAGAAGAGGCAGAATGGACTGACCAATGACCATCTGGAACTTCGACTTCTTGACAGACAAACTGGCACACTGAGGTCCAGAATGGGAGGTAGGTTCCCAGTTTTCTTGGGCACTGAAAAGAAGCAAGAGTAAGCTCCGAACCCTCGCTGTCCAGTCAGGACCTCCCGGATGGCTCATGTTTGAACATTGAGAAGGGCCAACTCCCTCTGGTGGGGTGGAACGTCCGGGAGAGAAGTTTGAGCTGGAGGAGGCTGAAAAAAAGGAGTGAAGTAACCCCTGGAAACTATGTTTAATACCCACTGAACTAAGGTGATACTTGTCCAGGCTAGTGGGTGGAGGGAGAGGCGATCCCCGACTGCCTCCAGACCAGGGACAGCTGGGCAGCACTTCAGCAGCGCTGAGGGCTCTGAGAAGAGTACCCAGGAGCTGTGGTTTTGCCCTTCTGCCTCTGTGGCAGCGTCTGCTGTAAAACTCCCTTCCCTGGCTGGAGGAAGGGGATTCCTGTGGAGCATCCTGGAAGGAAGACTGAGACCTGCGGAACCACAGTTGTTTACTACTCCCTCTGATTTATGGAAAAGGATCTTTGGGGAGTAGAGAACTTTATCTCGACCATGGACAATCTCTTTCCCCTCCTGCTTGCTATATCTCGACCGCAGACAGAGTCTTTCCCTCCTGCTTGCTATGGGTTAAAGTTTCTTTGACCAAAGGGCCAAACAGAGTTGACCCGTCGAAAGGGGAGTTAGTGAATGACACCTTGAATGGTTCTGCAAAACCACAAAGGTGAAGCCAGGCATGACGCCTAATGGAAACGCCAGTGCCCACTGCTCAAGAGGTGGCCACCACCACATTAGAGATCAACCTCATCAAGACATTAGCTACAGAAGTCAGAGTAGACAGCTTCAGAGAGACCAATTTGAGACTCTCCAGAGGCAGCAACTCAAAAAGGGAAGTGGAGAGTTCCAATAGCAAGTCCCTTTGCAGCTGGGTAAAGGGTGTCATGCACAGTTGGTTGCTTTCAGTCTGAACGTAGCGGAGGCAAACACTCGCTTCCCAAAACGATCACTTGCCTGAGACTCCCTGTTTGGTGGATGGATCGTGGAGCTCTGTTCAGCAAGCTCCTTTTTTGTAGCTGTGGCCACCACGATAGCATCAATGGGGAATGCCCTTGCTCCAAAAGGGTTTGTCTTTTAGTGGGACTTAGGGCATGGAAGGAGCTGGACATAGTGGAACCTGTTCCTGTTGGATAGGAGCTGGACAAGCCCACTGACAGGAGGAGACACCCAGGTAGAAGATGGTCCTATTCCGAAGGCCTTCAAGAACATGGATTCCTCTGAAGACGGGGGCTGGGGAAAACCAACCGCCTCACTGCTTAAGGATCTCAAGGATGTCTCCAAAGGATACTTCCTTGGACAGACGTCTGGGGGACCAGTCTCCTTCCTCTAAATCAGTATCATCCGTGAGGGATTCTCTAGGAGAGTCCACGTGTCTCCTCTTGCACGTCCTCTTCCGAGGTGACTCCTCCACGGTGGGCTCTGGTGAGAACTCAGAAGAGGTAGGGACCCTGAGTAGGGTAATGCCTGTCTGAAGGTACTCATGGGAGGGCTGACCCTGGAAGGATGATGAGGTCTCACCAGCCAATGACGATCGGTGCTGGGGAGGACCTAGAACAGAAGGAGAGGCAACTGCCCAGCCGGAGATGGTCCTCTCTATCGCCCAGAAGGTGGACAGGATGGAAGAAGCCCCCCTCCTTCCCAACGCCCACAGCTGACTGGGACGGATTGGGTGACCACAACGCAGCACAGATGTCTCCATATATCGGCCCTGAGCTGTCCAGCACAGAGGCCTCCAGAGGGAGGGAATGGTGTGAAAGCTCTGGGCCCGACCCTACTCCTCAGAAACCCATACCAACCTCACGGGGCCAAGGCACAGCCAGCTCAGAGGGAAGAAATGCCTGACACCATCAGCCTCTCACTACAAATGCCCTGATCCTGAAGGTCCAAAGCTGGATGGGTCAGCCGAGGAGAGATGAGTCCCGTGGATGGAGAGGATCCCCTAGGTAAGTCAGCAGGGGATGCAATAAGCCCAACTTGATTTGGGTCTTGAGAAAGCTCCTCATCATCCTAGCCATGTCTGAGGGGAGCAGACTCCTGGTGGATCAGGAAAAGACTGAGGAATGGCCTGGCCTGACCTAGCTGACTGTCTGTGGTCTCGAGAGGGAGACTTACTCGGATTTGATGTTCTACGTCTGGTGGGGGAGCTCTCAACAACAATCGCATCCTACAAAACAGTCAGATCCGAGGGTCTGTTTGGATCAGAGGAAACAGATGGCACCATACACTGATCCAATGAGTCCTGGGGTTGAATCCGGCACAAATGTTACATTCAACCTTCAGATGTGGTGCTCCCAGACAATAAACACACTCCTCACGTGTCGGAATGGTGCATTTTCTGACCGCACATGGAGCACCTTTTAAACCCAGTGGGCTTCTCTGACATCACGTACACACCAAACACCCACCACCCGCACACTAGACAACAAAAGGTGGTGGGGGAACAAGGTAGAAAAGGTAAAATGGCTAAAAAAGAACACCACCCAAGGGAACCGGGAAGAAAAAGGGCGGGAACCCAGAGAAAGGACTAAAAAGATAGTTTAAAACACTACCGGTAGGGGAGGAAACTATCCAGAAGAGAGTGAGGAAGATAGGTTAGACAGGAGAGGAAAAACCCTAGAAAAAAAAAAAGAGAGAAAAGGTACTTATCTGAAATTGAAGGCTTGAGCTGCAGGAAGCACATCCAAATGAAATTGAGACAAAGATTTGAGGGTAGTGGGTAGTAAGGAATCTTGGGAAGGGGAGGAGCTTGAGCTCAGGAGCTGTCCTCTTAGTTGCCGGCTCGGATCAGATGTCAGATCCTAAACCCATCCGTGATCAATGACACGGATAGCATCAGATCTTGCATTTAATTGTGGTATTGAATGTATAGTGCCATGCTTAAGCAGCTTAAATATCAGAAAATCAAATAATGAGCACTAGTTTCAAACTGTTTTAACTTCTCTGTCTAGATAAACCAATCTTCACATCAGTAATATAATGGCATGACTGGCATTCAATGATATATATTCTGCATTTAGGATTACACACATGAAAAAAGTTTATAGTCTTACTCCTATGTACATGTTACCCCTTACTGCACTGACTCATATGCTATATCTAGTAGTGGTCTCTACAATCACTTGTACATTAATCCCACCAAAACTCTAAGGCATGCTGGAGCTTCTGGACTAAGCTTAGTATTACTTGGTTTCAGGAGTATGTTGCTAAAGCTGGAGTGAAGATGACCTGTAAAAGGCAAATACAGTTACCTTCTGAAATAAACTTGTCACACTATCACTGTTTAAAATACTGACTACATAACTCTAAACCTTTTAGTGCAAGAAATCTGGACAAAGACTAATAGGCCTAAAAATATGGACAGATTTTAAATATTGTAATAAACTTAGAAAGCAGCTAGAATAATGGGATTTGTGGTAGCATGCATTTTCTGAAAGATATGAAGTATGACACTGTGTCATTATTTATTGACTTCAATCTTCAATGCTTTCCAGAAAACCACAAATTTTACAAGGAAAAGCCCAAAAATATGAGGAAAAATCCGGATATTTGAGAGGTATGGCTGACTAGCATTAATACTAAAGTTTAATTTATTTTCTTTATTCTATTTATGCCTATGATGACATAATTGTGGAAAATTTAGATTCTGTTCAAAAATGAGGTAAAGCATAACAGCTTCCAAACGGTATCATACAACATTTATTAAATAACACCTGAGTTAGCAGAAATATATTTTTTCCAATTGCTAACTAAAAAAATTCAAAGTGCTAGTTACCAAAGTCTGTTTACACAAATGACAAAAGAGATTTTAAAAATGGCATGCATCAGTTTAAGTCTTAATGAAACACCTTTGCATAATATACTGATCTGATTATTACTGCATGAATTACCATTTGCAGAGCTCAGAAGAGGAGTTAGGAAAACTGTGTACTAAAAACAAAGTCAGTACAGAAACAAAATATGATGCAATATACAAGAGACTGATAAGAGTACAATCAAAGAGAAATGGATAGGGGAATTTTGGTCAAATTTAAAACAGAACCTGTAGTTAAAAAATGGATAATTAGTACAGCATATAAAACACTGAATGATAACTATACAAATTAATCAGAGGACATTAGAAAAGACTGGGAAGAGAGACTGGAAAGGCAATTAAAGGAATAATTGGAGGACAAACAGTATGGCTCTCAAGTATGCAAAAAGTCCAGAATATAGAGTACTTTTTGCCAGTAAGTGCCTCCACAGGTATTCAGAGAATGTTTCCTCAGGTAAATGGCAAATGCTGGAGGTGTGACAGGAAAGAGAGGTAACTGGAAACCTGTTTTCTGGAGCGTAACGAGTAGACAGATTATACTGACTTGGTTCAAGGAGTTCAATACAATACTCCATTCAGGTATTGACAAAGTCTCAGAACCAGGCATAAATACCTACATAACTCGCTGGATTGCTGGTTGGCTCACAGATACGACCCAAGAAGTCAGGATTGATGAGACCACTTCTACCAGGAGACTGGTCACCGCGGAGAACCCCAGAGTTCTGTGTTGGGCCTGCTCTGGTTTGGATTCTTCTCAGAAGTCCAGGCTAATGTCGAAGGCCTGTGGTTCACCAAGTTTGCAATTTTAAATTGGGAGCTATCATAGATTCCTCCCACAACATCAATATCCTACAAGATGGTTTGACACAAACAAATGATTGGTACCAGGGCCACAGATTAAAACTCAACTCAAAGAAATGCGTTACAGTGTCCTTTGGAAAGTTGTTGACCCAAGATTATTCTGACAAAACACCCCTGAGAGTCTACCCTGTAATTAGGGATTTGGGAACATATGTAGATAGCAATTTGGCCTTCAATCAACAGGTAGCAAAGATGGTAAGAAAATCATTCTACGTCACCCAACTCATAACCAAGGGTATTTATTTCTTTACTTATTTTACATTTGTTTACTGGGAAAGTCTGACTGGGGCAGAGCCCATTTTCAATGGAGGCCTGGGTAGAAATGCTCCAGACGCTTATCTTTGGAATGTGGGAGGAAACTGGAGCACACGGAGGGAACCCACATAAATGTAGAGAGGACATGCACACTCTGCACAGAAGACACCCCAGCCAAGAATCGAACTGGAGAACCTCTTGCTCTGAGATGACAACACTAACCGCTGCATCACTGCGCTACTTGGTATTACATCCATGTCCAAGGCAGTTATAGTACCACTCTCTTCAGCCCTTATCGGACCCATTATCAAATACAAAACTCCCTATGGCATGCACCTAACTAGGCACCTGCAACAGCTGGAATGCCCTCAAAGGTTTCTGATCAGGAAAATCCAGAGTATAAATACCCTGTCCTATAAAAATTGCATTAAGGCCCTCTCTTTACTAAGTCCCCTCCAGGTTACTGAGAGGTGATCTTTGCCTGGTGTACAAGGCATCTTCAGACCCAGATCTGAAGGACCTCTTGCACATATACAAAACAAACAGCACCAGGAACACTAGATGCAAGGATATGAACTTTGCCTGCAACATAAATAAAACATGCTGGAGAGACCGATATGTGCCTCAAAGGATCCCCGCACTGTGGAATAGGCTCCCCATCTATGTGAAGCAGAGTTCATTCCTGACTCCTTACAAGCAAAACCTTGATTACTGGATGGGAAATCGGAAATTAACCCCCCAGTCTGACCCCCATGTTTCTGATGGGCAGAGGCCAACAGTAAGTTAACTAATCCCAAACTTGCATACCCCTCACATAACCCTTAGCTACATCCTTACTAACATATCCCATCATACAGGTATCCAATGTACTGGCTGACATGAGTTGGGCTGCATGGTTCAGTTTATAAAGATTGCTTCTAGCTCACTCACCCCACGCAAGTGAGACAGGGTGCATGGACCAAACCAACTGCATACAAAATCACCAAAAAAGTCCAGCACCAAGGAGCTAGACAAAATTAAGGATTTAATGTGACAAGACCGCACAAAGCAGCATACCGGTTTCGGCAAAACTTACAGCCTTCTTCAGTGCATGGTTGTATTCAGTTTATAAATACCCTGGTGCTCGATAGCCTAGTACAAATGGATGAACCTATGAAACCTATGAATAAAAATTCCTTACAGAGTACTCTTGGAGGAGCAAATGGTTGTAGGTAAGGAAATGATTCTTCTATGATGGGATGGGACAAATGATCTGAACTGCCTAGACATAGTAGGGCCTTACTATGTTTACTGCTACTGGCTGCCCAAAAGAAAAAAAAAAGCAATTACTAGAAAATAGAAATCAAAATCTATACCAGCTGAAGTACTGAATATTTTAAGGGAGATAAAAAAAAAATGGAAGTGTGATCTTTAGAAAGGAGCAAATTACATAGATATACATGTAATTTGTGGAAACAATAGTTGAAGAATAATGTGCAGGAGGAGGAGTGATGTTTAAATTAAGGCAGGAATTCAGCAATATATGTAATGCTGGAGTGAATGACAATTGTTTAAAAGAACAAACATATCAAATGTATAAAGCATGAAAATGATACATGCTAATATAGTTTTTTTTATTAATGTATATGTAGTAATTTAATTAAAGTGTTAAAAAGGAATATGATGTAATATTGAATTATTTTATATTTACTTAAGTTGGTTTTGCAGACATTGACAATGAGTGTATTTACATGGCATATAAAGTCACCAATAACATGACAAATACAAAATAAGTAATCTCTGGTGAAAACTTGGTCTTCAATCATCTCGAGACAGACATCGCTCACAAAGTAACTTTGATATGGGTACTCTGACATTGCCATAATTTGTTACAGGTGAGGAATGCAGAATGACACACAAGCATGTCTTCCCATTAAAACTACTGCAACTCTACTAAAGGGCAGGGAATCACTTCTGTTTTGCAGTCTGATGTCAGCAGGAGCCAGAAATCCAGTAGGTCAGCAGCAAGGACAAACACAGGAGTGGAAAAACATCCAGCTAAAGGAGATCCAATTGCTTCTTTGCCAAATGATGCTTAGTGTTTCAGACCTAGTACAATACACTGAAAATGGTAATTTATGGGCCACATTTGAAAATAAATGGAAACAGATTAAACAGACACCAGATGATATTAAAATGACATCTTGTTTTTTCTCATAGGTCTTAAAACATGAATAAATAAATTATATTTTTCTTCTAGATGTCTGCAGTCACCATATATTTTTGTAGCTCAGCTATCATACCAGTCTAGAAAAAGCAAGGAAAATGAGCACATAACAAGAAAAAACAGGATCCACACACGAAATCCAGCGTTGTTTTTGATTGCCTGTAAAAAGAAAGAAATACATCACAAAGAATTCTTAAAAGCATTTGTCACAACGGAAATCAAAGATGCATGAGTACTCACCATATCAGATCTTAGAGAAGGTCCTCTACAGTGGGTAACAGCCTAGAAATCCTTCCTGAACAGCATCTCTCAGCCCCAATTATTTCAACCTTTAACTCCCATGCTTGCAGGACAAGCTCTATACTGAGTAAATCTGTAGTCTATACTCTCAGTCTCACTGTAACTACAGGTATTTTCATACAAACATTAATCTGATGTATTCCAAAAAAATCTTTTCTCGATCCTCTGAAACAACTCAGACTTCAGAAGGCTTTTTGTAACCGTATGGGGTTACTCTTCTGTTATATTCTTTAAAGTACAGTTTTGTACCTACCATAAATGTAGATGTCCGATAGGTATGCATCTGCAGTCATAACATATGGGTTTGTCCTGCCTCAGGCAGCCCTTCGGTCGGCCAGATTCCAAAGTCTGGGTCTGGCCTTGGCTGATGTAGCACTTTCCTCTGGGGTATAAAAGCATCCATTTTCCTCAGTTTTTCTTGCCCCAGATGCCAGGTGCCCTCTAGGAAGGCTAAATTTGGATAAATGCAATAAAATTCCAAACATTTGCAAAATTATATATATATATACATGTATATACAAACAAATACACCATAATAGATTCCTCCAGCTAGCTAAAAGAGCGGTATGCACCCTAGCAATACCACAGAGGGTAGGAGGAAGGGACTGCAGATGCATACCTATCGGACATCTACATTTATGGTAGGTACAAAACTGTACTATGTCCTTCAAGGATGCATCTGCAGTCATAACATATGGGTAGAATACCATAGCTAATCTGGGGGAGGAGGTACTAAGAAAAAGATGGTGTAGTTAAGATCCCCTGCAGGACTGCAGTAGCAAAGCCTGCTCTGGATCTGGAGTATAAAGGTAGATTGTAATGTTTGGTAAATGTATGCATGGAGCTCCAAGTAGCAGCTTCTAAAATGTCCTTGGTAGCCACCCCTCGAAGGAAGGCTGTAGTGGTGGCCGTGGCCCTTGTGGAATGAGGCCTGATGTTTGCAGGAACTGACTTTCCATGAAAGGAGTAACAAAATCAAATGCAATTTCCTATCTATTTTGAAACTGTCTGTTTGGAAATTGCTTTTCCTTGCACCCCAGCAGCATATGCTACAAATAGTTGGTCAGTTTTTCTGCTACTTTTAGTTCTGTCCAAGTAGTAGCGTAGTTGTCTGTGTATATCCAGGGTGTGCAGAAGTTTTTCCCCTCTATTCTGTGGATTTAGGAAGAACGTAGGCAAGTGAATAGCTTGGTTCAAGGATACCCGAGATACCACCTTTGGCATAAAAGTAGGATTAGTTCTTAGTGTAACTCTGTCCTGATGGAAGAAAAGAAATGGCTGTACTGCCATTAATGCTTGTAACTCAGATACTCTTCTTGCTGAAGTTATTGCCAGAAGGACTGCAGTTTTCCAAGACAGAAACTGTAGATCCGCTGATGCTGCTGGTTCAAAGGGAGGAAGTGTTAGTTTCTCCAAGACAAAGTTGAGATCCCAAGCAGGTAAAGGGGGTTTTCTTGTAGGTTTGATATTTTTGATCCCTCTCAGAAATTGCCTGAGGAGAGGGTGTGAGAAGATAGGTGGATCCACATTGTATTCTGCTGAAATTGCTGAGGCATGAATCTTAATGGAAGAATAGGAAAGGCCATTGTGGAACAGTTCTGCTAAGTATTCCAGAATATGTGTCATGCTTGCCACTGTCACATCTAAGTCGGGATGCATGATCTTGAAATTGTTCTGCGTCAGAAGAAGAGGCCATAGGGGGAGAGGCCATGGTTTTGCCTGTGACATGCTCCTCAATAGTGGATACCAGTGTTGCCTTGGCCAGTCTGGAGCTATCAGAATCACTCTTGGCTGTTCCTCCCTGATCTTCAGTAGAACCTTGTACATTAAAGGGAGAGGCGGGAAGGCATATACTTTTAGAGCTTTCCAGCTGAAGGAGAGAGAGTCCACCCTCCAAGCTTGTGGGTGGTATGTCCTTGAGCAGAATGTCTTCAGTTGATGGTTGAGGGGGGAGGCGAACAGATCTATCTCCCCCATGCCTTTGTTATGAGTTGGAAGATGTCTGGGTGCAGCATCCATTCATGTGCATCCATGGTAGTTCTGCTTAAGCTGTCTGCCAGTGTATTTTCCTTTCCTGGCACGAACAGGGACTGCAGTTGGATATTGAGTTTCAGGCATAGTTCCCATAGATTCATAGCCAGCCGGCATAGAGGGTAGGAGTATGTGCCTCCCTGCTTGTTTATGTACCACATGACCGTGGCGTTGTCTGTCCTTATTAACAGGTGGCCTTGATGGAGGAAGGGTTTGAAAGCCTCGATTGCATGCATCACTGCCAGCATTTCCTTTTGGTTTATGTGCATGTGTAGCTGCCTTTGAGACCATAGGCCTTGGATACATTTCCCCTCCATGTGTGCTCCCCATCCTCGGTCTGAAGCGTCCGTGGTGATGGTTTGTTTTGTTTTTGGTTTGTTGAAAGGCAACCCTCTGTTGGACTGGCAGGCCTGAGCCCACCACAGGAATTCCTTTTGAAGGCAAGGAATCAAAGTTTCCAAACTGTGACTGTGTTGAGACCATACACTCCTTAGATACCATTGTAATTTTCTCATATGCAGCCTGGCCTGTGGTATCAGAATTATGCAGGATGCCATGTAACCCAGGGCCTGCAGGATTTTCCTTGCAGTAAGCTGAGTTTGTCTTGTCAGATTCATGAAGTAATCCGGAAGTTGTTTTTGTTTTTCTTCTGTGAGAAAGGCCATTTGGGTGGTTGTGTCTAGATCCGCACTTAAAAGGTTATCCTTTGGGATGGAACCAGTCTTGATTTTTGGATGTTGACTGTGTATCCCAATGCCTGTAGCAGGTGGATGGCATAGGCCAAGTCTTTTATCAAATTTACCTTGTTGTCCGCTTGTATAAGGCAGTCGTCCAGATATGGGTAGATTTGAATCCTGAAGTCTGCAGTGTGCAATTACTGATGCCAGGCATTTCGTGAATACTCTAGTAGATAAGCCAAAGGGCAATGCTGAGAATTGATAATGCTCTGATCCTGCAAGAAATCTGAGGTGTCTTCTGCAGTTTGGTCGAATAGGGACGTGCAGGTATGCCTCCTTGAGATCTAGAGTCACCAGCCAAGACTCCTTGCCCAACATGGGAAGAAGTTGCTGTAGGGTCAGCATCTTGAATTTTGGCACAATGAGTTAAGTATTCAGTGCCGACAGGTCGAGAATAGGCCTCCATTGATTTTCTTTTCTTGGTACAAGGAATAGTCTGGAGTAAAATCCTTGGCCTTGTTCTGAAAGTGGTACCTTTTCTATAGCTTTCATTTGAAGCAAGTTGTTGATCTGCTTTAAAGCCTCTGCCCTCTGATTTGGTGGTAGGTTTGGCATTCCGTTTCTTTTTGGCAAAGTGTGGAAGTGGAACCTGTATCCTTTGTCTATTATTTGCAGTGTCCATGTGTCCCTTGTAATATAACGCCAGTTGTTTGAGAATAAAGCAAGCTTTCCGCCCAAGGGTGCTTCCAGTTGAGCCCTGGTAGGCGGAACCAGAGTAAAGTCATTGAGCCTGTCCTGGTGTAGTAGTTGTTGTTGCTGCTGTTGCACTACCTCTCTGGTTGGCAGGCTGCCACTGACGGCCTCTGTAAGAGCCCCTAGATTGGCCTCTGCCTCTGGGGCGTCTGTTCCTGCCTCTCTGGGCTCTGTCCGAGTCTGGAAAGGACCAATTCTTAGTAGGCCAGTTTCTGCTGAATCTCGGTGGTTGTACTTGCAGGAAATCTTTAACTGTTTGCACAGATTTTGCCTTTTCTTCATACTTTTTTAAGACCTCCTGAGCAGAGGAGCCAAATAAATTTTGTTTCTCCATTGGAGCATCCAGGAGTTTAGCTTTAACATGGTCTGGCAAAGATTGTTCCTTCAGCCAGGCATGCCTACGAATAACTGCCCCAGTCATAGCTGACCTAAATGAAGCATCCAATGCATCATAGCCACACTTTAAGAAATGATTACTAACCTGCTGTGAGTTGTGTACCAAATCCTGAAGGGATTTACAGTCAAGGGGCTCAGGAGAAGAAAGCTTCTTATTCAGTTCATCTAACAAATACTCTTGGTACTGTATCATATGAAATT
The DNA here is from genome assembly GCF_019279795.1 of Protopterus annectens. Classification (NCBI taxonomy): domain Eukaryota; kingdom Metazoa; phylum Chordata; order Ceratodontiformes; family Protopteridae; genus Protopterus; species Protopterus annectens. The sequence goes on from NC_056729.1 coordinate 1,024,486,112, forward strand.
GACAATTTAGTGCCCTGATGGAAAGAGTTGCAGAAGTATATACCTTCTTTCCCCATCTCTCTAAAGCTCTAGACTCTCTTTCAGAAGGTAGAGGATTTTTGGCAGTGGCACTTTAGGGCCCAGAGTAATAGTTTCTGGGTCTGCAGAATGGGCTTTATACAGATGGAAATGAGAATCCGGAACCCTGTAGTATCTATCAGGTTTGGCAGGGGCCGGGGGGAAGAGTATCAGGGGCTGTACTGACATCATTGTACACATCATCAATTACATTCAAAACAGGAGGTATAGCTAAGGGCCTATGCTGAGTCTAATGTAAAAAGGTCCTTAATCTTTTTCTAGAATCAGAGAATTCCTGACCTTGCCATTGAAAATGCTCTCTCATGGAGTGTAGAGTCTCACCAAAGGAAAACTCTTCAGGAAGGGAGGCCGAAGGGATAGATTCTTCAGCATCAGAATCCTCATAGGGCGAATAAGCCTCCTCCTGGTGGTCTGACAACTCAAATCCATCCGTGGACTCATCTGAAGAGTGTGGGTCAGAGGGCTCAGTCCTGGGCCTTTTGTCTGGTGGAGGGTGTGAGGCCCTGTCCGGGTGAGGTTGTGACCCTCTAATTAAAGAAATAAGGTCCTCTGCAAGGCTGAGGATCTGAGAACTAGAGGAAGGCCTCTGGGAGGTAGTCTTGGAAGGCAAAGCTTTAGAAAGTTTAGCAGCTTTAGCCCTAGAAAAGGCCTCAATGGACATGGAAGCAGGGGGCCTAGCTGCCTCACGTGCAGGAGTAGATATGTCCAAAGGTATGGTGTCGGACATATCCTGGACACTGTTGTCGGTTGAGTGGATTCGGATGAAGGAATCTCCGAGGACTTGGTTTCGGCTGAAACCGAGACACTCACAGTAGGCCTTACCGTGGTTTCAGCCGCAACCGCTGGCCGCGAGTGTCGGTCCTTGTCCTTCCGTTTTTTTCACCAAATGTGATGTCGGAGTCTCCGACGGCATTTTATATGCAAAACTAGCCCCAAAAAATTCCTCTGCCGACCGGCGTCTAAGGGTTGAAGGAAGCACAGGCTGAACAGGACGATATGTCGTGGTCTGGGCCAAAGCAAGGAAGGCAGTAGGAATGGAAATCCTTATGAGGTATTTGTTTCCCACAAGTTAAACAATTATTTACTTTATCTGATATCGACTGAGGCAAGAAAGAGTCCCCAATGGGTTACTTAGCTTTTTCGAAGTCTTTGGTAGCTGAATTCACTGGATCTGACCGACCGGCACTTGCGAACAGCTTCTGCTTGAACCGGCAAGAAAGACTGAGGAAAATGGCGTCGCTGATGCTTTTATACCCCAGGCGCTCTGACGCCGGGAGCGACATCAGCCGAGGTCAGACCCAGACTTTGGAATCCGGCCGACCGAAGGGCTGCCTGAGACAGAACAACCCATATGTTATGACTGCAGATGCATCCTTGAAGGACATCATTTAATCTCCTTCACTCTGGCCCTGGCTTAAAATCAGGCATGGGGTTTGGGAAGGTGGGTGGATGTGGAGGATGGGCATAATGGAATGCCTTTAGACCAGCACAGGAAGGACGTGGGGCACTAGGGCGGGTGTCACAATTACAGTAAGGGGGGATAACAGACCTGATAAACTATAATATATATATAAAAAAATCTTAACCCCTCTCAACCATTTTGCTTGGAACCCACACTGTAAGGGTGGATGGCGTATCCACAAACAGCATGAACGTAACCAGTGGTGTACCATGAGGATCTGTGGTGTGACCTCTGCTATTCAGAATACACTCCTCTTTTCCAAATCAAAAAAAGGAAGCTCTGGTTAAACAAGTTTACAAGACGACTGAAACTGGGCGTTATACTTAAATTCCCTTCAGATCTGCAGGTGTTACACTTAAATTCCCTTTAGATCTGCAGATATTACAAAGAGAACTTTCACATGTAAACAGCAAGTGCTCTGAAAACAGGCAAACTAAATGCTAAAAAAATGCAATGGTGCAGCATTTGGCAGACAAATCCTCTACCCAGTTTATAGTATAGCAAAATGCCACTCCAAATAAGGGTTTTATGAGAGATCTTGAAACTTGAGCAAAAACCTCCTTTCCTTTGATCATCATGTTGCAACACTGGTTAAGCAATCCTTTTAACTGGCATAGATGATCAAAAAACTGTATACAAAGTCGTCCTTGCCAGTCTATATTCAGCATTGAATACAATGCCCTATTTGGGATGCATCTTACTAAACATATCGCGCAGCTGGAGAGATCCAAATGTTCCTGACAAAAAAAGATCACAGGCCTAAAGAAACTGAGCTACCAAGAGAGAGACTGGAGGCCTTGTCCCTCTATTCAGTGTCCTATGGACTCCTTAGGCGAGATTTCTGCTTTATTTTCTGGAACATTAGGGATCCTGCAGCCCAAAGAATATTATATCTCCATAAATCAATCAAGCAAATACTAAAGCCAGAGTTCTGAACCTACTTCAGCAAATAAATTGGGGTGGAAAGTCAAATCTGTCTTGTAACTACCTTTCCTCTGGAACAAACTTCCTCTCCAGATCAAGTAGTGCAACTTACTATCTTCCTTTAAGAAGGAATTAAACAACTGGATGGGCATTCATAAATTCACCCCTGGCATAACTGGCCTATCACTCTCTAAAAAAGGAGGTAAGGTCTAAGGGTGGGTAATGGCAAAGCATAAATGACCCAAACATTCTATATTATGATTGTATGACAGACTCCTGGGGGGATCTGTGCCTAAGAGTGCCATTAAAGATCGGGTAGTCCTTTACCTACTGCACCTCAATAAGTCAAGTCATTCAGCTAATACTAGGACTAGAGATATAAACCTTCAACAGCAGATAAACAGAATAAGAAGGGGTAATAAGAGCCATCTCCCAGCATCTCCCCTTCTCTGGAATAAATTTCCTATGCAGATTAAACAATGCAATTCAAACTAAACCTAGACAACTGACTGGGTGTTTTCAAGTCTACTTTGGAACTCTATGCTCTTGAGAAAGAGGTAAAGCCTGAAGGTAGGTATTGGTAAGGCATACATAGTCTTTGGACTAAATGGCCTTGAGATTCCTAAGAACGAATACTGTAAAATACATGTTTTGTATATATAATGTATACAGTCATATTTTATCCCCTGTGTAATGGTCACACTATATGATAACATCACTGCTGTAAGTGAATGCTCAATTCCTAAAATACCTTTGTACATACTGTGTAAACACAGGCATAGTTTATGCTCTGTGTGCTGATGATATTAGATACTTTGCATTATACAGTGTATCTTTAAATACTGGATTTGGATGTAGGTGTTTTGCTAACAGCTTTTGTGTTTATTCTGCTAATCTGATTGCTGAGCACAACAGAAATCAACAAACTTTGATTGCTTATTGTTTGTCTTTTCAGCTTTGCCCAGTTTGGGGTCGCCACAGCGAAACTCCGGTCTGCTAATGATTGGCAGTAGATTTTTATGGTGCCGAGTTGCCAGCCCGATGCCCAACCTTCAGCGAAGGCATGCCCGTTCACGCATGTCTTTCAGAGGCCACTCAACTGCGGGGAGGACATGCAGACTCCACACAGAAGGCACTCCAGCCATGAATTTAACAGGAGAACCTCTTGCTGTGAGGCAACAACACTACAGCTGTACCACCGCGGCTGTTAAACTTTGCTTATAATTAATCAAAAATTATGAAAATGCCACTCGCTAACTATACTTGAGCAAGTACTGAAAAGCCACCTACGACTCAAGGTGCGATTCAGAGAGTGGCATGGTAGTGGTAGCTCAACTGGCAAAAGGACCTGCATGGGGAAGGACAAACTTAGTTTAGATACACATTATGTAGCATATCAAAGAGAAAACTCACATAAGAAAGCAACATTTTTGTTCACAGACTTCTGCTGCTACAAACGCATATGGCGGAACTCTTTCCAGGTGTGGAGAGACTGTGAAGTTCAGCCTACCTTGAGAAAGCTGCATTCCTGTTTGTAAAAAAGCCTACTAAGATTCTTACTCTCTGGATTCAGTCTTCCTCTAGGAATGATGCCCCTACAGGAATACCCAAAACTTTTGCTAGCCAAGATTTCGTTATGTGAACTTTGATGAGGTTGTGTGTGTGGTTTCATCTTTGCATCAAACCTATGATGGACTGGATCTTGGCCTTACGAGGCTGTTTAATTGTTCCTAGTCATTCAAGGCAAGAGTTATTTTCCTACTGAGGATGGGTAGCAGTCCACCTTCATTAAAAGAGGCTTCAGCATCTCCAATTCTAAAGAACTGTTGGACCAGACAGGCTGAAAAACTAATGCCGATCTCTAACTTTCCTTTCACAAGCAAGGTTAGTGAGAAAGTAGTACAGGTGCATAAGTATTTCTTTTTCACATCATATAACGTCTGCAAACTATGTAAATCTAGCTTTAGATTTAAGCACAGCTCTAAGAATGAAAGTTAAGTATTTATCATAATGATGTATCCTTTTCATACTGGACTATCAGATAAGTCTGACAGGACTGGAAACACTTGTAGAATATGATTCAGCAGTTTGCCAGTTGTCTCTGCCTCAAGCTCCTAAACTTTTTCCTCCTATAACGCTCATTGCTCTAACTTGTCTCAGAATGTGTGTGCCCATACTATACAGTTGAAAATCAGCATAAATTCAGATACAGTGGGGAATGGATGGAGAGTCACATGTCATATCTCACGAACAAGGATGAAAAGGATCCACCGTTATGCTAAGTACATAACTTTCTTATCCTATTTCACCCATCCATCCGATCTGACTGATGGAACAGAGTCCCAAACTACCCTCTGTCTTCGGTGGCATCATTTCAGGATACCCTTTAGGACAGAAGCCCCAAAGGAACCTCGAGACCTACAAATTACATCCAATTTGTAATATTTGGCAAAGGTATGTAAGGTAGACCAAGTAGCTGCTGCAAACATTTGTACTGTAGAATTCTGGAAAAGGCAGCAGATGTAGCAATTAATCCAAGGAATGAGCCTTAGGGTTTAGCTGTAAGAGCTTGTTTCTTACTTTCATAAATAAAAGATATGCAATCTGACATCCATTTGGTTAGAATTTAATCACAGACTTTTCTGACCCAGTTTATTCAGAGCAATGGAAATGAACAGCTGTAAATCCTTTCTGATGGTTTTGGTTCTATGCAAGCAGAACTGGAGCTGATGGTGAACATCTAGTGTGTGAAGCAAGTATTCTCCCTATTTGGTGTGACTTGGAAAAATACTGGCGAATCAACAAGTTTGTTTTAACTTGGATTCCATGACTATTTTATGTACAAAGGATGGGGTGGTTTTCAAGGACATAATATCTTTGTGAAATATTGTATGGCATCCATGATGATAGAGCACGTAACTCTGAAATCCTTCTGGCAAATATTACAACTACCAAGAAAAGAGTTTTCCAAGACAAAACCCTGAGATCTACTGAAGAAGTCTGTTCAAAAGGCAATTTTGATAAAGCCTTCAAAATAAGACTAAGATTCCAGGGAGAATAGGGTTCTTTATGGGCAAGCAAAGCATAAAAAGAACACTTAAAAAAAGTGTTTCAAAGTTTGCAAGGCACCAGGGAAAGGCTTTGAAATCTGTAATGATTAGACGGAAATTGAAAGTATCACTTGGAAAGGATGAGAGAAGGGAGATCTATATGAAAGCTGGCTGGATAGGTGAGAAAGTAGGTCTAGTTTTAGATCCTTGAGCCATGAAGGCTCCTTCAGAAGAGGCTTCAGCAGGTGAAACCAGACTTGCTTGGGCTACAGGGGGGCAGTACGAATTACAGCAGACATATATTGAGCTGTTTTCTGAAGGAGTATGGGAATATGGAAATGAGGGGAATTGGTGAGAAAGCATACAGTAAAAGCTGTGCGGCCCATGGGCAAACTACTGCATCCCTAGGAGGGTACCCCTCTGGGAGTAAAAAGGTGAAGTAGCTGCTGCACATTGTGTTGGATGGAGAGGAAAAGAGATCACAGCAGGGCATGCCCCAGCACTGGCAAATCTGTTGTGCTACTGTTGGATTAAGGGACTACTTGTGAGGGAACAGAATAGATCTGCTTTGCCTGTCAAGCAGACAGTTTGCTTTCCCTGGAATGTGCACTACTACTAGAACGTGATGGGAATCCAATGCCCACTGTAAAGTTCTCAATACCTCTCTGCAAAGAAGGTAGGATTTGGTTCCCTCCCTGCTTGACAATGTACCAGACCACTGACATATTGCTGTTTGATTTCAGATCATCCACTGGAGAAGGATGTCCTGAAATTCCTACAGGTCCAGGTGGACCTTTCTCATCTCTGGAACACTGATGTGAAGATAAGCCACCTTTTGTGTCCATATTCTTTGGACCATCCTCCCACAGTAACCAATTAATTTTACAGTCTGTGTAGGGAGGAGGCATGACTTTTCAAGACTGACAGATGCATATTAAAACAGGCAAAAAGTACAGTTGTGTACACTTACCATAAAAGTAGATGTTCGGGTGTATTCACTGTTGCAGTCATCACATTTGGGTAATCTGCTGGCAGGTTGCCCTCAGCCGGCCTGATTAACAAAGTCTTGGGCCCTGCGTCGGTTGCTGTCCCTTCTTCCATGACGTCAAGTCGTCAGGGGAATAAAACATGCAGCCAACACCATTATATCAGTTTTTCTTGCCCCAGATGTCAGGTGCCCCCCAAATAGGGAGCAAAATATGCAAATAATTTTAAACACAAAAATATATACCTCCAAACAAAAGCAAATACACCAAAAAAGGCTTTTAAGTGTAGAAAAATAAAGGAGATGCATAGTAAGAGAAAAAATAGGGGGCTGGAGGGAGGGTAACCAGGACGGCAACAGTGAATACACTCGAACATCTACATTTATGGTAAGTGTACACAACTGTACTATGTTCTTCGTGTTTCACTGTTGCAGTCATTACATTTAGGTAGATTCCCAAAGCTAAGGTTGGCAGGATGGATTCATACAGTATTAGAACCGGCTATAAGGCCCTGCAAAACAGCAGTGGCAAAGCCAGCTCTGGATTTACAGAAAATTGGTAAGTGGTAATGCTTGGTGAAAGTATGAACTGAACTCCAGATAGCAGCTACTAGAATATCCCTGGTAGGAACACCTCTGATAAAGGCTGTAGAAGTAGATGCAGCCCTGGTGGAATGGGATCTGATCCCCTGGGGGATAGGTTTTCCATGGTGCTTATAGCAGAAATGAATGCAACGGACTTATCCATTTGGAAATGGTTTGCTTTGAAATAGCCTTTCCCTATGCAGCAAATGCTACCAGCAGTTGTTCAGATTTTCTTCAAGAGTTGGTCCTGTTCAAGTAAAATCTAAGTTGTCTGTGTACATCCAATGAATGCAGAATCCACTCCCCTTTGTTTTGTGGATTGAGAAAGAAAGTTGGCAAATGAATGGACTGATTAAGAGCCACACTGAATACCACCTTGGGCATGAAGGATGGGTTGGTCCTGAGTGACACCCTGTCAGCGTGAAAGACAATTAAAGGCTCTACTGCCATAAGGGCCTGTAATTCAGAAATCCTTCTAGCTGAAGTGATCGCTAAAAGGAAGGCTGTTTTCCAAGAAAGGAATTTTAAGTCTGCAGTAGCAGCTGGCTCGAAAGGAGGTAGAGTGATTTTTTCCAATACAAAGTTAAGGTCCCAGGCAGGGGTTGGAGATCTCCTGGGTGGCCTTAAGTTTCTGGCCCCTCTGAGATACTGCTTTAACAGAGGACAAGAGAAGAGGGGGAGTTCTGTGTTGTAATGAGCTGAAATGGCTGAGGCATGTATTTTTATGGAAGAAAAAGATAGGCCCTTGTGAAGCATCTCAGTTAAGTATTGCAAAATCTGAGGTAAATGGGGCACTGCTTTAGTCATCCCTTGAGACTGATTCCAGGCACAGAATCTTTTCCATTTGTCAGCATAAGATTTTCTGGTACTAGGTCTTCTCACCTCCAAAATGACATCCATCACAGGTTTGCTGAGGGATGCTAAGGGAGAATTTAGGTGATCAGCCAAGCTGAAAGATTCAATGTTTGGAGCTGAGGGTGCAGAATTTGGTTGATCTGCTGAGACAGTAAGAAAAGTGTCTCAGGCAGGTGCCATGGAGAAAGTTATGACAGACTGCGTAGGAGTGGGTACCAGTGTTGGCGCGGCCAGTCTGGAGCAAGCAAAATCATCTTTGGTTTGTCCTGTTTGACTTTTAGTAGAACTTTGGAGAGCAAAGGCAGAGGGGGAAAAGCATAGACTGATAGGTTTTCTCAGATGAAGGACACAGCATCCACTTTCCAGACTTTTATGTGAGGAGTTCTTGTGCAAAATTTGTCCAACTGGTAGTTCTGAGGAGAGGCAAAGAGATCTATGTCTGGGCTCCCCCATTTGCGTGTCAACATGTTGAAAATCTGTGGTTCCAGTTTACATTCGTGTGGGTCGATAAGATTTCTGCTTAGATCGTATGCCAAAACATTCAGCTTTCTTGGCAGGAATTGAGCTTGTAGTTGTACATGATAGCTCAAAGGCCGTGTTCCACAATGCCATGGCTTGTCTGCAGAGGGGGTAGGAATGTGTACCCCCCTGCTTGTTTATGTACCACATAACTGTGCTGTTATCATACTTTATCATTAGTTGTCCTGGATGAAGGTAGTCCATGAAGGCTGTCAGTGCATTCTGTACAGCTATCACTTCTTTGTGACTGATATGAAGGTGCATTTGATTTGGGCTCCATTTGCCCTGAATGCACTTCCCAGCCAGATGAGCCCTCCCCCCATGCATAGTCTGATGCATCTGCAGTTAGGGTTTGGGTGGCAGAGGGTGGTGTGAATGGCAGTCCCTTGTTTTGGTGGCAGGCCTCTGCCCACCATAGGAACTCTAGTTGCAGGCAAGGTATGATAGGAATTGTTTCCAGGCTGTGACAATGTTGACTCCATAAACTTTTTAAGTACCACTGAAGTTTCCTCATTTGCAGTCTTGCATATGGAATTAGAAGAATGCATGAGGCCATGAACCCCAAGGCTTGCAGAATTTGTCTTGCCGATAGCAGGGATTTTGTGGCCACCTATTTGAAGTAAGTCACTAACTGAAATTGCTTTTCTGGCATAAGGTAAGCCATCTGGGCAGTTGTATTCAAGCTTGCACCCAGGATTGTTATTTTTTGAGAGGGCACTAGTTGTGATTTCTTTTCGTTTATGGTGTACCCTAGACAAGTTAGAACCTTTTTTTACAAACACCAGATCTTTTAGAAGATTGGCTTTGTTTTCTGCCTGAATTAGACAATCGTCCAGGTACGGATATATCTGAATATTTCTTTGCCTGTAAAATGCAATTACTGGAGCCAAGCATTTTGTAAAGACCCTGGGCACAGTAGATAAGCCAAAGGGCAGTGCAGAAAACTGATAATGCAAAAAGCCTGCTTTGAGGCGGAAGTATCTTCTGCAAGATTCCCCGATTGGGATATGCAGGTATGCCTCTTTTAGATCTAGAGTTGTCAACCAGGCATCTTTGCCTAGCATAGGAAGTAACTGGTGAAGAGTCAGCATCTTGAATTTTGGAATGTCCAGGAAAGTGCTTAGAGTAGACAAGTCCAGAATTGGATGCCATGATTTGTCTTTTCTGGGTACCAGGAAGAGTCTGGAATAGAAACCTTGTCCCTTTTCCCCTTCTGGTACTAGCTGAATAGCCCCCATGTGTAAGAGGGAAAGTACTTGTTTGGAGTTGGCTTCTTCTTCTTCCGCTTGGAGTTGGCAATGTGTGGAACTGAAATCTGTATCCTTGGGACACTATATTTAAAACCCATTTGTTCTGGGTTATAAGTTGCCAGTTTTTTGCATGAAGTGCCAGTTTTCCCCCCAAAGGGGTGGCTAAAAGGTAAGTGCTTGGTAATTCTAAAGGAAAGTCATTGAGACTGTTTACCATACGGAGGTGTCTTGTTGCTTCCAGATTTGGAAGAGGAGGCACCCCATTGCTTAGATCTGACAGTCCCTTGGGACTGAAACTTGGAGCTTTTGGCATGTCTGGGTCTGGCTTGAGTGGCTCTGGAAGGAACTTGAAAGGGCCAGTTTTTAGTAGGCCAGTGCCTACTAAATCTTGGAGGTTGTACTTGTAAGAAATCTTTCACAGTCTGCATAGATTTAGCCTTATCTTCCATCTTTTTTAGAACTTCTTCAGCCTTATTTCCAAACAGACGGTCCTGCTGCAAAGGAGCATCCAACAATTTTGCTTTAACATGATCAGGCAGGGATTACTCCTTAAGCCACGCATGCCTTCTAAGCATAGACCCAGTAACAGCAGCCCTGCAAGAGGCCTCCAAAGAATCAAAACCACGTTGTAAAGTATGTTTTCCAACTTGTTCAGCTGAATGCAATAAATCCTGTAAATCTTTATTTTTCACACAGTCAGAAATAGTACAGTTTTGTACCTACCATAAATGTAGATGTTTGAGTGTTCACCCTGCTGCAGTCATCACACTTGGGTTATCCTGTTGTCAAAGTCTTGGTCTGGGTGATCAAAATTAGTACCAAATGGTGTGAACACTGCACAAACACAAAATCCCTTCAGCTATAAGAAAATGCAAACATCTACATTTATGGTAGGTACAAAACTGTACTATGTTCATCCCAAAGCTAAGGTAGAGGCAAGTGAAAGTGTTTGGTGAAGGTGTGTACAGAAATAAGGCTGTAGAGGTAGCTGTTGCTCTGGTAGAGTGGGATCTAATGGTAGCAGGAACTGGTTTCTATCAATTTTGAAATGGTTTGCTTGGATATAACCCTCCCTTGAGAAGCTGTTTTTTCTGAAAGTCTTAGTTTTATCCAAGTATGCCTGTGAATGTCCAAGGAATGCAGGAGTCTCTCACCTTTGTTCTGTGGATTGTGGATGGTTTGATTTAAAGCTACACTGGAAACCACCTTAGGCATAAAGGAAGGATTGAGAAACTGTCTTGATGAAAAATGAGGAAAGGTTCCACTGCCATTAGTGCCTGTAGTTCTGAGACTCTAGATGGGAACTGAAGGTCTGCAGAGAAAGCTGGTTCAAAGGGAGGTAGTGTTAGTTTTTCCAGTACAAAGTTGAGGTCCCATGTTGTTTTGCCCATCTGAGGAACTGCCTTAGAAGAGGATTTGAAAATAAAGCTAAAGGAAAGTCCTTTGTGCAACATCTCAGCTAAATACTGCATAATGTGAGGCATGTGAGGTTGAGTTGTCTTGGCGCAATATCCATGGTGGGCTGTGAGCCATATTCTTCAATAGCAGGTACCAGTGCTGGCGTGGCCAGTCTGGGGCTATGAGAATCAGTCATGGTTTCTCCGCTGTGTTCCATAAGATCATTGCTTCTTGTTTGTTTATGTACCACATTACTATGGTGTTGTCCATCTTTATTGCAAGTTGTCCTGGATGTAGTAGATCCTTGAAGGCTGTCAAAGCTTTCTGTACAGCTAGCATCTCTCTGTTGTGATAGTTTGCCTGGTTGAGATATCATTGTGTCCAAGCTGTGGCTGTGTTGAGACCATATGCTGTCTGCATTGATTTTGCCTTATCTTCCATTTTCTTAAAACTTCTTCTGCTTTAACTCCAAAAAAAAATCCTGCTGTATATGAGCATCTCTAGTAGTTTTTTAACATGACTGCAGGAGGCCTCCAAAGAATCAAACCCATATTGTAAGTATGTTTGCCCCACCTGCTTTTCCCCACCTGTCTAGTGCTCTAGAATCCCTCTCAGAAAGGTACTGGGTTTATAGCCATAGAAGCCTTAGCCCTTGGGAGAATCAGAGTAGTCCTGACCTTCCAGTGAGGGTAACACGATGAACATCAACATCATTTTCTGTTTAAGCAGTCCCATGATATGCTGCTGATATTTTAGTATATGGAATTGACAGTTTAAAGCCCTGATTGCCAAGGTTGCAGAAGTATAAACCTTCTTACCCCATCTATCCAGCGCCCTGGAATCTCTATCAGAAGGGGTAGGATTTTTAGCAGTAGAAGCCTTAATGCCCTTGGGGCCTTGAGAAATGATTTCAGGATCAGCAACAGGATTTTTGAAAAGGAATTTGTGGGAGTCAGGAGCCCTGTAGTATCTGTCTGGCTTCAAGGCGCCGGAGGCAGAGAATCAGGAGCCATGCTAGATTCTGAAAACACATCATCAACAAAGTCTAGTACAGGAGGTATAGCCAAAGGCCTAAGCTGAGGAAGAAGAAGAAAATTCCTAAGCCTCTTTTTGGTTTCAGAAAAATCCTGACTTTTCCAGTGAAAATGTTCCCTTAAGGTATGTAAAGTTTCCCCAAAAGAAAAATCCTCAGGGGGAGAAGCAAAAGGAATGGAATTGTCTGCATCAGATTCCTCAGAAGTAGGTATAGACAAATCCTGTTCATTAGAAGAGTCAGAAGAAACAAAATCCTGTTCAGATGATTCAGTCAGGTTCAGCCCTAGACCTCTTTGAAAGTGGGGTTTGGCTACCCCTGATTAGAGTAATTAAATCTTGCCCTTTTGATAATTTGTTTTTTAGGCACAGGGGCCTGCACATGTGGCCCAGGCATCAGTTTTTTTGACATAGATTGAGATTTTGGCCTTAATATTGAAGATGGCATTGGTTTAATATACAAATCTGTAGGCCTGAATACACCCTCAGAAGCTGGTGTCTGCACAGCGGCTCCGGACCCATCCAAGGTAGAGACATCCACGGGTTCCATAAGTGAAGCATCTCACGGCATACAATACTCCGAATGGGTTTCAGTAGAGGCCTGAGAATCGGGCGTCAGAGGCTGCGAAAGCACCTCACTGAGTACCGGCGGACCGGCAACTGGTTTAGGAGAAGCGTCATCGGCAGTTTTGGACCTCAACGGCCTGTCTCTGTCTTTTTCTTTGCGTTTTTTAGGTATTCAAGTAGTCGGATTGCTAACCAACGTCATTTCTGGATAATTAAATCATGATCCAAAATATTTAGAAGCAAAAATGTACCGACGACGGATAGTGCGTCGATTAAATAAAGCACAAAACTGACAGCAAGGTACGTCGTGGTCAGGGCCTTGGCAAGGAATACAGTACAAGTGCAAATCCTTATGAGATATTTGCTTCCCACAAGTAATACAATTATTAACTTTTACTGACATCGGTAAGGAGCAAGAAAAAGTTTCCCCAACTGGGTACTTAGCTTTTTAGTTGAGGACTTCAGTTCTGAAACTCGAAAACAAAAATTTCAGGAGTCGGCCGACCGGCACTTGCGAACTGTTTCTGCTTCGGGCACCTCGTGGCAAGAAAGACTGATGTATGGCGTCGGCTGCATGTTTTATACCCCTGATGACCTGACGTCATGGATGAAGGGACAGCAACTGACACAGGACCCAAGAATTTGTTAATCAGGCCGACTGAGGGCAACCTGTCAGCAGATTACCCAAATGTAATGACTGCAACAGTGAAACACGAACATCTATAAAAAGCATTCTCTGACTGCTAGTAAGGACCCCAAGGTCACTGCAATGAGGAGCCAGTAATCCAGACAGGGAAACACAAACTCATCCGAGTCACATATGGGTTGTGACTACTGCCATGCACTTGTTGCACACCCGGAAGGCTGTAGTGAGACTGAAGGGCAGGGTTCTAAATTGGTAGTGGCAGGCTCCCAGCCAGAAGAGATGATGCCTCATGTACTGCTTTGAAATTTTTATGTGGAGGTAACCATTCTAGAAGTCTATGGAACACATCCAATCTCCCTCCTTTAGACAAAAGAGGATTGCTTGCAACATGACCGTTCCGAATGGGGGTCTTTCTGACAAACTGGTTTAGGCCTCTGAGGTCCAGAACAGGCCTGGGTTTCTTGTTCTTCTTGGACACTAAAAAGAATCTGGAATGATTTCCTAATCCTCTCTGGTCTGGTGGGACCTCTTGAATGGCTACTTTTTGAAGAACAGTAATTTCCCCTATTTGTATTGACATGGCAGAATGTCTGGGAGCAGAGATTTCTGAGGGGTGATAAAAGGGAAAATGGAATTAAACAGCCTCTGCTGTAACCTTTCCTGTCAGAAGCAAAACCAAAGGCTTGACACTGGAGTTTTCTAAGCCACAGGGACTTGGAGCCCTTCTGCTTCCTGTTAAAGGGTTGTTGAGAGCTCTCAAATTAAACTTCTCTGACAGTGTCTTGCCTTCTTCTGCACACTTCAACAATCTTTCACTGTACAACTAAATTAGGTGATACCATCATATGGGGCATTACTGAAGGACATTGAAGTTATCCACAAAATCACATAAGTGGAGCTAGGCATGGCAGAGCATTGCAAGATTGCTGACTGTTGCTCTTACCACTTTATCTGCTGCATTGCTGAATAGATGAATGCAAAGAAGAAATGTTGGTGACATTCAATGTAGTTTCCAGGGTAGCTTGTAAATGCTTTGGGGAATCTTGTTGATGAAGGTTTTTTCACAGCATCTGCAGCCTGAGTACCCAAGTCTCTTTGAAAACAACTAATGTGCATAACTTCACTTTTTCATTCTATCATCAGAGATTCTCTATTAGAAAGATGGACAGTCAAAGACTTCTCAGAGAGTTCCTTTCTGGTGGCTGCTACAACAATCGTGGAGTCCACCAGAGGATCTTTTGACCTGGACTGCCTATATTTACAACAGTGTAAGATTTGTTAGGTTTATGTGGTATAGCCTCTGCCATATCCTTCTGATGACCAGTTCCATAAGACTGTTCACTGGAGGAAACGCCCATGAAGTAGGAGGAGCAGAACCGTATGCCTCAAAGATCACTTTTCATCCTGAGAGGGTGGTAAGGTGGGCCAGGATCACTCTAAGAGTCGGTTATCATTGTGGCCTTTTCTTTGAGAACATCTGATCTGCTCTTTCCCTGGGAGCCGGATGGCTTTGAAACAGTTGGTTGTGCACCTGAAGGAGAAACCAGTCTCGATAGAGAAGCTATTATCCTCTTCAAGACTTTGAATACCGACCCGCAATCCATTGTTCATTCAACAGTCCAATTCTGGAGCTAAATCATCCCCAACCAAAGCAGTAACTACTGATACACAAGGTCAAGCCCCACAGCTGAGAAACCACATAGATCCGAGATGGATATCATGGAAAATGACAGCAAAAAGGCAGGTCACCTGACAAAAAAAATGGGCTTACATGGGTTGGAGATTAACACACTTCATCTAAGGGTCTTGGAGTTAAGTGTATCAGATGAGAAGCAATTGCCACCGAATACAGAGCCAATGTCATAGTCCAGGAGGCATGTAAAGCTCTGAAACCCCCAGAACAGAGAGGTGCTGGGGAAAGCGCTAGTAATGGTGAGGTGGAGGGAGGGGGAAGGGGCAATCCAATTCATCTTAAGTGCACTGGGGGATGGAATGATGCCCAACACCATCTGAGTTTTAAGAAAGGCCCTCATCACAGGCTCTTAATCCATTTCTGTGGAACTTTTAAAGGATTTAAAAGATCTTAAGAATGAAGCTGAAGAAGGTCACTAAGGAATATGTTTTGACAGTTCCCTATTCAAACAGTGCCAACTCGGAACTGGAGAAGGGGACTTCTCTCAATTCCAATGGTCTCAGGAGAAAGTACAGTTGTGTACACTTACCATAAATGTAGATGTTCGAGTGTATTCACTGTTGCAGTCATTACATTTGGGTAATCTGCTGGCTGGTTGCCCTCAGTCGACCTGATTAACAAAGTCTTGGGTCCTGCATCGGTTGCTGTCCCTTCTTCCATGACGTCAGGTCATCAGGGGTATAAAACATACAGCCGACGCCATTACATCAGTTTTTCTTGCCCCAGATGTCAGGTGCCCCCCAAATGGGGAGCAATTTATATATATATAAAATAAGAAACACAAAAATATACCTCCAAACAAAAGCAAATAAACCAAAAAAGGCTTTTAAGCATAATAAAAGAAAGAAGAGGTATTGTAAAAGAAAACAAATTGAGGGCTGGAGGGAGGGTAACCAGGACTGCAACAGTGAATACACTCGACCATCTACATTTATGGTAAGTGTACACAACTGTACTATGTTCATCATGTTTCACTGTTGCAGTCATTACATTTGGGTAGATTCCCAAAGCTAAGGTTGGGAGGGACGGATTTATACAGCATTAGACTGGCTGGCTAGGCCCTGCAAAAAGCACAGGCAGGCTAGCTCTGGGTGGTGAAAGTATGAACTGAATTCTAGAATATCCCTGGTAGGACACCCTCTGAGAAAGGCTGAAGTGTAGATGCAGCCCTGGTGAAATGATCTGATCCCCCTGGGGGGGTTTTCCATTTGGTGCTTATAAGAAATGAAACACAATGGCTTCCATTTTAAGAAAATAATGGTTGTTTGAAAATTCCTCTCCCCCTGCAAATGCATGCTATGCTACCAAGTTCAGATTTTCTTTTTTTTTAGTCCTTTCCAAGTGTCCAAGTAGAATCTAAGTTGTCTGTGTACAATGAATGAATGCAGAATCCGCTTTTGTGGATTGTTGTTGGCAAAGAAATGGAAAATGGACTGATTAATGGAGGATACCACCTGCCACATGGATGATGGATGACTGGTGAATGATGGACACCTCCTCCACATGAAAGATGATGAAAGGCTCCAGGGCCTGGCATTCAGAAATCAAATCCTTTTTTTAGAGAAGTTGATGCTAAAAGGCTAAAAGAAAGAAGGGAAAGAAATTTTAAAGTCTGCAGCTGCAGCTGGCTCGGAAGGAGGGAGTGGAGGCAGTCCAAATACAAGGAAAGGTCCCCCAGGGGTGCTGGAGGTCCTTGGGTTCTCTCAAGTTTTGGCCCCTCTTTGATCCTCTGAGATACTGCTGTAGAAGTGTGTGTGTGTGTGTGTGTGTGTGTGTTGTGTTTTTGTGAAAAAATGAGGTTGAGGCATGGATTTTGGAGAAGAAAAGACAGGCAAATAATAAAATGTTGCAAAAGTATATTGCAAAATGAGGTAAACTCTCTGAGGATGCTGCTGATCTTTGAGATTGAGATGTCAATTTTTTACTAGTTCTTTTTTGTCAACTAGGTCTTTTCTTCTAGTCAGTGGTCACCGCTTCTGTGAAATGTGCTCCATCACAGATTAGCCAATATTCAGAATAAATTTTTTGGTGGCTAAGAGGAGAAATTAGGAGAATTTGAGAGGGATAGTAAGGAAGGTGTCTGAGGCAGGTGCCATGGTTAGGTGTGTGAGGTGAATGAGAGAGGGGTACTGGTGGTGTGAGTGACCGGCTGAGGCCATGTACCAGTGTTGGAAAGGGTTGGGTCTTGTTGTTTTTTGGACTTTTGGCTTTTTGGTTTGTTTGACTTTTAGTAGAACTTTGAGACTGATATGTTTAATAAGGCAGAGGGGAGAGCATCCACTTTCTTTGTTTTTGTGATGAGTTTTTGTGCAAAATTGAGTTCACTGGTAGTTCTGGGGTGAGGCAAAAGTGTCTGTGCTGCAAAATTTGTCTAACGAGCTGACAATGCAAAATCCCAGTTTCCAAACTGTCATTTGCGTGGTCCGTTCCATTTCAAGATCATTCTGTTTTCCATCCTTGATTTCCTGGCAGGAATTACCTGGTAGTAGTTGTACTTGGTTTCTTTGTGTTTGTGCCTTCCAAGTGTGAATTTAGGTAGGAGTAGAATGCTGTGTGCTTGTGTACATGCTATGTTGCTGTTCATAATATGTAGTGTGCTGCTCCAATTTGTGGTGTATCCGTCAGGATGAAGGTAGTCCTGAAGGCTCTTAGTGCCTTCTGTGCTGCGAAGGTGCATTTGATTTGCTTGAATTTGCTTTTGAATTGCTTTGAGATTCCATTTATGATTTATATGAGCACCCATTTGAGTCAGACCCCCTCTAGCAGGGGGGGGCGTCTGAATGGCAGTCTGTTGTTTGGGTGGCAGGGGCCTGCCCATGGCAGTTACTCTTTTGCAGGCCTGGCATGGGCACAGGCCACCATTGTGACTCTAGGCAAGGTATGACAGGTTTTCAGTAATCATTGTTTCAGTTTGTGTTCAATCTTGCAAAGCACCCATAAAAGTTTCTGCCACCACTCTCGAAGATTGCATTCAATATGATGGAATTAGAAGAATGCATGAGGCCAGCCTTGATGGAAGGCATGAAGTGACTGCAAATGAATTTGCTTTTTCTGGTCTGGCCTTTTGGGTTCAAGAAGTCATGTTCTTTTTTTTTCTGGGGTAAAAATTTTTTTTGAGGTAGTACATTTTTTTTTTTCTTTTGTTTTTGGAAGTTTTTTTTTTTGTACCATTTTTTTTTTCTTTTTGAGTTTGAGTTTTGCCTTGTGGTTTTAGAAATTTAGATTAGAGACCTTGGATTTTCCTGAATAAAATGCCTTTGAATATTTCTTGAATTAGACAATGTCGTTACAGAATGGGAATATTTTAAGGAATGGCAAAATCAAATATTTTGGCATGCTTGCAAAATTCAACTTTTTGAATAGTTTGGGTGCAGTGGAATGCAGTGCAGAATACTGCATGCAGTATGCAGCAGTTCAACCTATAATGCATGCAGTTTTGCTTTGATTCCTAGGCATAGGGTTGCAGTTAAGCCAGTGAGGTTAAGCATGGAAGTAAATGGTGAAGAGTCAGCATCATGAATTTTGAATGTAGCATAAGAAAATGCAGTAGATAGGTCCAGAATTGGATGTCATGATTTGTCTTTTCTGGGTACCAGGAAAAGTCTGGAATAGAAACCTTATCCCTTTTCCTCTTCTGGTACTAGTTGAATAGCCCCCATGCTTGGTTCATAAATAGGTACTAGGCTATCTGCCAGAGGGCATTTTTAAGCCTAGCCAGTGTGTCGGCTTTCGCCGCCCCATTGATTAATTAACTGAGCTTCTGCCAAGCAGAGCCAATGAAGTGATCCCCGGGGTGTATTTTCCGTTACCCATCCACTCCTCAAGGCTTATCTTGAAGAGTGTTAATGAGGGGCTCTGCCTAATGTAGTTAGGAATTTTGTTCCAAAGCATGGGGAGTCTCTGTGACAGGAATCTATCCCTCCAGCATGTTCTATTTATTGTTGTGGTGAGGTTTAGCTCACTAGAGCATGTGGCTCGCAGTGACTTGGATTTCTTTAGGTGGAGCATGTCCATCAATTCTGAGTTGGACATGGTTTTGTAAGTGAGGCGGAGATCACCTCTGAGTAAGCGATATGCCACTGAGTACAGCTGGAGTTTTTTGAGTCGGGCTGCATAGGACATATGTTTGAGGCCAGTAATCCTCTTGGTGAGGTGCTTTTGTGGTCTTTCCAGCTGTTGGAAGTGTCTTGTGAGATGCATCCCAAATGGGGCATTGTGCTCTATGATGGGTCTGATGAGTGAGGAGTAGAGGGGCACTATAACCTCTTTATTTCTAGATGCGAACCCCATGGTAATTAGATGGGCCACATAGAAGGATTTCATAACTACTTTGGCAATATGATTGCCAAAGGAGAGATTACTATCTACCTGGGTCCCCAGATCTCTTATTACCTCTTCTGTATTAAGGGGGCTGCTGCCTATGTGGTAATTCGTGGGTGTTTTGTTTTTCCCGAACGGGATGACTATGCATTTTTTGGCATTTAGCTTGAGGCCATGACTTTGACACCAGGTGTCTGTCTCAGTAAGGCCTTTTTGAAGGATGTCCGTGTCAGCCAGACAGTCAATTATGGCACCCAGTTTGCAGTCATTGGAGAACTTGGTTAGCCACAGTCCTCCTGTGTTTGCCTGTACTTCTGAGAAATATACGCCAAACA
Organism: Protopterus annectens; assembly: GCF_019279795.1. Lineage (NCBI taxonomy): Eukaryota > Metazoa > Chordata > Ceratodontiformes > Protopteridae > Protopterus > Protopterus annectens. Next base: position 1,024,505,811 of record NC_056729.1, read on the forward strand.
GTAGGGGTCTCAGAACCGAGACTTGCGGGACACCACTTGTGACTGGTTTAGAGTCGGACCTGGAACTCGCTATTCTTACTGTGAGTTCTATCTGTAAGCCAGTTGGCAACCCATCTTGTGACGTAGGGGTTTATGTTCAGGCTGGTGGGTTTTTTTATAATACCCGAGTGAGGAATGGTGTCGAACGCCTTGGTAAGATCAAGGTAGGCTGTGTGAACCACCTTTCTCTCGTCTATGGCCTTAGTGACTGTCTCGAAGAAGTCAACCAGGTTTAGTAGGCATGACCTGCCCTTAACAAAGCCGAACTGGGTAGGGTCAAGTATTTGGAGGTTCCCAATGTCTTTGTTAATGAGTTCCATGATGATGTGCTCCATAGCCTTGCAGACCAAGCTAGTCAGGCTTATGGGGCGATAGTTACCACGGTCAGTTCTGGCCCCTCCTTTGTGGAGTGGAATAAACGTTGCTGTGCGTCATTCTATGGGCATGTAGCCTGTGGAGAGGCTGAGGCTGAACAGCGTGTTTAAATGGGGGATTAGTTTGTTCTGTAGTTCGTGCAAGATGCAGCCTGGGACACCATCTGGCCCCATTGATGCTGTGTTTTTGGCTTTTGAAAGGGCTGTTTTCACCTGTGCTTCTGTGATTTCCAGGACACTACACTTTTCCGGTATTGTTGTGGGCCCTTTTGAAGGTGAGAGGGAGGTGAAGTTTGCACTGAATCTATCTGCCAGGATGTTGGCAATATCAGTAGGTTCAGTATATTTTGTGCTATTTTGCACTAACTCAGAGCATATCTGCAAGTTGCCACTTAGATTCTTGACATAGCTAAAGAAGGCTTTGTGGTTATCTTTCGAATCCTTGGCTATTTTTCTTTCGAAGTTAGCCTTAAGGACCTTAGTTTCTTACTGATACTGATCAGGGACGTCTTTCCTTCTTGGGATTTGCTTTTTTTCTGAACTAGTTTCCTCCTCCTGTCGTATAACCTGTTTATGGCAGGGATCCACCAGACTGGTTTCCTTCTCTTAGGGGAGTGAGTCTTGGTCTTGCTAGGGATGGCACAATCCATGCTTCCTTCTAGGTGCTCATAGAGTGCAAATGTAAAGGATTCTACATCTTGGGCAGTGTTCTCCTTTAGCGTGGGGACTGTGAAACTTACCACCTCTGCCTTAAGTAAGGTGAAGTTTGATTTAGAAAAGTTTTTCACTGTGGTTTCCTTTGTTGGGGGTGGTGGTGGGGTGTGGACATCCAGGGTGATTAGTTTATGGTCTAATCTAACCAGTGACGGGTTGACCTCCGGTATGGAACACCTGTCGCCCATGTTGGTGATGACCAGGTCCAATGTTGTGGCCTCTGGTAGGGAAGTTTACCAGCTGATCCAGGACATTTGAGTTGATAAATTCCAGGAAGTGCTGAGCCTGTGAGTTTGTACTCAAGTAGTTTTCCCAGTTAATGGCAGGGTAATTGAAATCGCCCAATATCAGGGTGTTCGGTAGGACCTTCATGTTTTCCAGTGTCTCCGGAAAGGCGGAGTGGTGGTCCTAGGTCATGGAGGGTGAGCTGTAGCAGGCCACAATTTGCATTGCAGATTTGCCCGATGTTAGTTGCACATGGATGATCTCAGAGGTATCATGCTGCGCCACTAACCTGGAGGTGTGAATATCCTTGATGAATATGGATACACCCCCTCCTTTTGTGTTTCATAGGTTCATAGATTAGTACTAAGCTAACTGCCCTTGCGAGCCATTTTAAGCCTAGCCAATTATCCCTTGTGAGATTCAAACCCTGCACCTTGTGTTTGTAAGTCAAACACCTTAACCATTAGGCCACCCTCCCAACTCTCCCCTCGGTCTGTGTTTTGTGGCCGAAATGTGTGATATGAGTTGTAGCCCAGTAGTGCTGGAGTGCTCTCTGGAGCTTTGAACCAGGTTTCAGTTACTGCACAGATGTTGACTTTCTCCATACTTAGGAGTGCTTCGAGCACATGCATTTTGAGATCTAAACTCCTGGCATTGAGTAGCATAACCTTCATTTTTTTTTTACTTGTGCTGTTTATGGTGGTGGGTTTGAATTTTGAGCCTTGCTTAAAAAGGGCACTATGGGGACAGCAAGAGCCTTGGCCAATATTCGAAAGCCAAGGGGTGACAGGTGCAAGCCATCTCTAGTGAAGCAACTCGGCTTGTCGAGCATGTCATCCCAGGCTGACAGACACTGGATCCCCTTTGAATGACACCAGACGCTTAGCCAATTGTTGAAATTGATAATGTTTTCTTTATACCGAGGTATTTAGGAGGGAAAGTACTTGTTTCTGAGCCTCTGCCCACTGATTTGGAGGCAGGTCTGGCCACCCATTTGGAGTTGGCAGCGTGTGGAAATGAAATCTGTATCCCTGGGACACTATATTTAAAACCCATTTGTCCTGGGTTATAAGTTGCCAGTTTCTTGAATGAAGAGCCAGTTTTCCCCCCAAAGGGGCAGCTAAGAGGTAAGTGCTTGGTAATTTCAAAGGGAAGTCATTGAGACTGCTTACCATAGGGTGGTGCCTTGCTGTTTCCAGATTTGGAAGTGGAAGCACCCCATTGCTTAGTTCTGAAAGTCCCTTGGGACTGAAACCTGGTGGTTTTGGAATGTCTGGGTTTGGCCGTAGTGGCTCTGGAAGGAGCTGGAAAGGACCAGTTCTTAGTAGGCCAATGCCTACTAAGTCTAAGAGGTTGCACTTGTAAGAACTTCTTCAGCCTTACTGCCAAATAAGCGGTCCTGCTGTAAAGAAGCATCCAAAAGTTTTGCTTTAACATGATAAGGCAGAGATTGCTCCTTAAGCCAAGCATGCCTTCTAAGCACAGACGCAGTAACAGCAGCCCTACAAGAGGCCTCTAGGGAATCAAAACCACACTGCAAAGTATGTTTACCAACTTGTTCAGCTGAATGCAATAAATCCCGTAAATATTTATTCTCCACACAGTTAGAAATCAACATCATTTTCTGTTTAAGTAGTCCCATGATATGTTGTTGATATTTTAGCATATGGAGTTGACAGTTTAAAGTCCTGACTGCTAAGGTTGCAGAAGTGTAAAACTTTTTACCCCATCTATACAGCACCCTGGAGTCTCTGTCAGAAGGGGTAGGATTTTTAGCAGTAGAAGCCTTAATGGCATTGGGCCCCTGAGAAATGGTTTCAGGGTCCGCAACAGGATTTTTGAAAAGGAATTTGTGGGACTCAGGAACCCTGTAGTACCTGTCTGGTTTACTAGGGGCTGGAGTCAAGGTATCAGGGGCCATACTGGATTCCTAAAACACATCTTCAACAATATCTAGCAGAGGAGGTATAGCCAAAGGTCTATGCTGAGGGAGAAGAAGGAAATCCCAAAAAAAAAAAAAAAAAAAAAAACTTTTTCCTAAGCTTGTTTCCTGCCTTTCCTGTGGGTAGTCTAGCCTGGATATATATTTGCTGTGTCCATGACTATTTGTAGGCTTCTAGGCCCCCAAGCCTTTCTGTGTTGGAGGGAAGCCTTCTAGCTTAATTTTGTTTCTTAGAACTAGCCAGTTTTTTGTTTCAGCACTTGTTCAGAACTTATTGTAAGCACTAAATAAGCTACAAATTACTACAGCACTCAACTTTCCTCACTGTCCAGAGGAAAACAATTTATAGTACTTAACAAATAAGCACCTATCCAGGCATGTCTAAGAGTCAGCCCCCAGTGTTTTCTCCTGTATACCTGATGAATCTGGGCATCTTGGGGCAATGCAGTAATTGCCTCATGTACACAGACAGCCCTCTCCTCCTACCACCCAACACTACAACCTGTGAGAGATGCACTTATACAGCCAAACTGGAAGCAAAGCTCTCTTCACCCAAGACTGGACTAGACAGTCAAGAGGAGAAGGTAAACACTTGCACCACACCACACTCTGCACCTAGTCCCTCATAACCTACACCACCAAAACACACACATAGAAACACAACACACACACCTACATTCACGGACGCTCTCAGTAAAAATCTGCCCAAGCAACAGGGACATCCAAAGCAGAAACACAAGCAATCCCCACCCCACAACACAACCCAAATGACACACAGCCCACAAACTCAGTGTGCCACTCAACCACAGCCCATAAGGCATAACAACGTATCCAACACTCTAGTTATAGGTGACTCTATAGTCAGGCACACTGATGTTCCACTCACCAGGCTAAACAAGGAGAAAGTTACTGTCAGCTGCCTGTCGGGTGCCAGGATCCGCCACATAACGCATGCACTCAGGTCACTCCACAACAAGTACAAATATGACTCTGTCATTGTCCACATTGGTGTGAATGACCTGAGACGTACCTCCTTGAACTACATGAAAAGGGACATGGAGGAGCTGTCTGATCTTGTAGCCCAGGCAGGTATGACCCTAGCCCTGAGTAGCATCCTGCCATCACCCAGAATGATACCACAATACAAGGACAAAATGATTGACTTCAACAACTGGCTAAGCTTCTGGTGTCACTCTAAGGGGATCCAGTATCTGTCTGCCTGGGATGATATGATCGACAAGCCACGATGCTTGGCCAGAGATGGCCTGCACCTGTCGCCCCCGGGATACCGGATACTGGCTAAGGCTCTAGCCACTCCTATAGTGCCTTTTTTGGGCAAGGTTCAAATGACAAATTCACCACCCTAACAGGTACAGGCAAGAAGAATCTGAGGGTACTGCTACTCAATGCTAGAAGTCCAAACCTCAAAATGCACTCTCTCGAGGCACTTTTAAAATGGAGAACATCGACATCTGTGCAGTGACAGAGACCTGGTTCAAGGCTCCAGAGAGAACCCCTGCATTACCAGGCTATAATTCATACCACACCTTTCAGCCACCTAACCTGGACCAAAACACTAAAGGTGGAGGCGTGTCCATATTCATTAAGGATATCCACACCTCCAGGCTAGTTGCTCAGCATAATGCATCCGAGATTATCCAGGGGAAACTAACTCTGGGCAAGACCGCAATCCAAATTGTAGCTTGCTACAGATCCCCCACCATGTCCCAGGATTCCCACTCCTCATTTCTTAATACACTGGAAAATATTAGGGTACAACCTAACACCCTAATAATGGGTGATTTCAACTACCCTACCATTAACTGGGAAAACTACTCATGTACCAACTCTTGTGCTCAACGTTTTCTGGAATTCATAAATTCCAATGCCATGGATTAACTTATCCACACCCCCACCAGGGGCAGCAATATCCTAGACCTGGTTATTACCAACATGGGCAACCAGTGCTCCACACCAGAGGTCAATTCCTCGTTGGTCAGATCCGACCATAAGCTAATCACCCTAGACATCCACATCCCTCCCCCACGCCCCATAGGGAAGCCACAGTAAATAATTTCTCCAAAGCCAACTTCACGCTTCTTAAGACAGAAGTGGCAAACTTCACGACACCCATGCTGACGGACAATAGAGATATGACTGCTGAATCCTACACAAATGCACTTTATAAGCACTTACATGAGTGCATGGATCGTGCAATCCCTAACAGAACCAAGATGCTATCCTCCAAAAAAAGGAAGCCAATCTGGTGGTCCCCTGCCATAAACAAACTCTACAACAACAGAAAGAAACTGTTGCAAAAAAAAGAGTAAAATCCCATGGTTGGAGAAACTCCCTGGTCAGCTTCAGTAAGAAGCTGAGATCCCTCATAAAATCCTCCAAAGCCAGTTATGAAAACAAAATCGCCACTGACTCTAAAGACAACCACAAAACATTATATAGCTATGTCAAGAATCTCAATGGCAACACTCACATCTGCTCTGAGTTACAGCACAATGGCACTAAATATACAGAACCACCAGATACTGCCAACATCCTGGCAGATAGGTTCAAAGCTAACTTTACCCCTCTGTCATCCCCTAAAGGGCCCATCTCTACACCAGAAGAATGCAAAGTTCCTGTAATCATGGCTGCACAGGTAAAAAACACACTATCCAAAGCCAAGAACACAGCATCCATGGGACCTGACGACATCCCAGGCTGTGTTCTACATGAACTACAGAACGAACTGGCACCCCAACTAAGTACCATGTTCAATCATAGCCTCACCGCAGGCTATGTGCCCACTGAATGGCGCACAGCGAAAGTTATCCCACTCCACAAAGGGGGAGCCACCACAGACCCCAGAAACTACCGCCCCATTAGCCTAATGAGCCTGGTCTGCAAGGCTATGGAGCGTATCATCATGGAACTTATAAACAATGACATTGGTAATCTCCAAATGCAGGACCCCACCCAGTTCGGGTTTGTAAAAGGCAGATCATGTCTCCTAAACCTGATAGACTTCCTTGAAGCAGTCACCAAAGCCATAGATGAGGGTACGGTGGTCCACAGAGCCTATATGGATCTCGCCAAGGCTTTTCACACCATCCCCCACTCTGGAATTAGAGATTAATTCACTAAACTAGGTATAAATCCCTATGTCACAAGATGGGTTGCCAACTGGATCACTGACAGAACCCACACTGTGAAAGTAGCAGACTCCAAATTCAACTTCAGACCAGTGACAAGTGGAGTACCACAGAGTTCAGTCCTGGGTCCTCTCCAGTTTGGTATCTACTTCTCTGAAGTACAGGCCAACACAGAAGGTCTTTGGCTAACGAATTCACACATGACTGCAAACTAGGAGCCATAATCAAAACTCCAAAAGATGTGGACATCTTACAAAAGGGCCTTGCTGAGACAGATGCCTGGTGTCAAAGCCATGGCCTCAAGCTCAATGCCAAAAAGTGCACTGTCATTCCTTTTGGTAAAAGCTCAGTACCCATGAACTACCACATAGGTGGTAGTCTACTTAACACCGAAAGTGTGATAAGAGACCTTGGGACACAGGTGGACAGTAGTCTCTCCTTTGATAATCACTGCCACAGTAGTCAGGAAATCCTTCTACGTGGCACACCTCATCACAAAAGGTTTCTCATCCAGGAAAAAAGAGGTCATTGTTCCCCTCTACTCATCACTCATTAGACCCATTATAGAGTACAATGCCCCTTTTGGTATGTACCTCACAAGACATCTACAACAACTGGAAAGGCCACAGAAATACCTCACTGCAGACCATCTAAAAAAACTGCAGCTACTCAGAGGCGATTTCTGCCTAACACACAAAGCTATGTCAAACCCAGAGCTTTTAGACATGTTCCACTTAAAGAAATCCCAATCCCTATGAGCTACATGCTCTAGGGACCTAAACCTAGTCATCACAATAAACAGAACATGCTGGAGGGATAGATTCCAGTCCCAGAGACTTCCCATACTCTGGAACAAACTACCTATCTATATCAAACAAAGCTCCCAGTGGAAATGCTCCTTAAGGTATGTAAAGTTTCCCAAAAGAGAAATGAAATGGTGGAGTGGAGAAGAATGGAATGGATGCCTCAGCAGATCATAAGTAGGAATGGACTTATTGGACAAATCCAGATCAGAAGAAGAGAGTCAGAAACAGAGTCCCTATTCAGAAGATTCATAGTCAAATTCAATCCTAGGCCCTCTTGAGGGGTACCCCCCTGAACATGTGGCCTGGGCGTCAGTTTTTTAGACATAGATCGAGATTTAGGCCTTAGCACTGAAGTTGGAGTTGGTTTAATATGCAAGTCTGTAGGCCTGAATACACTCTCAGAAGCTGGGTGCCTGCTCAGCAGCTCCGGACCCATCCAAGGTAGAGACATCCGCGGGTTCCATATGTGAAGTATCTCGCGGCATACCGGACTCTGAATGGGTTTCAGTAGAGGCCTGCGGATCAGAAGTAGCGGGCATCAGGGGCTGCAAAAGCGCCTCACTGAGTACCGGCGAACCTGGAGACTGGCTTAGGAGAAGCGTTGACAGTTTTGGACCTCAACAGCCTGTCTGTCTTTTTCTTTGCATTTTTTTTGGTATTCCGGTAGTCGGATGGCTAATCGATGTCATTTCTGGATAATTAAACCGAAAACCGAAACATTTTGAAGCAAAAATGTACCGACGATGGATAGTGCGCTGATTAAACAAAGCACAAAACCGACAGCAAGGTACATCATGGTCAGGGTCTAGGCAGGGAATATAGTACAAATGAAAATCCTTATGAGGTATTTGCTTCCCACAAGTAATACCAATTATTAACTTTTACTGACATCGGTAAGGAGCAAGAAAAAGTTTCCCCAACGGGGTACTTAGCTTTAAGTTGAAGACTTCGGTTCTGAAACTCTAAAAAGTACAGTTGTATACTTACCATAAATGTAGATGTTCGAGTGTATTCACTGTTGCAGTCATTACAATTGGGTTATCCTGCTGGCAGGCTACCCGCAGTCGGCCTGAATTCCAAAGTTTAGGTCCGGTGTCGGTTGCTGTCGCCTCCTTCTAGACGTCAGTGTGCCAGGGGTATAAAAGATGCAGCTGATGCCATTTTCTTCAGTTTTTCTTGCCCCAGATATCAGGTGTCCCCAAAAAGGTAGGCTAAAAATATGTCAATAAAGCATGCAAGTACCAAGGTAAATTTTTCCTTCATCTACAAGCAAATATTCCACATAGGTTGTATAGAATAGAGAAATACAGATAAGTTCCAGCAAAGATAAGGGGGATGGTGGTTGGGTAACCTGGACTGCAACAGTGAATACACTCGAACATCTACATTTATGGTAAGTACACAACTGTACTATGTTCATCGTGTTTCACTGTTGCAGTCATTACAATTGGGTTGAATCCCAAAGCTAAGGTTGGAAGGCTGGAGCTAAATAGGATTCGGAGCGTCTATGAGGCCCTGCAGAACTGCAGTGGCAAAGCCTGTCCTGGATTTAGAGTAGAGTGGTAAGTGATAGTGCTTTGTAAAAGTGTGCACTGAACTCCAGGTTGCAGCCTCTAAAATGTCTTTGGTTGGTACACCTCTGAGGAAGGCTGCTGAAGAGGCTGCTGCTCTGGCTGAATGTGGCCTAATGTCCTTAGGCACCGATTTGCCATGTTGTGAATAGCAGAAACGAATGCAGTGGCCTATCCACTTTGAAATAGTCTGCTTTGAGATAGCCTTTCCTTGTGATCCTGCAGCATATGCCACTAGTAATTGCTCAGTCTTTCTGAAAGCTTTGGTTCTCTCCAAGTAGAAGCGTAGCTGTCTATGTCCAAAGAATGCAGTCTCTCATCCTTATTCTGTGGGTTTGGGTAAAAGGTAGGCAAATGAATAGTTTGGTTAATGGCCACACTGGACACTGCCTCAGGCATAAATGTTGGGTTTGTCCTCAGAGAAACCCTATCTGGAGGGAAAATGATAAAAGGTTCCACAGCCATGAGTGCCTGTAGCTCTGAGACTCGTCTTGCAGAGGTTATTGCTAGGAGCAGAGCTGTTCCATGATAAAAATTTTATATCAGCTGTAGCGGCTGGCTCAAAAGGAGGCAGGGTGAGTTTTTCCAAGACATAATTGAGGTCCCATGCAGGTATTGGTGATCTCCTTGGAGGCCTTAAGTTTTTGGCTCCTCTGAGGTACTGCCTTAATAAAGGATGAAAAAAAATAGGTGACTCTGTATTGTAATGAGCTGAAATGGCAGAGGCATGAATCTTATTTGATGAAAAGGATAGGCCTTTGTCCAGCATCTCAGTTAAATATTGCAAAATCTGATTAATATTTGGTACAGTCGTGTCAATCCCTTGTGCCTGGTTCCAAGCACAGAATCTCTTCCATTTTTCAGCATAAGATTTTCTGGTACTAGGCCTCCTGGCCTCCAAAATAACATCCATCACCGCTTTAGAGAGAGGTGTGTTTTGAATGACTACATTATCTGCCATGCTGCCAGATTTAATGTCTTGAGTTGGCTGTGCAGGAGCTGACTGTTGTGTTGAGACAGTAAGTGAGGAATTTGAGGTAATGTCCAGGCTGGGTATTGAGACAAGTTCTTTAGGACTGGGTACCAGTTCTGGCAGGGCCAGTCTGGGGCAATCAGTATAATTTTTGGCTTCTCTTGTCTGACTTTTAGGAGTACCTTGGGGAGGAGAGGCAGTGGAGGAAAGACATATACTGTTAAGTTTTTCCAGTTGAAAGATAGAGCACCCACTTTCCATGCTTGCTTGTGATAAGTCCTTGTGCAGAATTTCTGTAGTTGGCAGTTGTGAGGGGAGGCAAATAGATCTATGTCCCGGCACCCCCAATTCCTTGTTATCATGCTGAAGACTTGCGGATCCAATTTCCACTTGTTGGGATCCATGAAGTTTCTGCTTAGTTCATCTGCCAGAGTATTTATCTTTCCTGGCAGGAACTGTGCCTGCAAATGTACTTGGTAAGTCAATGCTGTGTCCCACAAAGTCATGGCTAGTATGCATGCGGATAGGAATGAGTGTCTTCCTGCTTGATTATGTACCACATGACTGTAGTACTGTCCGTCTTTATCAGTAGTTGTCCCGGATGAAGTAGATACTTGAAGACTGTCAGGGCATTCTGAACAGCTAGCATCTCTTTTTGGTTATGTAGATGCATTTGGCTTGCGGACCATGTGCCCTGAATACATCTTCCTGCCATGTGGGCCCCCCAGGCATAATCTGATGCATCTGTTGTTAATATCGGCCTGGCTGTGGATAATGCGAATGGCTGCCCCTTGTTGTGGCGACAGGCCTTTGCCCACCATCGAAACTCCTGTTGCAGGTGGGAATGATGGTAATTATTGTTTCCAGGCTGTGGCAATGATGAGTCCAAACACTTTTTAGATACCACTGAAGTTTCCTCATATGCAGTCTTGCATATGGAATTAGCAGAATGCAGGATGCCATGAAGCCCAAAGCCTGCAGACTTATTCTTGCAGATAACTGGGTCTTTGTTGCCAACATTTTGAAATAAGTAGTCAGTTGCCTTCGCTTGTCTGGCGTGAGATAAGCCATCTGGGCAGTTGTATTTAAGCTTGCACCCAGGAATATTATCTCTTGAGAGGGTACTAGTTTTGATTTCTTTTCTTTTACTGTGTACCCAAGTCCAATAACCACAGGATGGCTATGTATAGCGTGTCATATTTGGAATGTGAAATGTAATGTCCTACCTAATGATGTTCTTACTTACTCAGTGTGTGCAATATGCTGTCATTTCATTGGAATGTTAGTTTTACCTCTAAGGAAAAGTTAATTCAAAATCTGTATGATGTTGTGAATGTATGTTCTTGGAGCTTTTCACCCCGGGCCTCCGCAGAAAATGGACCTGTGTCCAGTTGGACTTTCCCGGTTATCAAATGTAAAATAAAATAAATAAATATGTCGGTCAGAGGAAGACAGCGTAGGTTGCCTGGCTATTAATGGACTTGCAGCAGCCAGGCTGTCAGCCTGAGGTTTGATATGTCTGGATGGATCATGCCTGTTGGGTGAGACAGGAGGTCTGCAGTCGGATCCAGAACCCAAGGCTGGTGAAGTAAGTGAGGCCAAATGAGGGAGAAACAAATCTGTCAAGACCAGTATGATGCAATGCAGATGACTTTGCTCTTCAACATGGCAGCTTTTTGTAGAAATTTCGGAATTAGCGGGATTGGTGAATAGGCGTACATTAGACCTGGGGGGAGGGGGGGGGCAATCATGAAGTGGAGCATCCCTCGGGGATTCCTCCTCTGGGGGGATTAGGGCAAAGTAACTACTGCATTTGTTATCTGGGGGAAACCAAAAAGATCGTAGAAAGGCAGGTGTCACTGATGAAAAATCATTTCTGTCACATTCGTGTTGATAGACCACTCATGAGGTAGAAGAATGCACCTGCTCAGCTTACCTGCTAACACAACAGACTTCCCTGGAATGTGCATTGCAATGAGAAAGTGGTTGGATGTGGATGTGGCCCAGTGCCACACACTTAGCACTTCTCGACACAAGGGGTTAAGATTTGGTCCCTTCTTGTTTGTTGATGTACCAAATTACTGACATATTGTCAATATGAATTGTGATCATCCCCAAAGGGAGAGTACCTTGAACGTCCTGCAACCCTAAAAGCACCGCTCTCATCTCTAGGACTTTGATATGCAAACTGGCCTCTTTGGGGAATTGAGTGCCTTAGATTGTTTTCCTCAGAAAGTGCCCCCCCCCCAAGTGGGGAGAGTCTGTGGTCACTATAGCCTTGGGCTGAGGGGGAACGAACAGCTGACACTGTTAAACCTGATCTGATTGAATCCACCACCTGAGATCTCTCTTGTATACATGAGTGATTTGCATTAGAGTTGACATGTCAAAGTATCGACCATTGTGTTGCTAACATCCACTGTAGAATCCTCATGTAAAATCTGGCTAAAGGTACTAGTGCTATTGCCACTGACATTGATCCTAGTGCTTGAAGAACCAAGTGGGCTGAAATCTTGGTACTGCAGACTATTTTTCTGACCTGTAAACTTATAGTTTGAACCCTTAAGGGACGGAGTGAAGCTATCACTGACTTTGTGTTGAACAGTGCTCCTATAAATTCCAAATTATGAGTAGGTTCCAGTTGAGACTTGTAGTTTATGGCTATCCCCAGATAAGAACACATCTGGAGAACCGGATCTCTTGCCCTTAATTGATGCCTAGTCAGGACAGTAATGAGCCAGTCATCTAGACATGGGAAAAACCCAGAATTCTTGCACTCTCAAGTGAGCTGCTACTACTGCCCTAAATTTGGTGAACACCCTGGGGGCTGTGGTGAGAAAAAAGGCCAGAACTTTGAATTGGTAATGACTGGCTCTCAGCCAGAAACGGAAGTACCTTCTGGATTGTCTGTTCAACTTCATGTGAAAGTACGCATTCTGAAGGTCTGTCGAGTACATCCAGTTGTCCTTGCCCAGAAAAGGGAGAATGGAAGGTCTGTCGAGTACATCCAGTTGTCCTTGCCCAGAAAAGGGAGAATGGAATGAACTATGACCATCCAAAACTTGGTGCATCAAACTGACTTGTTTACGTTGCTGAGATTCAAAACTGGTCTCCAGTCCCATGTCTTCTTTGGAACTAAAAATAACCCTGAGTAAGTTCCAGATTCTGTCTGGTCTGCCGGGAACTCTTTGATGACTTTTTTTTCTAGCAGCATTTGTACTTGAATTGCTGCTTGTTCCTGCTGATTGGGAAAATCATCAGGGATCTTTCTTGAGATTGGAGGTGGAAGGGAAAAGGGTATGAGATAACCTGTGGAAATAATCCTCTGCACCCAACTATCTTTTATGTTTAGCCAGGCTCTTTGCTGCAGGGATAATCAAACCCAGATTCCCTCCAAAAGTGGACAATTGGCCCTCCTTTCACGAGTGCTGGTAAGATCTGTCAAAGAAAGAATCTCTGGATCCCTGGTTTTGTAGGCCACCTCTGCTGCGAGGGGTGGCATTGACCATTGGAGTTCCCTCTTCTGTCCCTGGGGGAACTTCCTCCATGCGTGTCCTGGAAAGGACCCTGGGATTTCTTGAACCACATCTTCTGACCACTTCATTGATTGGCATGTCTTCTGATGGAAATGCTGAAGCCGCTGTCCTTGAGGTTGTTTCAGCTACATATGAAATGAGCCTCATGGAAGAATTCAAAATAGATTGCAGAGTAACCAACTAAGAAGTCATGGATGATCGGACCTCTGCAGAAACTGATCCTGAGAGGGTATTGGAGAGTTCCTTAATCAAATCCCTCTGTAATCTTATAAAATGTGCCAAATAATTCAGTGACCATACGGCGAAGGTTGCTGAAGCATAGACATGCTTCCCAAACCTGTCCATCTCCCTACACTCCTTGTTAGGGGGATGAACAGTAGAACTCTCCTTGGCAAGTTCCTTTTTGGTGGCCACTGCTATGACCATGGCATCAATGTGCACCCCCTTACCCCAAAACTGTTTATCCAAAGGTGGTGCCATAATCTTATCTGGTCTCCTAGGTATGGGTTCAACAGTGTCAGGTTCCTTCTATGTCGATCTAGTGATGAACTCCATAAGATTGCCGGCAGGCAGAGTAACCAAGGAGATAGACGGACCAGTACTGAAAGTCTCCAGGAATAGAGACTCCTCAGATGAAGGGTTGCAGGATGTCCAACCACTTCTCTGTTTTAGGATCTCAAGGATGTCTTCAAATGAGATATCTTCAGGAGGTGACCCTTCACCTTCATCAAAATCCTTATCTTCTGTGACTGACTCCTCTGGGGAGTCCAAGTGCTTCCTCTTACATGTCTTCATCCTAGGGACCTTCTCAGTGGGGTGCTCTGGAGAGGTATCGGAAGAAAATCAAGATACCCTGTTGGGAAACCCTGGAGATCTCAGACTGGTTGTCTCCATGGTAAAGAGTGATGAGACTCTGAACACACAGACATCAAGGTAGAAGGCCGAAGATCTGAGGGATTTGGAATAGTCTCTTCTGCCGAGGCAGACAAAACCCTCTTCAAAGCCTTGAAGGCAGACCACCCCGGAGAAACAGAAGACCTCAAATCCAAAAGGACAAGCCGTTGGACTGCTGTCCTCCCCTGCTCTGAAAGCAATCTCCCCGAGGTGAAAGCCAGAGCCAAGCTATCCAGTCCTGAGGCTCCAAGGTGCAGAGACAGCTCCGATAACTTCGGAGTTGATTCCAACACCTTAGATCTGACAGGGAAGCTTCTCTGACAGCTCTCCATATCCAACTGAACCGGAGCACTCAGAGTAAGCTTCGGATCTGAAGATACTGCTAGCTTTGGATCCCAGTCAGATGGAACCAGACAGCTTGGATCCAGGGACTCAAAACAGTTGAAGGAATCACGGGAGGAAGTTATAATGAGGGTGTGGTCAAAGAACACACCTTCTGACCTGAAGGGGTAGGAGTCGGAAAACACCCATCTGACCCTGCGCTGAGAGGATCTTCCACACCTTCCTCTGTGAAACGTCTGGAAGAATGAGTGGAAACAATAGAGGGGAACCTGGATCAGTGATGCTCCAAGAAAGGTGAGGGCACCAGATCCCACAGATGGTGAGAGTATCTTGTTCTGGGTAGGTGAATAAAACTTGAACCTGTAGGGCTGGAAGTAGTTGGAGCCGAGGAAGTTGGGTCGTTCACTTTTTTTCTTTTTCAGATTTGTGGGTGATGTCGGATCCATCTTGGCTCTTTTCTTGGATGGCTCCAAAACTGTGGAAGGTGTAGAAGGTTGCAGGTAAGAAGCTTTCAACTGTTTAGTTTTGGGAGACTGATCTCCAGATATAGCCTCTACAAAGGCAGAAGGTAATAAGCCTTTTAAAATAAGCTTGTTTTTCTGTTCTATTAGCCCCCCGGGGTTGAATCCATGGCATATGTAACAATCTTCCTGGAGATGTAATGGTCCCAGACAGTACACACACACACACACACACACACACACAGTGGTGCATCAGACACACATTTTTTAAACCCAGCGGGGCCTTCTTCAGTCATAGCAAAAGCTATAAAACAAAACAAAAGGCAACATTTAAGAGAAAAAAATCTATTCTATCGGGGGAGAGAGAGACAGAAAAGAAGAAACAGAAAAACTACCAGCAATGGTAGTAAAAAGGGACTACACCATGTGTAGAAAGAAAGTAAATACTAACAATAGCATTTAAGAGGTACGCACTGTACGAAAGTCCAAAAAAAGTGGGTGGATACTAATAATAGTATTCTGAAAAGTACTAACTGTACAATCAGGTAAGGGATAGGAAAAACTAAAAATTTACGAGAAATTAGAAAAATATATAGATCTGAAAATTGTAACACTTATCTGACAAACGCTCAAGAACTATGGTCAACCATGTCTTTTGTTTAAAGCAGCAAAGATCTGTGGTAACTTAGGGTTGGTACATTATGGGTAAGGGAGAAGCTCAAGAGGTTTTTGGTTGCCAAGAACTTTAGCAACGGCCAAGTCGGATCTGAGTGTCGGATCCAAATCAGTAGTTGAGGACAGAATGAAAACTGATAACATCAGATGAAAGGCATTTATAGGTTACTGAGATCTAGTGCGGATGGGCCAGAGTTCCTACATCTTCAGGCACCAATAAGAATCTGAATAAATCCTTTGCCCTTGTTAGACTCCTGGAACCTCTTGGATGCCTTCTTTTACAAAAAACTATTGCAGGTCTGTCCTTGGACCGTACTTTCTAAGAAGGCTGTATGTCTGCCAGGAGTACAGAAAGATATATTTATTTACTGACCGACTGCTTTTTTGACTGGGAAAGTCTGACTGGGTGAAAAAAACAGGCTGTGGATTGCGATTCATTACTGAGACTAAGCAGAAATTCCTTAAGATTCCAAAAGCAGGATAAGTTGTTTCTTACACTTATTTAATTGAACTGCACTTCTGTAACGCTTATAATTGTGCTATACAGTTAATCTACAACACTGTGCACTGTTATAAAGCGTTTTTTTACTGTTTCATTGCATTTAAGTACTGCTTTATACTGTTTTAACTGTATTTTTCATTGCTAGATACTCTTTCATAGGTTAGTACTAGGTTAACTGCCCTTGCAAGCCATTGTAAGCTTAGCCAATTATCCCATGTGAGACTCAAACCCTGCATCTTGTGTTTGTAAGGCAAACACCTTAACTATTAGGCCACCCTCCCTCTTCATTACTCTAATTGCATGTTTACTGAATTACTTAACTGTAAATTACTTTTTCATACTGAGAGTTGTATTTTCTGTTTGAGTGCTCCATCCCTGCCTTTCTGTGCATTTTTGATTTTTTGAGGTTTGTGTGTTCTAGTCAGCTATAAAACTGATTTGTTTGCAGTTAAAAGCATTCTCTAGAGTCTCCTTGCTCCTTTATCTGTTTAAAACTTTCATTTAGTGGCTACAGCTATTAGCTGTAATAGTTTCCCAACCCCCACCCTATTGTTGTCTTGTTCTTACACTTGTTGGCTTTGAAGTTGCCCGCCCATACTGTATATTTGATTTGTGACACTACTCCTAGTCTAGTGTCATTAGTTCATTCTGCCTAACAGAGCGAGAACATTTGTGAAGATCAAACCACTTAGATTCTTAACCTTGAATTAACTTCTGTTCCAGCTTTCTCCTGTTCCACTTTACTAAAAAAAAAAAAAATTCTAAGCTGATTTCCCCCCTTTCCTGTAACGAGTCTAGTCCAGATAAAGATTTGCTGTATCCAGGACTGTTTGTAAGCTCCTGAGCTCCCAAGCCTTTCTGTGTTGGTGGGAAGTCGTCTAGCTTATCAGTGGGAGTGGTAAGCACTAGGTAAAGTACAGTTTTGTACCTACCATAAATGTAGATGTTCGAAGATCCACATTGCTGCAGTCCTTACACTTGGGTAGTCCGCTGTCCTCGGTCGGCCCGAATATCAAAGTATAAGGCTGACGTCGGTCAAGGCGCATTTGACTGACATCAGGACGTCAGGGTACAAATGCGCATGACCGACGTCATATCCTCAGTCTTTTCTTGCCCCAGATGTCAGAAGACCCTAAAAATAAAGGCCAAAACCAAAAGACAGCAAACAAACAACCAACCACCCTTGCACTAATTATATGTACAATATATACAATGTACACAATATTTACAACCCAACCCACACAACCACCTCTAACAACAGAGGGAAGGAGGGAGGTAAATTGACTGCAGCAATGTGGATCTTCAACATCTACATTTATGGTAGGTACAAACTGTACTATGTTCTTCATCTCACATTGCTGCAGTCCTTACACTTGGGTAGAATCCCAAAGCAGAGGTAAGGGAGGATGGCCCAACTATAAGGAAGCGGGAGCTGCCAAAATGCCCTGCAAAACAGCAGTGGCAAAACCAGCCCTGGATTTAGAGTAAAGTGGTAGGTGATAATGCCTAGAGAAAGTATGCACTGAACTCCAAGTAGCTGCCTCCAAAATATCCTTGGTTGCCACCCCTCAAAAAGTTGTCAAAGTGGCAGTAGCCCTACTGGAATGAGGCCTAATCCCAGCTGGAATCTCCTTGCCATGATGGGAATAACAGAAAGCAATGCAAAACCCAATCCACTTAGAAATAGTTTGTTTTGACACAGGCTTGCCCTGAGAACTCAAAGCAAAAGAAACAAATAACTGCTGAGACTGCCTGAACCCTTTAGTTCTGTCCAAATAATATCGCAACTGGCTGTGTACATCTAAAGTGTGCAAAATCTTTTCCCCTTTATTTTGGGGATTTGCATAAAAAGTAGGCAAATGAATAGTTTGGTTTAAAGCCACACTAGAAACCACTTTAGGCATAAAGGAAGGATTAGTACGTAAAGATACCCTATCCTTATGGAAAATTAAGAAAGGCTCAACCGCCATAAGGGCCTGTAATTCAGAAACCCTTCTTGCAGAGGTAATGGCCAACAAAAAGGCAGTCTTCCATGATAAATATTTCAACTCAGTAGTAGCTGCAGGCTCAAAAGGTTGTAGAGTGAGTTTCTCCAACACAAAATTGAGATCCCAAGCAGGAGCAGGAGCTCTACGTGGGGGTCTTATATTCTTTGCCCTCTAAGAAATTGCTTGAACAAAGGATGAGAAAACAATGGTGGGTCACAGTCATAGTGAGCTGAAATTGCTGCAGCATGAACCTTAATAGAAGAGAAGGACAAACCTTTGTCCAGTAACTCAGTAAGATATTGAAGAGCCACACAAATTAGGCTCAGAAACATCAAAATCCTTTGCTGCACTCCAAAATAAAAATCTCTTCCATTTATCTGCGTACACTTTCCTTGTACTAGGCCTTCTAGCTTCCAAAATCACATTCAAAACTTGTTGTGGAAGTTGAGACCCTCTATGGTTCAAAACAGAATATGCCAGGCTGTTAGGTCAAGAGAGTGAAGTTTGACATTGAGCAAATGACTGTCCTCCTGGGACAACAGGTGTGGAATCGAAGGCAAAGGCCATGGAGGCTTCCGTACCAGACTTCTCAGTAATGGGTACCAGTGCTGTCGAGGCCAATCTGGAGCTATTAAAATCATCCTTGGCTTGTCCTGTCTGACCTTTAGAAGTACCTTTGGGAGGAGAGGCAGAGGTGGAAAGGCATACACATGAAGATTGCTCCAATTGAAAGAAAGAGCATCCACTTTCCAAGCTGTGGGATGAAACCTTTCGTGCAAAACTTTGGCAGCTGATGGTTTAGTGGAGAAGTTTAACAGATCTATGTCTGGAGTTCCCCATGACACTGTCAATATCTGAAATACATGAGGATCCAATTTCCACTCGTGGGGATCCATAATTCGTCTGCTCAACACATCTGCTAAGGAGTTCTGTGCTCCCGGCAGAAACCTTGCCTGAAGATTGAGCTGTAAACTGAGAGCAGTCTCCCACAAAATCATTGCTTGCCTGCATAGAGGATAAGAGTGTGTTCCCCCTTGCTTGTTGATGTACCACATGACAGTTGTGTTGTCTGTTAGAATCAACACCTGCCCTGGAAGAAGTAAATCCTTGAAAGCTATTAATGCAAACTGGACTGCTAACATCTCCTTCAAGTTGTTGTAGTCTGGCAGGCCACTTGTCTTGTATCCACTTTCCATTTAGATGAGCTCCCCAAGCTTTGTCTGAGGCATCTGTCGTTAAAATCTGACTCGCCTCTGGCCGGGTCACAGACAGTCCCTTGTTTAGGTGACATTCCTTAGCCCACCACAAAAATTCCTTTTGAATGCAAGGTATTATTTGAATGACAGTGTCCAGATCCTGGCAGTGCTGTGTCCATACATTTTTGAGATACCATTGCAGCTTCCTCATATGCAGTTTGGCATTGGGAAGCACCAGAATACAAGATGCCATGAACCCTAAGGCTTGAAGGACTGTCCTTGCAGTCAGCCGGACTGATGAGATAGTTGATGGAAGTAAAGGGAAAGATTCTTTTGTTTGTCCGGGGTCAAAAAGGCCATCTGGGATGCTGTATTCAGTCTTACACCCAGAAAGCACATGTCCTGAGAGGGTACTAGACTGGACTTTATTTCGTTCACAGAATACCCCAGGCATCTTAGCACTGCTATCACATATTCCAAATGATGACGAAGCTGGTCCCTTCCTTGAGCCAGAATCAGGCAATCGTCCAAATAAGGATAGATATGTATTCCTTTTAGCCTGAAGAAAGCTATCACTGGAGCCAGAACTTTGTGAACACTCTGGGCAGTAGATAAGCCAAAGGGCAATGCAGAGAACTGATAGTGAGAAGTCCCAGCTCAAAACGCAGATACTTCCTGCAACTTAGTCTGATAGGAACATGAAGGTAAGCCTCCTTGAGATCCAAAGTTACCATCCAATGATCTTTGCCCAGCAGAGGTAAAAGCTGCTGTAACGCCAACATTTTGAACTTGGGAATGTCCAGATAAGTGTTGAGGATAGATAAATCCAAAATTGGTCTCCACGTGTTCCCCTTCTTTGGTACTAGGAACAGGCTAGAATAAAATCCTAGGCCCACTTCTGGCATAGGGACCGGCTGTATGGCCCCTATTTGGAGTAACAGAGAAATTTGCTTGTGAGCCTCTATTCTTGTTGAGGAGGAACGTCTGGCATGCCTTTGAAAGGAGGCAAGGTATGGAAATAAAACCTGTAACCGTGGTGTATGATATCCAATACCCATCTGTCTTGGGTAATTAAACTCCAATTTTCTTTGAAAAGTGCCAACCTTCCTCCCAAAGGTGCTGCCAGACGAGAAGGCTCTGGCAGCTGAAAAGGTAGGTCATTGGGTCTGTTTACGAAAGGACTGACCCCTGCCCTCACCAAGACTGTGCAGGAGAACTCCCTGTTCTAGGCCTGAAAGAGCCTAGAGCTCTGCCCCTACCACGCCTAGATCTACCCTAGACTGGGAATCATAAGAAGGATACGCCCACCCTTTAGTAGGCCAATTTCTACTAAACTTTGGAGGCTGAACCTGCAAAAATCTTTAACAGTCTGCATAGACTTAGCCTTGTCTTCCATTTTCTTTAAAACTGCCTCAACAGGAGAACCAAACAACACATCAGATTGTAAAGGAGCATCTAAAATCCTTGTTTTAACATGGTCAGATAAATTTTGATCCCTCAGCCAGGCGTGCTCGCTAAGAACTGACCCAGTGGCAGCCACCCTAGACGAGGCCTGTACAGCATCAAAACCACATTGCAAAGAATGCTTACCCACCTGTTCAGAAACATGTACTAAATCTTGTAACTCTTTACAATCAATACCTTCCGCCAGAGCATCAACCTTAGACTTCAATTGTGAAAGGAGATAGTTTTGGTATTTCAACATGTGAAACTGGCAATTCAAAGCCCTCATAGCTAGAGTGGAAGAAGTATAAACTTTCTTTCCCCATCTATCCAAGGCCCTGGCCTCCTTATCTGCAGGAACCGGATTCTTGACAACAGAAGCCTTAACACCTTTAGGCCCCTGGCTAACAGTTTCTGGGTCTGCCCTAGGACTCTTAAAAGATACTTATGAGCTTCAGGCACCCTGTAATACCTATCCGGTTTAACAGGAGCAGGAGGCAAAGAATCAGGATTAAGAGAAGCCTCTGTAAAACATCTTCCACTACATCCAAAACAGGAGGTATAGCCAAAGGCCTATGCTGGGGTAAAACAAAAATTCCCTAAGCCTTTTCCTGGAATCAGAGAAGTCCTGACCTTCCCACTTAAAATGCTCCTCATGGAATGAAGAGTTTCTGAAAAGAAAAATCCTCAGGAGGAGAAGCAGAAGGAGTAGAATCATCCACATCAGAATCAGAATAAGGAGAGTACTCCTGCAAGTCTTCAGCTGAAGACTCTGAAACATCCGAAGCCTGCTCAAAACTCCCTAGCTCAGGCTCCACCCTAGGTCTCTTATCAGGAGGGGGCAAAGAACCCCTAATCAAAGTAATCAAATCTTCTGCCATTTTAAGCATATGCTTCTTGAGCACAGTTCCTGAAGAACAAGGGGTGACACCAACTGAAGCTAAACCTGGCCTGCCTCTAGGAGAAGCCTTGGAAACAGAATGAGAGGGCCTAACCACCCTAGGCAGGGAGGGGAGTATAGTAACCTGAGAAGCCCCATCACCCTGACCTGCCTCCTGAGAGGCCACATCCTGCAATAACAAAGTCTCTCCCTGGGATCCCAAAGAAACCTCCGTGGAACCACCGCTCCACCGACACCTCTAAAGAACCGCGTCCGTACGGACGGTTCTTCAAGCCTAGGCTTAACTGCTTTGTCCTTGCGCTTCAAGAAGCGGCGCCGGAGCATCCGACGGCATTTTATAATTGCACCGCTTCCCGAAGACTAACCTGGCACAATCTAATCTCCTCTTTATAGTGCGCTTATTGAATCTAGCACAAGAGCGACACCCAACAACGTCGTGCGCAGGCCCTAAACAAGGAATACACAAAGTATGATAGTCGCTATGCGGTATCTGTGTCCCACAAGAAATACAATTATTCACTTTTTCTGACATCCGTAAACCACTGAGGCAAGAAAAACTAAAATATTCCCCAACGGGGTACTTAGCCAACTTTGACTCTGTCTGAAACTCCGAAATCGAAAAATTTCAGAACGCCAACCGGCACTCGCAATACTGCTTCTGCATCGGACCATGTGGCAAAAAAGACTGAGGATATGACGTCGGTCATGCGCATTTGTACCCTGACGTCCTGATGTCAGTCAAATGCGCCTTGACCGACGTCAGCCTTATACTTTGATATTCGGGCCGACCGAGGACAGCGGACTACCCAAGTGTAAGGACTGCAGCAATGTGAGATGAAGAACATCCTATCTACCATATAAGAAGTGGTTTCTAGCCCAGACATTGTAGTTATTGGCCTTTTGGGCAGTTTGTCCATCTCTCTCAACTTTCTGATTTAAAAGCCCGCATTTGCACTTATCCCCCCCCCCCCTTTCCTGCAACTACAGCCCAGATACAGATTTGTTGTATCCAGGACTGTTTGTAAGCTCTTGAGCATCCCCAAGCCTTTCTGTGTTGGACGGATCAGTGGGAGTGGTAAGCACTAGGTAACCTATCTACCACATAAGAAGTAGTTGCTGGGCCCAGAAATTGTAGTTACTGGCAGTTTGGGCAGTTTTTCCATCTCTCTCAACTTTCTGATTTAAAAGCCCACATTTGCACTTGTATCCCCCCTTTCCTGTAACTAGTCTAGTCAAGATACAGATTTGTTGTATCCAGGACTGTCTGAAAGCTTCTGTGCCTTCCCAAGCCTTTCTGTGTTGGAGGGAAGCCTTCTAGCTTATCAGCGGGAGTGGTAAGCAATAGGTAGCCTATCTACCACAAGAGGAGTGGTTTCTGGCCCAGATTTGTGGTTTATTGGCCTTTTGGGCAGTTTATTGCATATCTTTCAACTTTCTGGCTTAAAAGCCTGTGTTTGCACTTGTTTCCCCCCATTCCTGTAACTAGTCTAGTCCAGACACATATTTGCTGTGTCCAACACTGTAAGCTTCTGAGCCCCCCAAGCCTACTACTTTATCAGTGGGAGTGATAAGCAATAGGTAGCCTATCTACCACAAGAGAAGTGGTTCTTGGCCCAGAAATTGTAGTTTATTGGCCGTTTGGACAGTTTTGCCATCTCTCTCAAATTTCCGGTTTAAAAGCCTGCGCTTGCTCTCGTTTCCCGCCTTTCCTGTAATTAGTCTAGTCCAGATACAGACATGCTGTATCCAGGACTGTTTGAAAGTTCTGAGTGGTGCTGCACTTACACTATCTTATTAGTCTAGCACTTTATCAGACATTGTAGCACACAAGTGCTACCAGCACTAAACGTTCTACAAGGAAACTGATCTAGTACTTATTATCAATGGCCATCCCACCAGGCATGTCTAAAGGTCATTTCCCTGTGCTTTCACTTATTAACCTGGTGAACTTGGGCATCCTGAGGCAATGTAGCAACTGCCTCATGTACACAGACAATGTTCTTCTCTTACCTTCCAACACTCAGACTTGCGAGAGATGCACTTATATATACAAATTGGAAGCCATGCACTCTCCAGCCGAGACCGGAATAGCTGGTTAAGAGGAGAAGGTCAACATTTGCACCACACCACATGGAACACACAGCCCTCCGGATCACACACCAGTACTGCCTTCACATAAAACCACAAACCACACACCCACCTTCGCAGAGGCTCTCAATAAAAATCTACCCAAGCAGCAGAGCCTTCCAAGGCAGGAACACACTCGACCACCACAACACAACACTAATCACGAGACACATAACTCTCCTAAACAGTGTGCCACTCAACTAAAGCCCCCTATGGCAAAACAGCATGCCCAACACACTAGTCACACAGGTGACTCGATAGTGAGGCACACTGTTGTCCCACTCACTAGGTTGAATGAGGAGAAAGTAACAGTCAGCTGCCTGTCAGATGCCAGGATCAGACACATAACGCATGCACAAAGGTCGCTCAACAACAGGTGCAAATATGACTCTGTCATTGTACTTGTGGGTGTGAATGACCTGAGACATACCTCCCTGGACTACATGAAACGAGACATGGAGGAGCTCTCAGATTATATAGCCCAGGTGGGTATGAACAGCATCCTACCATCACCCAGAATGATACCACAGTGCAAGCAGAAAATGACTGATTTCAACAATTGGCTAAGTTTCTAATGTCATTCTAAGGGGATCCAGTATCTGTCTGCCTGGGATGACATGATTGACAGACCTTGATGCTTTACCACAGATGGCCTGCATCTGTCACCCCTGGGCTTCCAGATACTGGCCAAGGCTCTTGCCACCCCTACAGTGCCTTTTTATGCGGCGTTCCAAAGACCAAATTACCACTGTAACAGCTACAAACAAATGCAATCTGAGGGTCATGCTGTTCAACGCTAGAAGTCTAAATCTCAAAATGCACTCGCTCGAGGCACTTCTTAAAATGGACAACATCGATTGTGCTGTAACAGAGACCTGGTTCAAGGCAGCAGAAAGCATCCCTGCACTACCAGGCTATAAGTCATTCCACACCTTTCGGCCCCAGAACTTAGACCGAAGCTCCAAAGGTGGTGGTGTCTCCATATTCATAAAGGATGTGCACACTTCCAGACTGGTAGCCCAACATAACGTATCAGAGATGCTTTAGGTGCAGCTAACACTGGGTAAGACAGCGATTCAGGTCGTAGCCTGCTATAGGTCCCCAACCATGTCCCAAAACTTGCACTCCACGTTCCTAAGCACCCTGGAGAATATTAGGGTCCAACCTAACACTCTCTTACTAGGTGACTTCAACTACCCCTCCATTAACTGGGTAAACTACTCATGTATCAATACACTTATCCAACGTTTCCTGCAGTTCATTAATTCCAATGCCCTGGACCAGCTCATTCTTACCCCCACTAGAGGTAGCAACATCCTTGATCTGGTCATTACTAACATGGGCGACCATTGCTCTACACCAATACTCAGCTCTTCCCTGGTTAGATCTGACCACAGACTAATCACCTTGGAAATCCACATCCCCCCCCCCCCCCCCAGCAAAGATAACCACCATGAAAAACTTCTCCAAAGCTAACTTTGGGATCCTAAAAAACAGAGGTGGCTAACTTCACGGCACCCATGCAAATGGAGAATAGTTGCATGACTGCAGAATCATACACCAATGCACTGTACGAACACGTACAAAAATGCATGGATCTCGCCATACCCAACGGAACCAAGACACTCTCCTCCAAAAAAAAGGAAGCCAACCTGTGGTCCCCTGCCATAAACAAACTCTACAACAGAAGGAGGAAACTGATGCGGAATAAGGTGAAGTCCCAAGACTGGAAAAACTCCCTTACCTGCCTCAACAAAAAGTTTGAGATTCTCCCATCAAATCCTATAAAGCTAGTTATGAAAATAGAATTGCAGCAGATAGTAAAGGCCTCCTATAGTTATGCAAAGAATCTCCACGGCAATACCCAGATTTGCTCTGAGCTACTGCACAATGGTACCTCCGATACCGAGCCAACAGATATTGCCAGTATGCTGGCCAACAGATGCAGTGACAACTTTACCCCCATCCCCCAAAAGACCAATCACAATACCAGTAGATTGCCAGGCACCCAGTATTACTGTTGTACAGGTAAAAACAACACTGTCCAAGGCCACGAATATAGCTTATATGGGACCTGACAATATCCCTGGTTGTGTTCTACATGAACTACAGAGTGAACTGGCATCTCACCTGTGTGCCCTGTTCAATCACAGCCTCACCTCAGGCTTTGCCCCTGCCGAATGGAGCATGGCTACAGTCATCCCTCTCCACAAAGGAGGAGCAACTACAGACCCTGGGAACTATCGCTCCATTAGCCTGACGAGTCTGATATATAAAGCTATGAAACGCATCATCATAGACCTAACAAGGATATAGGGAATCTCCAAACTCTGGATCCCACACAGTTTGGTTTTGTAAAGGGTAGATCATGCCTGCTCAACTTGATTGACTTCTTTGAGTCAGTCACCAGAGCTGTGGATGAAGGCAAGGTGGTTCATACAGCCTACCTTGATCTGGCCAAGGCTTTTGATACCATTCCTCACTCAGGAATCATAGAAAAACTTGGGTCTATATTACGTTATTGAATCCCGTTAACATCGAACACCACAACACCGACACATAAAGGCCGAACCGCAAATACGTCAAACTCCCTAAACAGTGAACTGTCAAATCTCGAACCGTCATACTCAGCCAACACCACCATGCGCTACATACTACATACCCAAATATAATAAATAAAACACATATGCAAACCAAACCCTACTTCTAACACTACACTAAACCTTACATACATTACTATCTATGCACTTACCTTAACCCTAAGGTCCGTAACTATCGCACACTTACCTTACAGAGCTATACCGCAGACAAGCCAACCATCACACTTCGATGTTTCTCGGTTTTGTATGTTCGCAGTTACAGTAGTTCGTGCATTACGTGTCGATGTTGTGGTGTTCGATATTACCAGCATTTGATAACGTAATATAGACCCAAAAACTCACTAAGCTTGGCATCAACCCCTATATCACTAAGTGGGTTGCAAACTGGCTCACAGATAGAACCCACAGTATGAAAGTAGCTGACTCAAAGTCAGACTGCCAATTAGTCACGAGTGTAGTCCCACAGGGTTCGGTCCTGGGTCCTCTCCTGTTTGGTATCTACTTCTCAAGTCCAGGCCAACACGAAGGGACTCTGGCTGACAAAGTTTGCAGACAATTGCAAGTTGGGAGCTATTAACTCCCCACGTGATGATGACATCCTACAGAATGGCCTCACTGTGAACCATGGCCTTAAGCTCAATGCCAAAAAATGTGTCATCCCCTTTGTGAAAAATGCAGTTCCTATGAATTACCACATTAATGGTAGTCTGCTGAAGACAGACGACGTTATATGAGATCTGGGAACACAGGTTGACAGCAACCTCTCTTTTGATCACCACATTACCACTGTGGTCAGAAAGTCCTTCTTTGTGGGACATCTCATTACTAAGGGTTTTGCATCCAGGAAGAAATAAGTCATTGTTCTCCCTCTACTCTTCCCTCATTAGGCCAATCATCGAGTACAATGCCCCATTTGGCATGTAACTCAACTAGACACCAACAAGTGGAGAGGCCGCAAAAGTACCTCACAAAGAGGATCCTAGGCCTTAAACACTTGTCCTATATGGACAGACTCAAAAACTCCAACTATTCTCTGTCGCACATCGCCTACTTAAGAGGCGAGCTCTGCTTGACTTACAAAGCCATGTCTGACCCAGCTCTGTTAGAAATGCTACATCTAAAGAATCCTAATCCCTCTGCACCACTCACTCCAGAGACCTCAACCTCATTACCACAATTAACAGAACATGCTGGAGTGACAGGTTCATAACCCAGAGACTGCTCATGCTATAAACAGACTTCCCATACATATCAAGCAGCATCTCGCTGACCTCCTTCAAGTGAAATCTTGATGAGTTGATGGGAAACAGAAAATTCACCCCGGAGATAACACCAGTGGCTATACTCGACAGATGCACTGGGAACTAAGGCCAAGTGGCACTATGCCAGAGTATTTCTATGGCTAGGCTTGTAAAGGCCCCAGGGTCATTAGCTTAGTACACATCTATGAACCATAACTTCCATCTGTGTTGTCCATTTTCTTTCTTCCTCACCCTGTGGGTTTTGGATCTGACTCAGTTGTTCACCAGATTAGGAATCGAAGTTTGAGCTCCTCCTCTCCAGCTCATGATGCCCTATTCCCCCCAGATTAGCTCAGATTAAGTCTGCTCTAGCATATATACAGAAGATATATATATATATATATATATATATATATATATATATATATATATATATGGGTCCCTATCAGATCGTCGAAATTTCAATTCACCTAACTGTCATTTAACAAACTTCATTACATCGACAAAACGCTTTTGTTAAAGTATATTAAACAACACAATGTGGGCTGTGCCCCACACCCCTAACTATATATATCAACTCCAGGGTCGCACAACATTGGGGACGGGGGCAAATGCTTGTCGATGTAATGAAGTTTCGACGAAATGACAGGTGAATTGACATTTCGACGATCTGATAGGGACCCACTATATATAAATATATATATATATATATATATATAATTTTTTAGAAATAATCATATATCCACCATAGAGAAAAAAAAGGACAAAGAGTGCACAGTTCAGGGGCTCAGAACAAGAACTGTGGTTCCCACTAGTACCTCCATCAGGTCATTCATAACTATGGACGGGGGGGGGGGGGGGGAGGTGGAGGTTCAGGAAGAATGAAAATGGACAACACAGATGGAACGTTATGATAAGTACATAACTTCTTTATCTGATATTGTCATTGTCATTTGTTTTTCAACCTGTGAGACAGAGTCCCCAACTACAACAACCTAGGGTGGCCCTCGTGAAAGGAAAAGGAACTTCCAGAGCACTGCATAGCCAAAATTAGCCTTATTCCTGTAGATAATGTCTAGTTTATAATGTGTAATAAAGGTATGAGAATTTGACCAAGAGGCAGCTGCACAAATATCAACTGACATTCTTGAGCAAAAAAGCTTGAGCTGTCGCCATGGATCTCGTACAATGAGTTTTGACATGTCTAGATAAAGGAATACCTTTTGAAGAATAAATAAAGGAGATGCAATTTATTAGCCATTCAGCCAGTGTGGATTTGGCAACTGCTGCCCCCTTTCTAACATATGAGAAAGATATGAACGGTTGACCAGATTTCCTGAAAGATTTTGTCCTGTCCAGATAAAAATGCAACTGGCTATGAATGTCAAGGAAATGCATTGTGTATTCTCACTTGTTTTGAAAATTGAGAAAGAAAACTGGTAGGTTAATCGACTGAATGATAGTTTTCTGTAGCAACCGTAGGCAAAAAGGATGGATTTGGTCCGTAAACATACTCTTTCTTTATGAAACATTAAAGAGGTTTAGAAGAGAGGGCTTGAATTTCAGAAACTCTTTTTGCTGACGTAACAGCTACCAAAAGAGCTGTTTTCCAGGAAAGAAACTTCAAATTGACCTTAGCTGTAGGTTCAAAAGGGGGAAGAATGAATGCCTGCAAAATCGAAGTTAGGTCCCAAGAAGGAGTTGGATCTTTGATTGGGAGACGAAGTAAAAAGGTACCTCTGTGAAAAGCCTTGCATAGTTTTGATGAAGCTAGAGAGGAAGAGTTCTCTCCAATGTGAAAATTTGAAATAGCTGCCAGCTGAACTTTTACAGTGGAATAGCTGGCCCCATTTTGGAAGAGGAAAGCCAGGAAATCCAATACTGCTGAGATAGTAGCCATAAAAGGATCTATTAGCTTCTAGGGAGCCCAGATGGCGAAATGTTTCCTTCTAGTGGTAGATGTTTTGTGGGATAAAATCAGAATCTTTTGGACTGGGGATGAAAGTTTGGAATGTCTAGCCATCAGTGCAACTGGAGAAACCATGTGGTCAATTTTAGGCCTTGAAGATTCAGGTGAGTGTGCCCTGAGGGATGGGACAGTAGATCTGGAAGTGGCTCCAGTGTCCAGGAAGGCAAATCAGGTGAGACTAAAGGAGGGTAAACCAGATTTGGTGAGGCCAAAAGGGAGCAACGAAGATTACTGTGCCCTTCAACGGGTGTGCTTTCTGAAGAAATTTGGGAGTCAGAGGTAAAGGAGAGAATGCATAAAGTAGACTGGGGGGCCAAGCATGGACTACAGCATCTCTTGTTGACTGCCCCTGAGGGGGGATCAAGGCAAAAAACTGCTGCATTTGTTGTTGAGGGGGGACGCAAAGAGATCAAAGCAAAGCTGACCCCATTTGAGTAAGCTCATGCTTGCCACTGACTGATTCAGAGACCACTTGTTAGGCATCAGTAAAACTCTGCTGAGCCTGTCTGCTAGGATGTTGTACTCCCACGGAATGTGAGTTGCAGTTAGAAAGCAGTTGGCAGATAACTCCCATTGCCACACTTGGTGCTTCTTGATACAGAGGGTAAGATCTGGTTCCTCCTTGCTTGTTGATGTACTACACTACGGACATATTGTCCATTTAAATTGCAACAGTCCCTAGAGTGAGAAAGCTGTGTAGTGATTGCAATGCTATAATGACCACTCTTCTCCAGGATGCTGATATTCCAGTTGGTCTCCTGAGAAGTCGACTTGCCTTGGACAGTCCATCCCAGAAAATGCCCTCCCACCCCATCTGTGAGGCATCCGTGGTCAGCGTGGCGTTTGGTGGGGGAAGAAGAAAGGGATATCCTTGATTAACTTCTGAGGAATGAAGCCACCAAAGGAGAGAATCTTTGCATACATGTGATAGTTTGATCGGCTGGTTTAGTGGGTGATGGTGTAAAGACCACTGGACTGATAACGCCCACTGCAGGATTCTCATATGCAAGCATACTGTAGGTAATAGAGTTATCGT
Source organism: Protopterus annectens (assembly GCF_019279795.1). Classification (NCBI taxonomy): domain Eukaryota; kingdom Metazoa; phylum Chordata; order Ceratodontiformes; family Protopteridae; genus Protopterus; species Protopterus annectens. Next base: position 1,024,536,515 of record NC_056729.1, read on the forward strand.
GGCAGCCATTGAGCCTAATGCCCTGAGCACTAATTTTGCTGGAGAGGCCAGAATTGCTAGGATCTGCGAAATATGCAGCCTCAGGGTCGAAACTCTGGAGGTAGGTAGGCCACAGTTTTGTGTCCAAATGTGCTCCAAGTTGAACAGATAGTAACTGTGATTTTTTGGATTTTGACAGTTATACAGAGAGTGGGAGCTAGTTGCAATAGGTAGTCCCTTGACTGAAAGAGTAGATGCCTTGTTGGACAGGTTAGGAGCCAGTTGTCCAGATAAGGAAAAATGTGGAATCCCTGCAGTCTGAGATGAGCTGCAACTACCACCATGCATCTGGTGAACACCCTGGGAGCTGTGGTGAGACCAAATGGGAGGACTCTGAATTGGTAATAGCTGGCTCCCAGCCTGAAGATACCATCTGAAGCGCCTGTCCATTTTGATATGGGAGTACGCATCTTTCAGGTCTATTGAGCACATCCAATCGTCCATCTTCAGAAGAAGTAGGATGTTTTGGATCACGACTATCCTGAATTTAGAGTTCTTCACTGATTACGTTCAGAGATGTCAGATCCAAAATTGGCCTGAGGTCCCCTGTCTTTATTTGGTACTAAAAATAACCTTGAGTAGATGCCTGATCTGACTTGTTCAGACGGGACCTCCTAGATTACTTTTTTGGAGCTGCTTTGTAATATTTACAGCTGCTGCCTCCCTCTGATTGGATGGCACATCAGTGAGTTAAAGTCTTTTGGATTGGGGAGATTTAAAAAGGAAAAGGAGTATCGTCTGGATATGATCCTTTGCACTCATCGGTCATTTGTGATGGCTATCCAGGCTTCTAGGTGCAAGGATAAGTGCCCCCCGACTGCCTCCAGAGAAGGGCAGCTGGGCGACCTTTCAGGGTACTGAAAACGTCTGTCTGAAAAAGAATCTCGAGACCCTTGATTTTGTGGACCCCTCTGCCATGGGGGTGGCTTCTACCACTATAACTTTCTCCCTCTGCAGCTGGGGGAAAAGTCTCCTTGAGATTCCTGAAAAGGACCCTGAGACTTTGTGAACCACAGTTTGTTACTACCATGCTGATTCCTGGAGAAGGATCTTTGTGGGGTAGAAAAATAGATTCCAATGGCAGACAAGGTCTTTCCATCTTTCTCACTACAGTAGTGTGTGTCTGACTGTGGGGCCAAACAATGATGAACCATCAAAAAGTGCAATGACAAATGATGCCTTGAAAGGTTCTGCAAAGTCACAAAACTGCGTCCCGGCACAACTCCTAATAGCAATGCTGGATCTGGTGGCCCTTGAGATGCCTTCTGCAGCATGGGAAATCAGCCTCATGGATGATTTGGAGATCGATTTTAGAGTGGCCATTCTGCAGGAAAAGATCTTCTGTTCCTCATCAGACATGGACTCAGGGACCGAGCTAGAGAGTTCCTTGATTAAGTCCCTCTGTAGCCTGGTAAAGTGAGATAAGTAGTTTAGCATTCAGAAAGCAAACATGGCTGAAGTGTAAACCCTCTTTCCAAATCTGTCCAAAGCCCTAGACGCCCTGTTAGAGGAAATGGACAGTGGAGCTTTCCTATGACAGCTCCTTTTTGGTGGCTGCCACAACAAAGTACAGTTGTGTACACCTACCATAAATGTAGATGTTCGAGTGTCTTCACTGTTGCAGTCATAACTGTAGGGTGCTCCTGCCGGCAGGCAGCCCGAGGTCGGCCAGAATCCCAAAGTCTGGGTCCGGAGTCGGCTGTACAAGCTAGTACCCTGACGTCAGTACGCTCTGGTACATAGCCCTCAGCCGACGCCATCTTCTCCAGCCTTTCTTGCCCTAGATGTCAGAAGTCCCAATAAATCAGAAATGAATCCAACAAGGAAACACAAATACACCACAAATAAGAGAAAAAGAGGGGATAGGAGGGAGGAAGACTGCAACAGTGAAGACACTCGAAAATCTACATTTATGGTAGGTGTACACAACTGTACTATGTTCTTCGTGTTTCACTGTTGCAGTCATAACTGTAGGGTGGAATCCCAAAGCAGTGAAAAGGGGAGGAGGCTTAGACAGAAGAAGGGGCAGCAAGAAGACCCTGCAAAACAGCAGAGGCAAAGCCTGCCCTGGTCTTAGAATACAGAGGGAGATTGTAGTGCTTGGAAAAAGTATGCACAGAACTCCAAGTGGCAGCTTCCAAGATATCCTTGGTAGGAACTCCTCTGAGAAAAGCTGTAGAAGTGGCAGCTGCTCTAGTAGAATGACTTCTCATAGTACCTGGGTGTTTCCCATGATGAGTGTAACAAAATCTGATTCCATAAGCAATCCATTTGGAAATAGTTTGTTTTGAAATAGCTTTTCCAAGAGAACTGGAAGCAAAAGAAACAAACAATTGATTAGATTTTCTGAACTCTTTAGTCTTGTCCAGGTAAAATCGTAACTGTCTGTGCACATCCAATGAATGCAAAATCCTTTCCCCTTTATTTTGAGGATTAGGAAAGAAAGTAGGAAGGTGAATTGTCTGATATAAAGCCACTTTCGAAATCACCTTAGGCATGAAGGTAGGATTAGTCCTCAAGGATACTCTGTCCTGGTGGAAAATAAGGCATGGTTCCACAGCCATGAGAGCTTGCAACTCTGAGACCCTTCTGGCAGAAGTCAATGCTAACAAAAGAACTGTCTTCCAAGATAAAAACTTAATATCTGAAGATGCAGCAGGCTCAAAAGGAGGCAAAGTAAGTTTTTCTAAAACATAATTAAGATCCCAAGCAGGAACAGGAGGGGTCCTGGGAGGTCTTAAATTCTTGGCCCCTCTCAAGAATTGTCTCACCAAAGGATGAGAAAAAACAGGAGGATCAGAATTGAAATGAGCAGAAATAGCAGAAGCATGAATCTTAATGGAAGAAAAGGAAAGTCCTTTAGACAAAAGATCCGAAAGGTAAAGCAAAATTGAAGAGAGATCAGGCACCAGAGGGTCCGAGCCTTGGTCCTGCATCCAAATACAAAACCTCTTCCATTTAGAGGCATAGGATTTCCTAGTGCTAGGCCGTCTAGCTTCCAGAAGAACATCCAAAACTTGTTTGGGAAGGCTAGAAGAAATCAAATTCCTTTGAAGAGCCAAGCTGCCAGGCAAAGGGTCTTGAGGTTGGGATGTAGTAACCGACCCTGATGCTGGGACAGAAGAGAAGGGTTCAGAGGGAGAATCCAAGGAGGCTCCAAGAACAGGTGCTTTAAAGTTGGATACCAAAACTGTCGAAGCCAATTTGGAGCAATCAAGATGAGAAACTTGGGCTTGTCCTGTTTTATCTTCAGTAATACCCGAGGTAGTAGAGGAAGAGGAGGGAAGGCATATCCCGAAAGGCTTCTCCAGCTGAAGGACAGGGCATCCACTTTCCAAGCTGTTTTGTGGAAGGACCTGGTGCAAAAGCGAGGCAGCTGATGATTGAGATGGGATGCAAACAGATCTATCTGGGGACATCCCCAAACTGCAGTAATCCTGTTGAATAAATTGGTGTCTAGCATCCATTCGTGAGGATCTGAAATGTTTTTGCTCAGGCTGTCTGCTAAGAGATTCTGTTCTCCTGGAATGAATTGAGCCTGGAGATGTAGATTCAGATTTAGAGCTGTGTCCCATAAAGCCATAGCTAGTCTGCAAAGGGGGTATGAATGAGAACCCCCCCCTGCTTGTTTATGTACCACATGACTGTGGTGTTGTCTGTGCGAATTAGCAGAGGCCCTGGTTGCAAAAAGTTCTTGAAGGCTAGAAGAGCATTTTGAACTGCCAACATTTCCTTCAGATTGATGTGCCAGTGAAGATGGTCCTTTGTCCAGGTTCCCTGCTGGCAACTGTCTAGAAAGTGTGCTCCCCAAGCATAATCCGAGGCGTCCGTGGTTATGATTTGAGAAGGTTGAGGTAGACGAAAAGGCTTTCCTTCGCTTAAAGCACACCGTGGACCACCAGAGGAACTCCTTCTGGAGGCAGGGGATCAGAGGAATCAGAATGTCCAGATCGTGGTAATGCTGTGACCATACACTTTTCAGATACCATTGAAGCTTTCTCATATGAAGCCTTGCATTTGGAATCAACAGAATGCAGGAAGCCATGTAGCCCAGAGCCTGCAGAAATTTCCTTGCAGTGAACTGAGATAGAGTTGCCAAGGTGTTGAAAATTGTAGCCAGCTGTGATTGTTTTTCTGGAGTGAGGAAGGCCCTTTGTAAGGTCGTATTTAAGAGGGCTCCCAAGAATACCATTTGTTGAGAAGGGATCAAATGTGACTTTTTTGTGTTCACTGAGAATCCCAGAAGGAAGAGAAGACGTTGAACAAATTCCAGATGTTGAAGTAGAAGATCCTTGCTGTCTGCCTGAATAAGGCAGTCGTCCAAATAGGGGTAAATCTGAATCCCCTGAAGCCTGCAATAAGCCACTACTGGTGCCAGGCACTTGGTAAAGACTCTGGGCGCAGTAGATAAACCAAAGGGCAGTACAGAGAATTGAAAGTGTCTCGAACCTGCCTTGAATCTGAGGAATTTCCTGCATTCCTGCCTGATGGGAATGTGTAAGTAGGCTTCCTTTAAGTCCAATGTCACCATCCAGGCGTCCTGAGAGAGCATTGGAATTAGTTGCTGCAGAGTAAGCATCTTGAATTTTGGAATTTCCAAAAAGGTAGGTCTCCATGAGCTTTGTTTTCTTGGAACCAGAAACAGTCTTGAATAAAAACCTTTTCCTATCTCTGAGAGTGGAACAGGCTCTATGGCTCTCATGGCCAGAAGAGCATCCACTTGATTTAAGGCCTCTGACCATTGATGTTTTGGCAGATCTGGCCAACCGTAAGCCCTTGGCAGAGTATGAAAGTGGAATTTGTAACCTTTTAAAATCACGTCCAATACCCATCTGTCCTGGGTAATATGAGTCCAATTTCTGTAAAAAAGAGACAGTTTTCCTCCGAGAGGGGCATCCAGGTGAAGGGGTCCTGTAGCCCAACCGAGAGAGTCATTGAGTTTGTTTTCTTTGAGATTGGGATCTGTCTTCTCCCCTTCTAGGTGAAGAAGCAGTCCATTGTCTAGATCTGTAAGAGGCCTGAGCTTGACCACGACCTCTGGAGCTTCTATACCTTCCCCTTTGAGGCCTGTCAGACGTGGAAAAGGACCAATTTTTGGAGGGCCAATTCCTGGAAAATCTAGGAGGCTGGACTTGCAGGAAATCTTTTACAGTTTGCATAGATTTTGCCTTTTCTTCCATCTTTTTAATAACCTCCTCAGCTTTAGATCCAAAAAGAACATCGTGTTGAACAGGGGCATCTAATAACTTAGCCTTAACCTGTTCAGGTAAACTTTGTTCACGAAGCCAGGCATGTCTCCTAATAACAGTGCCAGAGGCTGCAGCCCTGCAAGAAGCATCCAAGGCATCAAAACCACAATGCAAACTATGTTTGTTCACTTGTTCAGTTGCATGCAATACATCCTGAAGTTCCTTATCCTCTGCACATGCAGGAAGGGAAGCAAGCTTTTGCTTTAAAACAGACAAAAGAAATTGCTGATACTTAAACATATGAAACTGGCAATTTAAAGCCCTTACAGACAGGGTAGCAGAAGTATATACCTTTTTTCCCCACCTGTCTAAAGCACGAGAATCCTTCTCAGAGGGAATAGGATTCTTAGAAGTAGCAACCTTAGCAGCCTTAGAGCCCTGAGAAATAGTTTCAGGATCCGCAGAAGGGTTCTTAAATAAGAATAAATGAGAGTCAGGAACCCTATAAAACCTGTCAGGCTTAGAAGGAGCAGGAGGCATGGAATCAGGATTCAAATTAGCCTCAGAAAAAGCATCATCCACAATGTCAAGAACAGGAGGGATAGCTAAAGGCCTATGTTGAGGAAGAAGAAGGAATTCTAAGCCACTTCTTAGAAGCAGAATACTCCTGACCCTCCCAATGAAAATGTTCCCTCATCTCATGCAAGGTTTCCCCAAAAGAGAAATCTTCAGGCGGAGAGGCAGAGGGCACAGAGTCCTCAGCATCCGAATCCTCATAAGGAGGAAAAGAATACTCCTGATCAGAGGAAGAGACATATACAGAAGCCTGGTCAGAGGAATCCAGAGGAACATCCTGTTGAGGCCTTTTTTCAGGTGGGGGGTGAGAACCCCTAATCATGGTGGCAAATCTTCAGCCATCTTTAATAATTGCTTCTGTGTCCTGGGAGTAGATTCAGAAGAAGCTTGGGCAGGAACTTTAGACTTAACAGGAGTCTTTGTCTTTGCCTTTGAAATAGTGATGTGAGTAGGCCTGAAAACCCCCTCAGAAGCCGGTACCTGCACAGCGGTTCCGGACCCATCTGAGGGAGCAACGTCCGAAGGTCCTGCAGCAGTTAAAATAGTAGGCCTTGATGGCTCCCCATGGGAGTCCGTATCGGCCATCGGTTCAGAAGCGGCGGACGACAGGGGCTGCAAAAGCGCCTCACTGATGACAGCCGAACCGGACGCTGGCTCCAGCTGCAACGAATCCTGTTTGGACTTCGGAGGCCTGTCTTTGTCTTTGCGCTTCTTTTGAATTCCGGTAGTGTCCGATGACATTCTATAATTGAAGCATCTGCCAAAATAATTTAGAGCTCAATCGAACCTGCGCTTGATAGTACGAGAATTGAACCTGGCACAGAACCGACAACAAGAAACATCGTGGTCAGGGCCTAAGCAAGGTAGACAGTAAGAGTGGAAATCTTTATGAGGTATTTGTTTCCCACACGATATGCAATTATTAACTTTTTCTGACATCGGAGGAACAAGAAAAAGATTCCCCAACGGAGTACTTAGCTTTGAGAAGAGAAGTAAGAACTTCGGACCGACAACAACAAAATACGCTGTTCGAAAATCGCCAACCAACGACTTGCGAGCTGCTTTCCACCGCACGGCAAGAAAGACTGGAGAAGATGGCGTCGGCTGAGGGCTATGTACCAGAGCGTACTGACGTCAGGGTACTAGCTTGTACAGCCGACGCCGGACCCAGACTTTGGGATTCTGGCCGACCCCGGGCTGCCTGCCGGCAGGAGCACCCTACAGTTATGACTGCAACAGTGAAACACGAAGAACATCCATGGCATCTACCGGGATCCTTTTGGTCCAGTGCAATCTGTCTATGGGGGCACGGAGTACGTTATTCGCCCATTTGGGTATGGGCTCTACAGTGTCCAGTTCCTTCCATGCTCTTTTAGATACTAAATCAATAAGTGCATCCACTGGGGCGGGCACCCAGGATGTAGATGGGCCAGTGCTGAAAGCCTCCAAAAGACGGTCTGCTCTGGGTTAGGGCTTGGCGTAGACCATCCACCTTTTTGATGGAGGATCTCTAAGATGCCTGCAAAGCAGACATCGTCAAGTGGAGATCCTGGGGACCCATCCCCTTCCTCGAAGTCATTGTTAGTCGTGACCAGTTCCTGAGGGGAATCAAAGTGTTCAAGTGTCTCCTTTTGCACTTCTTTTTCCAGGGGACTTCCCTGTGGGATGCTCCAAGGAGGTATCGGAAGAAATTTGGGGTTCCAGAGTTGGAAAATATTGGAGGTTTTCTTGAACCAGCTGTTCCAGTGGCAGATGTGTGGTCTCAGTCACAGATTCCATGGATGCTGGGATTGGATTTGATGGTAGAAGAACTGGAAATCCCTTAAGGTGGGAGATGACCCTCTCCACCAGCTCAAAAGGCAGATGGACTACGAGGACCTCAGAGTTCCCTTCCAGAGCGTAAGCTGTTGGAGCAGACTTCTCTGGAGCCCCCACAATCCTCTGCTCTGAAGGGGAGTCACAGCTGAGCTGTCAAATGCCGAGGTTCCGCGGGGGAAGAGAGAGCTCCAAAAACAGCAGAGTCGAAGTAAGCTCCCTCTGGACTCAACATCTACGGTATGGCTCAAAGATGCACTAGGCCCCAATGCTGTCACAGCCAAGCGCATCAGGGAGATGATCGGACTCAAAAGTAATAACTACTGGATCCGACGTCTCAGTTCTTGGGGCCATCTGGTCCGATGACTCCAAAGCAGGAGGTTGGATCAAAGAAGGAGCCACAGGACAGAAGGGAGAATGTCTGCTCATGGATCTGGGAGGGGATGGAACTGGGAAAACCCCCATTTGGATCTGTGTCTTGAGGAAATGTCTCATCAGTCTATCCACCTTATGCTGGACAAGCTCCAGGAAGACCTGATGGAAGAGGAAGCTGACAGTGGCCTGGACACTCTTTTGGGAAAGCCTTCTTGAGAGCAGATTTCTGTGCCAAGACACCCAGCCCCAAAGTAGCAGGAGGAGCATGGGGAGCTGAAGGAGAAGAGACCAGAACTGTCAGATATGAAGGTCTCGCATCCAAGGTTTTTGGAGTCTTTTTTAGTGGCTCGGAGGATGAGGAGGATCTCTCTGGGGAATGTTTCTTATGTTCCCAGGCCTCCTTATGTTTCTTAACAGGGCTTTGAGCCCCATGAAGTGGAAGGCATAGAAGAAGCAGGAGAAGGAAGCAAGCCCTTTAAAAACTACCTTGTTCCTGCGATCTGCCAGCACCAGTGGATTAAAGCCCTCATAAATGTCACAAGAACTGTCCAGGTGCGCTGGGCCTAGACAGTAAATACGCTCATCTTGACAAAGTTACTTTCGAGACTGGTTGACCCAATCTGGTGTCTGAAAATGATACAATAGCTGCTCAGATTTCCTAAATTTGCCAGATCTGTGCAAACAGAAACGTAATTACATACAAATGTTTCAAGCATGGGCATTAAAGCCCTTCTAGCTTGCCAATATGCCAAAAAGTACAGTTTTGTACCTACCATAAATGTAGATGTTCGAGGATCCCATTGCTGCAGTCCTTACTATTGGGTATAGTCCGCATCCAGTCGGCCCGAATACCAGAGTATAAGGCTGACGTCGGTCAGGGCGCATTAGACTGACGTCAGTACGTCAGGGTACTAATGCGCATGACCGACGTCATATCCTCAGTCTTTTCTTGCCCCAGATGTCAGAAGACCCTAAAAAGACAAGGCCCAAAATACCTGCACCAAAAATATGTACAAGATATACAAGGACATATACAAAAAATATAAGCATGAAACCTCACCAACACAACCACCCCTAAACACAGAGGGAAGGAGGGAGGGATTGGACTGCAGCAATGGGATCCTCGAACATCTACATTTATGGTAGGTACAAAACTGTACTATGTTCTCTCGTCCCCATTGCTGCAGTCCTTACTATTGCAGAATCCCAAAGCAGAGGGAAGGGAGGCTGGCAAATCATAAAGAAGCAGGAGCTGACAACATGCCTTGCAAAACAGCTGTGGCAAAACCAGCCCTAGACTTAGAGTAGATAGGAAGGTGATAATGCTTAGAGAAAGTATGCACTGAACTCCAAGTAGCTGCTTCCAAAATATCCTTAGTTGCCACCCCCCTTAGAAATGCTGTTGTAGTGGCAGCAGCCCTAGTGGAATGAGGCCTAATCCCAGCTGGAATCTCCTTGCCATGATGGGAATAACAAAATGCAATGCAAAAGCCAATCCACCTAGAAATAGTTTGTTTTGACACAGGCTTGCCCTGCGAACTCAAAGCAAAAGAAACAAACAACTGCTGAGACTGCCTAAAATCCTTAGTCCTGCTTAAATAATAACGCAATTGCCTGTGTACATCTAAAGTGTGCAAAATCTTTTCCCCTTTATCTTGGGGTCTGCATAAAAGTAGGCAAATGAATAGTCTGGTTTAAAGCCACACTAGAAACCACCTTAGGCATAAAGGAAGGATTAGTACGTAATGATACCCTATCCTTATGGAAAATCAAAAATGGCTCTACTGCCATAAGGGCCTGCAACTCAGACACCCTTCTTGCAGAAGTAATAGCCAACAGAAAAGCAGTCTTCCATGACAAGTATTTCAATTCAGCAGTAGCCGCAGGCTCAAAAGGTTGTAGAGTAAGTTTTTCCAACACAAAATTGAGATCCCAAGCAGGAGTAGGAGCTCTACGTGGGGGTCTGATATTCTTTGCCCCTCTAAGAAACTGCTTGAACAAAGGATGTGAAAAAATGGTGGGTCACAATCATAGTGAGCTGAAATCGCTGCAGCATGAATCTTAATAGAAGAGAAGGACAAACCTTTGTCCAATAACTCAGTAAGGTATTGAAGAGCCGCACTCAAATTAGGCTCAGAAACCTGCAAATTCTTTGCTGTACTCCAAAATAAAAATCTCTTCCATTTTTCTGCGTACACTTTCCTTGTACTAGGTCTTCTAGCTTCCATAATCACATTTAAAACTTGTTGAGGAAGTTGAGACCTGCTGTGTTTCAACACAGAATATGCCAGGCTGTTAGATGAAGAGAGTGAAGCTTGACATTGAGCAGATGACCATCCTGCTGAGACAATAGATGAGGAATCAGAGGCAAAGGCCATGGAGGCTTCCATACCAGACTCCGTGAGTAGTGGGTACCAGTGTTGCCGAGGCCAATCTGGAGCTATCAAAATCATCCTTGGCCTGTCTTGTCTGACCTTTAATAGTACCTTTGGAAGAAGAGGTAGAGGAGGAAAGGCATACACATGAAGGTTTTTCCAACTGAAAGACAGAGCATCCACTTTCCAAGCTGTGTGATGAAACCCCTTTGTGCAATACTGTGGCAGCTGGTGGTTTAGTGGAGAAGCGAACAGATCTATGTCTGGAGTTCCCCATGACACTGTCAATGTTTGAAATACATGAAGATCCAGTTTCCACCGTGGGGATCCATGATTTGTCTGCTTAACACATCTGCTAAGGAGTTCTGTGCTCCTGGCAGAAACCTTGCCTGAAGAGTTAGTTGCAAGCTTAGCAATCTCCCATAAAATCATTGCTTGCCTGCATAGAGGATAAGAATGTGTTCCCCTTGCTTGTTGATGTACCACATGACAGTTGTGTTGTCTGTTAGAATCAACACCTGCCCTGGAAGAAGTAACTCCTTGAAAGCCATTAATGCAAACTGGACTGCTAACATCTCCTTCATGTTGATATGTAGATGCAGTAGTCTGGCAGGCCACATGTCTTGTATCCACATTCCATTTAGATGAGCTCCCCAAGCAATGTCCGAGGCATCTGTCGTTAAAATCTGACTCGCCTCTGGCCGGGTCACAGAGAGTCCCTTGTTTAGGTGACATTCCTGAGCCCACCACAAAAATTCTTTTTGAAGGCAAGGTATTATTTGAATGACAGTGTCGAAATCCTGGCAGTGCTGTGTCCATACATTTTTGAGATACCATTGTAGCTTCCTCATATGCAGTTTGGCATTGGGAAGCACCAGAATACAAGATGCCATGAACCCTAATGCTTGAAGGACTGTCCTTGCAGTCAGCACGGACTGATGAGATAGTTGATGGAAGTAAAGTGATAGACTCTTTTGTTTGTCCGGGGTTAAAAAGGCCATCTGGGCTGCTGTATTCAGTCTCACACCCAGAAAGCACATGTCTTGAGAGGGTACTAGACTGGACTTTATTTCGCTCACAGAATACCCTAGGCATCTTAGCACTGCTATAACATGTTCCAGATGCTGTACAAGGTCATCCTTTTCTTGAGCCAGAATCAGGCAGTCGCCCAAGTAAGGATAGATTTGAATTCCTTGAAGCCTGAAGTAAGCTATCACTGGAGCCAGAACCTTTGTGAATACTCTGGGCAGTAGATAAGCCAAAGGGCAATGCAGAGAACTGATAATGAGAATTTCCAGCTCGAAACCGCAGATACTTCCTGCAACTTAGCCTGATAGGCACATGAAGGTAAGCTTCCTTGAGATCTAGAGTTACCATCCAGTGATCTTGCCCAGCAGAGGTAAAAGCTGTTGTAACGTCAACATCTTGAACTTGGGAATGTCCAGAAAAGTGTTGAGGAGAGATAAATCCAAAATTGGTCTCCACGTGTTCCCTTTCTTTGGTACTAGGAACAGGCGAGAATAAAATCCTAGGCCCCTTTCTGATACAGGGACTGGCTGAATGGCCCCATCTGGAGTAATTGAGAAACTTGCTTGTGAGCCTCTTTTCTTTGTGGAGGAGGAACGTCTGGCATGCCTTTGAAAGGGGCATTGTATGGAAATAAAATCTGTAACCGTGGTGAATGATATCCAACACCCATTTGTCTTGAGTAATTAAATCCCAATTTTCTTTGAAAAGAGACAGTCTTCCTCCCAAAGGAGCTGCCAGACGGGAATCTACTGGCAGCTGGAAAGACAGGTCACTGGGTCTGTTTACCAAAGGACTGACCCTGCCCTCACCAGAAGTCTGAGCAGGCGAACTCCTGTTCTAGGCCTAAAGAACCTTGAGCCTGCCCCTACCACGTCTAGACCTACCCCTAGACTGAGAATCATAAGCAGGATATGTCCACCCCTTAGCCGGCCAATTTCTACTAAATTTCGGTGGCTGCACCTGCAAAAATCTTTAACAGTTTGCATAGACTTAGCTTTGTCCTCCATTTTCTTTAAAACTGCTTCCACAGGCGAACCAAACAACACGTCAGACTGTAAAGGAGCATCCAAAATCCTTGTCTTAACATGCTCAGCTAAATTCTGATCCTTCAACCAGGCATGCCTGCGAAGAACAGAACTAGTAGCGGCCACCCTCGAGGAGGCTTGGACAGCATCAAAACCACATTGCAAAGAATGCTTACCCACTTGTTCAGACACATGAACCAAATCCAGCAACTCTTTACACTCAATACCTCCTGCCAAAGCATCCACCTTAGATTTCAATTGTGAAAGGAGGTAATTCTGATATTTTAGCATGTGAAACTGACAATTCAATGCTCTCATGGCTAGAGTGGAAGAAGTATACACTTTCTTTCCCCACCTATCCAAAGCCCTTGCCTCTTTATCAGTGGGAACAGGATTTTAACCACAGAAGCTTTAACACCTTTAGGCCCTTGAGAAATAGTTTCTGGGTCCCCTAGGACTCTTAAACAAATACTTATGAGCTTCGGGCACCCTATAATACCTATCAGGCTTAACAGGAGCAGGAGGCAAAGAGTCAGGGTTCAGGGAAGCCTCTGCAAAAACATCTTCCACCACATTCAACACAGGAGGAATAGCTAAGGGCCTATGCTGGGGTAAAACAAGAATTCCCTAAGCCTTTTCCTGAATCAGAGTAATCCTGGCCTTCCCATTTAAAGTGCTCCCTCATGGAATGCAGAGTCTCTGAAAATGAGAAATCCTCAGGAGGAGTAGCTGTAGGAGTGGAATCATCCACATCAGAATCAGAATAAGTAGGATACTCCTGCAAGTCTTCCGTAGAAGACCCTGAAGCCTCTGAACACTGTTCAAAACAATCAAACTCTGGTTCCACCCTAGGCCTCTTATCAGGCGGGGGCATAGAACCTCTAATCATAGTAATCAAATCTTCTGCCATTTTAAGCATATGTTTCTTAGGTACAGAACCCGAAATGCTAGGAGAAGCCCCCACTGAAGCTAAACTAGGCCTACCTCTCAAAGAAGTTTTGGCAACAGAAGGAGAGGCCCTAACTACCTTGGGAAGAGAGGGAAGAACAGTTACCTGAGAAGCCCCCTCAGCCTGGCCTACCTCCTGAGAAGGCACATCCTGTAACAGTAAAGATTCTGCCTGGGACTCCATGGAAACTCCTGGCAAAACCTCTGGCTCCACTGAGCCTCCTAAAGAACCGACGTCCGGGACTGCCGGTTCATCAACCCTAGGCTTCGCTGTTTTGTCCTTGCGCTTCTTGACGAAGCGGCGCCGGAGCATCCGACGGCATTTTATAATTGCAACGCTTCCCAAACACTAACCTGGCACAATCTAACCTTCTCTTAATAGTGCGTTTGTTAAACCTAGCACAAGAGCGGCAACCAACAACGTCGTGCTCAGGCCCTAAACAAGGTATACACAAGGTATGGTAATCCCTATGAGGTATCTGTTTCCCACAAGAAATACAGTTATTCACTTTTTCTGACATCCGTAAAATACTGAGGCAAGAAAACAAAATGTTCCCCAACGGGTACTTAGCCAACTCTGTTTCGGTCTGAAACTCCGCTCGAAAGATTTCAGAACGCCAACCTGCACTCGCAAAACTGCTTCTGCATCGGACCACGCGGCAAAAAAGACTGAGGATATGACGTCGGTCATGCGCATTAGTACCCTGACGTACTGACGTCAGTCTAATGCGCCCTGACCGACGTCAGCCTTATACTCTGGTATTCGGGCCGACTGGATGCGGACTATACCCAATAGTAAGGACTGCAGCAATGGGGAACGAAGAACATCACTTGTTTCCATAATAAATGTCCAGGCTGTTCTTAAAAATATCTGAACTAGTACTTGCTTTAATGCAATTTGGTAGTCTGCTCCAAGCATCAGCTTACTCTATGTACATCCAATAAGTGCAACATGTACTCACTTTTGTTTCAGAAATTTGGGAAGAATACAGGGAGATTAACGGCTTGATTAATGTTATATCCTGACTCCACCTTAGGAAGGAAGGAAGGGTTGATTCTCAAAGACACACTATCCTTGTGAAAGATTAAATAAGGAGGCTTAGAAGATAGGCTTGCAGCTCTGATACTCTTCTAGCTGATGTTATAGGTATGAGACAAATCGTTTTCCAAGTCAGATACTGTAGCTCACATCTCACTGCAGGTTCAAAAGGTGCCTGAATCAGGGCCTGTAACATTATGGTAAGTTCTCAGGATGAGTAGGGTCCTTGTCGGGGGGCTTCAGCAAAAAGGCTCTTTTTATAAAAGTTTTACAAAGACGTGAAGAAGGTAGAGCAGAATTATCCAATCTGCCATGGAAATTGGAGATAGCAAGCTGAACTTTAACGGTAGAAGGGCTAGTACCCTGATTGAAAATGAAAGTCAGGAATTTCAGGATCTTATGAACTGGTGCTGAAAAAAGGTCTGAGTCATGTTGTTGTGCCCAAAGGGCAAATCTCTTCCATTTGCTCTTGTAAATTTACCTGGTAAAAGCCTTGTGGGAAGATGAAAGAATGTGGCATACTGGGGATAAGAGCAATGGTTGCCTGACTAGCAACAGAATTGGAGAAACCATGTGGTTAACTTGAGACCCATGATGTCCAGGAGAGTTATGTCTGTAGGATGAGACATGAGATCTTGAATTGGATCCAGAATCCAAGACTGGCAGACTAGATGAGGCCAAAGGAAGGGAAACTAGACCTGTCAAGGCCAATAAGGGGCAATGAGAATTAATCTGCTATTCAAATGAGAAGCTTTCATTAGGACTTTGAGGATTAAGGCAGTTGGGGGAAAAGCATAGAGGAAACCCAGGGTCCAATTGTAAAGGAGAGTGTATTGGTGACTTCCCCAGCAGAGGGATTAGGGAGAAGAATCTGTTGCACTTGTTGTTCAGGGGGGATGCAAAAAGGTCACAGCATCATCTCAGCCCCTTGTATGTTGAGAGACCACTTGTGAAGTAATGAAACAGACCTGCTCAACTTGTCCGCTATCACTCTGGATTTCTTCGGTATATGCGCTGCTACCAGAAAATGATTTGAAGTTATCACCCACTGCCACACCGTCAGGGCTTCTTGACACAAGAGGTAGGAGCTGGTCCCTCCTTGTTTGTTGATGTACCATATAACTGACATACTGTCCATTTGAATGGCAAAAGTTCTGGAAGGGAGAGATTCTTGTAATGTCTGCAGTGCTAAGAGTGCTGCTCTCATTTCCAGCACTTTGATATGCAAAATGGCCTCTTCGGGGGACCCCAAGAAATGCCCCCTCACCTAATCTGGGAAGTGTTCGTGGTCACTATGGCATTGGGCTAAGGGAGGATGAACAGATGACCTTGTAATAATTGATCTGATTGAATCTACCACCAAAGGTACTGTGTGCAGGCTGGAGTTATGCTGATCTTGGTGGACAAGGACTGATGCAGGATGGACCACTGCATTGCTAATGTGCATTGTAGAATTCTGATGTGGTACCTCACGACTGGGAGCAGAACTATCACTGCCGACATGGTTTGTAATACTTGATGGGCTGGTATGCATGAACTCTGACTTATTCTGCCAACTTGAAAACTTATGGTTTGAACCCTTGGCAAGTGCAGAGAAGCTAACATTGATGTTGTGTTGGAATTGGCTCCTATGAATTCTAGAGACTGAGAAGTCTGAAGATGAGATTTCTTGTGATTGCTTATGATACCCAGACTGGAACAAGTCAAGAGTACATAGTCTCGAGCTATTATTAGTAGATGATGCTGGGTCAAGGCAGTAAGGAGCCAGTCATCTAGATATGGAAACACTTGGAATCCCTGCATTCTGAAGTGGGCTGCTACCACTGCCATGCATTTAGTAAATACCGTGGGGGGTTTTGTGAGACCAAAGGGCAGTGCTCTGAACTGATAGTGACTGGCTCCCAGCCAGAAGCGTAGAATCTCCTGGACCGTCTGTTTATCTTTATGTGATAGTACACATCCTGGAGATCTACACAGCACATCCAGTCATTCTTGTATAGTAAGGAAAAATGGACTGAACCATGACCATCTGGAACTTACTCTGCTGAAATGACTTGTTCAGAACGTGGAGATCCAACACTGGTCTCAAGTCCCCTATTTTATTTGGCACTAAAAAGTATCTTGAGTAAGTTCCGGATTCTTTTTGGACCGGGGGGACCTCTTGGGATGACGCTTTTTCTAACCTGAAGTCACTGCCTTCCTCTGACTAGGTGGAACATTTAGGAATTCTGCTTTGTAATGGCGGTGGACAGAAAAAGGGAATAATATAACCTCTGGAAATGATCCCCTGCACCCAAGTCTAGCCAGGCTCTCTGGTGCAGGGATAAATGACCACTGACTGCCTCCAGAGGTGGGCAACTGGGCCTCCTTTCAGGAGTGCTGATAGGGCCTGTCAGAAATCTCTGGACCCATGGTACTGTGAGTCTCCTCTGCCATGTGAGTAGTGTCTTCCGTTGGAACCCCGCCTCAGGAGGAATGTTCTCCAAGTGTCATGGAAAGGACCCTGGGACTTCTTAAACCCTATCTTTTGATCACCTCATTCATTCAGGAAAAGGTTCTTTGAAAAGTTGAAGAATGTACATCAACAGCAGACAGGGTCTTTCAATCTTTTTCACACTTGCACTGTCTCTCTAACCGTGAGGCCAAACAGCAAACTTCCATCAAAAGCAGCATTGATGAATGATGACTTGAACGACTCAGCAAAATCACACAGATGCATTCAGGCACACCTCATAATGGATATGCTTGAACCTGTCGCTTTTTAGTTCTCCTTCAGCTACATGGGAAATGAGCTGCATAGATGAATTTAAGAGGGAATGAAGGGTGGCTAACTGTGAAGCAATATTAGAGTCTGCTTCAGCAGTACTAGACCCTGAGAGGGTTTTTGAGAGGTTCTTGATCAACTCCCTCTGTAATCTGGTGAAGTGCACCAAGTAGTTCAGGGACCTGAGTGCAAAGATCATTGATCCATACACTTGCTTTCCAAATCTGTCTATCACCCTAGACTCCCTGTTAGGAGATCAACAGAAGAACATTGTTCTGCGAGTTCTTATTTGGTAGCCACTGCCATGACCATAAGATCTACAGGTATCCTTTGCTCCAGAATTTCCTTCCACTAGGTGGTGCCAGAATCCTATCTGATCTCATGGGGATCAGCTTTACAGAATTTGGTTCCTTCCATGCCTGTTAAGAGATCAAATCAATGAGCTCCATCAGCAGGAAGAGTTACCAGGAGGTAGCTGGGCCAGTAACAAAAGCCTCCAGAAAGACAGATTCATCTTGGGAAGGGTTATGGGAGGACCAATCACACTGCTGTTTCAGAACTTTTAAAATGCTTACTAAGGAGATGTTTTCGGGTGGCGATCTTGGGGACTCATCTCCCTCATCAAAATCCATCTCTTATGTGACCGACTCCTGGGGGAGTCCAAGTGCCTCCTCTTTCACTTTCTCTTCCTATGGAATTCTTCAGTGGGATGCTCGTAGTAGTATCAGGAGAGATAACTATTTTGATCTGGCTGCCCTGTGGAGTTGAATGCTGACACTCACGACACAAAGACATCTGAAAACTATAGGGGATATCCAAGGGGGGAGGAACCATCTGATCTCTAATGAAAACACTCTCTCTACCACCTCAAAGGCAGACCGCTCTGGAGAGAAAGAAACCGTTGGAGCTGAGAAGGCAAGCTTCTGGACTGATGGTTCCCTCTGAACTGAAGACGTTGCCCCTGAGGCAGGAGCTGGAGCCGAGCTATCGAATGCCGAGGAAGTGATGGCTCCATCAACTTTGTTGTCGACTCTAACCCCTCGGACCCAGTTACGAAGCTTCGGCTCCAAGAGCTCTCCGGCACGCTCGGAGCTGGTATGCTGAGAGACAATTTTGGCTCCAAAGATAATGGTATCTTTGGATCAAAAGTAGAAGGCATCCAGATCCCAAGGCTCCAAAACTAAAGGGAGGATCGTAGAAGAAGCAGCAATAGGTGGAGTCATACGAGTCAAGGCCTCTGGAGTGGACATCTGGGAGTTTGTTTCTAATGCTTCTAAGATTAATGTTATAAAAGAGCAGGTTTCTGGTTTTATAGACTTGGACTAAACAGCAGGGTCTACTTGTGGTAGGCAGATTGGCAGGCATTTTCTGAAGGATGGGGAAGGCCTGTGGTAGTCTGTCAATCCTTTTGTGATGGATGGAGAGGACCTGGGTTTGGATGAATATCTCCACAGAGATTAAGTAAGTGATGGAGGCTGAGATAGGGGATGAGTGGTTTAAGTTTTTTTTTCTTTTTTTGTTTTACAACAAGTCTGTGGAGAATGGGACTGTGAAATGCAATTTTATTTGAAAAGATAAACTGATTAGCCTACATGTGATAAAACAAAAGAAGTTATATTACACACCAAGATCAAAATGCAAATATCAAATCAAAAATTTGTTTCCTGGTCACTACTTTGCAACTTCATTACAACTATGTGGAAACATTCACCCTAACTACCACTCCCCCAACCACTAACTCCTCAGTACCATTAAAACAAAAATCACAAATCAAAGAGTTAAAATTCATCTATATTAACCTCAAGGATCTTCAGCAAAGCTGCTGACTCACATTTATTCATGTAACACCACATCACTGACATACTAGTAACAAGCAAGACCAATTAAAATCCTTCCACTAGGATTCAGCATATTTGGGTAGACCTAATAGGCAAAAAGTCAGATGGAGTAGCTATCACACATCTTATCTGAACATCTTCATATCTTTGTATCTGCACAACCATCCCCAATTTATCAGTGCAGAAATCCTTTTTTCAAACTTGACTCATATAACAGCCTATGATTATTGCAGTATATATCCCTCTAGGAAATAACATCCCCATCATTGTGGACATATTTTCCTGGATGCCAATCAATAAACCACATGAAACCCTAATCTTAAGAAACTAGCAACAACTTCTATGGGTTTAAAAGTGCCCACAAATTACCACATAGGTGGTAATCCATTAAGTACAGAAGAAGTAATTGGGGACCTGAGGACCCAAGTTGATAGCAGTCTCTCATTTGACAACCACGTGGCCAAAGTGGTTAGCAAAACATTTTATATAGCCCACCTAATCATGAAGGGATTCACATCTAGATCAGGGAGGTCATCGTGCTCTCTTACTCATCCCTCATCAGGCCCATAATTGAGTACAATGCCCCTTTTGGGATGTACCTTACCAGACACCTGCAGCAACTGGAAAGACCCCAAAAGTACCTCACCAAGAGGATCAAAGGGCTCAAACAGATGCCATATATGCGGCCCGGTTAAAGAAACCCAGCTCTCAGTGGCATAATACCTGTTCAGGGGCAATCTGTGCCTGACGATAAAGCCATGTCCAACCCGAATTAATGGACATGTTGCACCTCAGAAAATCCAAATCCAATCAAGCTCTACGCGACTTGAACCACTTGACTGAAAGCACAATAAATATATAGAAGGACAGGAGGACAGGACTCCAGAGTCAGAGTCCTTCACTCTGAATAAAATCCCAGTCCAGGTTAGGCAGAGTCCTCATTGACTCTCTTCAAGAGGAATCTTGATGAGTGGGTGGAGATCGAGAGGGTTTAACTTATCACTTCTGTGTCACTGTTAGACAGAGGCACAGTATACTAACCTCGAAAAAGGGCATAGAAAAATTAATTTAAAATGGGTGGCAAAAGTCAAACACACTCTGGCTAGGCTTATAAATGCCATAGGACAGATAGCCTAGTATGAACCTATGAACAACTCATAGAGATTCCAATCAGACACAATACATCCACTAACAGAGTATCACTATTACACTGGATACTATCATCACACCCTTGTACCATCTCCACCATAGGTAGCTTATCTGATACCCTAAGTGGCAATCTACCCACTTTTGCTAACAGAATCCCTAGCCACTACCATAGGCAAGACTATTATAACTATAGCACACAACCTAACTAGCTTCAGTGTGGACTTATTTTACTTTTACTATAACATTTTCCAACTGGACATTTCAAAAACTACTACCTTTAGCTGATGCAGCACTTGAATTTATTAAAATCTTATTTTCCATTTACATGCCCCCTCCCCCCCAAAAAAAGAGTTAAATTGATTCCTGGCTATCACATACAACTAAACTACTAATTAGACTAAGAGGCAAAGTCTGGACATTGTGGCAAACTCAAAAAAAAAAATTCAGGAAAATGTGCAATACTTCAGGCACTTCAGAAATACAAACAAATGTAACATACAACTGGACAAAAAATCACTACTGGAACATGCAGGAAACTTACCAAAACAATCAAACTCTTGGGCATCCATCACAAACCTACTAAACACAGGTCACAATTCAGACCTGAACCAATCACATAAAAATCTCCCAGCAAAAATGGTTGATAAAATCAAATTTAACAATCACTTTATACAATCCATCTCCTCGATACTAAAATAATAAAAGTTATGTACTCACCATAACTATGCATCCTTGTTGTCCATTTTCATTCTTCCTCAATGAATGGGTTTGGATCTGACTTGGCCACTTTTTCTAGTTCTAGGATCTGAGTATTGAGGTCCTCCTTTACCCATAATGCCCCTGACCACCGAGTTACCTCAGATCGAGTCTGCTGCTGTTATACAATGTCGCAACAAAGTACTGCAACAATGATTTGACAGAAAAATGATAGTTGGAAGATCAGGAGCTCAAAAAGGAACTATGGTTCCTAGCAACTATTCCATTAAGTCTCCCAAAGTCATGCATAGGGGAAGGTGGGTGGGGGTGGGGGGGAGCTAAGGAAGAATGAAAATGGATAACACAGATGCATAGTTGAAGTCATAACTTTTATATCTGATGTTATTTTCGTTCATTCCTTTATGAGTGGGACATAGTCTCCAGCTACAGTAACCACAGGTGGCCTTCATGGAAGGATGTTCCGGAGAATGGCAAAACTGAATGCAGCTCTGTTTCTGGAGGTGATCTCCAATTTGTAAGGAGCAATAGACAATGTGGCAGCTGCACAAATGTCATCAATGTAGGCTCTAGTCCAAAAGGCAGCTGATGTGACTGTTCACCTAGTTGAGGTGTTTTTTTTTTTTTTGGTTGTCTTGGCAAGGTTATGCATCTCAAGGAATACACATAGGAAATGCAATCTGTTATCCACTTGGCTAGTGTAATTTTGGAGACAGGTTTTCCCCATCTTATTGCTAGAAAAGAAGACAATTGATCAGTTTTCCTAAATTCCTTAGTCCTGTAAAAGTGAAGTTGTCTATGTACATCTAAGAGATGAAGTGTATAGTCTCCTGTATTGTCATATTTAGGAAAGAAAGTTAGTAAATTGATCACTTGACTGATTATTTGTTTCAGAGGCAATTTTTGATAGAAAGCAAGCATCAGTGCATAAAGTAACTCCATCTTTGTCAAAAATCAGTGGCTTTGACGAGAATGCTTGGAGTTCAGAGAGTTGTCTTGCTGAAGATATGGCCACCAAAAAGACCATTATTCAAGAACTGATGGTTCAAAAGGTGACTGCACTAAAGTCTGTAATATGAAAGTCAGGTCCCAAGTTGTAGTGGGGCCCCTAAATGGGGGTCTAAGAAAGAAAGTACCTTTTGAGAAAGGCCTTACGTAGCTTAGATGAAGACAAAGAAGCATTATCTTGATGTGGCAGTTGGAGTAGGCTGCTAATTGAACTTTGATGGTGGAGAAACTTGCTCGCTTTGAAAGACGGAGGCAAGGAAATCTAAAACAGCAGGAAGGGGAGCAATAAAAGGATCCAACTCTCTCTGATAAGCCCAAAAGGAAAACCTCTTCCATTCACTCTTATAAATCTTCCTAGTGAAAGGTTTGTGGGACGAAAAAAGAATAAGGCAAACTGGGGAGGAAAGCTTGGAAAGTCTAGCCACCATTGGAATTGGAGAAACTGTGCGAGTCAACCTGAGGCCTGCAATGTCCAGGTGAATCATGCCAGATGGGTGTGTGGACTGGGATCCAGTGTCCATGGAGGGCATACTAGGTGAAACTTTAGGAAAGGAAAACACATTTGCCAAGGCTGGAAAGGAGCACTGAGGATTACTTTGCTCCTCATCCGGAGTACTTTCTGAAGAAACCTGGGGATTAAAGGCAGGGGGGTATGCATAAAGGAGACTGGAAGGCCAAACGTGGACTACAGCATCTCTCAGTAAATGCCCCTGAAGGGGAATTAGGGCAAAGAAAGTACTGAATTTGTTGTTGAGGGGAGAGGTGAATAGATCGCAGAACAAGTTAATCCCATTTGCCACTAAATGATTTAGAAACCACTTGAGAGGCATCAAGATGGCCCTTCTGAGCTTGTCTGCTAAGATGTTGTACTTTCTCGGTATGTATGTCGCTACAAGAAAGAGGGTGGAGATCGCCCACTGCCAAACTCTCATTGCGTCTTGGCAAAGGGGGATAAGGCCTGGTTCCCCTCTGTTGTTGAGGTACCAGACTACTGACATGTTGTCTGTTTGAAAAGCAATAATTCCTAGCGAAGAGAGCTCTGAAGGGCCTGCAATATTAGAAGCACCGCTCTCATCTCTAAGACATTTATATGCAAATTGGTCTCTTCTGGGGCCACGTTCCTTGAACAGTCCATCCCAAGTGATGCAGCCCACTCCATGGTCAACGTGGCATTCAGGGGAGGAAGAAAAAATGGATGCTCTTGACAAATGTCTTTGGAGTGTATCCACCACAGCAGGGATTTTCTGCAAATCTGAGATCATTTTATCAGATGCCATAAGAGATGTTGATGAAAAGACCATTGCACTGCTAGAGTCCATTGAAGAATTCTCATATGAAGATGAGCAGCAGGTATTAAATGTTACTGCAGCAGCCATCGACCATAGAGCTTCGTGTACTATTGTTGCTGGGAAGAAGGATGAGAAAGAACCTGTCTGACATTGTGACATCAAAGTAAAAACTCTGTTTGGAGGCAGAACAGCTAGACAATTGACTATCTTTAGATGAGACCCTATAAACTCCAAGGCTTGAACTGGTTGAATTTGTGATTTGGCCAGGTTCATAGTAATTCCCAGAGAACGAGACAGCTATAGAAAGTTATTCCTGGTCTTTCTAGAAAATGCCTGGTTGGTGTAGTAAGGAGCTAGTGGTCTAAGTAAGGAAACACTCTGAATCCAAGCAATCTTAGATGAGCTGCTACTGCTGCCATGCATTTGGTGAACACCCTTGGGGCTGTGGTGAGACCGAAGGGTAGGATTCTGAACTGGTAATGACTGGCTCCCAGCTGGCAGCGTAGACATCTTCAAACACGCCTGTTCATTTTGATGTGATAGTATGCATCTTGAGGATCGATAGAACGCATCCAGTTATCCTTCTATAGGAGAGGCAGAATGGACTGAACCGTGACCATCCAGAATTTGGAATTCTTTACAAACTGGTTCAAATAACTGAGATCCAAAATCGGTCTCAAGTCCATTGTTTTCTCCAGCACTAAAAAAGAATCTTGTGTAAATTCTGGATCAATACAAAACCAAGCAAGTTAAATGTAAAAAACCAAACGAAAACTGGATGCAGCAAAATTTATTCCGTACATGAATGCCTTCTTGCCTTCAAAAAATCATCATTTTTTTTTTTTTATATTATATTATACAAAACAAATCAATTTTTAAATATTTAATTATTATAAATAATAATCAGAGTTAGAGAGAGATACATATAAGCAAAGATTTTTTTTTTTAAATATTAAAAAAATTATTTTTCTCTTACATAAGAGAAAATATACAAAAATCTAATGCATCAAAAACAATGTAAAAAATCAAAATAAAAAATCAAAAAAAAAAAGTGTAAAAAATTCATACCCTTAGGTTTTAAAGTGCTAAATTTTTTATAATAAATCTTCTTTCAAGTTTAAAAGGTTCTGTAGTTAAATACCATTCATAGATAATTAGGTTTAGGCTAAGCACAAAAAAAAAAAAAAAAAAAAAAAAAGTTCCCATTATGAACTGAAAAGTGTTCAGCAATTGGCATCCACCATTTGTGCAATTACGCCTCCCATGTTCCATAATATATTTTTAATATTTTATTTTTAGTTTAATATATTAATATACAATATCACACAATACAATAATTATCACACCACAAATGCAAACTTTTAATGTTTTCTACCCCACAAGTAAATTCTGGATCCTCTTTGGTCTAAAAGGACCTCTTGGACAACTCTTGTCCAGCAGGTTTTGAATCTCTACAGTTGCTAACTCCCACTGATTGGGTGCAATGTCAGGTAGACATTTCCTTTAGCTTTGGGAAACTTGTAAAAAGGGAATGAAATATCCTCTGTGTATAATCCTTTGCACCCATGAATCTTTTGTGAAGGCTATCCAAACTTTTACGCAAGGACAAGCACCCCTCAACTGCCTCCAGAGAGGAACAACTGGGCAACCTTTCAGGAGCACTGAAGGGATCTGCCGAGAAAGAATCTCAAGACACCCGATTCTGTTGTCCCCCCACCGCTGTATG
Source organism: Protopterus annectens (assembly GCF_019279795.1). Classification (NCBI taxonomy): domain Eukaryota; kingdom Metazoa; phylum Chordata; order Ceratodontiformes; family Protopteridae; genus Protopterus; species Protopterus annectens. The sequence goes on from NC_056729.1 coordinate 1,024,561,413, forward strand.
AGCAGCATCTTCTGTTGTAGCTATTCCCCCCTCTGCTTTGGGGGGGGTCTCCACATGACTCTTGGAAAGGTCCTCGATATTTCTGGAACCACAACTTTTTACCACTGCTTTGATTCCTAAAAAAGGGTCTCTTCCGGGTGAAAAAGTGAATTCCCACAGCAGACAAGGTCTTTCCAACTTTTTCACTGCTGGAAAGTGTCTCTGTTTACCCAAACAAAGAAGATCCATCAAAAGGAGCACTGTTGAATGATGCCTAGAAGGGCTCCAGAAAATCATACAACCACATCAAGGCATGTCTCCTAATGGCTATGCCTGATCCAGCCTCCTGTGACGAACCTTCAGCTGGACGGGAGATTAATCTCATGGACACGTTAGTAATGGACTGCAGGTTGGCCAATCATGAGGAAAAAGACCTTTGTTCTTCTGCAGACATGGACCCTGGGGTAGAGTTACAGAGTTCCTTACCTAAGTCCCTCTGTAACCTAGTGAAATGTGACAGGTAATTCAGCAACCATAAGGCAAAGGTCACTGAAGTATACTCTCGCTTCTCAAACCTGTCCAACACCCTAGACTCCCTACTAGGGGGATGGACAGTGGAGCTCTGTTCAGCCAGCCTCTTTAGTGGCTGCCTCAACAACCATGGCATCTATAGGGATTCCTGTGGTCCAGTGTTGTCTGTCAGAGGGAGTGCTCAAAATCTTATCTGGGCATTTGGGGATTGGTTCCATGGAATCCAGTTCTTTCTGTGCCCTGCAAAGTCTATAGGCTCATCCGCGGGTCAGGTAACCAAAGACATAGATGGTCCAGACCTGAAGGCTTCCAAGAACAGATTCCTCCTGGGAAGGGTTTTGGGAAGATCAATCACCATTTTGGCGATGGATCTCTAAGAGGTTTACAAACAAGACATCCTCAGGTGGAGATTTAGGGGACCCTTTCCCTTCATCAAAATGGTGTCTTCTGTGAGGGATTCCTGTGGGGAAATCAAGTGCCTCCCCTTGCACAACCTCTTTCAAGGAACGTCTTCAGTGGGATGCTCTGGAGAGTTGTCTGAAGAAACAGGGAGTTCCCTGGTGGAAACTAATTGGACTCTCAACTGGGCTGACTGTCCCTGAGGTGTACGATGAGTAGACTCAGATACAGGACTTGAAGAGGGAATCGACTGGAAGGTGCAGGAGTCAAAACTGCTCTGGGGTGAGAGAAAACCCTCTCCACTATCTCGAAAGCAGAAGGACCAGGAGATGGTGATGACAATCCACCCAGAGCCGAGATTCTCAATGCAGACAATCCAAGGACCTCCCAGACACTACGCTCCACGGGAGGAGTCAGATCTGAGCTGTCCAATGCTGAAGTCCCGAGGGGAAGGGATGTCTGTGAAAGCTTCGGAGTCAAAGTTAACCCCTCAGAACCGACATCAATGCTTCAGATCTGAGAACCATCATGCTCCAGAGAGGCAGGAGCCAATCGGATCAGTGAAGTTGCTAGAATGAAAGAAAGAAGAATCTTTGGATCTAATTGATTTGACTCTCAGGGATCTCTGATCGGAGGTTGGAAAGAAGGTTTAAGGCTCATGGATCTAGTTGGACATGGAGTCGACAAGACCCCCATCTGGATCTGTGTTCTGAGGAATTTTCTCATCATCCTATTCACCTCTGCTTTGGAAAGACTTTGGGAGGACAATACAGAAGAAGTGGAAGGTGGCCTGGAAGACTTTTTATGAGTCTCCTGAAGAAAAGAAGAATTCAACTTTGGGGATACCGGTTCCGAGGAGAATCTTGGGCTATGGAGCCGAGGAGACTTGGCAATAACCGACGTCAGATCCAAACTCTTTGAAACCTTCTTAAGAGGCTCAGATAGAAGTTCTGACTTAGAAGACTATGCAGGCGAGCTTTTTCGGTGCTCACCGGGCTTCTTTGATATATGAAGAGGGAGTCTGAGCTCCTGATGATAAAGTACCAGTGGAAGGAGCAGAAAAGTACAGTTGTGTACACTTACCATAAATGTAGATGTTTGAGTGTATTCAATGTTGTAGTCATCACACTTGTGTTATCCTGCCAGGGGAAGCCCTCAGTCGGCCCAAATACTAGAGACTTAGTATTTCTGCGTCAGTTGCTGTCACTTCAGGACTGATGTCAGGTTGTCAGGGATATTTAAAACAGGCAGCCGATGCCATTACATCAGTTCTTCTTGCCCCAAATGTCAGGAGCCCCCAAATAGGGAGCTAAGCTAGGGTGGAAAAAACACCACCAGTAAAAAAATAAATACCAATAGCCCTGGCGTCCTCTCTCCCATTGTTGAATCACAATTCTGAGGCAATCAATGTTAATTTGCCTCATGTACACGGACAACCTCTCTCCTCTCTCCACAAACACAAACACCACATAAAAAAAAAAAATCAGTGCAAAGCAAAGTCACTGCCCTTAAGGCCAAATACAACAAACATACTACTTGTCATAGGGATATCATAGTCAGACACACTGACGCCCCACTCACCAGGCTGAACAAGAGAAGGTCACGCTAAGCTGCCCATAATCCTAGAGAATCCGGCCATACATAACATTCACTCAGAGTCGGTCCCACGGCAAGTACAAGTATGACACAGTCATTGTGTCCATGCTGGTGTGTGAACGACCTGGACACTACCTGAAAAGAGACATAGAGAGATCTGATGATTATGTGCCCCCAGGCAGGTATGACCTACAGTATATATGACCTGACCAGTATCCTTCCTTCACCATGAATGATGCCAATATAGTCTTTAACAATTGGCTTAATTTCTGGTGTCATTCAAAGGGATGTCATTTCGTCTGGGTCGGGATGCTTGACTTGACAATGCAGCTTAAGCCACGCTGCCTGCAGGCTTAAGACTGACACCCACCCCTGGACATTTGGGATTGGCTGCAGGCTCCCATACCCCCTTTTGCCTTTTTAGGCAAGGCTCAAATTCTAAAACCCACCAACTAGAAAAACAAAAAAAAGGAAGATAAGGGTAATGCTGCTCAGTAAAAGTCAAATGCCAAAATGCACGAGGCCCTCGGCAGTATCCTCACATCAGATGTCATCTGTGTGTTGTGCTGTGACTGAAACCTGAGTGAATGAACTGAGAGAGCATCGCACTATCACCTCATATCATCATATCAGCCCGCCCCAAACCCACATACCAACCTAACAAAAAAGTGTATCCATATTCATCATACCCACCACACCTCCAGGTTGGTGTGCACGAAGCATCCTCGAAACCAAATTCCAGTAGCAATTAACCAATCAAACTGTTTGTTCACTGCTTTGTAATATGCAGGCCACCCTCCTCTCTCACTCACCAGCACACCCTCTCCTACACAGAGGGACACATACACTACAATGCACCATAATCATGCATAACTTCAACTACCTTTGGTAAAATGAACTAAATCTCAATTACCCTGGCTAGCCCTTTTCTAGCCCAAAAAATTCCTGCAAATTTCATAATGGAAATCCCAATGAACAACTATTCAGAATCCCCAATAAGAGGAGAAAATATACATCACAAACATCATCACAAACATGGGATCAATGTGCTCCAAACCTGGTATCACCAGATCAGGTGAGAATCATATCATAAGGTAATCTCACTGAAATCCACATCCCCCCCCACAACAAACCCACAAACAAAGAAGTCTAAAGCAAAAACTACTACAACTTCTCACTACTGTAGCCAGGTTCTAAGGCCAGCAAGGCCACGAGCCAATCAAAGCCCCCACAGCCCTTCTTGAAATGCCTTCTTGCAGGAAGCCCCTACAAATGCCTTCTATGAACACCTTCACAAAACTGCATCAATCAGACTCTTTCCAAAAACCAAGACTCACTCTATAAAAAAACTAAGCAAAACAACCCAAGCTATTGCATGATAGAGCAAAATGATGGCAAAAAATCCAAAAGGCAAAGGCATCTTTGAAGAGATCATCCAAGAAAATCATCCAAATCATCCAAATCCAAAAATTGCCATAGATTCAAAAGACAATCCAAAAAAAATTTTCAGCTATGTAAAGAATTCTTCAGCTATGGTCTTCTTCAGCTCATAACTCCCAGATATGCTCAAAAAAGAGATATGCATAGAATTAGTCCAAAATGATACAAAAAATCACTGAACCTAACTTCGGGAAACTTCACAAACTTCACCCCCTATCCCAAAAGAGTGTAGCCTCCAAGAAGAACTAAATGCAGAGTGTAAACTCCTCTCCAAAGAGGTGAAAGCTGCTCTCTGAAAAGCAAAAATCTCTAAAGACACAAAGCTGATGGTCAATGATGCGGTGCTACATCAATGAAGACAAGAAGAATAACTAATGCAAGAGACAGGATATAGACTTACCACAGGATTTGCCCAAGAGGATGCGTCACCACTGAGGTGGCATGCTCCTGTGGTCCCTATGCACAAAGGCTGCTAAGTAATTACTGCCCCTTACTATTACATGTTTGAGTCTTAAAGTCTGACAATCATAAACATAGACTCATAAATAGCAGAATAGGGACTTGCAGAGGGACTTGGTTTTACTTAGGGCAGACCTTGGACCCAGACTTTGCCTTTTTTCTTCAGTGCAGATCTTTACTTCCAGTTCTGAAGAAAGGCAGTCCATACAGGCCTACCCTGACCTTGCATAAGGAAAGCCAGCTATGACCACAATACCCCTAGCACGGAAACTTTAGAGAAACCCCATCCCTTATATATAAACCTTACCAGCTTAAATGTAAAAAACAACAGAACAACAGGGTTAGACCCACAGGGAAAGAAGGACAGAACCAAGAGGTTACAGTTGGTGTCCCACGGGTACAAGTGAGGGTGTCCCACAGTGTGGTGGCCTTGGCCCCTATTCCCAGCATCAGGGTCTACTATTACAGGCATCTGACAGTACAGGCAAAGGCAAACTGGCTGGGTGAGTGGGCTGACAAAGTTTTTAGGATGACTGCAAAGTGTGACAGACACATAGTACACAGGGGTTGGACAGGGAACTCCTTTTAGAGGGGTCTCGCCAAAACTGATAGTTATACATAAAGCCAGAAAACAAAATCAAAAGCTACAAAACAAAGGTAACCCCCACAAAACAATAGAAGAGGTTACAGGGACCTGGGTAACTGTTATCAGGGACACAGAGTCGGTTTGGGGACACGCTGCTAAAGTGGTTCTCCGTTGCTTTCGCTTGACACTCACCCTTCCATGAAAGATTCTCAAGTCATGAAGGTGAGATCATCCAGATCAATGTACTCTTCACTTAGACCAAGGAGGTTCAGTACACGCAATCTTCATCGAGTACCTCACCCCATTAGGGATGTAATTCACTTAACCCCTCCGACACCTGCAGCAATTGGAGAGACCCTAAAAAAACATAAAGGGACCCAAAAAACTCAATCCCTCCAAGATACTGCAACTGCCAACTCCTGTCAGTTACTGCCCGACTGCCTTGACATACAAGGCCTGCAATTAACCTGAATGTGACACACATGAATTAAAATCCAAATCCCACATGCTCCAGAGCAAGTGACTTAAACCTTAGAACGCCACCTTAAACCTTGTAAAGAGGATAGAACCATAAGAGAGGGATAGATTTGAGGGATAGAGACTCCCCATGAGACTCCCAAAAATCGGTCCGCTGGCTCTGTTCAAGAGAAATCTTGACACTGTTCAAGAGAAATCTTGTTGGTGGATGAATCTGGAAATCTTGACTGCCGGATGGGAGATCTCATCTCTTGGTGGACAGAGGCTTCTGTGTCTAATAACTGCGACATACATAACACTAATGTAGGCTTATAAATGCCTTAGGGCTAGCGCTAGCTTATAAAACCCCTTAGGGCAAGATAGCCTATAAACAACCTATGAACCTGTAAGGAGTGAGTAAGAGAAATAGAGAAGGAGAGAGACAAGGGGGCTGGAGAGTGGGAAACCAGCACTGCAACAGTGAATACACTCGAACATCTACATTTATGGTAAGTGTACACAACTGCACTATGTTCTTATGTTCTTCGTGTTTCACTGTTGCAGTCATCACATTTGGGTTGGTTCCCAAAGCTGAAGAATGGGTGGAGGCAGTCAAGAAGAGTTGGTGCTGGCAAGTATGCCCTGCAGGACTGCTGCTGCAAAGCCTGCCCTTGATTTTGAAAAGAGAGGCAGGTGGTAATGCTTGGTGAAGGTGTGAACAGAACTCCAAGTAGCAGCTTCCAGAATGTCCCTGGTAGAGACTCCTCTGAGAAAGGCTGTAGAGGTTGAAGTTGCCCTAGTGGAATGCGTTCCGATCCCCTGAGGGGGTGGTTTCCCATGGTGTTTGTAAAAGAAATGGATACAGTGCATTATCCATCTGGAGATGGTTAGTTTTGATATGGCCTTCAATCTGCCCCTGGTGCAAAGCTGATTAGTAACTGGTCAGATTTCCTGAAGGACTTAGTCCTATCAAGATAGAATCTGAACTGTCTGTGAACATCTAGAGAGTGCAGGATCCTTTCCCAATTATTTTGAAGATTAGGGAAAAAGGTGGGCAAATGGATAGATTGGTTGAGAGCCACACTGGACACTACTTTAGGCATAAAAGTAGTGTTAGTCCTGAGGGAGACCCTGTCAGCATGAAAAATAATGAAGGGTTCCTCAGCCATAAGTGCTTGCAGCTCAGACGCTCTTCTAGCTGACGTGATGGCCAGAAGCAAGGCTGTTTTCCAAGAGAGGAATTTTAACTCTGCTGACGTTGCTGGCTCAAAGGGGGGTAAGCGTGAGCTTTTCCAACACAAAATTAAGGTCCCAAGCAGGGGCGGGGACTCTTCTTGGTGGCCTTAAGTTGTTAGCTCCTCTCTGGAACTGTTTGATGAGAGGGTGAGAGATGAGAAGTGGCTCAGTGCTGTAATGAGCAAAGATGGTAGAGGCATGGATTTTAATGAAAGAGAAGGACAGGCCTTTGTGGAGTAGGTCTGTTAGGCAATCCAGGATGAGAGGTAAGGAGGGCTGTGCTGTATCCACTCCTTTAGAGTGAATCCAGGAACAATACCTTTTCCACTTATCAGCATAGGATTTCCTTGTACTGGGTCTTCTGGCTTCACGAATGACATCCAGCACCTGCTTTCTTACGCTGGCCACTGGAGGAGAATTCAAGGAATAAGCCAGGCTGCAAGGTTCAGGGTTTGCAATTGCGGATGCAAGATCTATCCCTCCTGCTGAGTGAGGAGGGTTGGGACCTGGGGTAGTTGCCATGGTGACACCGGTGACAGACTGCGCAGTAGTGGGTACCAGTGTTGGTGTGGCCTGTCTGGGGCAATCAGGATTGCCCTTGGTCTTTCCTGCCTTATCTTTAGTACACTAGTAAGAAGAGGCAAAAGGAGAAATGCATAGATTAAGAGGTTTGCCCACTGGAAAGATACAGCATCCACTTTCCAAGCCTTGCTGTGAGGTACTTTGCTGAGCTGGTGATTGTAGGGGGAGGTAAATAGGTCCACCTTCGGGGTACCCCATTTCTGCGTTAGAAGGCTGAAGGTGTTGTGGTCTAACTGCCACTCGTGTGGGTCTAGGAGATTTCTGCTTAAGTCGTCTGCCAGAGAGTTTTGTTTGCCTGGCAGGAATTGAGCTTGCAGGTGAATAAGCATAGCCAAGGCCGTGTTCCACAGGGTCATAGCTAGCCTGCAGAGTGGGTAAAAGTGGGTTCCCCCCTTCTTGTTGATGTACCACATCACTGTAGTGTTGCCGTTTTTTATTAGAAGGGGCCTCGGTGAGAGTAGGGATCTGAAAGCTGTCAGAGCATGCTGAACAGCTAGCATCTCTGTTTGGTTGACGTACAGATGAATTTGGTTTGGGCTCCAGTGGCCCTGAATGCACCTGCCATCCAGATGTGCACCTCAGGCATAGTCTGATGCGTCTGTGGTTTGGGTCTGGGCTGCGTGGGGTTGTGTAAAAGGAAGTCCCTTGTTGTGGTTGCATGCTGCTGCCCACCAAAGTAACTTTTTCCTAAGACAAGGTATTACAGGTATGATAGATTGGCTAGACTTACGTAGGCCCTTGGGCCAATAGCCTAGTACCTACCTATGGATAAGGTAGATCTGACACAGTACATAGTTTCCAGGTCCTGAGAATGTTGGCACCAAAGACTTTTTAAGTACCACTGAAGTTTCCTCATATGCAGTCTGGCATATGTAATTAGTAAAATGCAGGAGGCCATGAACCCTAGAGCCTGCAGGATTTTCCTTGCGGATAGCTGGGTTCTGGTGGCCATTTGAGTGAAGTAGCCTGTCAGATAGGCTTGTTTTTCTGGAGTAAGGAATGCCATCTGGGATGCTGTGTCCAAGCTTGCTCCCAGGAATACAATTTTTTGACTAGGGACTAGTTTTGATTTCTTTTCGTTGATAGTGTACCCCAGGGAGGTTAGAAGGTCCTTTACAAATGTCAGGTGCTGCAACAGCTTTGTCTGACTGTCTGCCAGAATCAGGCAATTGTCCAAGTAAGGATATATTTGAATCTTTCTCTGTCTGCAATAGGCAATGGCTGGAGCCAGGCATTTTGTGAAGACTCTGGGAGCAGTGGATAAGCCAAAGGGAAGTGCAGAGAACTGATAATGCATAGATCCTGCCCTGAAACATAGATATTTCCTGCAGGAGTCCCTGACAGGGATGTGCAGATAGGATTCCTTTAGGTCTAGGGTGGCTGACCAGGCATCTTTGGACAGCATAGGGGGAAGCTGCTGTAGGGTGAGCATTTTGAATTTTGGTACCACCAGGAAGATGTTTAGAATGGATAGATCTAAGATTGGGCGCCAGGTGCCCTCTTTTCTGGGTACCAGGAAAAGTCCGGAATAAAAACCTTGGCCTACCTGTTCTGCAGGAACAGGCTGAATTGCCCTTATGGAGATCAGGGACTGAAAAAGATGTTATGTACTCACCATAATGTTCCATCTGAGTAGTTATACTTCATTTTTCTGCAACCTGTGGGTATTCGGATCCGAGCCGGCAACTTTTTTTCTAGCATCTGCTCCAAGCTCCGAGCTCCTCCCCCTACCCACAATGCACTACCATCTCCTACCTCCCCCTCAGATCGAGTTTGCTACAACTAAATACATTAGCAACTCAGCCCAATGAACCAAACCTGTATATTTCAGGACAAGGTCCGGGGGATGGATGGAGGGAGGGAAGGTTGCAGAAAAATGAAGTATAACTACTCAGATGGAATGTTATGGTGAGTACATAACTTCTTTATCTGAAATAGTTAACTTCATTTTATCTGCAACCTGTGGGACAGAGTCCCCAGCTACTCCAATCCTGGGAGGCCCTTATGGAAGGATATTCCTGAGTACCGCAGAGCCGAAGGATGCTCTACCTCTAGAAATCAGGTCTAATTTGTAATGGGAAGTGAAGGTATGTGAATTGGCCCAGGTTGCTGCTGCACAAATGTTGTCCAAAGAAACCCTAGACCAAAAGGCAGCAGAAGTCACCATGGACCTGGTAGAGTGAGCTTTAACAATACCAGGAGGAGATGCACCTTTTGCTTTGTAGACATGCGAAATGCAGAGAGTGATCCATCTGGCCAAAGAAACCTTAGAAATAGCTTTTCCCACAAAGGATTTGGAAAAGGAAACGAACAACTGGTCAGACACGTGGAATGATTTTGTTCTATGAAGATAGAAGAGAAGTTGTCTATGAACATCTAACAAATGAAGTTTGCATTCACCCTTGTTTTTGAAATTAGGAAAGAAAACGGGCAGATTAATGGACTGGTTTATGTTTGCTTCAGATGCCACTTTAGCTAGGAAGGAAGGATTATTATGGAGAGAGACCCTATCCTTATGGAAGACCAAATAAGGAGACATGGCAGAGAGAGCTTGAAGCTCAGAAACCCTCCTAGCTGATGTAATGGCGACGAGGAAAGCTGTCTTCCAGGATAAAAATTTTAAATCCACCGATGCTGCAGGTTTGAATGGAGGAGCCAGCAAAGCCTGTTGGACAAAAGTAAGGTCCCAAGGGGGCACTGAATCCTTGACAGGAGGGCGCGAAAGAAAAGTGCCTTTAAGAAAAGCCTTACACAGCCTAGAAGAGGCTAAGGCGATGTTGTCTTCACCAACATGAAAATTAGAAATCCAACACCGCTGGACCAGGGGCTGTAAAGGAATCTAGGTTTCTCTGTGAGGCCCAAATGGAAAAATGCTTCCATTTACTGAGATAAAGTTTCCTAGTAGAATCTTTAAGAGAAGCCACCAGTATGGATTTTACCGGGGATGAAACACTTGGAGTCCTGGCGATCAACGGAACTGGAGCAACCAAGCTGTTAGTTTGAGGCTGCACAGGTCAGGCGGGCGGACATCCAAAGGATGAGAGATTAGATCCTGGCAGGGATCCAAAACCCACGGAGGAGCTAAGAGATGAGAACAAAGGAATGGGAACCAAACCGGATGAGGCCAGAACGGGACAATGAGGATAACTTTGCACCGAAGTCGGCAAACTTTCTGAAGAAACTTCGGAATGAGTGGCAATGGTGGGAAAGCATACAGAAGTGCAGGGGGGGGCAAGCAACGAATAGAGCGTCTCTGGGGGCTTCCCCTGGTGAGGGAATCGGAGCGAAGAACTCGCTGCACTTGTTGGAAGGACATGCGAAGAGATCGCAGTAAGGCTGACCCCTACTAATAACCTACTAATTACTACAGCACTCAACCTTCCTCATTACATAGAGGAAATCACTTGCTTAGAGAAAAACAGCTCTTGTACTCACTTTCCTCACTTATCTAGAGGAAAATAGTTTTTTATTCAGGCATGTCCAAGGGTCAGCTCCCAGTGTTCTCTCCTGTCTATCTGATGAATCTGGGCATCTTGGGGCAATGCAGAAATTGCCTCATGTACATGGACAACCCTCTCCTCCTACCACTCAACACTACAACCTGTGAGAGATGCACTTATCTAGCCAAACTGGACGTAAAGCTCTCTCCAATAAAGACTGAACTTGACAGTCAAGAGGAGAAGGTAAACACTTGCACAACACTACACCACACTCATCACATAGTCTCACTAAATCTGCACCACCAAAATCCACACATAGTAACACAAAAACATTCGCGGAGGCTCTCAATAATAATCTGTCTAAGCAACAGAGACCTCCAAAGCAGAAACGCAAGCAACCTCCATCCCCCAACACAACCCAAATGACACATAGCCTGCAGACTCAGTGTGCCACTCAACCACAGCCAATAAGGCAAAACAACGTACCCAACACACTAGTCATAGGTGACTCTATAGTCAGGCACACTGATGTCCCACTCACCAGGCTAAACAAGGAGAAGGCTACTGTCAGCTGCCTGTCGGGTGCCAGGATCCGACACATAACCCATGCACTCAAGTCACTCCACAACAAGTACAACTATGACTCTGTCATTGTCCATGTTGGTGTGAACGACCCGAGATGTATCTCCCTGGACTACATGAAAAGAGACATGGAAGAGCTCTCCGACCTTGTAGCCCAGGCAGGTATGACCCTAGCCCTGAGTAGCATTCTGCCATCACCCAGAATGATGCCGCAGTGCAAGGACAAAATGATTGACTTCAACAATTGGCTAAGCTTCTGGTGCCAATCTAAAGGGATCCAGTATCTGTCTGCCTGGGATGACATGGTTGACAGACCATGATGCTTTGCCAGAGATGGCCTGCACCTGCCACCCCTGGGATTCCGGATACTGGTTAAGGTTCTTGCTGCCCCTATAGTGCCTTTTTTAGGCAAGGATCAAATGACAAATTCACCACCGTAACAGGAACAGGCAAGCAAAAAACTGAGGGTGATGCTACTCAATGCTAGAAGTCTAAATCTCAAAATGCACTCACTCGAGGCACTCCTTAAAATGGAGAACATCGATATCTGTGCAGTGACTGAGACCTGGTTCAAGGCTCCAAAGAGCACCCCTGCACTACCAGACTATAACTCATACCACACTTTTCGGCCATGTAACCTGGACCAGAACACCAAAGGCGGAGGTGTGTCCATATTAATTAAGGGTATCCACACCTCCAGGCTAGTTGCCCAGCATAATGCAGCGGAGGTTATCCAAGTGCAACTACCTCTGGGCAAAACTGAAATCCAAATTGTAGCTTGCTACAAATCACCCACCATGCCTCAGGATTCCCACTCATCTTTTCTTGATGTACTGGAAAATATTAGGGTTCAACCTAACACCCTAATAATGGGCGATTTCAACTACCCCACCATTAACTGGGAAACCTACTCATGTACCAACTCCTTCGTTCAACGCTTTCTGGAATTCATAAACTCCAATGCCCTGGATCAACATATCCACACCCCCACCAGGGGCAACAATATCCTAGATCTAGTCATTACCAACATAAGTGACCGGTGTTCCACACCTGAAGTCAAAACCTCATTGGTCCGATCTGACCATAAACTAATTACCCTAGATATCCACATCCTGCCCCCACCCCCCATTAAGGAAACCATGGTAAAAAATTTCTCCAAAGACAACATGCTTCTTAAGACAGAAGTGGTGAACTTCATGACACCCATACAAATGGACAATACAGTTACGACTACTGAATCCTACACAATTGCACTTTATAAGCACTTACATGAGTGCATGGATCGTGCTATCCCAAACAGAACCAAGACGCTATCCTCCAAAAAAAGGAAGCCAATCTGGTGGTCCCCTGCTACAAACAAACTGTACAACAGAAGGAAGAAACTGTTGCAAAAGAGAGTAAAATCCCATGAGTGGAGGAGCTCCCTGGTCAGCCTCAGTAAGAAGCTGCGATCCCTGATAAAATCCTCCAAAGCTAGTTATGAAAACAAAATTGCCACTGATTCTAAAGACAAACACAAAGCATTCTATAGCTATGTCAATAACCTCAATGACAACACTCAGATCTGCTCTGAGTTACAGCACAATGGCACTAAATATACATATATAAATATACAGACCCAACTGATATTGCCAACATCCTGGCAGATAGGTTTAGTGCTAACTTTACCCCCCTCTCACCCCCTAAAGAGCCCATCTCTACACCGGAAGAATGCAAAGCTCCTGTAATCACGGCTGCACAGGTAAAAACCACACTCTCCAAAGCCAAGAATACAGCATCCATGGGACCAAACAACATCCCAGGCTGCATTCTACACGAACTACAAAATGAACTGACACCCCACCTAAGTACCATGTTCAATCATAGCCTCACCTCAGGCTTTGTGCCTGCTGAACGGCGCACAGCGACGGTTATCCCACTCCACAAGGGGGGAGCCACCACGGACCCCGGGAACTACCGCCCCAATAGCCTGACGAGCCTGGTCTGCAAGGCCATGGAACTTATAAACAAAGACATCGGTAATCTCCAAACTCTGGACCCCACCCAGTTTGGGTTTGTAAAAGGCAGATCATGTCTCCTAAACCTGACAGACGTCTTTGAAGCAGTCACCAAAGCTGTAGACAAGGGTAAGGTGATTCACACAGCCTATCTAGATCTTGCCAAGGCTTTTGACACCATCCTGCACTCTGGAATTATAGATAAACTCACTAAACTAGGTATAAATCCCTATGTCACAAGATGGGTTGCCAACTGGATCACTGACAGAACCCACACTGTGAAAGTAGCAGACTCCAAATCCGACTTCAGACCAGTGACAAGTGGAGTACCACAGGGTTCAGTCCTGGGTCCTCTCCTGTTTGGTGTCTACTTCTCTGAAATACAGGCTAACACAGAAGGTCTTTGGCTAACGAAGTTCGCAGATGACTGCAAACTAGGAGCCATAATTGAAACTCCTAACGATGTGGACGTCCTACAAAAGGGCCTCACTGAGACAGATGCCTGGTGTCAAAGCCATGGCCTCAAGCCCAATGCCAAAAAATGCATTTTCATCCCCAACTCTGTACCCATGAACTACAACATAGGCGGTAGTATACTTAACACCGAAAGTGTGATAAGAGACCTTGGGACACAGGTGGACAGTAGTCTCTCCTTTGATAATCACATCGCCACAGTAGTCAGGAAATCCTTCTATGTGGCACACCTCATCCCAAAATGTTTCTCATCCTGAAAAAAAGAGGTCATTGTTCCCCTCTACTCATCACTCATTAGACCCATTATAGAGTACAATGCCCCTTTTGGTATGTACCTCACAAGACATCTACAATTGGAAAGGCCGCAGAAATACCTCACAAAGAGGATTACCGGCCTCAAACATATGCCCTATGCAGACAGTCTCAAAAAACTCCTTTACTCTGTCGCATATCGCCTACTCAGAGGTGATCTCTGCCTAACATACAAAGCGATGTCAAACCCAGAGCTGTTGGACATGCTCCACTTAAAGAAATCCCAATCCCTCCGAGCTACATACTCTAGGGACCTAAACCTTTTCACCACAATAAACAAAACATGCTGGAGGGATAGATGCCTGTCCCAGAGACTTTCCATACTCTGGAATAAACTACCTATCTATATCAAACAAAGCTCCTCATTAGCACTCTTCAAGAAAAATCTTGATGATTGGATGGGAAATAGGAAATGCACCCCGGGGATCACCTCTGTGGCTCTGCTCGACAGTGGCACAGGAAAATTATTTTCTTGGGTGGCAAAAGCCAGGGTACCTTTTTGGCTGGGCTTGTATAGGCCCCCAGGGCCGATAGCCTAGTACCTACCTATGAACCCATGCAAGGAATATCTCCTCCACTACTGACTGTTTCAGAGACCACTCGTACGGCATCAGAATAGCCCGACTCAATCTGTCCGCTAAAATGTTGGAGCGATCCAGGATGTGCATTTCTATCATAAACCAAATGGTGGAAATTGCCCACTCCCACACACTCATGGCCTAGCGATACAGGAGATAGGATCTGGTTACCCCCTACTTGTTGATATACCAGACAACCGACATGTTGTCTGACTGAATTGCAATCAATCCGAAAGGGAGGACAGTGTGAAAGGCTTCCAGCGCTAAAAGCACTGCCCTCATCTCTAGAACATTTATATGCAACTTGGTCTTTGACTGGGACCAAGTGCCTTGGACTGTCCTTCCCAAACAGTGTCTCCCTCACTCGAGTTGGGAGTGCATCCGTGGTCACTGTGGCTTGGACTGGAGATGACGTGAAGGGGCGTACTTCTATAATCTCCGTTGAATTTAACCACCAAAGAAGGGACGTCCTGCAGACGTGACTGACCCTGACCAGAAATTCCATGGGCAGGTCTAGCCAAGACCATTGAACAGCCAGAGTCCATTGAAGAACCCGCATATGAAGGTGTGCACAAGGGAGAATCCATATAGAGGCAGCCATGAAGTCCAGTGCCCGGAGAACCCCGCTCGCCTTTGGAGACTTGAAGTTCGCTATTTGAGCTATGTGGCAGCTGAGGTGTAAGATCCTGTCTGGAGTTAAGAATACTTTTATCTGCAAAGTGTCTAGTAGTGCCCCGATGAAGTCTAAAACTTGTACTGGTTGCACCTGGGATTTTTGAACATTCACTGTAATCCCCAGTAGATCTGCCAACCAAATAAAGTAGTCTGGGGCCAGACAAAGCAGACGCTTGTTGGGTGCAGTGAAGAGCCAGTTGTCCAGGTAAGGAAATACCTGAATACCCTGAAGCCTCAGGTGAGCCGCTGCAACTGCCACTACCTTGGTGAACACCCTGGGGGCTGTAGTGAGACCGAAGGGTAGGGCTCTGAACTGAAAGTGACTGGCTCCCAGCCGGAAGCGCAGAAACTTCCTGAAGCTTCTGTGGATCTTGATGTGGTAGTAAGCATCCTGGAGGTCTAACAAGCACATCCAGTCGCACTCTCGGAGATAAGGTAGAATGGACTGTAGGGTGACTATCCAGAACTTCTGTTTGGCGACAGACAGGTTCAAAGTTGACAGGTCTAGAATGGGCCTGAGGTCCCCCATCTTTTTTTGGCACTAAAAAGAACCATGAGTAGACGCCTGATCAGGACTGGTCGGCCTGTTCGATGGCTCGTTTGAGAAGCAGCTTTGAAACCTCTAGAGCTGCAGCCTCCCTGTGAGCGGGTGAAACATCCGGGAGGTGTTTTGGAACATTTGGAAGGACAACAAATGGGATAGTGCAACCTCTAGATATAATCTAACACCCAGCGATCTGTCGTTATGGACTCCCATGCTGCTGGGTGTAAGGACAATCTCCCCCCGACTGCCTCCAGAGTTGGACAACCGGGCAACCCCTCAGGGCTGCTGAGAGGTTCTATCAGAAAAAGGTTCCCTAGACCCAAAATTCTTGGGACTCCCTCTACCTCTGGGTCGGCGTAGATCCTGTCCCCCTCTGCCTCTGGGGGAATAGTTGCCATGAGAATCCTGGGAAAACTGAGATTTTCGGAACCACATCTTTTGCCCTCTTTGATTCCTAGAGAAGGACCGCTGAGCGTTAGAGAAGTGGATCCCAATGGCAGACAAAGACTTCTCGTCTTTTTCGCTCTGGACAAGTGTGTCATGTACTGTCTTCCCAAAAAGGGAAGAGACGTCATAGGGAGCATTAATAAACGACGCCTTGAAAGGGTCTGCGAACTGACACAACCTGAACCAGGCATGATGCCTCATAGCTATGCCTGTCCCGGCCGCCCTAGCTGCTCCTTCCGTGGCATGGGAAAGGAGCCACATAGATGTGTTTGATGCTTCAGAGTAGACATTTTCGCAAAAAGCAGTTGTTTGTCCTGTGGTGATAAGGCCTCTGGGAGCGACTCAGTGAATTCTGATACAAGGTCTCGCTGAAGCCAGATCACATGTACCAAATAGATCAGCGCACGGATTGAAAAGGTCACTGAGGAATAAACTCGCTTCCCAAACCTATCCACCGACCTGGACTCCTTGTCTGGAGGGTGGACTGAGGAACTCTCCTGCGCTAGTTCCTTCTTGGTGGCCGCTGCGATCAACATAGCGTCAGCTGGGGCTCCTTTTGACCAAGGTTGTCTGTCAGTAGGATGAGATAAAATCTTGTCGGGGCGTTTGGGGATGGGATCTATGGTGTCAGGCTGCTTCCATGCCCACGTGGTGATAAGGTCTACCAAGGGGTGGACACCCAGAAAGTAGATGGGCCCATGCCAAAGGCCTCTAGGAACACTGACTCACCCCCAGAAGATTTTGGGGCTGACCATCCTCCCTTCTGGCAAAGGATCTCCATGATGTCTCCGAAGGACATGTCTTCGGTAGGTGACCTGGGGGAAAGTACAGTTTTGTACCTACCATAAATGTAGATGTTCGAAGATCCACATTGCTGCAGTCCTTACACTTGGGTAGTCCGCTGTCCTCGGTCGGCCCGAATATCAAAGTATTAGGCTGACGTTGGTCAAGGCGCTTAAGACTGACATCAGGACGTCAGGGTACAAATGCGCATGACCGACGTCATATCCTCAGTCTTTTCTTGCCCCAGATGTCAGAAGACCCTAAACAGAAAGGTCAAAACCAAAAGACAGCAAAAAACAACCAACCACCCTTGCACTAATCATATGTACAATATATACAATATCCACAATATTCACAACCCAAACCACACATCCGCCTCTAACTACAGAGGGAAGGAGGGAGGGTAAATTGGACTGCAGCAATGTGGATCTTCTAACATCTACATTTATGGTAGGTACAAAACTGTACTATGTTCTTCATCTCACATTGCTGCAGTCCTTACACTTGGGTAGAATCCCAAAGCAGAGGTAAGAGAGGATGGCAAAACTATAAAGCAGTAGGGGCTGCCAAAATGCCCTGTAAAATTGCAGTGGCAAAACCAGCCCTAGATTTAGAGTAAAGTGGGAGGTGGTAATGCTTAGAGAAAGTATGCACTGAACTCCAAGTAGCTGCCTCCAAAATATCTTTAGTTGCCACCCCCCTTAAAAAGCTGTAGAAGTGGCAGTAGCCCTAGTGGAATGAGGTCTAATCCCAGCTGGAATCTCCTTACCATGATGGGAATAACAGAAAGCAATACAAAACCCAATCCACTTAGAAATAGTTTGTTTTGACACAGGCTTGCCCTGAGAACCCAAAGCAAATGAAACAAATAACTGCTGAGACTGCCTGAACCCTTTAGTTCTGCTTAAATAATAACGCAACTGCCTGTGTATATCCAAGGTGTGCAAAATCTTTTCCCCTTTATTTTGGGGGTTTGCATAAAAAGTAGGCAAATGAATAGTTTGGTTTAAAGCCACACTAGAAACCACTTTAGGCATAAAGGAAGGATTAGTACGTAAAGATACCCTATCCTTATGGAAAATTAAGAAAGGCTCAACCACCATAAGGGCCTGTAATTCAGAAACCCTTCTCGCAGAGGTAATGGCCAACAAAAAAGCAGTCTTCCATGATAAATATTTCAACTTGGCAGTAGCTGCAGGCTCAAAAGGTTGTAGAGTGAGTTTCTCCAACACAAAATTGAGATCCCAAGCAGGAGTAGGAGCTCACGGGGGTCTTATATTCTTTGCCCCTCTAAGGAATTGCTTAAACAAAGGATGAGAAAACAATGGTGGGTCACAGTCATAGTGAGCAGAAATTGCTGCAGCATGAACCTTAATAGAAGAGAAGGACAAACCTTTGTCCAGTAACTCAGCAAGATATTGAAGAGCCACACTTAAATTAGGCTTAGAAACATCAAATTCCTTTGCTGCACTCCAAAATAAAAATCTCTTCCATTTATCATGCACACTTTCCTTGTACTAGGCCTTCTGGCCTCCAAAATAACATTCAAAACTTGCTGTGGAAGCTGAGACCCTCCAGGGTTTAAAACAGAATATGCCAGGCTGTTAGGTGAAGAGAGTGAAGTTTGACATTGAGTAAATGACTGTTCTCCTGAGTCAGCAGGTGTGGAATCGAAGGCAAAGGCCATGGAGGCTCCCGTACCAGACTTCTCAGTAATGGGTACCAGTGCTGTCGAGGCCAATCTGGAGCTATTGAAATCATCTTTGGCTTGTCCTGTCTGACCTTTAGGAGTACCTTTGGGAGGAGAGGCAGAGGTGGAAAGGCATACACATGAAGATTGCTCCAATTGAAAGAAAGAGCATCCACTTTCCAAGCTGTGGGATGAAACCTTTTTGTGCAAAACTTTGGCAGCTGGTAGTTTAGTGGAGAAGCGAACAGATCTATGTCTGGAGTTCCCCATGACACTGTCAATTTCTGAAATACATGAGGATCCAATTTCCACTCGTGGGGATCCATAATTGCCTGCTCAACACATCTGCTAAGGAGTTCTGTGCTCCCGCAGAAACCTTGCCTGAAGATTTAGCTGTAAACTGAGAGCAGTCTCCCACAAAATCATTGCTTGTCTGCATAGAGGATAAGAATGTGTTCCCCCTTGCTTGTTGATGTACCACATGACAGTTGTGTTGTCTGTTAGAACCAACACCTGCCCTGGAAGAAGTAAATCCTTGAAAGCTATTAATGCAAATTGGACTGCTAACATCTCCTTCAAGTTGATATGTAGATGTTGTAGTCTGGCAGGCAACGTGTCTTGTATCCACTTTCCATTTAGATGAGCTCCCCAAGCTTTGTCTGAGGCATCTGTCGTTAGAATCTGACTCGCCTCTGGCCGGGTCACAGAGAGTCCCTTGTTTAGGTGACATTCCTGAGCCCACCACAAAAATTCCTTTTGAATGCAAGGTATTATCTGAATGACAGTGTCCATATCTTGGCAGTGCTGTGTCCATACATTTTTGAGATACCATTGTAGCTTCCTCATATGCAGTTTGGCATTGGGAAGCACCAGAATACAAGATGCCATGAACCCCAAGGCTTGAAGGACTGTCCTTGCAGTCAGCCTGGACTGATGAGACAATTGATGGAAGTAAAGGGAAAGATTCTTTTGTTTGTCCGGGGTCAAAAAGGCCATCTGGGATGCTGTATTCAGTCTCACACCCAGAAAGCACATGTCCTGAGAGGGTACTAGACTGGACTTTATTTCGATCACAGAATACCCCAGGCATCTTAGCACTGCTATCACATATTGCAAATGATGAAGAAGTTCGTCCCTTCCTTGGGCCAGAATCAGGCAATCGTCCAAATAAGGATAGATCTGTATTCCTTTTAGCCTGAAGAAAGCTATCACTGGAGCCAGAACCTTCGCGGAACACTCTGGGCAGTAGATAAGCCAAAGGGCAATGCAGAGAACTGATAATGAGAAGTCCCAGCTCGAAAACGCAGATACTTCCTGCAACTTAGCCTGATAGGAACATGAAGGTAAGCCTCCTTGAGATCCAGAGTCACCATCCAGTGATCTTTGCCCAGCAGAGGTAAAAGCTGTTGTAACATCAACATTTTGAACTTGGGAATGTCCAGATAAGTGTTGAGGATAGATAAATCCAAAATTGGTCTCCACGTGTTCCCCTTTTGGTACTAGGAACAGGCGAGAATAAAATCCTAGGCCCACTTCTGGCAGAGGGACCGGCTGTATGGCCCCTATTTGAAGCAGCAGAGAAATTTGTTTGTGAGCCTCTATTCTTTGCTGAGGAGGAACGTCTGGCATGCCTTTGAAAGGAGGCAAGGTATGGAAATAAAACTTGTAACCTTGGTGTACGATATCCAATACCCATCTGTCCTGGGTAATTAAACTCCAATTTTCTTTGAAGAGTGCCAACCTTCCTCCCAAAGGTGCTGCCAGACAAGAAGGCTCTGGCAGCTGAAAAGGTAGGTCATTGGGCCTGTTTACGAAAGGACTGGCCCCTGCCCTCACCAAGACTGTGCAGGTGAACTCCCTGTTCTAGGTCTGAAAGAGCCCTGAGCTCTGCCCCTACCACGCCTAGATCTTCCCTAGACTGTGAATCATAAGAAGGGTACGCCCACCCCTTAGCAGGCCAATTCCTACTAAACTTCGGAGGCTGAACTTGCAAAAATCTTTAACAGCCTGCATAGACTTAGCCTTGTCTTCCATTTTCTTTAAGACTGCCTCCACAGGTGAACCAAACAACACATCAGACTGTAAAGGAGCATCTAAAATCCTTGTCTTAACATGGTCAGATAAATTCTGATCCCTCAGCCAGGCGTGCCTGCGAAGAACTGACCCAGTGGCAGCCACCCTAGACGAGGCCTGTACAGCATCAAAACCACATTGTAAAGAATGCTTACCCACCTGTTCAGAAACATGTACCAAATCTTGTAATTCTTTACACTCAATGCCTTCCAGCAGAGCATCTACCTTAGACTTCAATTGAGAAAGAAGATAGTTTTGATATTTCAACATGTGAAACTGGCAATTCAAAGCCCTCATAGCTAAGGTGGAAGAAGTATAGACTTTCTTTCCCCATCTATCCAAAGCTCTGGCCTCTTTATCTGGAGGAACCGGATTTTTACAACAGAGGCCTTGACCCTTAGGTCCCTGACTAACAGTTTCTGGGTCCGCCCTAGGACTCTTATAAAGATATTTATGAGCTTCAGGCACCCTGTAATACCTGTCCGGTTTAACAGGAGCAGGAGGAAAAGAATCAGGATTAAGTGAAGCCTCTGCAAACACATCTTCCACAACATCCAGAACAGGTGGTATAGCCAAAGGCCTATGCTGGGGTAAAAGCAAAAATTCCCTAAGCCTTTTCCTGGAATCAGAGAAGTCCTGACCTTCCCACTTAAAATGTTCCCTCATGGAATGAAGAGTCTCTGAAAAGAAAAATCCTCTGGAGGAGAAGCAGAAGGAGTAGAATCATCCACATCAGAATCAGAATAAGGAGAATACTCCTGCAAGTCTTCAGCCGAAGACTCTGAAACATCCAAGCCTGCTCAAAACTCCCCAACTCTGGTTCCACCCTACGCCTCTTATCAGGAGGGCGCAAAGAACCTCTAATCAAAGTAATTAAATCTTCTGCCATTTTAAGCATGTGCTTCTTGTGCACAGATCCTGATGAACTAGGAGTGACACCAACAGAAGCTAAACCTGGCCTGCCTCTGGGAGAAGCCTTGGAAACAGAAGGAGAGGGCCTAACCACCCTAGGAAGGGAGGGGAGTACAGTAACCTGAGAAGCCCCTTCAGCCTGACCTGCCTCCTGAGAGGCCACATCCTGCAATATCAAAGTCTCCCCCTGGGACTCCAGAGAAGCATCCGGCAGAACCACCGGTTCCACTGACGCCTCTAAAGAACCGGCGTCCGGTACGGACGACTCTTCTTGCCTGGGTTTAGCTGCTTTGTCTTTGCGCTTCTTCGAAGAAGCGGGCGCCGGAGCATCCGACGGCATATTATAATTGCACCGCTTCAAGACCAACCTGGCACAATCTAACCTTCGCTAATAGTGCGCTTATTGAACCTAGCACAAAAGCGACACCCAACAACGTCGTGCTCAGGCCCCAAACAAGGAATACACAAAGTATGATAATCTCTATGAGGTATCTGTTTCCCACAAGAAATACAGTTATTCACTTTTTCTGACATCCGGTAAACCACTGAGGCAAGAGAAAACTAAAATATTCCCCAACGGGTACTTAGCCAACTTTGACTCGGTCTGAAACTCCGATTGAAAATTTCAGAACGCCGAACGGCACTTGCAACGCTGCTTCTGCATCGGACCATGCGGCAAAAAAGACTGAGGATATGACGTCGGTCATGCGCATTTGTACCCTGACGTCCTGATATCAGTCTTAAGCGCCTTGACCGACGTCAGCCTAATACTTTGATATTCGGGCCGACCGAGGACAGCGGACTACCCAAGTGTAAGGACTGCAGCAATGTGAGATGAAGAACATCTTTCTGCTTCCTCTAAGTCAGTGTCCATAGTGAGGGACTAGGGGGAGTCCAAGTGCCTCCTTTTGCACTTGCGCTTACGGTGCCCTCTTCAGTGGGACTCTCCGACGAGGACTCGTGAGCCGCAGGGGGGTCCTCAGGGGGAATAACCTGGGGATCCTCCGGCACGAGCTATCCTTGAGACAGGATGAAGTGAGTCGTCGCCAAATCCAGAGGGGTCTGGGTGGAATCCGAGGGGATGGGCTGGGATCTCAATCCCTGGGAAAGAATCCTCTCCACCACTTCGAAGGCTGAAGGAGAGCGTACCTCCTTGGCACCCAGCAAGGAAGAAGCCCTCCCTGGATCCAAAGCAGGGACCAGAGCCAAAGCAAGGGTAGCCTGAGGTCCGAGGAAACGGGTCGGATCCGAAAGAGGCGGAGCCGAAAAATTCATTCCCTCGGGTCCGACTCCCTGTCTGCGGTTCCAAGAGTCACTCGGCTCCTAACTAGTTGGATCTGAGGAGCTCAGCCGGAGTCAAGGTTGGGGGGACCGTTGGCGCCAAGCTACCAGCTCCAAACAAATCTCGGATCCAAGAGCCCCAACGCCGAAGTAGGTACGGGGAAGAAGATATGGGGTGGAAAAAAGGCATGGAAGTCCCCCATCCGGAGGGAGAGGGGCCTGGCAAGACTCCCATCTGAATTTGGGACTGAATGAATCTCCGCATCATCCTGTCCATGTCTAAGTCTGATAAGCTCTGAGTCGATCGCAAAGAAGCTACTGACTCAGATCTGGCTGGCCTGCGCTGTGAGGGCAAGGAAGGCCTGGGATCCCAAGGTTCCAGCGGCTCTGGTAAAAAACGAGGAGACCGAAGCCATGGAGAAACTGGCCTCATGGAAGTAGAAGGGGGACTAAGGAAGAGCTCCCTGTCCGGGGACCTCTTGCGAGGTCTATCCCTTTTCTTGTCCCTGTCCTCCTTGCTCATTTCTCTGTCCTTGTCTTTGTTCGCTACACTGACTGCAGCTTTTTCCAGCACCAGAAGAAATGGGAGTTTTGAGTCCATGTCTGGGTGGGAGGTTGAGTAATGAGTACCAAAGCAGTGGCAGACTCCAGCATAGATGCAGGGAGAAGGTCTTTGGCTACCAATTTGGCCTTCCGATCCCTGAGGGCTCTAGGATTGAACCCAGTGCAGACTGCACATTGTGTCGACAAATGGGACACTCCCAAACAAATAACACACAGAGTGTGACCATCAGCCAGTGAGAGCTTATGGCCACACTCTCTGCATTTCTTAAACACTGATTTTGGCTGATCAGCCATGGTGCTGCACCAAACACCACTCCCTACAAGATCACCACACACAAAACACACTTAGGGGAAGGGCAGGCCTAACAACTACTCTACAGAGTTTTACAACAAAAACTTTTTTTTTTTTTTTAAACTAACCGACGAACAAGTGATATACTCTTGGGGGAGGAAGGGAAACAACTAACTCAGACACACTAAAGACAAAGTATTTTTAAACTTACTATCCTTGGGCTCAGAGCGAAGGAGACCACGATGCTCACTACTGGCGTGGCAAATGAGATCTGAGGGAAGGTAGGAGATGGTAGTGCATTATGGGTAGGGGGAGGAGCTCGGAGCAGATGCTAGAAAAAAAGTTGCTGGCTCGGATCCGATATGGATCTGAATACCCACAGGTTGCAGATAAAATGAATAAGAATAGAATGAGGCACCAAAGTTACACACTGAAACTATCCACAGTAACTTTATTTAGAAAAGAACAGTAGGTGAGCGCTTTCACAACTCAGTGTTGCTTCATCAGTCAATGTTAATGCAGACCATGCTTGGCTAAATACTTAAGCAATCAGTGTGGTTTCAACCATTTAAAGCAATACAGTCAAATAATTTAACAATTCAAACTATTAGTACAAGCTTATGCAAACTGTGTATTTAAAACCAACCTTAAAGTACATGTCTCTAAACCATCATTATTGACCATAATATATGTAAAAGTATAAAAAATATATATAATATAAAAATGTCCTATATAAAATCTTAAATATATATATAAGTAAATACAAAAGCTTGATGAACCATAGTACCACATTAAAACCTAGAAATTAATGTTTAAGACATCTTGCTTTAAGGCAATGGACTAGTGAAGTACAGCCATTCAAGCCCGGATATCTATCTGCATTCAGCTTGATAATCCATTTCTGTTCTAACTCTTCCGTATAATTTTCTATGTCCCCACCTCTATTTGTCCTTAATACTTGTAAAACCAAAAATTTGAAGCAGTGAGTACTGTTTGTATTTAAAATATGATTTGCTAGGGCATTAGATTGTTTCAAATTTCGTATATCCCTTGCATGTTCTAATATTCTATCTTTAAAAGTTCTGTTTGTTTTTCCTACGTAATAGGCATGACATGCTTGACAAAAACTAAAATAAATAACATCTGTACTCTTACAATCATAGTATTTCTTAGTATATAACCTAAAATGTTTCATCGGATGAATATACTCATTTTTAATATAAATGTACTGACAGGCTGCACAATTCCTGCATGGAAAAGTGCCTTGTCTGTTGGAGAGATTTTTTCTATGGGGTTGGTGTTCTTTATTACAAAGATGTTGCTTCAATGACACGTTGTCCTTAAAACTAAAACTTGGTGTGTCACCGATCATGGGGACAAGGTCTGGTATTTCCTGTAGTAAGTGCCAGTTCTTCTTAATGATATCTGTATACTTATTGATATCATTTGCAAATCGAAAAACTACTCTAAACTTATTCCTATCAATGTCTCTATTGCCAGACATTCTCATATCAGTTTGAGAGCTCATGCAAGGCTTACATCTTGTTGATCTAACTTTCCATGCCTCTGTTATCACATTCGTGATTTCTGAACTTGAGTAGCCTCTTTGCTCAAATTCACTGTGTAATTTATCCAGTGCCCCTGCAGCCTCTTCATCATTGTTATGTAGGCGTAAAGTTCTAAAAACTTGTCCTTTGAGAACATTTCTAGAAATGTGTCTCGGGTGCATGCTAGATTTATGAAGACAGGCATTGGTCCTGGTAGGTTTGTAGTATATACTAGTTTTCAGCTGTTTTAAATTAGTTTTAGTTACACTTACATCTAGAAAGTCAATGGAGGTGTCAGAAGAAGTAAAAGAAAATTTCAAAAAATCTGTTGTACTGTGTAAATAATCTACAAAATTACTGATATTGGAACCATGTCCTCTCCATAAAATAAAAACATCATCCACGAAACGTACATACCAAAGGATACAATCATAATAGGGATTCAAGATCAATAAAATATACTCTTCTTCCCATCTTACTAATGATAGATTGGTGTAGCTGTTGGCACATGACGTGCCCATTGCAACGCCATTCATCTGTAGAAAGAACTCATCTTGGAAAGTAACAACATTATTTTCAAGTATAATCTCTAATAGGCTACAGACTAACAAAATCTTATTTGGTGTAAGCTTCCTATCTGTGTTAAGGAACTCTCTTACTTTATCAATTCCCCATGCATTCAGAATGCTCGTAAAAAGGGATTCAATGTCCATAGTAAGGAATACAAATGCTTCATCATCATTAATAGTTTCCATTCTATCATGTAGACGCTGTAAAAACATGTTTGTATCTCTAAGAATAGTATGACAGTTGTTTAAGAAGTCGTGTAAGATACCCCCTACATAAATCGACAAGGGCTCAGTACACCAACCTGCTCCTGATGCAATGGGACGCATAGGAGGGGCAGTGATGTGTTTGCGGATTTTGGGTAGGCCATATATTCGAGGAATTAAAGGTTTCTGTACCAAAAAGGGTCAAAAGCAACCCAACCATGGTGAACACAACAAGGGAACACCATGTGGACAGAACTGTGCATTTTTCGAAAAAAAAGGAGAATGTGAATAACCTTATTGTGAACATTTCCTCCTTTCCACTAACCAATGAACAGTGTGACTTACTGAACAAAGGTCTATCCTTTATCCCTGCCAGAAAGGCAGATTTAACAGAAATGATAACAAATCTAAAATTACTAGGTAGAAATTTAAGTTTAAAGTGTATTTTTCCTAACAATAATGATGTAAACATTAATGTATATAAAAAACCTAGTACCTATATACCTCCTACTCCTCCAGGTATACAAAGATTTGTGGACATTTGTGAGCATGCTTTTAAAGAAATGCATACCACTGATTTTAATGGTTGCACCTTCTATAACCTCACTGCACCAGAATACAGGGCTTTGAATGAACTACAGAATTTGAATTCCCTTGTTATAAAGCAGGCTGACAAAGGTGGCAAAATTGTTTTAATGGATAAAGATCTGTATATTAGTCAGATGAATGCCTTGTTATTAAATAACCGTATCTACCAGATATTAACTAAAGCAGCTGTAACTGCCATTATTGACAAGGTGTCTTTTTTAGTATTTGATCTATTGATTACGGGATTAATTGATGAACCCTTGTTTAATTATTTTGTGGTACAGAAACCTTTAATTCCTAGAATATATGGCCTACCCAAAATCCACAAACACATCACTGCCCCTCCTATGCGTCCCATTGTATCAGGAGCAGGTTGATGTACTGAGCCCTTGTCAATTTATGTAGAGGGTATCATACATGAGTTCTTAAACAGCTGTCATACTATTCTTAGAGATATAAACATGTTTTTACAGCGTCTACATGATAGAATGGAAACTATTAATGATGATGAAGCATTTGTATTCCTTACTATGGACATTGAATCCCGTTTTACGAGCATTCCGAATGCATGGGGAATTGATAAAGTAAGAGAGTTCCTTAACACAGATAGGAAGCTTACACCAAATAAGATTTTGTTAGTCTGTAGCCTACTAGAGATTATACTTGAAAATAATGTTACTTTCCAAGATGAGTTCGTTCTACAGATGAATGGCGTAGCAATGGGCACGTCATGTGCCAACAGCTACGCCAATCTATCATTAGTAAGATGGGAAGAAGAGTATGTTTTATCGATCTTGAATCCCTATTATGATTGTATCCTTTGGTATGTACGTTTCGTGGATGATGTTTTTATTTTATGGAGAGGACATGATTCCAATATCAGTAATTTTGTAGATTATTTACACAGTACAACAGATTTTTTGAAATTTTCTTTTACTTCTTCTGACACCTCCATTGACTTTCTAGATGCAAGTGTAACTAAAACTAATTTAAAACAGCTGAAAACTAGTATCTACTACAAACCTACCAGGACCAATGCCTGTCTTCATAAATCTAGTATGCACCCGAGACACATTTCTAGAAATGTTCTCAAAGGACAAGTTTTTAGAACTTTACTACATAACAATGATGAAGAGGCTGCAGGGGCACTGGATAAATTACACAGTGAATTTGAGCAAAGAGGCTACTCAAGTTCAGAAATCACGAATGTGATAACAGAGGCATGGAAAGTTAGATCAACAAGATGTAAGCCTTACATGAGCTCTCAAACTGATATGAGAACGTCTGGCAATAGAGACATTGATAGGAATAAGTTTAGAGTAGTTTTTCGATTTGCAAATGATATCAATAAGTATACAGATATCATTAAGAAGAACTGGCACTTACTACAGGAAATACCAGACCTTGTCCCCATGATCGGTGACGCACCAAATTTTAGTTTTAAGAACAACGTGTCATTGAAGCAACATCTTTGTAATAAAGAACACCAACCCCATAGAAAAAAATCTCTCCAACAGACAAGGCACTTTTCCATGCAGGAATTGTGCAGCCTGTCAGTACATTTATATTAAAAATGAGTATATTCATCCGATGAAACATTTTAGGTTATATACTAAGAAATACTATGATTGTAAGAGTACAGATGTTATTTACTTTAGTTTTTGTCAAGCATGTCATGCCTATTACGTAGAAAAAACAAACAGAACTTTTAAAGATAGAATATTAGAACATGCAAGGGATATACGAAATTTGAAACAATCTAATGCCCTAGCAAATCATATTTTAAATACAAACAGTACTCACTGCTTCAAATTTTTGGTTTTACAACAAGTATTAAGGACAAATAGAGGTGGGGACATAGAAAATTATACGGAAGAGTTAGAACAGAAATGGATTATCAAGCTGAATGCAGATAGATATCCGGGCTTGAATGGCTGTACTTCACTAGTCCCTTGCCTTAAAGCAAGATGTCTTAAACATTAATTTCTAGGTTTTAATGTGGTACTATGGTTCATCAAGCTTTTGTATTTACTTATATATATATTTAAGATTTTATATAGGACATTTTTATATTATATATTTTTTATACTTTTACATATATTATGGTCAATAATGATGGTTTTTATAGAGAGACATGTACTTTAAGGTTGGTTTTAAGTACACAGTTTGCATAAGCTTGTACTAATAGTTTTAATTGTTAAATTATTTGACTGTATTGCTTTAAATAGTTGAAACCACACTGATTGCTTAAGTATTTAGCCAAGCATGGTCTGCATTAACATTGTCTGATGAGCAACACTGAGTTGTGAAAGCGCTCACCTACTGTTCTTTTCTAAATAAAGTTACTGTGGATAGTTTCAGTGTGTAACTTTGGTGCCTCATTCTATTCTTATTGTTGCAGTTTTTGGCACCTCAGTGTACCTGTAGCCGTTTGAGATTTGTTTTTCTGCAGATAAAATGAAGTTAACTACTTCAGATCTTGGTTTTATGCTCACTGGTTTGGAGGAAGGTTTGGGAACCCTTTTTGGGTTGGCAGCATGTGGAAATAAAATTTGTACCCCTGGGATACTATGTTGAGGACTTATTGATCGTTGGTGATGGATGTCTAGTTTTTTGCATGGTGGGCATGTTTTCCTCCTATGGGCACGAGCAATTGGGCAGAGGTGAGGAGTGGAGTTGAGAAGTCATTGTGAACTCTTTCCGTAAGGGGGTGGCTTAGCACTTCCTGTTTTAGAAGTGGAGGTACTCCATTGCTTAGATCTTTGCATACCTTGAGACTGTAATCTGGGGGGGGGGGTCTGTTCCCCTTGGGTCTAGTTTGAGATGGCCTTGAGGGGGCTGGAAAGGGCCAATGTTTCGAGGGGCAGTGCCTACTGAATCTTGGAGGCTGCACTTGCAAAAAAATCTTGGACTGTCTGCATAGGCTTAGCCTTTTCTTCCATCTTTTTTAAAACCTCTTCTGCTTTGGTGCCAAACAGATTGTCCTTGTGCAAAGGAGCATCCAGTAATTTTGATTTAACATGGTCTGGCAAGGTCTGCTCCTTAAGCCAAGCATGCCTTCTAAGTACAGAACCTGTGACTGTTGCCCTGCAAGATGCTTCTAGGGCATCAAACCCACATTGCAGGGTATGCTTGCTGACCTGGCTTGCAGAATGCATAAGCTCCTGTAATTCTTTTTCTGCACAGTCAGGAAAGATAGACAATTTTTGCTTAATAAGTTCCATAGTATGCTGCTGGTATTTCAGCATGTGGAAAGTACAGTTTTGTACCTACCATAAATGTAGATGTTCGAGTGTTCACCCTGCTGCAGTCATCACACTTGGGTTATCCTGTCGTCAGGCGGTCCCGCAGTTGGCCGGAATTCCAAAGTCTTGGTCCGACGTCGGTTGCTGTCGCCTCATCCCTGACGTCAGTGCGCCAGGGGTATATATATTGCAACCGACGCCATTTCCTTCAGTTTTTCTTGCCCCAGATGTCAGGTGCCCCCAAAAGGGTGATCAGAATTAGTAGCAAATGGTGTGAACACTGCACAAACACAAAATCCCTTCAGCTATAAGCAAATACATCAGTAAGGCATAGCAGAGATTTAGCCAGTAGATCAGAGGGGATGGAGGGAGGGTAACCTGGACTGCAGCAGGGTGAACACTCGAACATCTACATTTATGGTAGGTACAAAACTGTACTAAGTTCATCGTGTTACCCTGCTGCAGTCATCACACTTGGGTTGAATCCCAAAGCTAAGGTAGGGGGGAGGTATCATAGAGGGTTAGTGGAGGCAATAAGGCCCTGCAGAACTGCAGTGGCAAAGCCCGCCCTGGACTTAGAGTAAAGAGGCAAGTGATAGTGTTTGGTGAAGGTGTGTACAGAACTCCAAGTTGCAGCTTCTAAAATTTCCTTGGTAGGAACCCCTCTGAGAAAGGCTGTAGAGGTAGCCGTTGCCCTGGTAGAGTGGGATCTAATGGTAGCAGGCACTGGTTTCCCATGATGGGTATAACAGAACCGTATGCAATGACCTATCCATTTTGAAATGGTTTGCTTGGATATAGCCCTCCCTTGAGAAACTGTAGCATAGGATACAAAGAGCTGGTCAGTTTTCTGAAAGTCTTAGTTTTATCCAAGTAGTAACGAAGCTGCCTGTGAATGTCCAAGGAATGCAGGAGTCTCTCACCTTTGTTCTGTGGATTGGGGAAGAAGGTGGGTAGGTGGATGGTTTGATTTAAAGCTACACTGGAAACCACCTTAGGCATAAAGGAAGGATTAGTTCGTAGAGAAACTCTGTCTTGATGAAAAATGAGGAACGGTTCCACTGCCATTAGTGCCTGTAGTTCTGAGACTCTCCTAGCTGAAGTTATTGCCAGGAGCAGGGCAGTCTTCCAAGATAGGAACTGAAGGTTTGCAGAGAAAGCTGGTTCAAAGGGAGGTAGCATTAGTTTTTCCAGTACAAAGTTGAGGTCCCATGTTGGTGAAGGAGCTCTCCTAGGTGGTCTAATGTTTTTTGCCCCTCTGAGGAACTGCCTTAGAAGAGGATTTGAAAATAAAGGTGGATTCATGTCGTAGTGAGCTGAAATAGCTGAAGCATGGATTTTAATTGAGGAAAAGGAAAGTCCTTTGTGCAACATCTCAGCTAAATACTGCAGAATGTGAGGCATGTGAGGTTGAGTTGTGTCTTGGCCTTTAGCTTGGTTCCAGGCACAAAACCTTTTCCATTTGTCAGAGTAAGCCTTCCTGGTGCTTGGCCTCCTGGCTTCCAGAATAACATCCAGAACTGCTTGTGAAAGAGGAGCTGGTTGGATGTTTAGTAGATTTGCCATGCAGCCAGATTTAAAGTTTTGAGCTGGCTGTGTAGAATCTGTTTGTTTTGTTGCATGAGCAAATGGGGTATTTGAGGCAATATCCATGGTGGGCTGTGAGCCATATTCTTCAATAGCGGGTACCAGTGCTGGCGTGGCCAGTCTGGGGCTATGAGAATCAGTCGTGGTTTCTCCTTTTTGACCTTCAAAAGAACCTTTGTGAGGAGAGGTAATGGAGGAAAGGCATATGCTGTCAGGTTTTTCCAACTGAAGGAGACAGCGTCCACTTTCCAAGCTTGATGGTGGAATGTCCTTGTACAAAATTTTGTCAGTTGGTAGTTTTGAGGACTGGCAAACAGGTCTATGTTTGGAAGTCCCCATTTCTGAGTTATCATTGTAAATATTTGTGGGTCTAGTTTCCACTCGTGGGGATCTTTGATGTTTCTGCTTAGGTCATCTGCCAATGTGTTCTTCTGTCCTGGCAGGAATTGAGCTTGTAACTGGACGTGGTAGGCCAGAGCTGTGCTCCATAAGATCATTGCTTGCCTGCAAAGAGGGTAGGAATGTTTGCCCCCTTGTTTGTTTATGTACCACATTACTGTGGTGTTGTCCGTCTTTATTGCAAGTTGTCCTGGATGCAGTAGATCCTTGAAGGCTGTCAGAGCTTTCTGTACAGCTAGCGTCTCTTTTTGATTTATGTGCAGTTTTCTTTGTTCTGCAGTCCATAGGCCTTGAATGCATTGTCCTGCCATGTGTGCCCCCCCAGGTGTAGTCTGAAGCATCTGTTGTGATAGTTTGCCTGGTTGGGGGCAAGGTGAAAGGCTGACCCTTGTTGAGTTGACATGCCTGTGACCACCATAGAAACTCCTGTTGAAGGCAGGGAATGAGAGATATCATTGTGTCCAAGCTGTGGCTGTGTTGAGACCATACGCTTTTTAGGTACCACTGTAATTTCCTCATATGCAGTTTTGCAAATGGTATTAGTATGCAAGACGCCATGAAGCCCAAAGCCTGCAGAATTTTTCTTGCAGTTAATTGGGTCTTTGTTGCCATTGTCTTGAAATATTGAGTCAGTTGTAGTTGCTTGTCTGGTGTTAGATAAGCCTTCTGGGCCGTTGTATCCAAGCTGGCACCCAGGAATGTCATTTTTTGTGAGGGTACTAGTTTTGACTTCTTTTCGTTTACTGTGTACCCCAGGCAATTTAGTAGATGCTTCACAAAGGCCAGATGATGTAAGAGAATGTCTTTGCTTTCTGCTTGGATGAGGCAGTCGTCCAGGTATGGATATATTTGAATTCCTCTTTGTCTGCAGTATGCAATTACTGGTGCCAGGCATTTTGTGAAAACTCTGGGCGCAGTAGATAAGCCAAAGGGCAGTGCAGAGAATTGGTAATGGGTTGAACCTGCAATGAAACGGAGGTATCTTCTGCAACTTTGTCTGATAGGGACATGCAGGTATGCCTCCTTGAGGTCCAACGTTACTAGCCATGCTTCCTTGCCCAACATGGGAAGTAGCTGCTGTAGTGTTAGCATCTTGAATTTGGGAACTTGTGTTTAGAATTGAAAGGTCCAGAATTGGTCTCCAAACATTGTCCTTTCTGGGTACTAGAAAGAGCCTTGAGTAAAATCCTTGGCCTTGCTCTCGTGTAAGTACCAGTTGAATGGCTCTCATATCCATGAGGGCTGTAATTTGTTTTTTGTGCCTCTGCCCATTGATTTTGTGGCAGGTTTGGCATTCCTCTTTTCATTGGCAAGGTGTGAAAGTGGAATCTGTATCCTCGTAAAATTATGTCTTGGACCCATTTGTCCTTTGTGACCATGTGCCAGTTGTCTGCAAAAAGTGCGAGTTTTTCCCCCAAGGGGGCTGTCAAGAGAGTACTGCTTGGCCAGATGAGGTGCAAGTCATTGAGTTTGCCTTCTGGTGGGTTGAGACCTGTCTTCTCCTCCTTTCTGTGTTGTAGTGCCCCATTGGCGAGGTTTATACTGGGCTTGTGGTTGTCCTCTGCCCCTTGGGCGCCTGTATTTACCCCTCTGTGGTCTGTCAGTAGCTGGAAAGGACCAATTTTTTGTTGACCAGTTTCTACTGAAGCGAGGGGGTTGAACTTGTAGGAAATCTTTGACTGTCTGTTTTGCCTTATCTTCCATTTTCTTTAAAACTTCTTCTACTTTAACTCCAAAAAGAACATCCTGCTGTAAGGGAGCATCTAGTAGTTTTGCTTTAATATGATCAGGCAGAGTTTGTTCCTTTAACCAAGCATGCCTACGTATAACCGATCCAGTGACAGCTGCTCTGCAGGAGGCCTCCAAAGAATCAAACCCACATTGTAAGGTATGTTTGCCCACCTGCTCAGTGGCGTGCAACAAATCCTGTACTTCTTTCAATTCAGATTGTTGGGGTAGGGAGGTAATCCTTTGCTTTAACTGAGAATAGAAATTGCTGATACTTAAGCATATGAAATTGACAATTTAGTGCCCTCATAGCTAATGTGGCTGAGGTGTAAACCTTTTACCCCCACCTGTCTAGTGCTCTGGAATCCCTCTCAGAAGGTACTGGGTTTTTAGCCATAGAAGCCTTAGCCCCCTTGGGACCCTGGGAGATCTCTGGGTCAGCTACTGGGCTTTTGTAAAGAAATTTGTGGGAATCAGGTACTCTGTAGTATCTGTCAGGCTTAGCAGGAGCAGGAGGAAGAGAGTCTGGGTTGAAACTGGATTCTAAATAGACAACATCCACAATGTCCAACACAGGTGGGATGGCTAGAGGTCTGTGTTGGGGGAGTAAGGGAAACTCTCTGAGCCTTTTCTTGGAATCAGAGTAGTCCTGACCTTCCCAGTGAAAATGTTCCCTCATAGTGTGTAAGGTTTCCCCAAAGGAGTAGTCCTCAGGAGGAGAAGCTGAGGGAATAGAGTCCTCAGCATCAGAATCTTCATAAGGAGAGTAGGAATAATCTTGGTCCTCAGAGGAATCCGAAGAAATGGACAGTTGCTCAGAGGAAGCAGAGTCTTCCTCTTGTCTAGGCCTTTTGTCAGGAGGGGGCTGTGAACCCCTGATCAGAGAAATCAAATCTTCAGCCATTTTGAGCATCTGTTCCTTAGGCATAGGGCCTTGGACAGGAGACTGAAGTGCAGTCTTTTTAGATTTAGAAGGAGTCTTAGACTTAGAAAACGTTTTAATGGTGAGAGTCGTCGGTCTGAAAATGCCTTCAGAAACCGATGGCGTTTCTGTAGCACCGACGTCTTTAGAAGCTAAGTCATCGGAAGGGCCTGAAGTAAAAGGCTGCATCGGCCTAGTACATTCCATCAAAATATCCGTAGCGGTCTCGGGTTCCAGATCTGCGGTAGTCAGGGGCTGAGTCAGAGCCTCACTGATAACCGGAGTACCGGAGACCGGATCAATCGAGGCCTCGGAATCTGGCTTAGGCCTGGGCTGTCGGTCCTTATCCCTGTGTTTTTTGTGCACGCCGGTAGTTGATAGCTCCGACGGCATGTTATAGTTACATTTTCTACCAAAAGAGTGTTGTGCGAAATCAAATCGCCTTTTAATAGTACGCTTATTAAACCTAGCACAAAACCGACAAGAAGTGACGTTGTGATCAGGGCCTAGGCAAGGTATGCAGTAAGAATGAAAATCCTTATGAGGTATTTGCTTCCCACAAGAAATGCAATTGTTAACTTTTTCTGACATCGGTCTGAGGCAAGAAAAGTTTCCCCTGGAGAGTACTTAG
Organism: Protopterus annectens; assembly: GCF_019279795.1. Lineage (NCBI taxonomy): Eukaryota > Metazoa > Chordata > Ceratodontiformes > Protopteridae > Protopterus > Protopterus annectens. Next base: position 1,024,596,741 of record NC_056729.1, read on the forward strand.
CTTTATAGAAGACTTCGGTCTGAAATTCGAATTCGACAATCTCAGGAGTCGGCCGACCGGCACTTGCGAACTGCTTCTGCTTCGGGCACCGCACGGCAAGAAAGACTAAAGAAAATGGCGTCGGTTGCAATATATATATACCCCTGGCGCACTGACGTCAGGGATGAGGCGACAGCAACCGACGTCAGACCAAGACTTTGGAATTCCGGCCGACTGCGGGACCGCCTGACGACAGGATAACCCAAGTGTGATGATTGCAGCAGGGTAACACGATGAACATCTGCAATTCAATGCTCTAATGGCAAGAGATGCAGAGGTGTATACTTTTTTATCCCATCTGTCTAAAGCTCGGGAATCCCTGTCCGAAGGGGTGGGATTCTTAGCTGTAGTTGCTTTTATTCCTTTAGGTCCTTGGGAGATGACCTCTGGGTCAGCAGTAGGATTTTTGAAAAGAAATTTGAGAGAGTCAGGGACTCTATAGTACTTGTCTGGTTTCCTTGGAGCAGGGGGTAAAGTATCAGGAGTTAGACTGGATTCCATAAAGACATCATCCAGAACAGGAGGGATAGCTAAGGGTCTGTGCTGTGGTAAATCTAAAAATTCCCTGACTCGCTTTTTGGACCAAGGATAATCCTGGCATTCCCAGTGGAAATGCTCTCTCAAAGTATGTAGGGTTTCACCAAAAGAAAAATCCTCTGGAGGGGAAGCAGAAGGAATGGATTCCTCTACATCTGAATCCTCATAGGCAGATAAAGGCATGTCTTCATGTTCAGAAACCTCAGAGTTGGACTCTTGGTCAGTTAAAGCTGCTGGGGACAAGTCTCTTTTCCTTTTAGCAGGGGAAGGCTGGCTTCCCCTAATCAGTATGATCAGGTCTTCTGCCATTTTAAGCATTTGAGACTGTGGCAAGGAAGCAGGCGCTTGAGCCTGGGTCGTTGTTTTTTTAGGTGTAGCTCGTACTCTTGGCCTTAGACACTCTGTAGTTTTAGAAAGAACTGAAGACGTGAAAGAAGACGTCAGTTTGTTTCGATTATCGTTAATGCGAAGAACTTCCTTAGAAGCCGGTGCCTGCACAGCGGCTCCGGACCCATACAAGGTAGAGACATCTGCAGTTTCAGTAGTCAAAGAAAAGTCTCACGGTATACCAGACTCCGAACGGGTCTCAGTAGTGGCCTGCGAATCCATCGAAGTGGGCATCAGGGGCTGCAAAAGCACCTCACTGGAGTACCAGCGAACTGGCGACTAGCTTAACATAAGCATCGTTGGCAGTTTTGGACCTGTGCCGTCTCTCTCTGTCTTTATCATTACGTTTTTAAGGAAGATTGGTAGTCGAATGGCTTACCAAAGCCATTTCGGAAAATGGAGATCGAGAACGAAAGTACTTAGCTACAATAAGGGCCCGGCGACGAATAGTTTGGGCATTGAACAAAGCACAAAACCGACAACGAGGTATGTCGTGGCCTAGGCCTAAACAGGTGACACAGTAAGAATGGAAATCTCTGTGTGGTATTTGCTTTCCACAGGTGAGACAATTGTTAACTTTTTCTGAGATCAGTTAGAGCAAGTAAAAAGGATCCCCAATGGGGACTTCAGGACGATTCAATTTCGGAAACGAAAATTCAAGTAGCGGCGGACCGGCACTTGTGCAAACTGCTTCTGCTTCGGGCTCCTCGGCAAGAAAGACTGATGTAATGGCGTCAGCTGCCTGTTTTTATACCCCTGATGACCGGACGTCAGTCCTGAAGTGACAGCAACCAATGCAGAAATATTAAGTCTCTGGTATTCAGGCAGACTGAGGGCTACCTCTGGCAGGATAACCCAAGTGTGATGACTGCAACAGTGAAACACGAAGAACATCTGGAAGGCCTTTCAAGATAACTTGTGTCACCTCTTGCTAATTGCCCTAGAATTAAACAATGCACAAATGGAGTATGAGGTGTCCAAATGTGCTGGCTCCAGACAATAAACGCACTCCCTGTGGGCATCAAAGTTGAGGATTTTATGCCCAAAGAAATTGCAATTTTTGAAACCAGTTGGCCTATCAGCTACACTGTAAAGCTGTAAACAACTGCACCTACAAACAATGGGAAAAAAAGAAACATTTTTTTTCACGTTATAACAGAAAGAAAAAGGAAGTTTTAATACTAACCTGCTTCCTTTTTCCTTAAAGACAGGTTTAACAACTGCATGTCTCCCGTCTTGAAGAACCTCCCCATATTTATACAATCTAGTAAATAAGAGATAATGGCACTGTAAATTCAAGTCAAAGAAGTGTTCTCAGGTCATTATTACTAACTCCGTCTCCTCCCTGTGCTTTGTTTGGATCCAGTTTGCATAGTTATTTTTCAATATAGGCTACCTGGATTTCACTAGGAAAATTTATCACCTTGTTTGTGGAGCTTAAACTGCTTTGCATAAGATTTTGGAAATACGTCTATAATCTGTTGTGTATGAAAACAAATTTTAGAATCTACACAGTTTCAGTTTGTATGTCTTTACTCTTACTGCATCTTGTGTATCTATAAAATGGTTTCCTATTATGCTCACTATATTTACATAAATTTTCTTAAAAAAATTCTTGATTTAATCTCACACTATTAATCTGCCCACCTTTCAGTTTTTAAAGTCATAGTTTGATCTTATTTTTACCCTTTTTGTCTCTCACCTTAATCAAGTATCCTGTTCTTATGGAAATATAGTTTCCTGACATCCTAACAGAGAAAGAGGTTGGCGAAAAATTGGGATTGTCAAAGAGATAAAGAAAGTAGACAAGAGTATAAGGAGATGAGGTGCATGGCAAAGAGAGGGGTGGCGAAGGCCAAGGATAAGGCGTATGAAGAGTTGTATAAAAGGTTGGACACTAAGGAGGGAGAAAAAGGACCTGTACCAATTGGCTAGACAGAGGGACCGAGCTAGTAAAGATGTGCAGCAGGTAAGGGTGATAAAGGATAATGAGGGAAACGTACTCACAAGCAAGGAGAGTGTGTTGAGGAGATGGAAAGAGTACTTTGAGGGGTTGATGAATGAAGAGAATAAGAGGGAGAGAAGGTTGGATGATGTGGGGATAATGAATCATGAAGTGCAATGGGATTAGCAAGGAGGAAGTAAGGATAGCTATGAAGAGGATGAAGAATGGAAAGGCTGTTGGTCCAGATGACATACCTGTGGAAGCATGGAGGTGTTTAGGTGAAATGGCAATGGAGTTTTTAACTAGATTGTTTAATGAAATCTTGGAAAATGACAGGATGCCTGAGGAATGGAGGAAAAAGTGTTTTGGTACCAAGTTTTAAGAATAAGGGTGATGTGCAGAGCTGTAGTAACTACAGAGGGATTAAACTGATCAGTCACAGCATGAAGTTATGGGAAAGAGTAGTGGAAGTTAGGTTAAGAAGGGAGGTGATGATTAGTGATCAGCAGTATGGTTTCATGCCAGGAAAGAGCACTACAGAGGTGATGTTTGCTCTGAGAGTGTTGATGGAGAAGTACAGAGAAGGTCAGAAGGAGTTGCATTATGTCTTTGTGGATTTAGAGAAAGCATATGACAGGGTGCCTAGAGAGGAGTTGTGGTATTGTATGAGGAAGTCGGGAGTGTCAGAGAAGTATGTAAGAGTGGTACAGAAAATGTACGAGGGTAGTGCAACAGCGGTAAGGTCTGTGGTGGGAGTGACGGATGCGTTTAAGGTGGAGGTGGGATTACATCAAGGATCAGCTCTGAGCCCTTTCTTATTGGCAATGGTGATGGGCAGGTTGACAGACGAGACCAGATAGGAGTCCCCGTGGACTATGATGTTTGCAGATGACATTGTGATCTGTAGTGAGAGTAGGGAACAGGTGGAGGAGACCCTGGAGAGGTGGAGATATGCTCTAGAGAGAAGAGGAATGAAGGTCAGCAGGACTAACAATATATGTGTGTGAATGAGAGGGAGGATAGAGGGATGGTGAGGATGCAGGGAGTAGAGGTGGCGAAGGTGGATGAGTTTAAGTACTTGGGATCAACAGTTCAGAGTAATGGTGAGTGTGGAAGAGAGGTGAAGAAGAGAGTACAGGCAGGATGGAGTGGGTGGAGAAAAGTGTCAGGAGTGATTTGTGACAGACATGTACCAGTAAGAGTGAAAGGGAAGGTCTACAAGTGGGTTGTGAGACCAGCTATGTTATATGGGTTAGAGACAGTGGCACTGACAAAAAGGCAGGAGTCAAAGCTTGACATGGCAGAGTTGAAGATGTTAAGATTTGCACTGGGTGCGATGAGGATGGACAGGATTAGGAATAAGTATATTAGAGGCTCATCCCAGGTTGGAAGGTTTGGAGACAAAGCCAGAGAGACAAGATTACATTGGTTTGGACATCTGCTGAGGAGGGATTCAGAGTATATTGGGAAAAAGATGCTAAGGATGAAGCTGCTAGGTAACAGGAAAAGAGGGAGGCCTAAGATAAGGTTTATGGATGTGGTGAGAGAGGACATGCAGGTGGTTGGTGTGACAGAGCAAGATGCAGAGGACAGGAAGAAATGGAAACAGTTGATCTGCTGTGGCAACCCCTAACGGGAGCAGCCGAAAGAAGAAGTCTCCTGACGTTGTTAGCCTAGATATTGATGTTAAACATTTTTTTTTTTTTGCATTCAAACAATTTCTATTTCCAAACTTCCCATATTCCTTGTGTAGGTTTTTCCACTTTACGCACCACTCCAATTAGTTTTACATAGTGACTGTTTTGCTTCCATATTATCAGTTATTAATTTTCAATGCATTGGTCTAGATTTCAGTTTGGAAGAATCATCTAGCAAGAAATTAACCTTTATAACCCCATGATCACTGCACATCAACAATGTTAAGACTTGACATGAAGTAACCATAATTTCTTTAGAAGCACAAACAATGTCTAATATGTTCCGTTCCAGGGTAGGATTTTTTACAATCTGAAGGAATTGTTTTTACTGAACATAAGTTGTAAATGTGGACATCTTTTCCTTTAGCTGACCAAATTCAAACATCTAAGAGGTATACAGTAAAAGTAGCCGATATCAAGCTGTGTGTGAAAAAAGCAAAGTATGGTTATTAGATCACAGTAAGAGACTCAATACGGCTTGTCAGGGAAGAGCACTGTATGTGTTAAGAGTAACAATTTGGAATACATCACTGTTGCCATTATTTATTTCAGTTTGACTGCAATCAAACATAAGAACAGCACACAATCAGAAAATTAGCTATCTTTGAAAGCAGGACTATAGTAATTTTTGTGAAAGCAACTGAAAGATGAACTGGCTTATCAGGGGTAGTGTGTGTGTGTGTGTGTGTGTGTGTGTGTGTGTGTGTGTGTGTGTGTGTGTGCGTGCGCGCTCGCTTACGTGCCTCTGTGAAAGAAACTGAAATAAATTGCTAACACCAGAATTTTGCTCAATTTTTATAGTCACAGGCACACACAGTAGTTATTTTTGGGTTTGGGAGTTTATGTACCAAAAAAACATTCACAACACAGTTACCAGAAGAAAACAAGAAAAATGTGATAAAATCCAGCACCGGCAGAGAATGGTTGACTTCTTTATTCTAAAAAAGGAAATAAAAACCACAATGATGAGCACTTTCATCTTGACCACAAGACTTCATTAAAGTCTGGTAATTGGGAATTTGTGTGTTTATGAAAATGACCTATAAGAGTTGCCCTTTGCCACAGTAAAATAATCATTGACATTACCAGAGGTTGTTTGTTAGGCATAATCTGTCTGTTCATATCTTTTGTGTGTGGACAATTTTTTTGACTTCTTTACTATCAAAAGAGGTGTATCCAATCAGAACAGGCATATTCTACTGAGACAGTCTGGATGTAAAAGGAAATTAAACTTGTTTTTGTGAAAATATATTAATACAATGAAGAGAAACCCCATATTTTGTAAGCTTATTAAAATAATTTCACAGCTTTCTTTTTTAATGTGTTTTTAAATTAATGTCACAAACAAAGGTCACAATAAACATGTACATCTTCCTTTTTCTGATACAGACCTATATGTACACTCATAAATACATTATTTTATAAAATGACTAAAAGCACAACATAATTGTCTCTAAAAGAACATACCAAAGTTCAAAGGACAAAAAAACAAACAATTCAAGTGCAACTTGGACAACTGGATGGGAAACCGGAAATCCTAGTCTAGCACCTATGTCTCTAATGGACGCAGGTAACCTGTAAATGGTTCATCATCCAGGCCCATGCTTACACTTATCAAGGGTATCAGAACTTGTCAGAGATTTGGGATGCATGGCTAGGCTTAAAAAGGCTGTTCTGGTCATTAGCCTAGTAAACACCTATGAACCTATAAATAAATAAATGAATACAAATACTTCAGCTCAATGTGAAATGGCACTCAGAAATTCAATGTGTAGGTGTTCTGTTACCTCTGTATCTAAAAAGCTCAACCTGAGGACAATTTACTGTTGAATATACAGACATGATGTCCACAGAACACAAGCACAGACATAACATCAAATAAACAGGCATCACCAACAGACCAGTATGACCATTAAAATATTCCAGGTTATGAAGTTGAATCTCACACTGGACTGCATTCAGAAAGGTTACTGTGAGATATAAGCCTGGTGGTACACATCACAGTAACTATTTCTGAATAACAGACAGCCCTACCATGGTGGTGTACCACTTTGTGGCACAGCTCTGTTGTGGGCTGTCTCTGCTACAAATATTAATTAGGCATTGCAGGGAAAGCAGCCTATGCTAAATAGCCTTGTAACACCCCTCTTCTCAAAATGCTTGCTGTAAGGCATTTATGCAGCATTAAATTTACCTCAGCCTCCCGTGTTAGTGAACATGGCCAAAAACTCACATTCACCCAATCATGTTAAGGGATAAGTGCCAAGAAGTTTAGAGGATAGGTAGTGTTGATTAGGATGTGTGTGTGTGTGTGTGTGTGTGTGTGTGTGTGTGTGTGTGTGTGTGTGTGTGTGTGTGTGTGTGTGTGTGTGTATACAAAAGTGCAACTGGTGTGAGGTGTGTGAATGCGTGTGTCTGGAAAGTCACAGTGTGGGGGGTAGTTAGGGGGTTGGCAGGTACAGGTGTGTGTGTGTGTGTGTGTGGCTGCAGTCCATGACAACAATCATTTGAGGGGGGGTATTATCATACCCTCACACTTCCACAGGCTAACAAACAAATCCTGCAGCATTATGTGTTGCCTTAAAAATCATGGGGTGGGAGTAAACACTAGACACCAGGCATAGCTGTTGATATCATGCCTTAAAGGCAAGTAAAAAAATAATAACACAAACCTTTTTCAGCACAAAAGATGTGGGATAACAGGAACACTAAACACCAAGGATAACTAAAGGCACTTAAAGAACAAAACAAAGTTTGGCAGCATGAAAGACATGGAGCAGGAGGAAACACTAGACAGTGTGGATAAAGTACAGTCGTACAAGTAAATTTACCATGACAGTAGATGTTCGAGTGGATCAATGCTGAAGTAGCCTTACCTATATAGGATACTGGCCAGCCAGCTTCCAAAGCTCAAGGGCACTTTCCACATGTCCTTGTTAGCCTGAGCTAGGCAGGACAAAAGCAACAGTTAGGGTGTCAAGCTGTTTTGATTCCTGCTGCTGAACAGAGCTCTTCTTGCAAGCTTTTGAGGATCAGTGGTTGGCTAGTGTTTCTCTATTGCTGGGCAGATAAATTCTCTTACAAAAAAATTCCACTTTTAATTTTATGACTAAAACAGTAATTCAGTTGAAAGAACAGTTTGGTTTTGCTATGATTTAACTTTTTTTGGACTGTCATGCGACATTTCTGTCAGTTGAACTGTAATTCTTTTATTACTGGCAGCTGAAGTGGCTTTGTCAAACTACCATGTGGTTCTTTTCTGATACTGTTGCATCTTCTAGCAGGACATTAACATAGGCCTCATTTCAAGCAGTTGTCTAAGACAGATGTTACAAAACAGCCACACTGTTATCTATGCCATCAAGCCTAGTGGGACCTTGGGACTCTATGCCAGTTGTCCTCTCGGTGTCCTTTCGCTTGAGTGTGATTCTCCATGTTTTAGGTGAGATGTTAATGGACAATCTGGATGATACTTTAGCAGGCCTACACAAGACAGAGTAGTCTTGGAGATTTTTGCCCTCCATATGATGGTCTTCTGACTGAACCTTACACAACTGGGGTAAGGGGTAATGCTATGCTCTGAGGCAAAACAGAATAATACTATGAAAATCTCAGTGGAGAATTTGTTTATTACAACCTAAAACCTGATAACTAGCAACCTACAAAAACAGCAGCAATAACTGGCAACCTCAAACCACTACAAAGTAATCAAACAAAGCAACAAAATTAGACATTTCCCCAACAGAGTACTTATCTGTACTCTGGGAGCCAAGCCAAAGTGATGGATTAATGAAATTAGGTAGTTATATTAACTATGGATATTCCTTTCTCAAAATGCTGCAAGAAATGGCTAAATATGGCATGGATGGATGTCCTTCTTAGACAATAGGAGTCCTAATGCCCAGGTGGGAGAGCCTCCACCTGGCTGTATGTTTTAGACATTGGGATGGATGCGTTAGCAGAAGTCCCAAGAGTCAGCGCTATTGCAGCAGTTAATGGTATAAAAAGCATTTACAATTAAAGCTTTTACTTCTGTATAGCACAAAGTTAACTGGAACAATCAGCTAACTTTACTAACACTGCAGTCAGAGCTGTGTGTTTTCAAATTCTTCCCCGAGATGCTGAAACTTATTTTCTTCAAACTTTTTATGTATCCATTTTTCTAATGTTATGTCTCTCCAAGATTTTTTTTTTGTAATGTGCCTCTATTTATCAAGTTTTTTTTTTTTCTTAAGAGAAGATTCTAATCTTCCAGCTCTTGTCATCTTGTTAAAATTCTGAATGATAAATAACACAATAGTCTGATTCACAGGATGCCCCTAACAAAATAAATCATTTTTGAGGACAACCCTTGGTCGTCGTCCCTTTGGTGTCCACATTTAACATTTTTGTAACAACTTACATTGATATGACACTAGCTGATGTCAATAACTTAGAGGTGTTAAAATGTATAGCACTCTAATTAATAGAACTCATCTACTAACAAACAAAAAGCTTTACATTAACAAATTACCAAAATTGTAACTAATGGTCAATAGTTTCAAAAGGAGCATAATGAAAGAATAGTTGAGTAGGAACTTACCATAACCATATACATCCTTCTCTTCCATGTTGCAGTATTCATAACCTTAAGGAATTGCATTTAGCACCGGACATCCGGCCAGTATACCAAAGTCTTAGAAACGGGGGTAAGTGTGACGTTGCATGCTGGGTCCATAAACTGACATAGGCTATATATGTGACGTCTGCACATACCCAACTTAGAACTGGCTACCGCACAGAGAGAGACCCCAGGAGCAGGATGACAGAAAAAGCATAAACCTCCCAGACCCACAAAATCAGTACCTGTGGAAAAAAAAACACAGGTAATAATATGGCCAAAAAGGGAGTAGTTGGGTGATATTTAATACTGCAACATGGAAGAGAAGGACATCTATGGTTACGGTAAGTTCTTACACAACTATTCTATGTCCTTCTATTCTCATGTTGCAGTATTCATAACCTTAGGGAGAGTACCACAGCTCTCTAGGAAGTAACATGGGAGGTAGGTTGGGGAGCAGAGTCTGAGAGACCCTGCAGGATAGACCTAAGTAAACCCTGTTCTGGCCCTAGAGATTAAATCCAATTTGTATTGCTTGGTAAAGGTATGTACAGAAGACCAAGTTGGAGCCTCTAGAATAGAAGTGTAATCAACGCCTTTGAAGAAAGCTGCTGAAGAGGAAGCTGCTCTGGTGAAATGGACCTTGACAGATTAACTCACCTGCTTTCCATGAAAGGAATAGCAAAAGGCAATAGCCTTAGAAATCCAAGAAGCAAGTGTGTGTTTTGACACTGCCTTGCCAAGGGCTTTAGAATTAAGAGAGACAAATAGTTGGTCAGACTGTCTGAAGGATTTTGTCTTGTCTAAGCAGAACCTCAGTTGCCTATGAACATCCAAGGAATGCAAAGTCCTTTCTGAGGAGTTCTGTGGCTATGGGAAAAAAAGACAGGTAAATTAATGGTCTGGTTTAATAAACTTTCATTAACTACTTTAGGCATGAAAGAAGGGTTAGCACTGAGACGAGCCCTATCTTTATGAAAAACAAGACGGAGGAGAAGCCATAAGGACTTGGATCTCAGAGACCCTCCTGGCAGAACTAAGGGCCACTAGCAAGACTGTTTTCCAAGTACAGAATGTAAGAGAGGACGAATTGGCTGGGTCAAAAGGGGCCAAATGTAAGCTTTTTCAGCACAAAGTTAAGGTTCCAAGGAAGAGGGATACGCTTACGAGGAGGCCTTATGTGAAGGACCCCTTTCAGAAACAGCTCGACAACCAACCTGGAAGCTAGAGGTGGTGTCAAGGGAAGGCAAGCAGAAATAGCAGAGAGGTGCACTTTCACTGAGGAATAAGTCAGCCCTGAATGTAGTAACTCACACAGGTAAGAAAAGACCACTGGAACAGAAACTTGAAATGGGTTCTGCTTTTCTCTTGCGGCACCAACGGGAGAAACTTTTCCATTTTAATAAATAGTTTCTCCTGGTACTTGGTTTCCTGGCCTCCTGCAGGACATTGAGTACGTCCTCTGAATATAGGTGCCTAAAGGGGATTAGAACTATATCACCCACACTGTCAGCTTGAGATTGAGAAGGTGGGGACAACATCCCAGGCTGCGTTTTACATGAACTTCAGAATGAACTGGCTCCCCACTTAAGCACCATGTTTAATAATAGCCTTGCATCAGGCTTTGTGTCACTGAATGCACACAGCAACAGTTATCCCACTCCACAAAGGGGGAGCCACCACTGATCTCGGGAACTATCGACCTATTAGCCTGACGAGCCTGGTCTGCAAGGCCATGGAACGTATCATCATGGAACTCAAACAAAGACATTGGTAACCTCCAAACTCTGGATCCCACCCAGTTCAGGTTTGTGAAAGGCAGGTCATGCCTCCTGAACCTGATCGACTTCTTTGAGGCAGTCACCAAAGCCGTGGATGAGGGTAAGGTGGTTCACACAGCCTATCTTGACCTCGACAAGGCTTTCGACACCATTCCCCATTCTGGAATTGCAGCATAACTCACTAAACTAGGTATAAATCCCTGTGTCACAAGATGGGTTGCCAACTGGCTCACTGACAGAACCCATACTGTAAAAGTTGCAGACTCTAAATCTGACCTCAAAACAGTGACAAGTGGAGAACCACAGGGTTCCGTCCTGGGACCTCTCCTGTTTGGTATCTACTTTTCTGAAGTACAGGCTAACACAGAAGGCCTCCGGCTAACGAAGTTCGCAGATGACTGCAAACTAGGAGCCATAGTCAAGTCCCCAAATGATGTGGACATCCTACAGAAGGGCCTCACTGAGACAGATGCCTGGTGTCAGAGCCATGGCCTCAAGCTCAATGCCAAAAAGTGCAGTGTCATCCCCTTTGGTAAAAACTCTGTACCCATGAACTATCACATAGGCAGCAATCTACTTAACACCGAATGCGTGATAAGGGACCTTGGGACCCAGGTGGACAGTAATCTCTCCTTTGATAGTCACATCGCCACAGTAGTCAGGAAGTCCTTCTACGTGGCACACCTCATCATAAAAGGGTTCTCATCCAGGAAAAAAAGAGGTCATTGTCCCCCTCTACTCGTCACTCAGACCCATTATAGAGTACAATGCCCCTTTTGGAATGTACCTCAAGACATCTGCAGCAGCTGGAAAGGCCAGAGAAGTACCTCACAAAGAGGATTACTGGCCTCAAACAAATGCCCTACACTGACCGCCTCAAAAAACTCCAGCTTTACTCCGTAGCATATTGCCTACTCCCAGGTGATCTCTGCCTAACACATAAACTATTTCAAACCCAGAGCTACACCTACAGAAATCCCAATCCCTCCGAGCTACACGCTCTAGGGACCTAAACCTCGTCACCACAATAAACAGGACAAGCTGGAGGGATAGATTCCTGTCCCAGAGACTTCCTATTCTCTGGAAACAAGCTACCCATCTATGTCAAGCAAAGTTCTTCATTAGCACTCTTCAAGAAAAATCTTGATGAGTGGATGGGAAATAGGAAATACACCCAGGGATTACTTCTTTGTCTCTGCTCGACAGTGGCACAGGAAAATAACTTTCTTGGGTGGCGTAAGCTATGGAACCTTGCTGGCTAGGCTTACGTAGGCCCTTGGGCCAATAGCCTAGTACCTACCTATGAACCTATGAATAAGGGACTCCCTGTCTTGTGTGAGTAGGTTGAAGCTGTGAGGTAACCTGTGGTAATTGCCCTGAGTTAGAAGGTAAAGTAGGGGAAACCAATACTGTCTTGGCTAGAAGGGAGTCACCAGTAGGATTTTTGGTTTGTCCTGTATTTTCAGGAGGACTTTGTGAATCAAAGGAAATGGAGGGAAGGCATAAAGGAAAATTCCCTCCCATGAAAAGGAAAATATTTCCACACTCCAGGTTTTTGGATGGGGAAGCCTTGTGCAAAAGAGGGGCATTTGTCTGTTCTGGGAGGAGGCAAACAGATCTGTCTGAGGAACACCCCACCTGTGAATTAGATCCAGAAACACCTCCCTGTAAAGCATCCATTCGTGGGAGGGTGTTAAAGTTCTGCTCAGACTGTCTGCTGTCCCATTGTCTTCTGATAAAATGTAAACTGCCTGCAAGTCAATATGTTGCGATGCTGCCAAGGATCAGATTTGAATAGCAAGACTGCAGAGAAGGTAAGACTTTGCTCCTCCCTGTTTGTTTATATACCACAGAACTGTCATGTTGTCTGTAATGACCTTCAGGGTGCCTTGCAGAAGGATCTCTTGAAAGGCCTGTATTGTCAAGGAAAGTGCCCTTAGCTCTTTTAGGTTGATGTGATCATTCCTTTCTTGAATGGACCACTCCCCCTGCACGTTGTGCTGGGTGTTGGCATTGTGTAGGATAGTCCCCCAACCTAGAGCTGATGCGTCTGTGTGAAGATGCTATTTGGGTGGAGGGGTCTGCAAGTGTACCCGCTGACTGAGGGTAATGGTAGCATTCCACCAGGAGAACTCCCTTTTTAAACAGGGAAGAAGAGTACATTTTTTCCCCAAGTGATAAGTGTGATGGTTGAAAGAATTTCTAAAGACCCACTGAAACTTCCTCATGTGCATACTGGCTAGAGGGATCATGGGAATCAAGTTAGCCATGTATCCTAGGATTCTGAGAAACTCCCTGGCTGATATGGTTGGTAGAGGTAGCAGGGAGTGGAAGAAATGAGTAAGAAATTCCACTTTCTGGGCAGGGACAAAGACTGACATCAAGTTTGCCCTTATCCTGCACCCTAGAAAAACAAGATCTTTGGAAAGAGCCATTTGAGACTTTAGACAATTCGCAGTGAAGCCTAGGCTCTGCAAAAACTTACAAACCATGTCCAAGTGTTGGGACAGGGTGAGAGAATCTTGGTGCAGAATAAGGGGGTTGTCCAAGTAAGGATAAATTTGTATGCCCTGCAATCTGCAATGTGCAATGCCTGGGGCTAGACACTTTGTGAATACTCCTGGGGCTGTGGAGAGCCCAAAGGGTAAGGCAGAGAACTGAAAGTGTGATGAACACACTGAGAAATGTAAACATTTCCTGTAAGTGTGATGAAAAGGGATATAAAGGTAAGCATCCCTCAGATCCAGGGAGGCCATGAAGGCTTGCTGAGGAATAAGGGGAAGAAGGTGCTGTAATGTGAGCATTTTGAAGGTAGGCACCTTGAGGAAGAGACTGACGTGGGATTTATGGGTCTCCAAGGACCATCTTTTCTTGGAACTAAAAACATCCTGGAATAAAACCCCTTGGCTAACTGATCCTAGTGCACTTGTTCTATAGCTCTCTGAGAGAGGAGTTGGCTCAGGATAGTGGAAAAAAGTGAAAGCTGATTGGGTGGGGGTTGAGGAACTCCCTGGAAGGGTGGAATTGCCCAAGTCATGAAGTATCCCCTCTCGATGATGGAGAGCATCCACTTATCTGTGGTGATTTTCTGCTAGGAGGGTAGGGAAAGGGTTAAGTGTAGAGATAGGGAGGTGGAAGGGGTAAGGGAAGAGAGTCACAATGGAGGAGCTCTATCTGGGTCTGTCTGCCTCCGAAAAGGAGAAGGTGTGGGGGTGGTAGAAGATCTAGGAGCAGATCATTTCCTAGGATGTCTCCGCCCCCTGGACTGAGTTGCAGAGGGATGAGAGGACTGCCTCTTGACAAAGTCAGGCTTTTGAGGGTAATTTCTATGGAAGCTGGGAACAGGTGAAACCAATAAATGTTTACGATTTTGTAAGTCTTTACCTTTTTCCTGCAGAGACTTAAGTAGCTCTGCAGAGGCAGCTCCTAAGAGGGCCAAGTTGTCCAAAGGGGCATCTAACAACATCCAAAGGTAAAGGCTGAAGTCTCAACCATGAAAACCTCCTTAACAGAGAACCAGAAGCAGTAGACTAAACGTGGACAGAAGGGTACTCCCTTGGGCCTTAGCTGGTGAGTCTGGAACCTCCAACAGAAGAGTAGAGGCCATGTGTCTCTGATAATTAATAGCTCTAATGGCCAGGGTGGAAGAAGTGTATATTTTCTTCCCCAACCTGTCCATAAATTTACTGTCTTTATCAGTAGGGAAAAAGGAAGTGGAAGGTAGTTGCCTCGAGGACTTACCAGCTGACAGTGGAATGACTACAGGGTCTGCTGAAGGGTTCTTAAAAATATACTGCTCCTTTGCAGACACTTTATAAAAATCTATCTGGTATCTTAGAAGCAGGAGGCTGTGGCTCTAGGTTCTGACAGGCAGCAGAAAAAGCTGAGGGGGAAAAAAGTGGGACTGTAGATGGTGAGGGCTGCTCCATCTGCAAGAGTTCAAAGTATCTCTTTATAGCCTCAGAAACATTTAAGAGCTTCCACTTGAAATGTTGCCTAAGCAGGGAAATGATTTCGCCAAAGGAGAAATCTTCTCCAGGGGAGTCAGGAGTGAGAGACTCTTCTTCTTCTGGAGTTGCGAAATCCTTAGGGAATTCAATCTGAGAGCAGTAAGTTAAAGACTCATCTGAGGAGGAAGACTCTTCCTCAGATAGTACCTGTGGAACAACTGGTAGGCCTGACTGGGGAATCTGGGTCTGCAGAACCTGAATGGCCTTGAACAGAGTCTGGGAAGAGGTCTCCCAGGGTGGAGTAGAGTCTTTTGTGCTGTGTTTTTCCTTCTGTGTTCTTTTTAAAGAAGTCGAAGGAGCAGTAGTAGGCCTGGGTGCTGATGTTAGGTGGATGGCAAGACAATAGTAGGCCCCTCCGAAGCCACAAGCCGTGGTTCTGCTCACCATCAGGCTCTGATGTTTGCAAAGCTTCAGCGGACGTACTCTGGGTGTCTGCTAAACTGGCTTCTGTTTCAGTTCCCAGTTGCAGCGAAATACCTGCCGTCCAGAGTGATCCTGGGCTGACACTCACCTCAAGAATCTCACCAGACACCCGAGGCACAGCTTGGCGTCGGGCCTAACTTTCTTGGCCTTCTTCCTAGGCGGCTCCTCGGAGGTGCCCGCTCCACCTTCCATTCTGGACACCAAAAGTCAGAGACACCGATTCTCTAAATAAAGATTTTAGGCTGCCAGATGACTTCTAAGGGTTTTGAGAACAAGATTGGCAAATGTTGTAGGACTTGTAATCGTGACTAGTTCCTAGACCAAATAAGCACCGCTCATGTGTGTCCTTATGTGGAATGTGTCTTCCACAAGCACACTTTCCCTTTCTAGATGACATGTACATCTGAAAAAAGCAAAGAAACAAAAAACGTCCCACAAGAGTACTTATCTCAGTGCAGACAGACGGAAAACAATCATCGAACACGGGTGGCTGAAGTCTAACAAACGCCGGATTTTGAGACTGGTGATCGGACGTCTGAAACACACTGCGGCAGAAAAGTTCTGAGTTGGGTACATGCAGACGTCAAAGATATAGCCTACATCAGTTTATGGCCTCTGCATGCAACGTCGCACATACCCGTTTCTAAGACTTTGGCATACTGGCCGGATGTCCGGTGCTGCAGGCAGCAACTCCCTAAGGTTATGAATACTTCAACATGAGAACAGAAGAAAATCTGGAGTGATGCATCTTTTAATGATAACAGCACTTAAATAGCCACTGACACACAGCATCTCAATACCGTAAGATTGCCAAATTCCGGTAATAACGGCCACAAAGGTACAAAACGCACTCTCCAAAGCTAAGAATACAGCATCCATGGGACCAGATGACATCCCAGGCTGTGTACTACATGAACTACAATATGAACTGGCACCTCACCTAAGTGTCATGTTTAATCATAGCCTCACCTCAGGTTTCGTGCCCACCGAGTGGCGCACAGCTACAGTTATCCCACTCCACAAGGGGGGATCCACCTTGGATCCCAGAAACTACTGTCCCATCAGTCTGACAAGCCTTATCTGCAAGGCCATGGAGCGTATTATCATGGAACTTATAAACAAAGACATTGGGTACCTTCAAACACTGGACCCCACCCAGTTTGGGTTCGTGAAGGGCCGATCTTGTCTCCTGAACCTGATTAACTTCTTTGAATCAGTCTCCAGAGCCATGGACAAGGGTAAGGTGGTCCACACAGCCTATCTAGACCTTGCCAAGGCCTTTGACACCATCCCCCACTCTGGAATCATAGATAAACTTACTAAGCTGGGCATTAATCCCTACGTCACCCAATGGGTTGCTAACTGGCTTACTGAACTCACACTGTAAAAGTAACCGACTCCAAATCCAGCTCCAGACAAGTGGAGTACCTCAGGGTTCAGTCCTGGGACCTCTCTTGTTTGGCATCTACTTCTCTGAAGTACAGGCCAACACTAAGGGACTCTGGCTAACAAAGTTCGCAGATGACTGCAAACTGGGAGCCTTTATTGAATCCCCAAATGATGTGGATACATAACAAAAAGGCCTTACAGAAACAGATGCTTGGTGCCAGAGCCATGGGCTCAAGCTCAATGCCAAGAAATGTATAGTTATCCCCTTTGGGAAAAAACATGTATCCGTGAATTACCATATAGGTGACAGTACACTAAACACTGAAAGTGTGATAAGAGACTTGGGGACACAGGTGGACAGTGGTCTCACCTTCGATAACCACATTGCCACAACAGTCAGGCAAACTTTATTTTTGGCACACCTCATCACTCAGGGCTTTTCATCCAGAAAAAAGGAGGTCATTGTCCCACTGTACTCATCCCTCATTAGACTAATTATAGAATACAACGCCCCATTTGGTATGTACCTCTCAAGACATCTGCAACAACTGGAAAGGCCGCAGAAATACCTCACTAAAAGAATCACAGGATTAAAGCAGATGCCCTACGCTGACCGCCTTAAAAAACTCCAGCTATACTCTGGCGCATATCGTCTACTCAGAGACGATCTCTGCTTAACATACAAGGCCATGTCAAACCCAGAGCTGTTGGACATGCTACACTTAAAGAAATCCCAATCCCTCAGAGCCACACGCTCCAGGGATCTAAACCTTGTCATCACAATAAACAAAACATGCTGGAGGGATAGGTTCCTGACCCAGAGACTCCCCAGACTCTGGAATAGATTGCCCATACATGTCAATCAGAGTGCCTCTTTGGCCCTCTTCAAAAGGAACCTTGACGACTGGATGGGAGAAAGGAAATTCACCCCGGGGATCACGTCAGTCGCCCTGCTAGACAGGGGTCCAGGGAAGTAAATAGTGTGGGAAGAAATAGCCAAGGAATTGTTATGGCCAGGCTTGTATAGGCCCTAGGGCAGATAGCCTAGTACCAACCTATGAACTTATAAGGTGCCCACTCATGCAGAGGCATACTACTGCTTGGAACACTGCATGAAGGACAACAAAGAAGTAAATAAGTAAGAATTTGTTAAGTGATGTAATACATCTCCCTGAGTTAAGGTCAGTTTTATGTTCAACAATACACGATAGAGGCTCAAGAAACACCTAAAAACTGTAAAAATGCAATGACCGGCAGATACAGTGACTTGCAGAATATGCAGTAGGTAGGGAAATTGACAAAAACAAGTGTGTTAGTGTCCTTATGTGCCACATGTGCATGCTTCTTCATTTCACTTGAATTGTTCGCATAGGCACTTCATAAGGAAGACACTGAAAAGGTTAAATTCTGTGGTATATAATAGTGCCCAGTTATTTTCACTCCAAGGCAAATGACATTTGTTCTCTGGCTCAAGTCTCTCTACCTTCTGTTTAAAGAGTTTTATCATTTTTGTACATTTCTGATTCATGTCTCAATTTGGTTTGGTCCCCTGCTTGGTGAACTATTTCAAGACTACAGCAATATATAATTACAGATCTTGGAAAGGGTTAGGTGAAACAAAACACCAGTAGGATCAGTTAATTTCAAGCACCAAATGGGATAACTGGCTAGGCTTAAAATGGCCCAAAAGGGCAGTTAGCCAAGTACTTGCCTATGTATTTTTAACTTAACTAGCCAGCTGTCTACTGCAGGTAGGACAGATATGACCAATGCTAGAAAATCAGAAAAGTCATAACATGCCAAGTGACAGATTTATCAGGACTTACCTCCCTTATGTCTTCATTGCCTTCTTTGATATTCTCTGTTGTGCCCACTACTAGTTGATGGATATTGTCGATTTCTGTCTCCTGTTGGACAGCAGCACACAGTTAATCTATGCAAACTATTGGCATAAGAAACTAACCACCACATAATGATGACAAAAATCAGTTATGCTACGCAGAGGAAATGTATGTTTTAGAAACTGCCAAATACGAAATCACTAATGCTGCTTTGTCAAAAGACATTATGAACCCTGAATCATATTTGTTAATAAAATCAGACACTGAGAATGAACATTTTTCTTTACATATGCATAAAAAGACATTGCATTCTTCTCTTGTCATATCTGACTTGCACAAGCTTAGGTTAGCACAATAAAATGGACAAATTAACAAATTTGTATAAAACTGTTCCAAGTACATTAGCTTTTGCAAACTCATCACAATAAAACAGGTAGTTTAATTACCAAGTCATAGTATATTTTCTGAATGGCTGAACAATTTTCTTTACTGTGGACATATGTTTAGTAGTACAAAATCTCATTCAAGGGATTCTAAAGTTCAGACTACAGGGCACAAGTACAGTTCCAACTGTACACTTCAATATGTGCTGTAAAATATAAAGATACACAGCGATTGCTGTCACTGAACTCATTAAATGGCTAAGATGCTGTACTGCAGTTTCTTAACTAGAGATTAGTATATGTCAACTATTACAAATCTGTAATACAAAAAAGAAAAAAAGGCACAGCTATAGAACTGAAGCGCATCCGGGCAAGAATATTCACTATAAAGGCAGACTTTCAAGAAAGATGTCACTGCAGCAGTAAATCACAACACACAAACATCTATTCACCAGCTTAGCTGTGATTCACAACTAATTTTTCTCAGCAGTTCTCTGATATTACAGAGCGCCTTTTACACCAGCATGTGGAACACTATTACCATATTCTCCTCCCCGGACACTGCTGTCAGCAGCTATAAAGTGTTGTTTGACACACTCCAAGACAGACTTGAGCAGTGCTGCGTGCATTAAGTTCTGTGATCTGTACTCTGCATACTTAGATAGGAGTTCTGTGTGTGTGTGTGTGTGTGTGTGTGTGTGTGTGTGTGTGTGTGTGCTGTTGTTTGACATCACAGAGAGGATTTTACACCAGCATGTGGGACATTGCTATCTTGTCCTCAACAGACACTGGCGACGTCATCAGCTATATCACATTTTGGATATGCAGTACTCCCATCAAGGCAGGGTCAGAGACTGGCCTGGGGGCCAGGCAGAGGTCACATCACCTTATACAATAAAGTTTACAGTGACATGCTTTTAATCTATCTACATAGATCATGGCATAGTGTGTAGGCCCTGAGTTACCCTGCTGAGAAAGCCTAGTGTTCTCTCCAGCTGCTACATGCATCTGGTGAGGTACATGTAAAAAAGAGCATTATACTCTTAGTGCTGCAATGTGGCTTGACTACAATGCTGTCATACAATCCTAACATGTCAATATGATGGCGTGACTTATGATGTGCCAACAGATGCTTTCAGTAGCAGTTTGGAGACTTGGTGGTCAAAGCTCAGATTGCTATCTAAATGTGTACCCAGTGCTTAGATCACTGGGTTTCTGCATACCAGGACTGTAATGCTGTGATTAACATGGACCTCCATTACAAGCACACATTCCTGCATTTATCTGAAGATCATGAGCCTTTGTCACCATTCAGTTGTGTGTGTTAACTCCTCCTGTACTATGTTATCACCAATGGTGGACTCAATGATTGCACAAAACATGTAAGAAACCGAAACTTGGTAAGCCAAAGATGATCTACTTTACCTTGAACTGTAGAGAAATACAGTTCAAACAGTGAAGGGCCAAGAACAGATCCCTGTGATGTTGAAAATGGTGACAAGTTGTACTAGTACAGGTTGATTCACCAACTGTCACATGATGTGTTCCGTCAGTGAGCCAATTGTTTAACCATCAACTAAAGTAAGGCTTATCCAAAAACCAAGTATGTGACCCTCCAGTGGCAATAAAACGAAAAGCAGAGATTTGAAGGAACTTCAAATAAAGAGCATTCATAAAATATAATAAAGTTTATTCCAACGAGTAAGCGCTTTCGCCAAAGGCTTCTTCAGACTCTTAAAACAATGGATAAAACTGTGTGAAACATTTTAAAAAAGATCCATAAGTTTTCTATTGGATAGTACAACTTGATTTGTCACATGTTATCCTGTCTTAAAAAGACAGAAACTGAGAAAGGTTAACATCAATGAATGCAACATTCTTTTAAAGGGAAAGTTTCCATCAAAACAAACATACAGAGACCAGAGTGTCCATGCTAATAACTACATACACCCTGAAGCATTTTAAAATGTATAGATCGTAGTGCTCGATCATATACCATTGCTACATTCATTGGAAAACTGTTACTCAATACATTAACAATCCAAACATTCTTTCCATGATGTTATAAATATTAAAATCAAAAGATAAACAACGTTCATCATTGCGTCTCAATGTGTGGCGACTGTGCTAAAATATAAATGGTTGTGTTCCCAAAGCATCTTTACATATACTAAATGTATCACTTAAAATAATGAAAACGCTGAACAAAAAGTGTGAGCGTACCTTACAATAATACAACATAGCGAATATAATGTACTTCGTGATGTCCTTCACCAAGGAGTCAGATCAAATCGTGGCTGTGAAAGGCTAATCTCCGAAATTAAAAGATGCACGAGTTGGAACCTTTTATATTCCAAATAAAAATAACTGTTTGTAAGGTGCAAGAAGCCATTGCTGCAGGAAATGTGTATGCCATACGTGCAACCTAACTTCATGCGCAATGTTAATTCAACGTACAGCAAGCACGTCATAAGCGTCTATGTAAAAAAACAAAAAACGGTATTTAAACTTCCAAGAAGTAAAGTCGATCCTATACTTATGCTGTATTACGTACAAAATAAGCAGTATACATACGCACTGTTATGTCCTTAAAAACAAATATCGGTCACAAAATGTGACAAATTAAAGCAATAAAACAAGTGCAAACTGGTTGGTAGACTTATTAAAACATTCGCAAAGAATGACAGGTAATGCAATATTAATGAAAAGATAAAAATAGATGAATAGTGGGATGGTGAACATATAAGCAGTGACATTTTAAAACTTAGATATAGTTCGAAAATAGCACATATACAGTATTATCTAAATGTCAAGATCCAGAGATGTAATAATAGCTTAAAACTGGCTCAAAAAAAGGGCACACATATACGATAATTCATAAATGTAGAACTCCAGTGATATTAGGATCCCTAACTAGGAAAGCAAGCAGCTAATTCCATATAAATTGTGTGTACATATAGTTGGGTGTTAAGTATACATCAATATGCATTGGATGATCTATGGAAACTGTAATAAGAATGACAATCCACATCAGTACTAAACCTGTGCCTGTTAATATACATGTCAAACCTAACTAATGATGTATATGATAGAGTACCTTAAATAATTTTAATTCCAACATCGTGTTTGCAAGATTAATTCATGTTCCAATATACAAAATATATACGTGTGTATATACAAACCTACATATGTATACACATATATAGTCACACATATATGCATATAAAGCTGTATCCATGAACCGTTAATATGTGGGTGGGAAATCGTACTGATATATGAAGCTTGGGCTCTGAGGTAATGTTATGACAAAAGTATATAGTAACTCCAAAAGTCCATCAGTTCCTGGTAATTGAAACTAAGGACAACTATTCATGGCTATATTGTTCAGAACACTAATACTGTAAAACTTGTTTAAAATTAATTACATACAGTCTGCATAGATTAGCCTTAACTCTGATTTATTTTAAGGGTTAATAAAACATCAAAACATGGATTGAATTTCTTTACTACACTATTTGGATAAAAGTGCAGACTGTATGTAATTAATTTTAAACAAGTTTTACAGTATTAGTGTTCTGAACAATATAGCCATGAATAGTTGTCCTTAGTTTCAATTACCAGGAACTGATGGACTTTTGGAGTTACTATATACTTTTGTCATAACATTACCTCAGAGCCCAAGCTTCATATATCAGTACGATTTCCCACCCACATATTAACGGTTCATGGATACAGCTTTATATGCATATATGTGTGACTATATATGTGTATACATATGTAGGTTTGTATATACACACGTATATATTTTGTATATTGGAACATGAATTAATCTTGCAAACACGATGTTGGAATTAAAATTATTTAAGGTACTCTTTCCTATACATCATCAGTTAGGTTTGATATGTATATTATCAGGCACAGGTCTACTACTGGTGCGGATTGTCATTCTTATTACAGTTTCCATAGATCATCCAATGCATATTGATGTATACTTAACACCCAACTATATGTACACACAATTTATATGGAATTAGCTGCTTGCTTTCCTAGTTAGGGATCCTAATATCACTGGAGTTCTACATTTATGAATTATCGTATATGTGTGCCCTTTTTTTGAGCCAGTTTTAAGCTATTATTACATCTCTGGATCTTGACATTTAGATAATACTGTATATGTGCTATTTTCGAACTATATCTAAGTTTTAAAATGTCACTGCTTATATGTTCACCATCCCACTATTCATCTATTTTTATCTTTTTATCAATATTGCATTACCAGTCATTCTTTTTTGAATGTTTTAATAAGTCTACCAACCAGTTTGCACTTGTTTTATTGCTTTAACTTGTCACAATTTGTGACCGATATTTGTTTTTAAGGACATAACAGTGCGTATGTATACTGCTTATTTTGTACGTAATACAGCATAAGTATAGGATCGACTTTACTTCTTGGAAGTTTAAATACCGTTTTTTGTTTTTTTACATAGACGCTTATGACGTGCTTGCTGTACGTTGAATTAACATTGCGCATGAAGTTAGGTTGCACGTATGGCATACACATTTCCTGCAGCAATGGCTTCTTGCAAAACAGTTACGTATTTTATTTGGAATATAAAGGTGGGTCCAACTCGTGCATCTTTTAATTTCGAGATTAGCCTTTCACAGCCACGATTTGATCTGACTCTTGGTGAAGGACATCACGGGTACATTATATTCGCTATGTTGTATTATTGTAAGGTACGCTCACACTTTTTGTTCAGCGTTTTCATTATTTTAAGTGATACATTTAGTATATGTAAAGATGCTTTGGGAACACAACCATTTATATTTTAGCACAGTCGCCACACATTGAGACGCAATGATGAACGTTGTTTATCTTTTGATTTTAATATTTATAACATCATGGAAAGAATGTTTGGATTGTTAATGTATTGAGTAACAGTTTTCCAATGAATGTAGCAATGGTATATGATCGAGCACTACGATCTATACATTTTAAAATGCTTCAGGGTGTATGTAGTTATTAGCATGGACACTCTGGTCTCTGTATGTTTGTTTTGATGGAAACTTTCCCTTTAAAAGAATGTTGCATTCATTGATGTTAACCTTTCTCAGTTTCTGTCTTTTTAAGACAGGATAACATGTGACAAATCAAGTTGTACTATCCAATAGAAAACTTATGGATCTTTTTTAAAATGTTTCACACAGTTTTATCCATTGTTTTAAGAGTCTGAAGAAGCCTTTGGCGAAAGCGCTTACTCGTTGGAATAAACTTTATTATATTTTATGAATGCTCTTTATTTGAAGTTCCTTCAAATCTCTGCTTTTCGTTTTATTGCCACTGGAGGGTCACATACTTGGTTTTTGGATTACTCTTATGTTCACGTGAGTCTCCTGCCTCAACTGACAGCAGTACTGCATTTGGCTTTTTGTGTTAAAGTAAGGCTTAATCTCCACCTTGGGGATTTTGTCAATGATACCTGTGTGTGTGACTGTGTCAAAATCCTAGTGCAGATCACAACAGGCAGTATGCACTGTCTTACCTTACTCCAGGCCTATCACACGGAATCAATGTGCTGTGACATCACAGATCACCTGTGGCGTGACCAAGCGCAAACATCTGCCTGATACAGTGGAATACACAGTTCAACACACCATCCACATGGCCTATGTTCCCATACAAGGGTGTACATCAACATGCATCCACCTGCGTTGGGGGGACAGCACCTGATGCATGCATGTATAGAGACATCCTGACTCTCCTCGACTGTGAGGTACACCAATATGTCATCATGGACTTCATCTACATGAATACTAGTAATATTCCAGGTGTATGCAACAGACCTGTGGGAGCTGTTAGTGCTACATCAGGTCTGTTACATCTGATAGATGTACGAGGTCATCAAGGGCATGCATGATGACAACAATATCATCTTCTGGAGTTTGAACAGGTGAAGGCAATTGACAAAAAGTCACACAGTGGTATTCAAATCAGCACTGTCACATATGTCCAGAAACAGGTATATCAGCAAATGGTTAGACCAGGGTATTACATATGTGGCATCGCACCATGTTGAATTGTGCGATGTGACATGTATCTTCATTCCAGTGATCAGGTCAGTACATCAGGGGTGTCTGCTAAGCCTTTGCATGCTCCTTAGTTAAGTAATGGACATCACAGATGACATACACATACTGTGTCCAAACAGCTGCCTGAAGGACTACAGCTTGTGGGCAATCATTGACTACAATTGTGATATTAGTATAATACATACAGTATCCAATACATACCAGAGACTGCTGCCACACTTATGACACCACCTGCCTTGACAAGACACATGGAAGGATATGTTGCATCAGGAAACAGACAACACCTAAGTATAATGTGGACATCACACCAATAGATGTGACCTGTTTCCTGCATAGAGGGTAAGTGGTACATCCATACCTCTCAACCTCTTACAGCAGGAAATCTGGACAAAACCATTAATAAAAGTGGGATAGAGGCCCAAAACAGGGACAATTTTTTAAATACTGCTCCTACAAATTTAGAAAGTTGATAGAATAGTAGGTTTTGCATTACCAAGAATTTTCTGAAGGGTATGAAGTCTGAAACTCAAACATATGTCACTATTTTCTAACGTCAGTCTTTAATGATGTGTTACTAGTTTGCCAGAAAACCACAATTTACAGACCAAAAATATGAGGCACAAATCTGGATATTCTGCGAACATCTGTACAGTTGAGAGGTATGGGTACATCTACCAGCATCAAACCTCTGAAATGTCCAGATTTTTGCAGACTGTCCGGATATTTGCCCTCATATTTTCGGTCTGTCCCACTTAAAATCTGTGATTTTGCAGTAAATCACTAAGAACTGAGGTCACTAAATAGTGACATAAATTTGAGTTTCAAGCTTCATAGCCTTCAGAAAATGCATACTAACACAAACCTTGCTATTACAGCAACTTTCTAAGTTTGTAAGGTCAATATTTAAAATCTGTCACTATTTTTGTGTCTTTGTCCACCCATTATTTTAGACTTTGTCCTGATTTCTTGCGTGAAGAAGTTGTGAGGTATGACCAGCATGTGGTCACAGTGCTGACTCTTCCATTGAATGTAACACAAGTAACTGGGTATGTGAAGGTCATGCAGATCAGATGGCATACTAACATCATAGTTCCCAGCCTTCATCACACCAATAACTGAGTTACAATGCACCCTTCTCCATGGCTTATTGTCCATACTTGAGTATTCTTTCTGTGAAATATACATGACTGTCTGAAGGTGCAGAACACCAATCAAGTTGTTACACCAGATGCTTGCATGCTACCTGTTCGCCTTATGCATACACTGCATACACTGGTGTTTGACAACATTAATAGCATGTATATCATTTGTGACAGTGTGAACTGTGCCACTGATATACGCCATGCACAAAGCAATGAACCTGTAATGCCCATACTGTCACATGCAGGTATAGCAGTGTCCCACCTTATACCTCCTGCAGATATTGCAGTACCAGGACAGTGTGAATGGTTACCCTCACAGAGCGTGGATGTATCATGCTAGTTGTCCAGTGTGTGTGTGTAGGCTCATCTGGTATCACTCCACATCACATACGTTCTGTCAGAGGCATGGGATTGGTGGTGGTATTATTCAGATATTGTCCATGATTATGGTTGGTTCTTGAAATGTTTGTCATGATCCTTTCCCTGTGGCCACCATGCTGGAGACCTCTACTGAGAGCACAGTCATACTCAGGTATATCATTTTGCACAGCTTCCCAATATGCACCCTACCTCAATTGTATGTCAGATCCCTGACAGATATCCTCTGCATTATTTATGTAAGGATGTTTATCTCACAAATACACATCCTCCCCACTGTTACAATCACCTTGTCCAACAGTCTCAGGCAACACATTTTCACTGTACAGTCCATACTGTACCATACAGATATGTGCTTGGTGTTACTGCTACAACCATTTTCCATTGACATGCCCTCCTCTGCTATACAAGCGGCAGTTTCACCTATACACTTTCCCTGTGTTCATTCTTACACTTCTTGTGTGTGTCCCTATTCAATATACACAGTTCCCCTGGGTGAACATTTTACATGGCAGTTCCATGTCCTGTTACAGTTCATTAACTCATCTTCATTACAGAATGGCAGGAATGGGATATCACAATACTCTCCACTGTAGGTACACTGTCCTGTACTGGGATTGGACCATATACTTTACATTTATACCTCTCAACTGTCCAGATATTGCTAAGATGTCCAGGTGTTTTCCTTTTCGAACATGTGGCTTTCTGCCATATCACTGGGATGATATCTGGACTGCTGAGACTCAGTATTACAGACATTTGGGTGCATACCTCTCAACTATCCTGATTTGTGCAAAAAGTCCAATTTTTGTCTCATATTTCTGATCTTTTCCTGGCAAATCAATGGCATGTCATTGTAGATGTAGTCAGTAACTGATGACCGACATCTGAGTTTCAAGCTTTATGCTCTTCAGAAAGTTCATGCCAATATACAACCTACACATTCTACCAACTTCATAAGTATGGACGTGGAATACTGACAATGTATCCTGATTTCTGGCCCTTTGTCCCACCCATTTTTATGGCGTTGTCCACATTTCTCACTCTAAAAGGTTAAGAGTGTTAAAGTCAAACACATTCCCATGTGACATCTCTATCAAACATGTCCCTGTTACTGGTTATTTGTGCTCTCATTGTTTGCCTCTGTGCAGACATGCTGCATTAACAGAATGACAGCTATTTGTACAGCCATACCTCTCCACTGTACAGATTTCTTCAGAATGTCCAGATGTTGCCTCAAATTTTCTCATACAATTGTGTTTTTTCTGGCAAATCATTGTTAAAGCATCGAGGGTTGAAGTCAGAAAATAGTGACATCCGAGTCTCAGACTTCATACCATTCTGAGAAATCATGGGAATGCATAACCTGTCATTCTATCAACTAAGTTTGTAAGAGCAATGTTTAATAAGTGTGTCCCTAGCATACCCCTCAACAGTCCAGATTTTCACAGAAATGTCTAGCTTTTTGCCTCTTCTTTTTGGCCTGTGGTTTTCTGACAAATCATTAGTATGATCTGAGGATTAAAGTGAATAAATAATGACATGCCTTTAAGTCTCGGACTTTGTGTCCTTCAGACAATGCATGCTAACAGGAATTCTGTTATTTTAGCAACATTCTATGTTTATAAGAGCAATATTTAACAAGTGTTCCTATATTTGTGCCTTTGTCCCCACATTATGTCATGCTTTTTGTCCAGATTTCGTGTGGCAGGAGGTTGAGGTATGATCTTTACTTGTTGTCCTTAATTGCTCCCACATTATTTATGGCTTTTGTCCCTATTTCTTGCTCTAACAGACAGCCATGGTGATCAAACTGACTAAATAATGACATGCCTTTGAGTTTAAGTCTTCATGTCCTTCAGACAATGCATGCTAACACAAATTCTGTTATTCTAGCAACTTTCTATGTTTATAAGAGCAATATTTAACGTGCCCCTATATTTGGCCCTTTGTCCCCACATTAAGTCATGCTTTGTCCAGATGCCTTGCCCTATGAGGTTGAGTGGTATGGTCTGCCTTACTTACAATGTGTACTGTTCATCTGGAGGTGTAGCAGCAAAGCTGTATTTTGCAAATCTGGTGTTCTGCTTCTAGCCACTGTCTAAGTTTGTGAGAGCAATATTTAAAAAATGTCCCTATTTCTGTCCCTTTCCCCACCCCATTATTGATGGCTTTGTCTAGATGTCTTGCCCCAACAGGTTGAGAGGTCTTCATGGCTTATGATGTGTACTGTTCCTGGGGGTGGCAGCAGAGCTGCATTCTGCAAACCTCGTTGGTTCCATCACTTTTATAAGTTTGTAAGAGCAATATTTAAAATGTGTCACTATTTCTGTCCCTCTCCCCACCCCATTACTGATGGCTTTGTCCAGACGTCTTTCCCTAAGAGGTTGAGAGGAATAGGGTTACCACCTTTTCAGTAGTCCAAAGTGAGACAGAGAGGGTATGGTTCTATATATCACGGGGTGTGGTCAACATAGAGGGTGTGACCAAGCATGCGACAGCCTTGACATTCCAGAGAAGCAAACTTCTGAACATAGCCCCCCCCCCCCACAAAACCTTACCCTGTTGTTCTGCACAACAGTGCCAATACATTAACATAGAGCCAAGAGCCTGGGGCAGGGATGGAGCTCACAATCTTTTGATATTTCTGGCATCAAAGACATGTATGCTAGACTATTAAGCCATGTGACAGTATTAAACAGAGGGAAAGCATATGAATGTTGCATTTTTCTGCTACTTTAGGCCAATACTTTGGGTAACTGGCACGACTTTAATACTGCATTATGGGAGGGAAGCTGTAAGTCAAGACCAACAGAGTTCTACTAGACAATAAGTAATATGCCACTTGAATAATAGTGAGCTGCTGTTAGTTTTGCAATGATAAAAAAATGGGGAGAGCTGCTGTTTGTCCTCAGGTAGTTGTCTGAAGCTCAGAACAACAAATTTAAAAGACCACTGGCAACCTGTCATGGCAGCTAAACCTGGAGAGGAGGGAGACTGTAAGTGTGTAGTGTTTCACTACTTTCTCTCTACTCCATGTTTGTGCAATACTGGAGTTTTTACATATGTAGTTTGGGGATATGGACTGCAGGGGGGGGGTCTATCCCCTTTAATGAAAAAATGTATGCAGTACAGAGGAATGGTCTGCATGACGTGATGTGTATTGTTCATTTGGGGGTAGGGCAGACCATCTGTGCTCTCCTTTACACATACTCGAGATCCATGTTGGTTTTCAAGGTTTCGTAGCCAGTAATACTGGCATGAGCCACAATACCTCACTTAGGAGTGCCTCATTAATATGCATTACACTCTGCCGAGCGCTGATCATGTACATGGATACATTCTACGTCATCTCTACACAGAGTATATGCAGAGTTTACTGAATCCTGGGGTACGTCTTGACAGACACTTCAATTGTTTTGTTTTCTATCACAAGAAAAAGGCAGTATAAATGGTCAGACACTGATTACACTGTTTATTCGTAAATGGCAATCTTTTTTTTTTTTGTGCCCTCGGAAATCAATCTGCATTTCTGCCAGCTTTAGATTTTTACAAGGCAGAAAGTACAGTTTTGTACCTACCATAAATGTAGATATTTGAGTGCTAATACAGCTGCAGTAATCACAGATGGGTTTTCAGCCGTCAGGCGGTCCCTCGGTCGGCCGAATTCCAAAGTCTTGGTCCGGCCGGTTGTCGCCGCTACTCTTCTGACGTCAGGAAGGCCAGAGTATATAAGACACAGCCGACGCCATGTTCTTCAGTCTTTCTTGCCCCAGATGTCAGGTGCCCCCAAAAGGAAGGCAATACATAAGTAAAGCTTATCCACATATGCAAGCAATGCAATGTAATGCAAAATCAGTGTAAGCAAGCAAATAAAACATAACAGGATAACCCAGTCAGGAGGTATGAAGAGGTTGTTAGGCCCCATGCCCTAACCAAGAGGGAAGGAGGGAGGGAAACCTGTACTGCAGCTGTATTAGCACTCGAACATCTACATTTATGGTAGGTACAAAACTGTACTATGTTCATCGTGCATACAGCTGCAGTAATCACAGATGGGTAGAGTCCCAAAGCTATGCATAGGGTGGTAGGTACTATGAGGAGCTGGGTTGAGCCAGAATGCCCTGCAAAACAGCAGTGGCGAAGCCTGCTCTTGTTCTGGAGTATAAGGGCAGGTGGTAGTGTTTTGTGAAGGTATGTACAGAACTCCAAGTGGCTGCCTCCAAAATATCCTTAGTAGGCACACCTCTGAGGAAGGCTGTAGAGGTGGCTGTGGCCCTGGTGGAGTGAGATCTGATACCAGTAGGGACAGATTTCCCATGATAGGAGTAACAAAATCGTATGCAGTGGCCAATCCACTTGGAAATGGTCTGTTTGGTAACTGGTTTCCCTTGAGCCCCTACGGCATAGGACACAAAAAGTTGTTCTGATTTCCTGAAGGACTTTGTTCTGTCCAAATAGTAATGTAGCTGCCTATGGATGTCTAAAGAGTGAAGCAGCCTTTCCCCTTTGTTTTGAGGGTTAGGATAAAAGGTAGGTAGGTGTATGGCTTGGTTTAAGGCTACCCTGGATACCACTTTTGGCATAAAAGATGGATTAGTACGAAGGGAAACCCTATCCTGATGGAAGATGAGGAAGGGCTGCACCGCCATGAGGGCCTGTAGTTCAGAAACCCTACGAGCTGAAGTGATGGCCAGAAGGAAGGCTGTTTTCCAGGACAAATATCTGTTGAGGCAGCAGGTTCAAAGGGAGGCAATGCTAATTTTTCTAGTATGTAATTAAGGTCCCAGGCTGGTATTGGTTGCTTCCTTGGAGGTCTTATATTCTTAGCCCCTCTGAGGAACTGCCGTAAGAGAGGGTGAGAGAATAAAGGAGGATCCATGTTGTATTCTGCAGAAATGGCTGAGGCGTGTATTTTAATGGAAGAAAATGAAAGTCCACTGTTCAGCAGTTCAGCTAGGTACTGTAAAACCTGAGGCAAGTTCAATTTTCTAGGGTCCTGTCTTCTTTTCTCATTCCAGCAGCAAAACCGCTTCCATTTTGCGGAGTAAGCTTTTCTTGTAGATGGTCTTCTGGCCTCCAAAATGACATCCTGCACCTCCTTGGAGAGTAGAGTCTGATGTGGTGTTAAGGAATTTTCCACGCAGATTGAGTGTTTTCAGCTGACTGTGAAGGGTTTTGTAGCTGTTCTGCGTCAGCAGAAGAGGTATTAGAGGCAGGGACCAGGGAGGAGTATGTGTTAGGCTCCTCAGGAGTGGATACCAGTGTTGCCTTGGCCAGTCTGGAGCAATCAGTATCATCCTCGGTTTGTCTGTTCTTGCTTTCAAAAGCACCTTGGGCAGAAGAGGCAGGGGTGGGAATGCATAAACTGTCCATGTTGCCCAACTGAATGAAAGGGCGTCCACTTTCCAGGCCTTGGGATGGAAGGTCCTTGAACAAAACTTTTTCAATTGATGGTTCCTGTGGGAGGCAAAAAGATCTATGTCTGGCCTCCCCCACGCTTGGATTATCTCCGTAAACACCTGTGGATGCAGCTTCCATTCGTGTGGATCTGTCATATTCCTGCTCAGAGTGTCTGCCAGTGTGTTTTCCAGTCCTGGCAAGTACTGTGCTTGAAGTTCGATTTGTCTTTCCAGAGCCAAGTTCCAAAGAGTCATGGCTAGTCTGCACAAGGGGTATGAGTGTGTTCCTCCTTGTTTATGTAGCACATTACTGTGGTGTTGTCTGTTCTTATCAGTAATTGTCCTGGCTGCAGGAAGTCCTTGAAAGCTGTAATTGCATTTATTACTGCTAGCATTTTTTTTTGACTGATGTGAAGGTGCTTTTCCTTTTGGGACCATCTGCCCTGAATGCACCTGTCCTTCATGTGCGCCCCCCAGGCGTAATCTGAGGCGTCTGTGGTTATGACGTGTTTTGCTTGAGGCTTGCAGAATGGAAGGCCTGTGTTTACTTGACATGCTTGGGCCCACCATAGAAATTCCTTTTGCAGACATGGAATTATTGGTATAATTGCTTCCAAGCTGTGACTGTGTTGAGACCATAGATTTTTTAGGTACCATTGAAGTTTCCTCATATGCAGCTTTGCACATGGGATTAGCAGAATGCAAGATGCCATGAATCCCAGAGCCTGCAGGATTTTCCTTGCAGTAAGCCTGGTACTTTTTGCTAGTGTTTTGTAGTACTGAGATAATTGCCCTTGTTTTTCTGACGTAAGGTATGCCATCTGGGTGTTTGTGTCCAAGCTGGCACCCAGGAAGGTTATTTTCTGAGATGGTGTTAGCCTTGATTTCTCCTTGTTGATGGTGTATCCCAGAGAAAGCAGTAACCGTGTCACATATGCCAGATGTTCCAGTAGTATTTGTTTGCTGTCATATGGATCAGGCAGTCGTCCAGATAAGGGTAAATTTGTATCCCTTGAAGTCTGCAATAGGCAATCACTGATGCCAGGCACTTTGTGAATACTCTGGGCGCAGTAGATAAGCCAAAGGGCAATGCAGAGAATTGATAGTGGATTGAACCTGCAAGAAATCTGAGGTATCTTCTGCAGCTTTGTCTGATTGGGACATGCAGGTATGCCTCCTTGAGGTCCAATGTTACCAGCCAAAACTCCTTGCCCAGCATGGGAAGAAGTTGCTGTAATGTGAGCATCTTGAATTTTGGTGCAGTAGAAATGTGTTTAGGATGGATAAGTCCAGAATGGGTCTCCAGTCGGTTCCTTTTCTTGGTACCAGGAAGAGTCTTGAATAAAACCTTGACCTTGTTGGTGCGTAGGTACCTTTTGTATAGCTCTCATGTTTAGGAGCTTTGAAATTTGCAGTTGTGCCTCTACCCTTTGATTTTGTGGTAGGTTTGGCATGCCTCTCATTTTGGAAGAGTGTGAAATTGAAATTTGTAGCCTCTGTTTATAATGTCCAGAATCCATTTGTCTGTTGTGACAATATGCCAATTGTTTGCAAATAATGCTAGTTTCCCTCCCAAAGGTGCTGCCAGCTGAGACTTGCTTGGCATGGAAATGAGGGAGTCATTGGGTTTGCTTCCTGTATTGTTGTGCACTGTCTTCACCACCTCTTGGTGCTGGGGATTGCCATTGTCTGCCTCTATATGATCCTTGTGACTGCCCTCTGCCCCTTGTGCGTCTGTATCTACCTCTTTGGGGCTTGTCAGTGGCTGGAAAAGACCAGTTTTTTGAAGGCCAATTCCTGCTAAATCGTGGTGGCTGGACCTGTAAGAAAGCTTTGACAGTTTGCATAGATTTGGCTTTTTCTTCCATTTTTCGTAGTATATCCTCAGCATTAGTACCAAAAAGTACATCCTTTTATAAAGGAGCATCAAGAAGTTTAGCTTTCACATGATCAGGCAAATTTTGTTCCCTAAGCCAGGCATGTCTGCGAATGACTGATCCTGTAGCAGCCGCTCTACTGGAGGCCTCTAGGGCATCATAACCACATTGTAAGGCGTGTTTACCCACTTGTTCCGCACTATGCATCATATCCTGTAACTCTTTTAAATCTGGTTGTTTAGGTTGAGACATTTTGTTTTTTAATTGTGATAACAGGAACTGTTGATATTTAATCATATGAAACTGGCAGTTTAAGGCCCTCATGGCTAGGGTGGCTGAGGTATATACCTTCTTACCCCACCTTTCTAGAGATCTAGATTCCCTTTCTGCAGGAAGTGGATTCTTGGCAGTGGAGGCCTTTAATCCCTTAGGGCCTTGTGAAATGGTTTCAGGGTCAGCATTATGGCCTTTGTAAAGAAATTGGTGAGAACTGGGTACTCTGTAATATCTATCAGGCTTTACTGGTGCAGGAGGCAGAGAATCAGGATTAAGACAAGCCTCCGAATAGACATCATCCAGTACCTCCAAAACAGGGGGTATAGCCAGAGGTCTGTGCTGAGGTAACCAAAGAAATTCCCTAAGTCTTTTCTTGGAATCTGAAAAGTCTTGGCCTTCCCAATGGAAGTGTTCCCTCAAGGTGTGCAAGGTTTCCCCAAAAGAAAAATCCTCAGGGGGGGGGGGGTACAGAAGGAATGGACTGTTCTGCATCCGAATCCTCAAAAGGGGAGTAAGAGTGTTCCTCTGCATCAGAATGCTCTGATAAAATGGATCCCTGATCAGAAGAGGGGGATTCTTCCTCCACTCTGGGTCTCTTGTCAGGAGGGGGCTGAGAACCTCTGATGAGAGTTATTAGATCCTCAGCCATTTTAAGCATCTGTTTCTTAGGCATGGATCCAGGAGATTGGCCTTGAGCAGCAGGCCTAGTGTGATGCCTGGCTGCTTTGGATTTAGTAAAGGCCTTAATAGAAAAGAAGATGGAGGCCTAAATACACCAGGGGTGGAGGTGGATCTGTCCACATTAGTAGGCTCGACATAAGCCGGGCTTGGTTGTAGTCTGGAAAGGGCCGATGACCCAGCGGTCTCGGTACAGAAGACACCGCCAAAGGAGTCTCGCCGGTAGTCAGGGACTGCAAAGGCGTCTCGCTGAGAACCGGACCACGCGTAGCCTGTTTGGCGTGGTGTCGGTAGAGACCGCGGGCCTCGCGTGTCGGTCCTTTCCTTGCGTTTTTGGATAAAGCGGTAGTCGGAGAGTCCGACGACTTTTATAGTCAAAAGCTCTACCAAAAGTGTTGGGCGAACTCCGCCCGGCGCTTGATAGTGCGTTTATTGAAGGTAGCAAAAGCGACAGCCGAGACATCGTGGTCTGGGCCCAAACAAGGTATGCAAAGGGAATGGAAATCCTTATGCGGTATTTGCTTCCCACAAGAAATACAATTATTAACTTTTTCTGACATCGGTCTGAGGCAAGAAAAGTTTCCCCAACGGGGTACTTAGCTTTAATGAAGACTTCGGTTCCAAATATTTTCGTAAATCAGGAGCTGGCCGACTGGCACTTGCAAACTGCTTCTGCTTCGGGCACCGCGCGGCAAAAAAGACTGGAGAACATGGCGTCGGCTGTGTCTTATATACTCTGGCCTTCTTGACGTCAGAAGCGTAAGCGACGACAACAGACGCCGGACCAAGACTTTGGAATTCGGCCGACCGAGGGACCGCCTGACGGCTGAAAACCCATCTGTGATTACTGCAGCTGTATGCACGATGAACATCAAGGTAATTGCTGTAAAACTGGAATAAAACTCCAATATGCTGAAGAAAAAAAGCCCAACGTCAAGAAACTTCTTTATTAAAACAATAAACTTTCTTGACGTTGGGCTTTTTTTTTTTCTTCTTCAGCTCTTTAGATTTTTCCAAGCTGTGTATGAGTTATATATATATATATATATATATATATATATATATATATATATATTTATCCAGCATGGATTTTCCCCCAATTCTAAAACTTTGGGAAAATGGAGGGTAAAGTTTGATTTAAACCACTACAGGTGCAACATTAGACATAAAGAAAGCTTTTTATTCACATTCTGTCATTACGGACAACTTTATAGTGTTTTACCCCTCCAAGCCTGAAACACAAAACTACTTCTTCGAGAAGCCATTGCCAATAAGCAAAGCGTTTCCAGGCTAAGCATTTTAAGTTCATCAAATCAACTGGTTTTGATTATCTGGCCATTGTAAGATATTAAAATCACACTTTAGTGAAACCTGCAGACATAAACAGAGTGCAAATACCTACTAAGACATCATCGTGCTTTCTGGGTAAAGGTTAAACAGCAGCAAGTCAGGAATTGATTTTAAAGGTTAAGAAGAGTACCCTAATGCCACTTTAGGATTTTCAACAATGGACAATTTAATGCTTTTGTGTGGAATGAGGGCTGCAACTACACTATGCTTCTGCTTTACTTGTATATTTTAACTTCATAGCTATACAACCTCAGGGAAAAAAAGAACAGCCTAAAAACTCTGACTGACACAGAAATTCATATGTATGTAGATGTAGATATATATATATATATATATATACATACACACAAATATATATATAAATATATATATATATATATATATATATATATATATATATATATTATATATATATATATATATATATATATATATATATTATATATATATATACACACACACACACACACACACACACACACACACCCTGGAGTATACTGACATCATTTGGGGATTCAGTGATTGGATCTAGTTTGCAGTCATTTGCAAACTTGGTCAGCCACAAACCTTTAATTTTGGCCTGATCTTCTGAGAAGTATATACCAAACAGTTGGGGCCCCAGGACTGAACCCCATGGCACCCCACTGGTAACAAGTCTGCTGGTTGATATGGTGTCACCCACTTTGACAGTGTGTGTCCAGTTTGTGAGCCAGTTGGCAACCCATCTTACAATGAAGGGGCTTGCATTCAGTTTGCTAAATTTATCAGTAATGCCTCAATGTGGGATTGTGTTGAAAGCCTTGGCCAAGTCGAGGTATACTGTCTGCACAGATTTTCCATCAGTGGTCTTGGTCACACTTTCAAAGAAATCCACCAGATTTAAAAGGCAGGATCTGCCCTTCACAAAGCTGAATTGGCTAGGATCCAGGGTTTGGAGGTCAACTATGTCTTTATTTATGAGGTCCATAACGATATGCTCCATGGCTTTATAGATGAGGCTGGTCAGGCTTATGGGTCTGTAATTCCCCAGGTCTGTTACTAGACTACCTTTGTAGAGGGAAATAACTGTAGCTGTTCTCCATTCTGCAGGAACAAAGCCTGTTATGCTATGACTGAAAAGGGTACTTGGTAGTGATGCTACTTCATGTTTTAGCCTGTTTCGAAGACAGACAGAGATGCCATCTGGTCCTAAACAGGCCGTGTTCTTTGCTTTGGACAGGGATTTGAGGACCTGCTCTTTAGATATTTAAGGTGGATAGGTTTGAGGGAGGGTTTTTTTTAAGTTAGGAGGGGATAATGGAGTGGAATTTTCACCAAACCTATACGCTAGCAGATTCACCATCTCTGTGGGGTCAGTGTGCGTGGTACTGTTGGCCAACAATTCTGGACATGCTTGGGTCCTACCCTTTGGGTTACGTACATACCTGTAAAAGGGCTTATGGTTATCCTTGGGAGTACTTGCTAGGTTTCTCGCAAAGGAGCTCTTGGAGGATTTGACAAGTTGTCTTATTTGCCTGTTAAGGCTGTGGAGGGTGCTTTTCCATTGTTGGGTCCTTGTCTTTGTTTGCTTGGACAGCAACTTTTTGCATTCATTGTATAGTTTGTTGATGCTGGAAGTCCACCATGGCAGCTTGATTTTACTTGGGGCTCTGGCTTTGATTGTATCTGATACAGCCAAGTTTATATACATATGTAAGTGATTGTACAGGGCTTTAATGTATGTTTCAGCATAGTTACCATTTTCAGCTTGGGGTGGGGCTTGGAATGCAGTTATACCTTCACCTAGGAGGGTATAGCTTGCCTTGGTGAAGCTTTTTAGTCTGATTTCACCCTTTTGAGTTCTGGTGTTGGTGTCAGTTCAAAGGTGACTGATTTGTAATCCGTTTTAACTAAACAGAAAATTTATGCTAATGTTTAAGTTAAAAAACAAACAAAGAAAAATTCATGCTGATATAAAACCTGTTATTCTATCAACTTTTTAAGTTTGTACGAGCAGCATTTAAAAATTGTCCCTATGCTCCTATGATTGTTTGGTAATGGGAATCCTTATTACATCACAGAAGTATGTATGCCTGTGTCTTATAGGATCATAGGACGTTAATAGACTAATGGCCCTAGGGCCCTTACAAGCCTAGCCAAGTTCTACCCTTACTTCCACGATCAGCACCTATTGCCCATGTCCACGAGGTACACAAGTGGAACCCCTGGGGTGAAGGTACAGTTACCCATCCAATCATCCAGACTGTTTGAACAGGGTCAATGAGGTGCTCTGTTTGACATGAAGCGGGAGTCTGTTCCAAAGGTGTGGTGACCTCTGAGAGACAAATCTGTCTTTCTAGCAGGTTCTATTAATTTCACATGCCAGCTTAAGTTCTTTGGAGTGAGTAACCTGTGTACCTTTGACTTGCAGATATGCATCATTTCCCATAAAGCAGAGTCATAGATTGCCTCTGAGTAGTCTGTATGAAACAGAACAAACTGACAGTGATTCAGATGAGCCACATAGGACAAATGCTGAAGACCTTGAATTTTCCTTGTGAGGAGCCTTTGTGGTTTCTCCAATTGCTGCAGGTGCTTGGAAAGGTACATACCAAAAGGGGCATTGTAGTCAATTATTGAGTTAATGAGGGAAGAGCAAAGTGAGGGTATATCTTCGTTTTTTCTGGAGGCAATGCCCTTACTTATGAGATGAGCAGTGTAGAATGCCCTTCTTACCACTGTGGAGACATGGTGATCAAAGATAAGGTTGCATCAACCTGTGTGTCCAGGTCTCTCACCACAGAGTGCGTACTTAGGGTGTTGCTATTGATGTGGTAGTTAGCAGGAACATTGCTCTCACTGAAAGGGATGATAATACATTTTTTTTCATTGAGTTTAAGGCCATGACTTTGGCACCAATCGTTTGAGTAAGACCCTCTTGTAGGATGTTGATTTCATATGGAGATTCTATGACCACTCCCAGTTTGCAGTCAGCAAACTTTGTCAGCCACAGACCTTTAGTTTTTGCTTGTACTTCTGAGAAATAGATTCAAAACAGTAGAGGTCCCAGGACTAATTTCTGTGGAACACTACTGGTTACAGGTCTGCTGTTGGAGGTATATTCCCTGTTTTGAGTATCTGTGTTCTATTAGTGAGCCAGTTAGTGACCCATTTAATGATATAAGGGTCGACACCTAGCTGGGTTAGTTTCTTCATGATGCCTGAGTGGGGGAGAGTGTCAAAAGCCTTGGCTAAGTCTAGGTGGGCTGTATGCACAGATTTCCCCTCGTCCAGGGCCTTGGCGACTTTCTTGAAGAAGTCTACCAGGTTTAACAGGCATGATCTCCCTTTGACATATCCAAACTGAGTAGGGTCAAGTGTTTGGAGATTACCTATATCTTTGTTGATAAAGTCCATGATAATTCACTCCATGGCCTTGCACATAAAGGCTGGTCAGGCTAATAGGTCTATAATTCCCGGGGTCAGTGGAAGCACCACCTTTGTGCAAGGGCATAATGGTGACCATTTTCCATTCAGGTGGGATGAAGCCAGTGCTTGGACTGATTGAAGAGAGCACCCAATGGTTTTGCTAGTTCTTGTTGGAGGGCATGTAGGACGTAGCCTGGGATATCAGGTCCCATAGATGTTGCGCTTTTGGCCTTAAGAGAGGGCAGTCATGATCTGCTCTTTAGAAATACAAGGTAGGGGACAGGTGGTAGGGATGTCATGTGGAAGGTGTACCTGTGACAGGGGAGTGCAGTTGTTTGGGGGACTGGCGATTGTGTGTTCATTACTTCTTTAATTCTCATCACAATCAAATCTTGGAGGTATGCAGAAGAGGTCTTTATAGCTTCTGTTGGAAACGGGGTCACTGTTTCTTTTACTTTTCTCACAAACCTCAGAGGTATACAAAAAAGTTACTATACCATGTGCAGGGGCAGTGTACTGAATATTAGCAACAAAGTGGAATTCATTACTTTTTTTCCACTTTTGTCACAATCGCACACCAGGCACATATAGTGGTGATTGCCTTTGGGAAGGAACGGGTGAGGAGTGAAAAGGCATGCTATGTATATATACAAAAGCATTCACTTAAAATGCATGACCACTGCCATCTGAACTTCTGCTTTCATCCCAATATAACATCAGAGGGATGTACAGGCAGCAACTGCCTTTTTCTTTGGGGGGGGCAGGCAGTATTCCCAGACAGGATTTGTGTGTCCTTACAACAATTGTATCATTAGTTTATTGTGAGCTACTATTTTGTCAACTTTGAACATTAAACCCTTGGGCACAACTTATGTCTTTCTTGAAAGACAAAAAAGTAAGACTGAAATTCTTTTCTGACTCATGACTTTTTTCAGGCCACCACTGGATTAAAAGGTTGGGAAAATGTTCTAAAATGCAAGGAAAACTAAACCTGAACTGCAACACTGAATATTTTTCCTTAATCATAGTTTCTGTTCAAACTGCCATTAGGTTCAAAGGTGTGTACTAGGCTAATGGCCCTGGAGCCTTTACAAGCCTAGCCCATAGAAGTGCCCTGGCATTGTGCAGCCCAACGTTAGTTACTAGTGCCTCTATCGAGTAGAGCCACTGGAGTGATACCCGGGGTGAACTTCTATTTCCCATTCATTCACGATTTCTTTTGAAGAGGGCCAGTGAGGTGCTCTGCTTGACATGTATGGGAAGTCTATTCCAGAGCATGGGCAGTCTCTGGGTTATGAACCTGCCCCTTCAGCATGTAATGAGGTTGAGGACTCTGGACCATGTGGTGCTGAGGGATTGGGATTTCTTTATATGTAGCATTTCTATAAAACAAAAACACGTATTGGAAACTGCGTCCACAGCTAAAACCCAAAATTTATTCACTTGTAAAAACACACTCAGGATAAAGCGCCTTTCGTTTGATTGGCTTCAGATAAAAACATTCAGTCTCACTAATGCTTAAATAGGTCAGAGGATGTATGGTTACATTCATTACCATAATTAATTAATTAATTAACCTTAGTTAATCCTTAAAGACAGAATTGCTAAAACCTAAACGCCTATGTAAGAATATATTTAAAATACAACTCATAAAATTCATTTTAACACTATGACAAAATCATGTATTCTTACAAAACCAATAATTAATTGCTATGTTACAAAACTATTTCAATATAAATATTGTGGAGTGGAAATAACTGAAAATCACTAAAAATAACTAAAAATGGGCTGCAGCAGCCAAATACGGACTCAAAGTGTTATAGGAAAAAAAAAACGTGGTACCTATACGTGTTTTTGTTTTATAGTTGCAGTGTATTCCATATGTAACATTTCTAACAAAGCTGGGTCAGACATGGCTTTGTAAGTCAAGCAGGTTGTATAAAAAGAAAAAATAAAACGCGTTTTAGAGCATGTAGAAAAAGGTGGATTCTTGAAAAAGCTGAAAAGTAAGGCAAAATGTGAGAAAAGGGAGAAAAAAGTAATGTGCATAATGTGGAGAGCTGGGGGGCAGGAGATGGGAGTACTGGAGGCCACGGGATGCGTGTGTGTGTGTGTGTGTGGGGGGGGGGGGCAGTAAGCAGTGCTTTGGGCACCATTTCACCTACGTCCAGCCCCATATATGGAGTTATTGTAATGTATCATTGCTACAACTAAATTCCATTAACTGTGAATGTCCTTCTGTGACATGGGCCTCTTATAATGTAAGAGCACTGTAACTACAGTTCAGTCTGTGTAAATTACCTCTAAAACACTACATCATGAACTAACAGGTTGCTTAGGAGGGGTGATAGTAACAGGGTGACACAGACTGGAAGTGTCTCAGGGGCCCCCAACTTGACATTTGCTGGGGGCCCCAAAAATGCTAACACCGGCCCTGCAGAAACCCTACAACACTACTTTCGACATGACTATCGGTACTCTGACAGTCAGCACTGTACGTTACAGTAATTCTTTTTATCACAAGCAAGTCACACGTGAAGGGAAACCCATAACAAGTCTATGTCTTAAAAGTCAGTGAAATGATCAAATGAGTTGTTAGTAATTTGAAATTTAGGTCATTTGGGTGTCGGTCAAAGAAAGTCAGTCAAATGAGTTTTAGGTGAAGTAAAGTAGTCCCATATATATATATATATATATATATATATATATATATATATATATATATATATATATGGTATACATTCATATGTGCGAAGGCACATTGCTGAATGGGAGTATCTTCGAACCGTTGAGCAGAATTCTATTACGCCGACGTCCCTAAATGTCATAAAAGTATCGACATTCCCGATCGCTCCACTGCCAAAACGAGAGCTACCATGGGCCAAAAAGGGGGAGAGGTTTTGTACTTTGGCACTTTGGGTTTCGAATTTCGTGGTTCGCAGTTTGCAGCAGCAGTGTAGCACATTTGGCCGAACATATGAATGTCTATCACATACACACACACATATTTAGGTATAAAAAATACTGAACGCAAGAAATTTCAAACTAAAAACATTGAGAAAGGAAAATGGTTTCCTATCCCAATATTAACACAAAGTCCCATAAGACTAGCTTCAAATTTGTATGAATAGTGGTAGTGTTACTGGAAGGTTTTTATTATGGTAAGGTGTAGGGTTAGGGTTGGGAAAAGGGGTAGCATTGGGGTTAGCAACTGGCTGGTGCTTGAAAAGTTAAGTGCAAAAGCTGTGGAGAGCAAGTGAGTGGGAATTTTACAGTTAGGTTAAGTGAGTGTCTGGGGATTTCAGGTTAGTGTTAGTGGTGAGGTTTGAAACTAGGGTTAGGGTTAAAAAGCAAGGTTTGGGATTAAGGTTAAGGATAAACTGGGAGATTTAAGGGTTAGAAATTGAGGTTTGGGACTCGGGTTAGGAAGAGACTGTCTAGGTCAGTTTTAGGGAGCGGGATTAGGGACTGACAGAGTTTTAGGTTTTGGAAGAGGGGGCTGTGATTAAGCTTAGGCAGCAAATAAGAATTTTATGGTTAGGAAACAGGGTTTAAGATTAGCTTCAGGGAGCAACTGGGAGTCTCAGATTTAGGAGGTAAGGTTAGGATTAAGGATGGGGAGTGACTTGGGAGTTTTAAGTTAAAGAGAAGCTTGTAAGAAGGATTACGGAGTAACTTAGGGTTAAATTACAGTTGGGTTGAGAGGTCTGGGATGAGGACTGGGAGCGGATGGGACATTTAGGATTAGATTTCTGGTCAGGCATACGTGTCAACGTAGAAGGGTGGTGGGAGGCTGTTACTTGCCATTTTAAGCAGGTAAGATGCTAGCTATTATCACAAAACCACCCATGTATGTATGTGCATCTATAAGATTATTTTTCCAAGAAGCTTATTTCATAATCTTGGATATGTGTCATGTAACAATCACTTCTTTTCCATTAATTAATTTTTCACTTACCCTTTGTTGACTGGGTTAGTCCCATTAGTCAAGTGGCCTCTTTTCAGGGAAAACCCAAGATGGAATTTATACCACTAGGAGAAATCTGGTCAGGGCATTGGGTAATGCTCTCTATTCTTTTAATATGTGACATGGGATCTTTTACATCCACCTGAGTTACCACCAACTCAAGCAGATGGGACCTTGGTTTAATGTCTCATCGGAAGAAAAAAGTACAGTTGTGTACCTAC
Organism: Protopterus annectens; assembly: GCF_019279795.1. Taxonomy (NCBI): domain Eukaryota; kingdom Metazoa; phylum Chordata; order Ceratodontiformes; family Protopteridae; genus Protopterus; species Protopterus annectens. Next base: position 1,024,640,562 of record NC_056729.1, read on the forward strand.
CATAAATGTAGATGTTCGAGTGTATCCACTGTTGCAGTCATTACACTTGGGTTATCCTGCTGGCAGGCGACCCGCAGTTGGCCCGAGTTCCAAAGTCTTGGTCCGGCATCGGTTGCTGTAGCCTCTTCCCTGACGTCAGTGCACCAGGGGTATAAAAGTTGCAACCGATGCCATTTTCTTCAGTTTTTCTTGCCCCAGATGTCAGGTGCCCCAAGATAGGAAGGCTGGAAAGATAGAATTATGCCAAAAAACATGCATATATTACTATAAACATTTCCTTCATCTACAAGCAAATACACCACATAGGTAGCATAGAGATGGGAAGTACAGCAATGAAAAAAAGGGGATGGTGGGTAACCTGGACTGCAACAGTGAATACACTCGAACATCTAAATTTATGGTTGGTACACAACTGTACTATGTTCATCGTGTCTCACTGTTGCAGTCATTACACTTGGGTAGAATCCCAAAGCTGAGGTTGGGTGGCTGGGTCTAAATTGGATTTGGAGAGGCTAACAAGCCCTGGAGAACTGCAGTGGCAAAGCCTGCTCTGGATTTAGAGTAGAGAAGTAAGTGGTAGTGCTTGGTGAAAGTGTGCACTGAGCTCCAGGTTGCAGCTTCTAAAATGTCTTTGGTTGGTACTCCTCTGAGGAAAGCTGCTGAAGTGGCTGCTGCTCTGCTAGAATGAGGCCTAATGCCCTTAGGCACTGATTTGCCATGTTGTGCATAACAGAAGCGGATGCAATGTCCTATCCATTTCGAGATTGTCTGCTTTGTAATAGGCTTTCCTTGTGATCCAGCAACATGTGCTACAAACAGTTGCTCAGTTTTTCTGAAAGCTTTTGTTTTGTCCAAGTAGAATCGTAGCTGTCTGTGTATATCCAAAGCATGCAGAAGTCTCTCCCCTTTATTCTGGGGATTTGGGTAAAAAGTAGGTAAATGAATGGTTTGGTTTAAGGCCACATTGGAGATCACTTTTGGCATGAATGTTGGGTTTGTCCTAAGAGAAACCCTGTCCTGATGAAAAATGAGGAAAGGTTCCACAGCCAATAATGCCTGTAACTCTGAGACTTCTTGCTGAAGTTATTGCTAGGAGCAGAGCAGTTTTCCATGACAAGAATTTTAGATCAGCTGTGCTGACTGGTTCAAAAGGAGGCAGTGTGAGTTTTTCTAAAACAAAACTGAGGTCCCAAGTAGGTACTGGTGCTCTCCTTGGGGGTCTTATATTTTTTGCCCCTCTGAGGTACTGTCGTAGTAGAGGATGTGAAAATAAAAAAGAAGTTACGTACCTACCATAACTTTCCATGTTAGTTGTCGTCTTCTCGCCTTCTTTCTTGCTGGTTGGGTTCGGAGCCGATCCTCGGCTCCGACTTGGCCATCTTCAAAAGCTCGAGAGCTGCTTACTGGCTCGAGGCCCCCCATATCCCATGATGCCTGGCGCTAGATACCCAGATCTCGTTTGGTAAGTCTAACTGCAGACATAATAATAAATGAATCCTATCCTAGAATGCATAAATCCTACTGGAGAGACTACTAAGCAGAAGGAATTAGCTAGAGAAGACTCAGCCAGTGCAAAATCAAAAGGAACTCTTCTCGGTCCACTAGGATAGGGGGATGGAGGGTGGGACGCAAGAAAGAAGGCGAGAAGACAACTAACATGGAACGTTATGGTAGGTACATAACTTCTTTATGTTAAGTTGTCTATCTCGCCTTCATTCTTGCTGGTTGGAACAGCGTCCCTAGCACCTAAAATCCTGGGTGGCTCATCGGAAAAGACTCTTCAGAACAGTGGAACCAAAATCAGCTCTGCTCCTGGAAACCAAATCCAACTTGTAATGCAAAATGAAAGTATGTGGGTTGGCCCATGTAGCTGCAGCACAAATAGATTCCATGGGCAACCTAGCCTGAAAAGCCACCAAAGTGGCTAAAGCTCTGGTGGCATGACCTTTTGGTTTGACTGATAATTCTTTATTCCTGAGTTGATATATGAATGTGATGATAGAAGACAACCACCTGGATAAGGTTACCTTGGAGACCAGCAGACCTTGTTTACCTACTGCATAAGACAGGAACAGGTGATCTGATTTTCTAATGTCTTTGGTTCTATGTAAATAAAAGCGTAGTTGCCTGTGAACATCTAACTGATGCAACTTATACTCCGCCATGTTAGAGAGGTTAGGGAAAAACACAGGATGGTCTATGGACTGATTCAAGTTGCTCTCTGAAGAGACCTTAGGAAGGAAGGAAGGATTAGTCCTAAGAGCAACCCTGTCATTGTGGAACACGAGGTATGGGGGACGGATAGAAAGAGCCTGTAGTTCCCAAACTCTTCTGGCTGAAGTAATAGCTACCAGAAAAAGGGTTTTCCAAGATAAGAACTTCAGTGAACAAGAAGCTGCAGGTTCGAAAGGGGGCAAAATTAGCGAAGTTAAAATCAAATTTAGATCCCACGGTGGTGGAGGATCTCTCACTGGAGGCCTGAGCAGAGTGGTTCCTTTGAGAAAGGCTTTACACAGCTTATGGGACATGATATTGTTTTCCGACAGGCCAATGTGAAAATTTGAAATTGCCACTAACTGAACTCTAATTGTAGCAGAAGCAGACCCAGCATGGAAGAGCTCCGCGAGAAATTCCAAAATAGAGTGTACGGGGGCTGAAAAGGGGGTCTATACTTTTTGCCTCTGCCCAGGAAGAAAAACATTTCCACTTTCTAGCGTAAGTTTTTCTGGTCGTAGACTTGTGAGATGACAAAAGGATTTTGCACACAGAGGGGGAGATATCTGGGAGCCTGGCTAAGGTTGGAAGTGGAGCAACCAAGCTGTGAGCTGGAGAGAGTGCAGGGATTGGTGCAGCCCGCCCGACTGATGAATCAAGAGGTCTGGAACTAGCTCCAGAGTCCAAGGCTGTTCGAGAAGATAGCGATGCAGGAACGGAAACCATATTTGTCGAGGCCAGCAAGGAACAATGAGGATCATTTTTGCAACCCAAAACGGTAGCCTTTTGAATTAGCTTCAGTATGAGGGGGAAAGGAGGGAATGCATAAAGAAGTCCCTGGGGCCAATCGTGGACTAGAGTGTCTCTGGGGGAATGCCCGGGAAGTGGAAGGAGAGAGAAGACATTGCTGCACTTGCTGTTGAAGGGAGTTGCAAAAAGGTCGCAGCAAGGTTGGCCCCATTTGCGGAAGATTTGGTCCGCAACTATGGTTCAGAGACCACTCGTGAGGCATGAGAATTGCTCTGCTCAGTCTGTCTGCTATGACGTTGGACCTCCCAGGGATGTGCGTTGCAATCAGAAACCGCTGGGAAGAGATGGCCCACTGCCAGAGTCTGAGTGCTTCTCGACATAGGGGGTAGGACCTGGTTCCGCCCTGCTTGTTGATGTACCACACTACGGACATATTGTCCGTTTGAACTGCAATGGTCCCAGTAGGAAGAGTCTCCTGAAGAGCCTGCAACGCTGAGCACAGCCCTCATCTCCAAGATTTTTATGTGCAGATGATACTCGTGAGGTTGCCAGGTGCCTTGGACTGTTCTGCCCTGATAATGCCCCTCCCCCACATGATCAGGGAGGCGTCCGTGGTCACTGTAGCCACTGGAGGGGGGAGAACAAATGGTCTGCCATGGAGCACTGATGTGGAGACCATCCACCACGCAAGATGCTTCTTGCATGCCTGGGTGATCATAATCATGTAAGACATGGGAAGTTGCTGGAAGGACCATTGGGTGAAAAGAAGCCACTGGAGAATCCCCATGTGAAACCAAGCTAGAGGGACAAGTACGATCGCTGCTGCCATGAGACTTAGCGTTTGAAGGACAAACCTGGCTTGAATCCTTTTGCATGCTAATAAAACCTTGACATGCTGACAAATCACTAACACCCTGTCTGGTGGGAGGCTCGCTAACATGTCTTTGGTATTTAAATTTGCACCTATAAAGGTGATAGATTGACAGGGCGACAATGCAGACTTTTCAAAATTTATTGTGATACCTAGCCTGGAGCATGTGTCGATGGTGCAGTCTCTGGCTCGCAGAAGGTGATGTCTGGTGGTAGCAGTGAGGAGCCAGTCGTCGAGATATGGAAATGCCTGGAATCCTTGCCGTCTCAGGTGAGCGGTAACTACTGCCATACATTTGGTAAACACCCTGGGGGCTGTGGTGAGACCAAAGGGCAGAGCTCTGAACTGATAATGGCTGGCTCCCAGCTGGAAGCAAAGGAATCTTCTGGAGCGTCTGTCCATTTTGATGTGGTAGTACGCATCCTGAAGATCTATGGAGCACATCCAATTGTCCTGACCCAGAAAGGGTAAAATGGACTGAAGTGTGACCATCCGGAACTTCGTTCTTTGTACAGACTTGTTTAGTCTGCTGACATTCAAAATGGGTCTCCAGTCCCCTGCCTTTTTTGGTACCAAAAAGAACCTTGAGTAAATTCCGGATCCTTGTTGGTCTGCTGGGACTTGCTGGATGGCCCTTTTTCTTAGCAGTTTTGAGACTTCTTGCACTGCTTGGTCCCTTAGATTGGGTGGAACATCTGGAAGGGACTTGTTTGATCTTAAGGGGGTGCGAACGAAGGGAATTCTGTAGCCTCCGGATATGACGGACTGTACCCATTTGTCTTGTGTTAGGTCTTGCCAGGCTCTTGGGTACAGTGATAATCTTCCCCCGACTGCCTCCAGAGGTGAGCAGCCGGGCAACCCTTCAGGGATGCTGGAAGGGCTTGTCAGAGAAAGATTCTCTGCTGCCCTGGTTTTGCGGACCCCCTCTGCCACGAGGGCGGTGTCTGTTATTGTTCCCTCCTCTGCCCCTGGAGGGAAACTCACCACGTGTATCCGGCAAGGCTCCTTGGGATTTTTGGAACCACATCTTTCCACTCTTCTGACCCTTAGGATATGGTCTGGAAGGAGTGGAAAGATGGACTCCTACGGCAGAGAGAGTCTTGCCTTCCTGCTCACACCTGGTAAGGGTATCTTTCACCTGTGATCCGAAGAGAGAGGAACCATCAAAAGGGGTGTTGGTGAAAGATGCTCTGAAAGATTCCGCAAAGTTACATAGCCGCATCCAAGCGTGCCTCCTTAGGGCCATGCCTGTGCCAGCGGCTCTACTCGCACCATCGGCTGCATACGAAATGAGCCTCATGGAGGAGTTTACCACTGAATTAAGAGTCGCCAGCTGGGAGGCTGCCTTAGCCTGGGCCCCCTCAACTGATGGATCTTGGAGGGTATCTCCAAGCTCTTTCAGGAGATCCCTCTGAAGATGGGTAAAGTGGCACAGGCAATTCAGGGACCGCATGGAAAAGGTTGCTGAAGAGAACATCTGCTTCCCATATCTGTCCATTGTCCTGGACTCCTTGTTAGGGGGATGGACAGATGAAGAAGTTTCAGCCAACTCCTTCTTTGTGGCCGATGCTACCACCGTGGCATCAACGGGGACACCCTTGGTCAAGAACTGTTTGTCCTGTGGGGCAGTAATTTATTTATATTTGTTGACCGGGAGTGTCCAACTGGACGTAGGTCCATTTTCAGTGGAGGCCCGGAGAGAAAAGCTCCACAGTTAAAATAGACAGTAGTTACATTGGATTACATAGCGATTAACAATTTACATAGCAATTACTTACAACATATTTACAGATGAAGAAAGTACAGTTTTGTACCTACCATAAATGCAGATGTTCGAGTGTATACCCTGCTGCAGTCATCACACTTGGGTTATCCTGTCGTCAGGCGGTCCTGCAGTCGGCCTGAATTCCAAAATCTTGGTCCGGCGTCGGTTGCTGTCGCTTCTTCCCTGATGTCAGTTTGCCAGGGGTATATAAGAGGCATCCGACGCCATTTTCTTCAGTTTTTCTTGCCCTAGATGTCAGGTGCCCCCCCAAAAGGTGGTCAGTTGATAGTACCAATAATAAAAGTTTAGCACAAACAAAACATCCCTCCAGCTATAAGCAAATACACCACAAAGGTTGTATCAGATTTTAAGGTATTGACAGGTTTTAGTTAGGTCAGAGGGGATGGAGGGAGGGTAACCTGGACTGCAGCAGGGTATACACTCGAACATCTACATTTATGGTAGGGTATACACTCGAACATCTACATTTATGGTAGGTACAAAACTGTACTATGTTCATCGTGTTACCCTGCTGCAGTCATCACACTTGGGTAGAATCCCAAAGCTAAGGATGGGAGGTGGAGTCAAACAGGGTTAGAGGAGGCTAGAAGGCCCTGCAAAACTGCAGTGGCGAAGCCAGCTCTAGTCTTAGAGTAAAGTGGTAAGTGAAAGGGTTTGGTGAAGGTGTGTACTGAACTCCAAGTTGCAGCTTCCAGAATATCCTTGGTTGGCACCCCCCTGAGGAAGGCTGTAGATGTAGCTGCTGCCCTGGTAGAGTGGGGCCTTATGCTAGCAGGAACTGGTTTTCCATGATGGGTGTAGCAAAAACGTATGCAATGTCCTATCCATTTGGAAATGGTCTGTTTTGAGATAGCCTTTCCTTGTGATGCTGTAGCATAGGATACAAAAAGTTGGTCAGATTTTCTGAAAACCTTAGTTTTATCCAAGTAGTAACGTAGTTGCCTGTGAATGTCCAAGGAATGCAGGAGTCTTTCTCCTTTGTTCTGTGGATTTGGAAAGAAGGTGGGTAAATGGATGGTTTGATTTAGAGCCACACTGGATACCACCTTTGGCATAAAGGAGGGGTTAGTTCGTAGAGAAACTCTTGTCTTGATGAAAAATGAGGAAAGGCTCTACTGCCATTAGTGCCTGTAGCTGAGACTCTTCTGGCTGAAGTAATTGCTAGCAGCAGGGCAGTCTTCCATGATATAAACTTTAAGTGAGCTGAGAAAGCTGTCTCAAAAGGTGTTAGCGTAAGTTTTTCCAGAGCAAAATTGAGGTCCCAAGTTGGTGTTGGCGCTCTCCTGGGAGGCCTAATGTTTTTGGCCCCTCTGAGATACTGCCTTAGAAGTGGATGTGAAAATAAGGGAGGATCCGTGTTGTAGTGAGCTGAAATAGCGGAGGCGTGGATTTTAATAGATGAAAAAGAAAGTCCTGTGTGTAACATCTCAGTTAAGTATTGTAGAATCTGAGGTATGTCCGGCTGAAGGGTATTTTGGCCTTTAGCTTGGTTCCAGTCGCAAAAACTTTTCCATTTGTCTGAGTAGGCATTCCTGGTGCTGGGCCTCCTGGCCTCCAGAATAACATCCATAACAGCTTGTGAAAGAGGAGCTGGCTGGTTGCTTAGGTGATTTGCCATGCAGCCAAATTTAAGGTTTTGAGCTGGCTGTGTAGAATCTGACTGCCTTGCTGTGTGAGCAGATGAGGAATTTGTGGTAAAATCCATGGTGGGCCCTGTGCCATGTTCCTTAATAGTGGGTACCAGTGCTGGCGTGGCCAGTCTGGGGCAATGAGTATCATTCGGGGTCTCTCCATCCTGACTTTCAGCAGCACCTTTGTGAGAAGGGGCAATGGAGGAAAGGGATATACTGTCAGCATTTTCCAACTGAATGAGAGTGCGTCCACTTTCCAAGCTTGATGGTGAAATGTCCTTGTGCAAAATTTTGATAGCTGATAGTTTTGGGGGTTGGCAAACAGGTCTATGTCTGGGTGCCCCCATTTTTGAGTTATCATTGAAAATACTTGTGGATCCAGTTTCCACTCGTGGGGATCCATGATGTTTCTGCTTAGGTCGTCTGCCAATGTGTTCTTTTTTCCTGGCAGGAATTGAGCTTATAATTGAACTTGGTAAGCCAGTGCTGTGTTCCACAAGGTCATTGCTTGCCTGCATAGAGGGTAGGAGTGTGTACCCCTTGTTTGTTTATGTACCACATTACTGTGGTGTTGTCTGTCCTTATTATAAGCTGCTATGTATGTAAGAGTTCCTTGAAGGCCGTCAGGACATTCTGTACAGCTAGCATTTCTTTTTGATTGATGTGCAGATTCCTTTGATCTGCAGTCCATATACCTTGAACGCACCGTCCTGTCATGTGTGCCCCCCAGGCATAGTCCGATGCATCTGTTGTCATAGCTTGCCTGGCTGGGGTAAGGTGAAAGGCTGACCCTTGTTGAGGTGACATGCCTGTGACCACCATAGAAACTCCTGTTGAAGGCAGGGAATGAGAGGTATCATTGTTTCTAAGCTGTGACTGTGTTGAGTCCATACGCTTTTTAGGTACCATTGTAATTTCCTCATATGCAGTTTTGCAAATGGTATTAGTAGTATGCAAGATGCCATGAAGCCCAAGGCCTGCAGAATTTTTCTTGCAGGGAGTTGGGTCTTTGTTGCCATTGTTTTGAAGTATTGAGTTAGTTGTAGTTGTTTGTCTGGTGTCAGATAAGCCATCTGGGCCATTATATTCAAGCTGGCACCCAGGAAAGTCATATTTTGTGAGGGCACTAGTTTTGATTTCTTTTCATTTACTGTGTACCCTAGGCAACTTAGAAGGTGTTTTACAAAAGCCAGATGTTGTAAGAGAATGTCCTTGCTTTCTGCTTGGATGAGGCAGTCGTCCAGGTATGGGTATATTTTAATTTCTCTTTGTCTGCAGTATGCAATTACTGGTGCCAGGCATTTTGTGAAGACCCTGGGTGCAGTAGATAAGCCAAAGGGCAGTGCAGAGAATTGGTAATGGGTTGAACCTGCAATGAAACGGAGGTATCTTCTGCAATTTTGTCTGATAGGGACATGCAGGTATGCCTCCTTGAGGTCCAACGTTATTAGCCAAGCTTTCTTGCCCAACATGGAAAGAAGCTGCTGTAGTGTTAGCATCTTGAATTTGGGTACTTGCAAGAAGGTGTTTAGAATTGAAAGGTCCAGAATGGGTCTCCAAGCATTGTCCTTTCTGGGGACTAGAAAGAGTCTTGAGTAAAATCCTTGGCCTTGCTCCTGTGTAGGCAACCAGTTGAATGGCTCTCATGTCCATGAGAGCTGTAATTTGTTTTTGTGCCTCTGCCCATTGATTTTGTGGCAGGTTTGGCATTCCTTTTATCCTTGGCAAGGTGTGGAAATGGAATCTGTATCCTTGTGAGATAATGTCTAGGACCCATTTGTCCTTTGTGATGATGCGCCAGTTGTCTGTAAAAAAAATGCTAATTTTCCTCCCAAGGGAGCTGCCAAGAGAGTTTTGCTCGGCAGTTTGAGGTTTAAGTCATTGTGTTTGCCTTCTAGTAGTTTGGGACCGGTCTTCTCCTCCCTTCTGTGTTGCAGTGCCCCATTGGCGAGGTTTGTGCTTGTCCTCTGCCCCTTGGGCGCCTGTATTTACCCCTCTGTGGTCTATCAGAAGCTGGAAAGGACCAATTTTTTGTTAGCCAATTTCTGCTGAAGTGTGGGGGTTCTACCTGTAAGAAATCTTTGACCGTCTGCATAGATTTTGCCTTATCCTCCATTTTCTTTAAAACCTCTCTTGCTTTAACCCCAAATAAGACATCCTGCTGTAAGGGTGCATCTAGTAACTTTGCTTTAACATGATCAGGCAGAGTTTGTTCCTTTAACCAAACATGCCTACGTATAACAGACCCAGTAACAGCTGCTCTACAGAAAGCTTCCAAGGAATCAAATCCACATTGTAAAGTATGTTTGCCCACCTGTTCAGCTGCATGCAACAAATCCTGCATTTCCTTGAATTCAGACTGTTGAGGGTGCGTGCTCATCTTTTGTTTTATTTGAGACATTAGGAATTGCTGGTATTTAAGCATGTGAAATTGACAATTTAGTGCTCTCATAGCTAAAGTAGCTGAGGTGTAAACCTTCTTCCCCCACCTATCTAGTGCTCTGGAGTCCCTTTCAGAAGGTACAGGATTTTTAGCCATAGAAGCCTTAGCCCCTTTGGGACCCTGGGAGATTGTCTCTGGGTCAGCAACAGGGCTTTTGTAAAGGAATTTGTGTGAGTCAGGCACTCTAATATCCATCTGGTTTGGCTGGAGCAGGAGGCAGAGAATCTGGATTTAGACTAGATTCTAAGTAAGCATCATCCACAATGTCTAAAACTGGGGGGATAGCAAGTGGTCTGTGCTGGGGGAGTAAAAGAAACTCTCGGAGCCTTTTCTTTGAGTTGGAGTAGTTCTGACCTTCCCAGTGGAAATGTTCCCTCATGGCATGTAAGGTTTCCCTAAAGGAATAGTCTTCAGGGGGAGAAGCTGAGGGAATGGAATCTTCAGCATCAGAATCTTCATAAGGGGGAAAGGACTAATCCTGTTCCTCAGAGGAGCCTGAGGAAATAGACACTTGATCAGAGGAGGCATAATCCTCCTCTTGTCTAGGCCTTTTGTCGGGGGGGGGGGGTTGGGAACCCCTGATTAAAGAAATCAAATCTTCAGCCATTTTAAGCATCTGTTTCTTAGGCATGGGGCATTGAACTGGAGACTGATGTGCAGTCTTTTTTGGTTTTATAGGAGTCTTAAGCTTAGCATAAACCAAAGGTGTTTCCACAGCACCGGCTTCTCCTTCTGCAATGTTGTCGGTAGGGCCTAAAGAAAATGGCTGCGTCGGCCTAGAACTCTCTGCTTGAGAATCCGAAGCGGTCTGGGGTTCCAATTCTGTGGTCGCCAGGGGCTGTGCAGGCGCCTCACTAAAAACCAGAGAACCGGCAACGGGCCCAGCCGAGGCCTCGGAGTTTGGCTTAGATCTAGGCTGCCTGTCTATCTTTGCGTTTTTTATGCAGGCTGGTAGTCGGTTGCTCCGACGGCATAGTGTAATTAAATTTTCTACCGAAGTAGTGTCGTGCGAAATCAAAGCGTCGCTTTATAGTTCGCTTATTGAACCTAGCACAAAATTGACAACCAGTGACGTCGTGGTCTGGGCCTAGGCAAGGTATACAATAAGAATGAAAGTCTTTATGAGGTATTTGCTTCCCACAAGAAATGCAATTGTTAACTTTTTCTGACATCGGACTGAGGCAAGAAAAGGTTCCCCAACGGGGTACTTAGCTTTGAAGACTTCGGACTGAAATTCGATTCGAAAATCTCAGGTGTCGTCCGACCGGCACTTGCGAACTGCTTCTGCTTCGGGTACCGCGCGGCAAGAAAGACTGAAGAAAATGGCGTTGGATGCCTCTTACATACCCCTGGCGCACTGACATCAGGGAAGAAGTGACAGCAACCGACGCCGGACCAAGACTTTGGAATTCAGGCCAACTGCGGGACCGCCTGACGACAGGATAACCCAAGTGTGATGACTGCAGCAGGGTAACACGATGAACATCATAGTACATCAGTAGACAACTAGAATCTTTATCTGTGAAGTACATAACAGACATTAACAAATGTTAAAATAAGAAGTTCCTGCTGTATAAGTACTAGGCTTATGAGCATCTGAGCTTGCTATAATCAAGGTAGTAAGTGGAGTGGAAAGAAAGGTAGTGGTTGGATGGGGTGGGTGATATTAGAGTGGGAGTTGCAAGGGCATAGCCAGCATGTTTTTAGGTGCACTTTTAGTAAAGTTTTGAAGTGCGTGAATGATGGTACGGAGGTAATTGTGGGTGGGAGGGAGTTCCATAATTTGGCTATGGTGCAAGAGACTAGTGCTTCACCAGCAGAGTTATTGGCTTTAGTGATCTGCAAGTGATTTTTATTGCTGGATCTTAGTGGTCTGGTGGTGCGATAGGGTTGGAGTAGATTCTGGAGGGATGGGACATTTAGTGGATGGTTTACTAGTTTGTGGGCGAGTGAGAGTTGATACCATTGAAGGAGTTGAGGGAGTTCAAGCCAGCCCAGTTCAGCAAGTGAGAGACAGTGGTGACTATGGTAGGATGCCCCTGTGGCAAATTTGGCAATTTTGTTGTAGCAGGTCTCTAGCTTGTTTAGATCGCATTGCCTTAGGTTGGTATATATTGGAGAGGCATAAAGTAGGGTGGAATTTGCTATTGAAATCTTTGCTGCTTTGGTGAGAAGATGCTTATTTCTGTATAACGCTCCTAATGTAATGAACTTGGCAGGTCTTCTAGGGGTCGGTTCCACTGTCTGGAGCAGTCCACGCCTTCCGAGCCACCACAGACATCAGTGGGTTGAAAGGCGGAGACACCCAGGAGGTGGAAGGTCGGGATCCAAACGCGTCCAGGAATACCGACTCATCCTCGGAAGGGCTTAGGGTAGACCAGTTTCCCCTCTGCCTAAGCATCTCAAGGATGTCTGAGAAGGAGACATCTTCAGAGGGGGATCTTGGGGACCCTTCTGACTCCTCCAAGTCGGTATCCGATGTGACAAGACTCGGGGGAGTCAACATGCTTCCTCTTGCATTTCCTCTTACGAGGTGGCTCCTCTGAATGATCAGGGGAGGCCTCGGAAGAGGAGGATACACCCAAAGGGATGTCCTGGAGCACTGGATCCCCACGCCTGGGGTCTGGAAGAGGGGCAGAGGCTGACGCAGGCACCCTAGGGGGAGGAGCTGATGGGGTTGATTGTGGGACTGACTCAGGGGCCAGTACGTTCCTCATCACCTCGAAGACGTCCCTGCCCGGATGCAGAGAAGGTTCAGGCTCCGAAGAAACCAGAAGCCCTCCACGCACTGAGGGGGATGGCTCCGAGGCAGATGTGGGAGCCGAGCTCACCTGAGCCGAAGCACCGAGAGGGAGAGCAGGGTCGGACAAGGGTCCGATGCCACTCGCCCCCTCAGAGCCGACGAGGGAGTCTCGGCGCCCAGATCCCTCCAGGGAAGGTGCCATGGAAGGGATCTGAGCAGACGACGGAACCGAAAGAGAGGGTATCGGCGCCAACGGTTCCACGACTCGAACCCCAATGAACTCCGGCTCCGAGCTCATAGGATGAGTCGGAGGAGGAATATCTACAGCTGTGGACGGAACCGACTCCTGATGAGGAGGGCTGGACAACATTTTGGCTAGGGCCTGCGATCTTAACAGCCTACTGACCACTCTTTCCAAGTCATGGTCCGAAAGTCTAGAGGACCGAGAAGAGTGGGGTGATCGACGACTACGCTCCGATTGGAGCAGAGGCGACTTCGGAGCCAAACGTATCGACTCCAAAGAAGGAGACCTGGATCTCTTTCGACTCTCAGCTGGCTCCGAAGACCGTGTCAGCGCCGACTGGGAGGAAGGGACATCGGTTCCAGCCGGAGCAGAGATGGATTGTATGGCTTTACCCAATGATGGCTCCGAACTGGGAGCCGACGGTTTAGGTGGCCTGGAAGATTTTACGGGCTGAGCCTTGGCCGGTGAATCTTGGGGTTTAAGCATACCCCTCAGGATCAATTTATTTTTGCGCTCCTGCTGGACTCTTGGACTGAAAGCATGGCAGATGGAGCAAGAGTCCTGAAGGTGCACAGCGCCCAGACAATAAACACAAGAAGTGTAACCATCTGTCAGAGACATCTTCTGACAGCATGAGTCACACTTCTTGAATCCAGATGGTTTTGAATCCTTGGACATCCTGGGAGAAAAACCAAGGACAAGAACACACACAGATAGGTTGAAGTAACCAAACAGTAAAACTTAACACACTACAGTTCCAACAACCCACTACAAGTACCACTACAACAAAAACTACAGCAAACTATCATTAAACACTAACAGCGATTAATAGAAGAAATTCTTTTTTTTTTTTTTTGAAGGAGTTGGAGAGAAAGGTTAACCTCTAACTTAAACGGAAATAACCTTTCTGAGGAAAAGGGAGAGAAGAGGGGGAGGGGAATCTCTCTAATTTAAACGAGTTTCTTGAGGAAAAGTAACGGCTTATCCAAGGAAGAAACTAGCTACAATACAAAAGTCTAGACGAACGACTAATTCTACACTAACAATTACAGTTTTGACCAGAAAAATACAATAATAATAAAGCTTATACGACCTGAGCCAGTAGAACAACCTCGCAGTAGAAGCGGCAAATGAGATCTGGGTATCTAGCGCCAGGCATCATGGGATATAGGGGGGGCCTCAAGCCAGTAAGCAGCTCTCGAGCTTTTGAAGATGGCCGAGTCGGAGCCAAGGATCGGCTCTGAACCCAACCAGCAAGAATGAGGGTGAGATAGACAACTTAACATTAGGAGGTTCCGTATTGTAATGAGCTGAAATGGCAGAGGCATGATTTTAATAGATGAGAAAGACAAGCCTTTGTCCAGCATCTCAGTTAGGTATTGTAAAATCTGAGGTATATTAGGGACAAGTGGTTCGAGCCCTTGTGCCTGGTTCCATGCATAGAATCTCTTCCATTTTTCTGCATACAATTTCCTAGTGCTGGGCCTCCTGGCTTCTAAAATGACATCCATAACAGCTTTAGAGAGAGGTGCAGTCTGAGTGGCTACATTATCTGCCATGCTGCCAAGTTTAATGTTCTGAGCTGACTGTGCAGAATCTGATTGTTTTGTTGTGTCAGAAGATGAGGAATTTGAGAGAGAAGCCAAGCTGGGCCTTGAGACAAACTCTTTAGTATTGGGTACCAGTGCTGGCGTGGCCAGTCTGGTGCATTCAGGATCATTTTTGGCCTTTCTTGTCCGACTTTTAGTAGCACCTTGGTGAGAAGAGGCATCGGAGGGAAGGCATAGACTGTCAGGCCTTTCCAGCTGAATGATAGAGCATCCACTTTCCATGCTTGAGAGTGATAAGTTCTTGTGCAAAATTTCTGTATTTGGTAATTGTGAGGGGAGGCAAATAGATCTATGTCTGGGCGTCCCCATTTCCTCGTTATCATGCTGAACACTTGTGGATTTAGCTTCCATTCGTGAGGATCCATGAGATTTCTGCTTAGTTTGTCTGCCAGTGTATTTTTTGTTCCTTGCAGGAATTGTGCCTGCAGATGTACTTGATAGTCAGTGCTGTGTTCCACAAAGTCATTGCTTGTCTGCATAGGGGGTAGGAATGTGTGCCCCCTTGCTTGTTTATGTACCACATAACTGTGGTATTGTGCGTCTTTATTAATAGTTGCCCTGGAGGTATTAGGTCCTTGAAAGCTGTCAGGGCATTCTGTACAGCTAGCATCTCTTTTTGATTGATGTGAAGATGCATTTGTTCCTTGGGCCAAGTGCCCTGAATACATTTTCCTGCCATATGTGCCCCCCAGGCATAATCCGATGCATCCGTTGTTATTGTCTGCCTGGCTGTGGGTAAGGTGAAAGGCTGTCCCTTGTTGTGGTGACAGGCCTGGGACCACCATCAAAACTCCTGTTGCAGGCAGGGAATTAAAGTTATGATTGTCTCCAGGCTGTGACAATGCTGAGTCCAAACACTTTTTAGATACCACTGTAGTTTCCTCATATGCAATTTTGCATATGGAATTAGTAGAATGCAGGATGCCATGAAGCCCAGGGCCTGCAGAATTTTTCTCGCAGGGAGCTGGGTTTTTGTTGCCATCATTTGAAAGTAATGAGTCAGTTGCCTTTGCTTGTCTGGCGTGAGATAAGCCATCTGGGCATTTAAACTTGCACCCAGGAATATTATCTCTTGAGAGGGCACTAGTTACTGTGTACCCTAGGCAAATTAGCAATCTTTTTACAAACGCCAGCCAGATACTTTAGAAGAATGTCCTTGCTCTCTGCTTGAATAAGGCAGTCGTCCAAGTAGGGATATATTTGAATTCCTTTTTGGCTGCAAAATGCAATTACTGGTGCCAGGCATTTTGTGAAGACCCAGGGCGCAGTAGATAAGCCAAAGGGCAGTGCAGAGAATTGGTAATGCATTGAGCCTGCTATGAATCTGAGGTATCTTCTACAAGATTGTCTGATTGGGACATGCAGGTATGCCTCCTTGAGGTCCAAAGTAACTAGCCAAGCCTTCTTGCCCAGCATGGGCAGAAGTTGCTGTAGTGTTAACATTTTGAATTTTGGAACATCCAGGAAAGTATTTAGGATCAACAGGTCCAGTATTGGTCTCCAGGCTTTGTCCTTTCTGGGTACTAAGAAAAGTCCTGAGTAAAATCCTTGTCCCTGTTCTTGCTGTGGAACTTTTTGAATAGCTCCCATGTCCATAAGAGCAGCAATCTGCTTTTTTGCCTCTGCCCATTGGTTTTGTGGCAGGTCTGGCATACATTTTGGTTTTGGAAGCGTGTGGAAGTGGAACCTGTAACCCTGAGAAACAATATTCAACACGTATTGATCCTGGGTGATCATGTGCCAATTTTTTGAGAAAAGTGCTAGCTTTCCCCCTAGGGGTGCTGTCAAAAGGTAAGTGCTTGGCATTTGCATAGGGAAGTCATTGGGACTGTTTCCTATAAGGTTGTGATTTGTCTTCCCCTCCTTTGGGGGCTGAAGCACCCCATTGTTTAGGTCTGTAGGAGCCCTGGGGCTGGGATCTGCCTCTTGGGCATCTGTATCTGCCTCTTTGTGGCCTGTCTGACACTGGAAAGGACCAAATTTTTGAAAGCCAGTTTCTGCTAAATCTAGGTGGTTGAACCTGTAAGAAATCTTTCACTGTCTGCATTGACTTTGCTTTATCCTCCATTTTCTTTAACACCTCTTCTGCCTTAACACCAAACAAAGTATCATGCTGTAATGGAGCATCCAATAATTTTACTTTAGCATGGTCAGGTAAACTTTGTTCTTTCAACCAAGCATGCCTTCGAATAACAGAGCCTGTAACTGCGGCTCTACAAGAAACCTCTAATGAATCAAAACCATATTGCAGAGTATGCTTTCCCACTTGTTCAACTGCATGCAATAAATCCTGCATTTCCTTACTGTCAGGACTTTCTGTATTTAAAACCATTTTCTGGTTTAACAATGTCATGAGGTACTGTTGATATTTAAGCATGTGAAACTGACAGTTTAAAGCTCTTACAGCTAAAGTAGCAGAAGTGTAAACCCCCCCCCCCCCATCTGTCCAGAGCTCTGGAATCCCTATCCGAGGGGACAGGATTTTTAGCAGTGGAAGCCTTAACCCCTTTAGGATCCTGAGAAATTGTTTCTGGGTCTGCAGCGGGGTTTTTGTAAAGAAATATATGAGAGTCAGGGACCCTGTAGTACCTGTCTGGCTTGACTGGTGCAGGGGGTAAAGAATCAGGAGACAGACTGGATTCAGAAAAAACATCATCAACAATATCAAGTACAGGGGGGATAGCCAGGGGTCTGTGCTGAGGCAATAAAAGGAAGTCTCTGAGCCTTTTCTTGGATTCTGAATAATCCTGTCTCTCCCAATGGAAATGCTCCCTCATGGTGTGCAGGGTTTCCCCAAAAGAATAATCCTCAGGCGGATAGGCTGAAGGTATGGACTCTTCTGCATCAAAGTCCTCTCATAGGGAGGGAGAGAATATCCCTGATCAGGAGAGGAATCAGAGGAAATGGAAACCTGGTCAGAGGAATCATAATCAGTGTCTTGCCTAGGGCTTTTGTCAGGAGGGGGATAGGAACCCCTGATTAAAGTAATTAGGTCTTCAGCCATTTTAAGCATCTGTTTCTTTGGCATGGATGACTGTTCTGGAGAATGCTGTACTTATTTCCTTGTCTTTAATGGTGTTTTTGACTTGGCCTTTGCTGCTGTAGTGGGCTTAATTGTAAGCTGTGAAGGTCTGAAAACACCCTCAGAAGCCGATGCCTGCTCAGTGGCTCCGGACCCATCTGAGGGTATACTTTCCGTAGGCCCAATACCTTGAGTTTCCACAGGCCTCGGTGTCTCCACGTGGCTGTCGGTTACGGCCTATGGCTCTGAGGTAGCAGGTGTCAGGGACTGAGAACCGGCGAACGGCCTAGAAGAGGCTTCGTCGTCGTTTTTGGACCTCGGATGCCTGCCCTTTTCTTTGTCTTTGCGTTTTTTATAAATTTCGGTCGTCGGTTGTTCCGACGGCATTATGTAATTAAACCTTCGGCCAAAATAATGTAAAGCAAAATCAAACCGACGTTTAATAGTGCGTTTATTGAATCTAGCACAAAACCGACAACTAGTAACGTCGTGGTCAGGGCCTATGCAAGGAATAGGCAAGGGTAAGACTGAAAGTCCTTATGAGGTATTTACTTCCCACAAAAAATACAATTATTAACTTTTACTGACATCGGTCTGGAGCAAGAAAAAGTTTCCCCAACGGGGTACTTAGCTTTATTGAAGACTTTGGTTCTGAAACTCAATTTTGAAAATCTCAGGAGTCTGCCGACCGGCACTTGCGAACTGCTTTTGCTTCAGGCACCGCGCAGCAAGAAAGACTGAAGAAAATGGCGTCGGTTGCAACTTTTATACCCCTGGCGCACTGACGTCAGGGAAGAGGCGATAGCAACCGACGCCGGACCAAGACTTTGGAACTCGGGCCGACTGCGGGTCGCCTGCCAGCAGGATAACCCAAGTGTAATGACTGCAACAGTGAAACACGATGAACATCATACGCAGGAGTGCAGCACCCCCCAGCAATCCATCTACCTGTTATGTGACTAGAACCCTCAACCTTCAGCACCAAAGCTGAGTGTGCTGCCTGTTATGCTACTGACACCGCCAGTGATAGTAATATTTGTTTTACTACAGAGTTCCCAGTCTGTTGTTAGATCCCCATAGTACTGAATTGCAAGGACAGACTTTCAAATGGAACAATATCGGTCACTGCCTTATAGTCAAGCAGAGGTCACTTTTAAGTAACCTATAGGCCTTTCTGGACAGTTCAGTGTTTTAACTCTTATGATTTTTCTTATAAGGAAATGTACTGTTTTCCTTTCTGAAGATCCTCAGTCAAATCTTGAGATGCCATCTCAAAGATGATATCCCTTTGTTACTTCAAGTTCTTCACCTACTCTTTCAAGCAAATAAAACAAAACAAACAGCTATTCCATTTCCTGAACTCAGAAACTCATTTCATTTAGAAACACTGCTCGCCATACATATCAAAAGGTAAGGCATTATATGAAGGGTTCTCTTTCCCTGGAATCTGCAGTCACAAAGAAAGCAAGGAGAATAACAATTGTGATACGACTTTTTGGAGGAAATGCGGGTTACTCCAAGGGATACCTGATCCCTGTTAAAAAAAAAAAAAAAAAAAAAACACAAGCACTTGTTCCAACACAGAGACCTTACAGGCAGATGTGATGGTTACCAAGAACAATGTCATTCTAGCACAGAGATCTTATAGGTACAGGTGATGGTCACCGATAACAATGCCTTCTATGTGATAATCAACAGCATCTTCTATGAATTCAGAACCACAAACCTAGCCAGTATGAACACAGAATGGAGAAAATGACCGACAATGAAGTTCAGGTCCTAAGGAGAAGGGTTCTTCAAAGGCAAGCAAAATACAGCTCAGCATATATGAAAAACCCCATTCAAAAACCACTTAACCATCTAGTTATAGGCAACAGTTTTGCCTTCTCTGAGGGCATGATGTGCAGATATGTCTGAAAATAACACTAATAATAAAAATCATCATAAAAAATAAATAATATAAAAAAAAACTGGAATAGATGAGACCCAACTCAAAGAGACGAGCAAGAAAACTCAGAATCACGTGCAATCTAATCAACAGCGGTAACGCAGAATGCATCTCTCCACCCAGATGGAGATAGTACAGTTGTGTAAGAACTTACCATAACAGCAGATGTCCTACTGATCACTGTTGCAGTATTTATTGCAGATGGGTTTTCGTCACTAATGTCTGGCCCAGGTACCAAAGCGTTACCTTCTCAAGGGTGTATATCTGAAGTGTGATCTCAGTTCGTGCATGTTGGGGTATAAAGGTGGATGTATACACAAGATCCTCAGAGTATCTTCAAGCCAGTGGCCTGAAGACAATGGAGAGAGGAAGCTGGTCAGCTATTGAGGGGTGCAGCTTGAACAAATATGAAACTTACCCCCAAAAGAGATCCTATACATGTTATCCATAGGCAAGTGAGAAGGGGAAGAAATACTGCAACAGTGATCAGTAGGACATCTACTGTTATGTTTTTACGCAACTGTACTATGTCCTAACTGAAATCACTGTTACAGTAATTATAACAGACAGGTGATCCCCAGAGCTGAAGACAGAAGAGAAAAGTGGAGTGGATGGCTAGAGTGAAGAGGAACTGTTCAGGAAACCAGAGAGGACTGATCTGGCAAAAGCATCCCCTAGATCTGGAGAAGACATCAGTTTTGTAGTGCTGGTGAAGATGTGCACAGAGGACCAAGTGGCAACTTTCAAGATGGTCCTGGCATCAACACCCTTGTGGAAGGCAACAACAGAGGCAACTGTGGAGCGTGCATTAGGGCATGAAGACAAAGAATTACTATGTTGTACATGGCAGACAGAGATGGTCTTCCATATCCAGGATGATAATTTACTTCAAGACTGGCTGATCCAGATTGGCATCCATGAAACAAATAGCTGGTCATTTTTTCTGATGGTCTTTGTTTTGTCTGAAAAGAACCTTGGCTGTCTGTGAATATCTACAGACTGTAAGATTCTTCCCTTCTTATTCTGGGCATTGGGAAAGAAAGTAGGTAGGTGAATGGATTGTTGAGGGACAGTTCATTCACTACTTCAGGCATGAAAGGAATGATTCTCAACAATACCCTGTCCCTATGGAAAATAATAAAGGGAAGAGTAACCATGAGTGCCTACTGTTCAGACACACTGTATGCAGAGGTTAGAGCCAGTAGGACAGTTTTCCATGTGCAGATGTTTAAGACAGCAGATGCGATTAGCTTAAAAGGGGAGTACAGTAAGTTTTTTTTTTTTAACAAAAATTAAGATCCCGTGCTGGCGTAACTGGTTTTCTTGAAGGCTTAAAGTGCAGGACTCCTTTCAGGAAGAGCTTGACTTCTGTCTTAGACATGAGAGGAGGAGGATCAAGAGGCAAATAGGTACTGATGGCTGACAAATGGGCTTTAATGGATGAGTAGGCCAAACCAGAATGCAGAAGCTCACAAAGATACCGCAGCACAGAGGGGACCTCAGATAAAAATGGTTCCTGTCTGTACTTGTGTCACACAGCGGAGAATCTTTTCCACTTGGCTGTGTATGATTTTCTGGTAGTAGGTTTCCTGTCTTTCTGTAAAACCTGTACCACATTCTCTGAAAATGTCTTTTTGAGATCAGAACTCAATCATCCACAGAGTGAGACAGAGAGGGTAGGTTGGGAATTTGATGGAAGCTGACCTTGCTCTTTGGGTGATTAGGTGTGGTTTTATCAGAATTTTCCAGTAGTTTCTCTTTGACAGATGGTATAGGATGGGAAACCATTGCTATCGTGACCAGAAAGGGGCCAGAAGCATCAGTTTTGGAGCGACCTTTTGGATTTTTAGTAGGACCCTTGGAATAAGTGGCAGTGGAGGGTAGGCATATAGAAACCTCCCTGCCCACTGGAAAGAGAAGGTGTCCATCTTCGAATAAGTGGCAGTGGAGGGTAGGCATATAGGAATCTCCCTGTCCACTGGAAAGAGAAGGTGTCCATCTTCCAGGTTACAGGAGATGGGGTCACGGTGCAGAACAGAGGAAGCTGGTGATGTTCTTGAGATGCAAACAGATCTACCTGCAGTATATGCCCCAGTGCAGTATGACTGCTTTGAAAGCCTGTCTGTTCAGGGTCCATTTGCCGTGGTCCATGAGGGCTGTACTTAACGAGTCCACCAATACATTTTCTACAGAGGGAATGTAAGCTGTTGTGAGGGTCATGTTCAACTGAGTGACCAGGTGGCAAACCTCCTGTGCCAACTTGCACAGGGGATATGTTTGTTTATATGCCACATCAAGGTAGTGATGTCTGTATATGCCAGAAGAATGCCTGGTTTCCAATGGTATGAGAAAGTCTGCAGAGCTTGCAGAAGAGACCTCATTCCTTTCAGGTTATGTTCCTTCAGGGGAGAGAGGACAATTTCCCCTGTATTTTGTGGTGTCCTGTCCAGGCCCCTCCAGCCCTGTCTGAGTAACTGGTGTGGAGAATTTGGTTGCAAGGGACTGGTATGAAAGTACGACCCGGGTCTTCCACCAGAGAAACTCATTCTTGATGCAGGTTAGCAGAGGGATCAGGGTATCCAAGAGATGTGAGTGCTGGGACCACACTGATTTCTGGTACCACTGAAGTTTTGTCATATGCAACCTGGCCAGTGGAATCATAGGAATGGACACAGCCATGAACCCCAGAGCCCTGATGATCTCCCTTGCAGTGCAATGAGTCACTAATTTTGGGTTAAGAAGAAGCATACCAGGCTAAGGACTTTTTCCTGAGGAAGAGAGGCCTGCATTCTAATGATATTTAGCCTGCAACCCAGGAAGACTAGGTCCGGAGTGGGCATGAGATTTTTTGAAATTGCTGGTGAATCCCAGATTGGTTATGAGTAGTACCATAAAGTGTAGATACCGGAGGAAAGTGACTGTGGACAGGGCCTGAGTCAACAGGTCATCCAGGTAAAGGAAAATGTGAATTCGCAGAATTCTCAGAGTGCGGCAGAAAGCCACCACTAAGGCTAGACATTTTGTAAAAACTCTTTTGGCAGTGGAAAGACCAACGGGAAAAGCAGTGAACTGAAAATGTAGTGAGATGGAAAAGAACCTGAGGAATGTCCTTCAAGAAGGATGAATGGTGATGTGAAGATATGCATCTTTGAGATCTAAGGACATCAGAAAGACCTGAGGAAGAATAAAAGGTAGCAGGGTGTGGAGAGACATCAATTTGAAAGTAGGCACTTTCAGGAAAGTGTTTAGCAGGCAGAGATACAGGATGAGCTTCCAATGTCCTTGGAAAGATTCTGGAACAAAAACGTTTTCCTATGAAGAGTAAAGGAAATTTTTCTATGATTCCTTCTGCTACTAAATCCTGAATAATGGGGCTGAGCAAAGGAAGCTGGTTGGGAGGTGGAAGGGGAACGCCTTTTTAGAGAGGGAACTCTTTCCCGTGACACAGTGTAGTCTTCTTTGATAATGATTAGAACCCATTTGTCTGTAGTTTTGTCTCCCTGAAAGGAGCGAGACAGGGAGTTTTCTTGATAGTGGAGTAGAGGGAAGGAGTGAAGTGAATGTGTGGAGTGGAGAGGAAGACGGTCTCAGAATTTTGCTTCCAAAGGGAGGCCTCCCTGAAGGGGAATCCCTCTTTACTTTGTCAAAAAATCTTTTCATAGATGCTCTTCTGTATGTTTGTAAGAGGACCTAGAATTCCTTTTAGCAAAGGAAATTGATTTGGCTGGACAGTTCCTATGGTACCTAGGGACAACAGAGAGAAGAATATGCCTACAGTCTTTCATAGTCCTGCCTTATTCTTGGAGTGTGTTGAAAAGACTGGCAGCCTGTGAACCAACCAAAAGTTCAGTGTCCAAAGCAGAATCCAAGATTTTAGATTTTAAGTCTTCAGGGATGGGCTGACTCCTTAGCCAAGCATGTCAAATGATCACTCAGTGAGTTTGCAGCAGCCCTGGACATAGCATCCACACTGCACTGGCTTGAACTACCACACCTTCTATCACTTAGCCAACTTAGAATTGCTCACATCATTTATCAACCTGATGCCTGTCCAGCACTAAAAAATCCTAGTCCACCCTTACAACACCTCCCGTTCACTTCGCTCATCCAATAAACTACTACTAAAAAGCCACAAAACTAAACTCTTGGTGACTCCCTATTTGCTAATCATATTGCAAAAATCTGGAACTGTATTCTACAAAACATACTCAGCATCCCCCACCAACACTAGATTTAAATTACTACTCAAAGAACGCCTTTTCAATAACTGGCTCTACGCTTGTATCACTCCAGGATAAACTCCTTTCACCTCTTTTTCTTTCTTTGTTCACCCCTTAATCCACTATCAGTGTCTTCCTCTAGTTAACAATCAACTCACACTTATGATTCACTGCTATGTAACTTTATTTATTTTATTTGCAGTTGGTTTACCAGGGAGGTCCAACTGGGTCAAAAGGAACACATTTTCAATGGAGTCCTGGGGAGAAAAGCTCCACAAAGACAATATCACGAACAACAAATTGACAGTAATACAGATAAAACAAGGCATTTAGAGGTACAATAAATGAAAATCCACACTAAAAATATAGGAATCCACAAAGAGAACTATAAAATATAAGCAAGTATTTACAAACATATTTGTTCCTACTGTAAAACAGCTGGGCAATAAACACTTGGGGTGCTTTTTGGTGTTAGTGGGGATGTGAGGTGGGAGAGTAAGGGGGGGGGGGGTAAGAAGTAAAGGTGTTATGTGGGATGGGAACAAGAGCATTCCCAGCAAGATTTTAGATGCGAGTGAAGTAAGTTTTTAAAGGTAGAGTGACTTGTGGGGGTAGGGAGTTCCATGGGCATGCTAAGGTGAAGGACAAAAGGTTTTTGCCTGGAGGGCATAATGGTTTATGCGATTCAATCAGGTTCTGGTTGTTGGATTTTAACAGTCTTTCTGGAAGCTGCATTTTAAAGTTAGAGGAAAAGGAGGGACAGAATGAGGGAGTGAAGATGAGTTTATGAGCTTGAATGAGTTGAATGTAGGTGAGATAATTTGGTAGCTCTAACCAATGAAGTTCATGTAGAGCAGTACAGTGATGAGTAGAAGATTTGTATCCTGAGATGAATTTGGCAATTTTATTGTAACAGCAGGAGAGTTTTATCTTAAGAGTGGATTGTAGGTTAGTAAGGAGTGAGGCACCGTATAGTAGAGAAGGAATGAGGTATGTTGTAGAGAGAATGAAGTTGGTAGAGGGAGTGAGAGAGCGATTATGGCGATAAAGTATGCCAAGTTTCTGGTGTTTTTTAATACTTATTTATAGGTGGGTGTTGAACTTAAGTTGGTTGTCAGTGAGGACTCCTAGGAGTTTAGCTTCACAAACTAATTTGAGAGATGTGTTGTTTTGGGTAGTGATGGAGAAGGAGATTTTGTCTAAGGTGGTTGATTTAGAAGGGGTGAATATCATAAACTTTGTTGTGGAAGCGTGGAGTGCTAGGTGGTCATCTAACATCCATTGTTCTGTGGTGTTAAAGGCATGTTAGTTTTATAACTTGCCTATCTCTAGTACCAGGTTAACATACTGTACCTGTTGTCATTTAAATGTGTGTGTAATATATACCTGATGACAATGCTTAGGTTTTTACTACCAAAGATCTACTTACTGTTTACATGTAGTGTAACTGATTACTGTATTTACTACTTATGTAACTATCTCCAGAGCTTTTCTCCCAGGGGCCTCCACTGAAATGGGCTACTAAGCCCAGTCGGCTATCCAGGTAAACAAATGTAAAATAAATAAATCCACTGCATTTGATGCAGTGTCTGACTATTTGTTTAGCTTGGGACAGAAAGGTCTACATTTGTTGTTTAGATTCTGTTGTCTGAGGTTGTGTCATGACCTTATGCAGAGACTGTAGCACAGAGGGCAGATATTTAGTCATTTGTGTTTTGATAATTAATAGCTCTGAATGCAAAAGTGGAGGAAGTGTAGACTTTCTTACCTCACTAGCCATGGTTCTGCTGTCCTTGTCTGAAGGGAGGCCATTAACAGTGGAAAGTAGCCTGGACAGCTTATCCAAGGCGAGATAAATGTCAGCAAAAGCAGCCACTGGATTTTTATACAGGTATTTAAGCTCATCAGGGACCTGGTAAAATCTGTCTGGTCTTTTAGGAGGAGGTGGCCGAGAATCAGGTGTTAAGGAAGTAGAGTAAGAGGTGTCCTGATAAGCCTCCAGAACTGGAAGGACTGGTAAAGGGGCCAGAATACCCATTTCTAAAAGTCTGTAGTATCTTTTTTGTAGATCCGAGATATTCCTCGACTGTCATTTAAAGTGTCTAATCATGTTCTGAATAGTTTTTCCAAAGGAAGCCTCTTACAAGGGAGAATCAGGAAAAAGGGAGTCCCTTTCATCCAAGAAGACCGGTACAGAAGAATGAAGTTGCAAAGAGTAATCCAGAGAATGATCAGACTCTGGCTCTGGATCAGTTTCAGATAAGGAAGAGGTAATAGTCCTTTTGTGATGTAGCTTGAGTTAGATGGGTTAGAAAAGGAGGAGGCTTCAGGGCCATGGTAGCTTTAAATATGCCTTGAGAAAAGTCCCTCCATTCTTTTTATTCTCTGGAAGGGGTGGGAGATGTTCACATGCTTGTTTTTTTCTTTTCTTTTTGAGAATGATGGCTACCTGTATGAAGCGGAGAGGTTTGGAGCCTTGTCTCATTTCAATCAGTGTTACTAGGGACCTCTTCCCGTACAAGTATCTGAGGGATTATGTGCAGGTCCTTTGAGATAATAAGAAGTGGGTCGTCTGAGGTATCTGCAGTCTGCAAAGCATGAGGGGTCATACTGGCTTCCAACAGGACATCCGTAGGGGGTGCCTGAGAGATAATCTGATGTATCGTGGGTTTGACCACCTCAGCGGGTACATCTGACTCGAGATGTTGGACTGAAAATCTTCTCAGGGTCGGTCAACAGCCATTGAGTCTGCCATCTTAGACTGAGCTAAGAGTTGCAATCGCTGAGTTTCAAGAAAGGTATTAAGAGTGGAAAGTCTCGATCTGAGGATCTTAGGGTCTGACAGATGGAGCAGGATTTGTAGTAATGTTCTGAACTTAGGCAAAAAAGGTACTTAATGTGCAAGTCCTTGTACAGAATCTGCCTATCACACACACACCTAACCCTCCAAGCTGACATCCAACAAATTTAAAACATAGTCTAAGACACAAGAAAGGAAGGTTCCCCAACAGGACACATATGACAATGGTTGAGTGAAGCGATGGTACCAATGACCTAATGTGGATAGGTCTGACAGGTGCACGATCTGCATTTGGGTGTGGTGAGATAGTCTGGGGATTTCATGTGTATGTCTGCCTTTATACCCCAGTGCATACAAACTGAGGTCACACATCAGATGTAGGTCCTCGGGCAGGTAAAACTTTGGTACCCCAGCAAGGCATCAGTGACGAAAACTATCATGAATACTGCAACAGTGATTTCAGTTAGGACATCCACTTCCACTTAGAAGAATACATCTGATAATTCTGGCAGCTTCTTTCACATCTAAGACTCATGTTGGCAAACATGGTAGAAGCAAAATATGTTACAAAACAGCCACAAGCTGATGGTGGGTTTGGCTATCATCTTCCAAATTAAGACTGCCTTGGGTTGTACTAAAATAGTTTTCAATACTGACAGGGCTCTGACAGTCTGAAACCATACCATTTTCATACATTATAAGGCAATAAGTATACATTTTGACCTTTCTTACCTGAATTTTGAAATTAATCTAGAGGTCAGGGAAAGCAGAAGACAAGAGTATTAAAATATTTCTTGGCTTCAGGGGGCGAGACAGAGTGCAGTGCTGCACCAGGCAAGAGGGGAAGGAACACCTTCACCCAAATGGCGAACAGCTGGACTTTTAGTGTGTCCCACTCCCAAAAAATCCTGACAGGACAGAACACCTGAATTCTTGGTTCCAGAAGATGACTGCAACTGTGCATTAGTGAATCTGCCAGCACACCTCCCTAGACAGTAAACAGCTGTCAAAAGTGATATTCCAGAAACGTTCACCCAAACTGTGCTACAACTTGCTATGAGGGAAAGGTTAGTTTGCTTTTGCCTTCTTGTACTCTGTATTACTTTACTGCCTCCTTCTAGTATGTATACCGTGATTTTTCATATACCATGTTTTACTTGTGTTCTGCTTTTAATTGCATATTAAAACTAGGAAAGGGACCACAGCTGTGTCTCTTGTGAGTCGCACAGAAATTGCAATAGGTCAATTAAGGAGTTGCACAGAAAATAGAACAGGGCAATTAAGGTTAATTGTCTGTGACCTGAGGGTGACGTTAGGAACTAAACTTTCTGTTTAAGAGGGCAAAATAAAACATTTCAAAGCTTTACTGGAAAAGCTCACCCGAACTACAACTTGCTGTGAGGGAAGGGTTAGTTTGCTTTTCCTTTCTTGTATTATTTTACTGCCTTCTTCTATTTTGTATATTGTGATTTGATTTATTTACACCGTGTTTTACTTGTATTCTGCTTTTAACTGCATATTAAAACTAGGAAGGGGACCACAGCTGTGCCTCTTGTGGGTCACATGGAAATTAGAACAGGTCGATTAAGGAGTAACACAGAAGATAAAAACAGGTCAATTAAGGCTAATTATCTGTGAACGGAGAGTGGAGCTAGGAACTAAACCTTCTGTTTAAGTGATAAAATAAAACATTTCAAAGCTTTACTAGAAACGCTCACTCAGACTCTGCTACTACTTGCTGTGAGAGAAATGTTAGTCTGATTTTGCTTTCTCATATTATTGTCTGCTATTTTGTATATTGTGATTTGTTTTCTTTACACAGTGTTTTACTTGTATACTGCTTTTAATTGCATATTAAAACTAGGAAGCAGACCACATCTGTGTCTTTTGTGAGTCGCACACATTTTTTATCCACCCTTCCACCCTGGTACTGTTGTGTTC
The DNA here is from genome assembly GCF_019279795.1 of Protopterus annectens. Taxonomy (NCBI): domain Eukaryota; kingdom Metazoa; phylum Chordata; order Ceratodontiformes; family Protopteridae; genus Protopterus; species Protopterus annectens. The sequence goes on from NC_056729.1 coordinate 1,024,668,785, forward strand.
TTAAACTCAACTGTCTTTCTAGTTGCTTGCCCCATGTATTAAATTTGACCACATATCCCCTTACCTCTCCACCTTCACTGGCTGTTGCAAGTAAGCACAAAATTATTCTGTGAAATCACTCCCCTTCAACTATTTAAATTTATTGGCCATCCCACTGTATTCCAAAGAACCAAAATACAAACTGTCCACCCCCTTTCAATCTACCCTTTTCTTTTAAAAGTAGTGCCTCTTCACTAAGACAGCTAAAGCTTAAGTTACCCCCTCTTTCATATCAAACTGCTTAGTGCACACTGCACTGCTTAGGATATTAACCCATCTTTTTTCATCTTATCTTTAAAATCTGAAACATCTACTGCAAGACAACCAATTACTGCAGAGTCCATATTCTGCCTCTCAGTAGTCATCTTGGGATTAGTGCTTCTGTTTTCTCCTGATGAGAGAAGGAGCACAGGGACATTATTTCCTGGAGACTAATGATCACTGGAAAGCCTAATAACTACTTCACAGGTGACAGCTTGGAATTTGTGCCTAGCTATTCTGCTCCTGCTGACAGAAGGAGCAGAGTGAGTTGATCTTTGATTCTGGTTGGGCAGTGAGTGTCTGTGCTTGACATTCCTGATTTGGTCTGGTTGCCTTTCAAGGCATCTTCCAGAAAAAGGTTAGAAGCCTACTGACCCTTGCATCATCTGGGACAAGACTGTGGATCACCAAACAGGCTGTGGCCTGCTTCTCATCTTGGGATAGGTGCTAATGTTTTGTTTCTGGTGAGAGGAGATGCATTAGTAGTAGCCAGGCTGTAGCCATTCACGCAACTCTCTTCTTTTCATCATTTTTGACAAACTACTTCTTTGTTTTCATTAAGTACTGCTTGAATTACTTTGAACTTAAGAATATCTGTCTAAATACTTCATCCTTAAATTTTCAGGGTCTGCTCATTAGTTTCCTCGCAAGTGTTTGGCAGTGCCCTGTACAGATACAGACGCCTTGAGTGACATTTTCCTGTAAAAGCACGATTGAAATATCACCAACATCTAGTTGCACACAGGACAACTAGTTTGCAATAACAAGCACTGTCCCCAGAGTTGCAAAATAGATACTCCTGACATTGCTTTGTATTCATACTCCAACTGTCTAATCAGTAAAAAGGGTATGTTGCCATGGATATGAACTTTCCCACTATCTCCGTTACAAGCCTGGTGGATATGGGCATCCTTAGGCAATGCAGAAATTGCGGCATGTTTACTGACAATCAGTTAATTCTCAAACAAAGTGATATGGTATGTGAGAGATGCATTTACACAATGTCACTGAAGGCAAAGCTCTCACATAAAAGTACTCCTAATGTAAATAAGGTTGTTAGCAGTACGCACTCTGCACCCATACACACAGTTCAAAGCAGACATATAGATCCAGATATGCTAAGGCACTTAAATGCAACCTTCCTAAACCCCAAAGACCTCCTAAACAAAGTACATACAACAAATACCCTCAGTAGCCCCGAATGCAGTCTTTCTAAACAACACCCACATAGACACATACAGCTGCATCTCATGGAGCCTCTACTTCTAAACCCATATGGCGAGCCACCACACAATCCAACATTCTGGTCATTGGAGACTCCATCGTGAGACACAATGACATCCGTCTCACAAGGCGGAGTAAGGAGAAAGTCACCGTCAGCTGCTTATCGGGGGCTAGGATCCACCACATCACTCACACTCAGGTCAATGGACCACAAGTACCAGTATGACTCAAGTCATAGTCCATGTGAGTGTAAATCACCTGAGACATACCTCCCTAGACTATAAGAAGAGAGACATCATGGAACTCTCAGAATGTGTGTCTCAGTCTGGTATGAGCCTAGCATTGAGCAGCATTTTACGTTCTCCAAGGATGATGCCACAATATGAACAAAAGATGAATGGCTTTAATAATTAGTTTAGTTTATGGTGTCATTCTAAGGGGGTGCAATATATGTTCACCATGAAAGGAGATGGTCAACAGACTATGCTGCTTTGACAGGGATGGTCTGCACCTCTTCCCTCTAGGCTTACGAATATTAGCTAAAACACTGACTTCTCCATAGTGCCTTTTTTAGGCAATGCCAAACTGAAAGTACTTCTGACATAGTAAATCAAAGCCAAGAAATTCTAAAGGTACTACTGCTCAATGCTAGGAGCCTACCGCTCCCTAAAAGACCTCTTCACCCTTGAGAATGCTGATGGCTGCATGGTCACACTGACACATGGTTTATAGCCATAGGGAGTACACTGACAGTGCAAGGTTATAAAGCCTTTCACACATTTAGACCAGCTACTACACAGACAGGGACTAAAGGTGGAGGAGTCTCGATTTATATCAAAAATAAACATACCTCAAGGCTGGAAAACAGGACAACGCACTTGAGCTACTCCATGTTCAAATCACCATAGGCAAAATCCAGTACCACTTCCTTGCAAGCTATAGGTCCCTCCTCTATGACAATGGAAACCCATACCATGTATTTAAACTTATTGGACAAACTCACCATCCAACCCAATACCATATCCATGGGCAACTTCAATTACCCCACTATTAACTGGAAATCTTATGTGACACCAAACATACAGGCACAGAGATTCCAGGATTTTGTAAGCATGAACGCCTTGCACCAGATTGTCAATACAGCAACAAGGGGTGCAACTATACTGGATCTAGTCCTCACTAACATGGGAGAGTACTGCACACCCCTAGTGTAATGCCTTCCCTGTTAATGTCAGACCACAAAATAGTCATTGAAGTAAAAATAAAACCTGGACCCCGAGCTAACCAGGGAATATTCAGCAACTACTCTGAGGCCAACTTACCGCTATTAAGTGATAACCTATTAAGTGATAACCTGGCAACATTTCAAGCCACCATAAACCATGAGAACACTGCTGCCTATGCAGAACTGTTCACATAAATCAGCATGTTAAAAGTTGTATAGAGGCAGCTATTCCCACCAAGAAGAAGTAAAGAACTAAATTGCAGTACCCAGCAGGATAAAAGCACTCTCAAACTAAACAAACAAGTCAGAGGACAAGGACAAATATGAGGTAAATTTGGGCTTCCAGGCCATGGACAACCACTAGGCATTTTTTAGGTATGTCCGCAACCTCAAAGGCAATACACAATTGTGTGCATATGTCCGCAACCTCAAAGGCAATACACAATTGTGTGCAGAGTTCATTGTAAATGGAGCCCCCTATACTGAGCCAGAAGATATAGCAAACCTACTGGCTGACAAATTCAGCTCCAACTTTTCCCTTCTCTTCACCTCAACCTTCCCTCAAGAAATACCATCAAATACAATTCCCCCTGCTATTACTAGGGAACAGGTCCATAATGCTCTCTCTATGGCCAAGAACACTACATCAATGGGCCCAGACAATGTCCCAGGATGTCTTCTAAACAGCATGAAACATGACCCATTGGGCACTCTGGAACTGCTTTTTAACTGCAGTCTCCAAACAGGCTTCATGCCTCATGAATGGAGAACAGCAACAGTCATCCCTCTGCAAAAGGTGGGCCATCTACAAACCCATAAGTATCACTAGTATTATATACAAAGCTATGGAAAGAATTATCATGGAAATGATTGTTAATGATATAGTAAATCCCCAGACACTGGACCCAAACCAATTTGGTTTCATCAAGGGCAGGTCATGCCTAGTCAACCTAGTGGACTACTTTGGGAAGGTCACCAAAGCAATGGAAGAGGGCAAAATGTTTCACACTGCCTACCTTGACCTGGCTAAGGTATTTGACACAATACTTGACTCAGACACTGTTGATAAACTTATAAGGTTAGGTACAAACCCATATGTTACCCGGTGTATAGCCAATTGACTCACAAATAGGAAGTTAAAATTGGGGAGTCCATCTCTATAAAGAGGCCAGTTACAAGAGGAGTCCTTCAGGGATCAGTCCTTAGACCAGTCCTTTTTGGCATTTATTTATCTGCAGTCAAAGCCAATGTCAATGGTCTCTGGCTGACTAAATGTGCAGATGTTTGCAAATTAGGAAATGTCATTGAATCCCACACAGATGCAAATGTTCTCCAGGAAGGGCTGACATAGACAAACAACTGGTGCCAGAGCCAATGACTAAAACTAAATGCCAAGAAATGCATAGTAGTATCCTTCGGGAAGTCATCCACCCCTGGTAACTATCATATTGACATTACACCCCTAAGATCTGACCTTATAGTCAGGGATTTAGGGACACACAGACAGTAACCTAGCCTTTGACTATCACATGTCTACAGCAGTGAGGAAATCTCGCACAACTTATAAACAAAGGTATGGCATCTACAGTGGATATAAAAAGTTTACACACCCCTGTTAAAATGCCAGGTTTTTGTCTTATAAATAAAGGAGACTACAATAAAACTTTTCCCACCTTTAATCTGACCCATAACCTGTACAATTCAATCGAAAAACAAACATCTGTTATGGGAAAAAAATATAAAAAATAAAAAACATACAATATGCTGGTTGCATAAGTGTGCACACCCTTAAACCAATATTTTGTTGTGTGCACACCCTTAAAACTAATACTTTGTTGAAGCACCTTTCAATTTAATTACAACATTCAGTCTTCTTGGGTAGGAGTCTATCAGCATGGCACATCTTGACTTGGCAATATTTGCCCGCTCTTCCTTGCAAAAGTGCTCCAAATCTGTCAGATTGCAAGGGCATCTCTTGTGCACAGCCCTCTTCAGGTCACCACACAGATTTTCTATTGTATTTAGGTCTGGGCTCTGGCTGGGTCATTCCAAAACTTTAATTTTCTTCTGGTGAAGCCATTCTTTTGTTGATTTGGATGTATGCTTGGGATCACTGTCGTACTGAAAGGTGAAATTCCTCTTCAGCTTTTTAGCAGATGCCTGAAGGTTTTGAGCCAAAAGTGACTGGTATTTGGAACTGTTCATAATTCCCTCCACCTTGACTAAAGCCCTAGTTCCAGCTGAGGAAAAGCAACCCCAAAGCATGATACTGCCACCACCATGCTCCATTGTGGGGAAGTTGTTTTTTTGGTGATGCAAAGTGTTGGTTTTGCTCCAAAATCTTTGTGCGGGATTTGCTTCCCAAACGTTAAGCAAATGTTGACTTTTTTGACCATTAAATTAGTAGAGGAAATTCCCCAATGGGGTACTTATCTGATTAGAGGAAGGTTCTCCGGAAAAACAAGCTGACCGAAGGACTCCAGACATACTGAGCACACATGAAGCAAATCGGACTGCACTTCTAGAAAGAATTTAAGATGGTGCCAATGGATGCTCTTCTTACACCCTGATGTCCAGACATTAGTCTTCAGACGCCTGTCTGCTAGGAATGATGTAAAGACTCTGGAAATTGGGATGGTAGCTGGCTTCTGCATGGCAGGAAGACCCAAGAATCAGTAGTGCAATATTGACTACAAACAACAACTAAAGCTATAGTTGTTGGGTCACGTTTGGGAAGTGTACAAAGACTAAAAATGACAGAGGAACTTTATATATCCTATCTGCCTTTCTAGGGGCAGCTGGCTGACCATCACAAAAATTGCAGGCAGTAAACACTTCCTCCAAAGTTGACAGAACTGGAAGAATAGGTGGAGGTTCTGGAAATTCCTTCTGTAACAGCTCATAGTGTTTTCTGAGGGACTGAGAAACCTTCATGTTGTCCCACTGAAAGCATTGGGACATTCTGAAAATAGGTTCAGAAGAGAAAACCAAAGAAGGAGAATCAGAAACTGAGTTCTCCTCTGAGTCCAACTCTGAAATCTGTGGAGAAAAACCTGTATCTCTCCCTTCATCTTCCTGTCCAGATTCAGAAATTCCCCTTTCTTTTACTAGAAACCATTTTATAAGAATCAATAGACAGAATTTAACCTAAGCCAGACAGAGTAAATTACTCCTATCCAAGGAAATATGAGGAGGAAGAGATGCATGTTTAGTTTTTGTTTCTTTTTGAGAGGAAAAAATGGGGCCAACAGTGTTATTAATGGCAGCATCAGCTTCCCCAGGGATGAGCACAACATTCTGATACAGGGAAGCCTTCCCTGTTCCTCCTGCCAGGACTGACAAGAGTGGCTCTCCGTTGCCCACTGAGGGGACCCAAACAACCGCAAAGAAAATGAGTAACTACTGGTCCATAGTGGCTGTAGGTACTAAAACAGAGGAAACTGGTGTAAAAGATGAGTGGGTGAGGTACAACAAATGGCCACAGCTAAGACACTCGCCTATGGCTGACGCAAAATGCTAGCCTGCTGTGGTGCTAAAGTCTGTTTGCTTAACTATTTCTTTATTTGGGCTGGAAGAAGGACCAACAGTGGGACTGAGTTTGTTCAATGGTGAAGTACAGAAATAGTTCCTCTTTCCCAGGGAAAACGAGCAGTAAAAGCCAGTAAAAATCTATTCTTTAAAAGTCACATTTGTCACAAAAAACACAATAAAAGGCACTTTTTAAACACTTTGCCAACCCCCAAAATTAAAATAATCACAATTTATCCACACAAAAAAATGTTTTTTAAATACTTGAACAACTTTTGAACTGATAAGAAAAAAGTTTGCTCCTGTTTAAAAGCACAATACAGTCTTCATGAGTCTGTCAAAACACAATCTCCTAGCTTTACAATAATTTTCCTGACAAAACAAGCGTTACAAAAAAAAAAAAAAAAAAAAAAAACCCCTTTTTATTCCCCCAGAAGGGGACTTATCTACTCGACAAAGGAAAAGCAGAAGCCAACCATCAATCCTCAAAAGCTTTAGAGGAGCTTACTAAGCACCAGGAGGAAAGCTCTGAAGGGCTTGGTGCACCCAACCTGCCTTTTTTCAGCTTAGCTCAAGCTGACTGAAGACTTTGGCATTTGGAAGGTGCCCTGAAGCATTGTAACCTGGCTGCTGTTACATCCTTGCAGGATATAACCCATTTATCATAGGCTACTGCAGCACTGATCAATATGAAGAAAGTGCAGTTGTATAAGAACTTACCATAACAGTAGATGTCTTTTTGATCACCGCTGCAGTATTCCTAATCAATGGAATATCACCATTTCAGCCTTACCAGGATAATTACTTCTGATGTGTGACCTCAGCTCATAAGCGTAGGGGTATATAGGTATATATGACGGCATAATGCCTTAGACTGTCTCCAAGCCAGTGGCCTGAAGACCCCCAAGAGACTGGTCAGCTAGAAGGTGTGAAGCATGAAGTGGTAAGGAAACTTCCGTTGGTTCTAGGATGCTGTCCAGAGGTTAGTAACAGAGGGAGGAGAAACAGAGACAGACAGCAGAAAATGAATGTAATGGGTAAAGGAGGGTGGGAAGGAACACTGCAACAGTGATAAGTAGGACATCTACTGTTATGGTAAGTTCTTCCACAACTGTACTATGTCCTGACTGAAATCACTGTTGTAGTACTCCTAATCAAAGGGCGATTCCCAGAGCTGAAAGGAACTTAAGGATGGTTGATTAGTAAGCTACAAAACTGTTAGAGAGGCCCGAAAGAACTGACCTAGTGAAGGCATCTCTGAACCTTGAAAAGGCATCAATCCTGTAGTATTTAGTGATGTGTACAGAAGACTATGTGGCAGCTTCTTTTATGGCCCCTTTGTAGAGGGCTCCAGCAGATGCTACTGCCCTGCTGCCCTGGTAGAATGAGCTCAAGGACATGAAGGCAAGAACTTGCCATATAGGAATAATAAAGAGAGATGGTCTTACAGATCCAGTTTGCAATTGCTTACTTAGATACTGATTGGCCTAGCTCTGAGTCCACGAAAGAGACAAACAGTTATTCAGATTTTTGAATGGCTCTGATTTTGTCCAAACAGAATCTTGACTGTCTGTGAACATCTGGAGACATAGGAGCCTTTTTATCTGGTTCTGTGGGTTAGTTAAGAAAGTAGGGAGATTTATGGCCTGGTTGAGAGAAAGCTCATTCATTACTTTAGGCAAGAATGAAGGGTTAACCCTCAGGGTCACCCTGTCCTTGTGAAAAACAAGAAAAGGAGGAATGATCAATTCTCCTAGATGAAGTGACAGCCAGAAGAAGAAGAATAGTTTTCCAGGAGCAAAGTATGATATTTACTGAAGCTGCTGGTTTAAAAGGAGGCACTGTAAGCTTTTCCATCCTGGTGTAATATGCAAAAAGTACAGTTGAGTACACTTACCATAAATATAGATATTCAAGTGTATTCACTGTTGCAGTTATTACATTTGGGTAATCCTGCTGGCAGGTTGCCCTCAGTCGGCCTGATTAACAAAGTCTTGGGTTCTGTGTTGGTTTCTGTCTCTTCTTCCATGACGTCAGGTCGTCAGGGGTATAAAACATGCAGCCGACGCCATTATATCAGTTTTTCTTGCCCCAGATGTCAGGTGCCCCCCCTAATGGGGAGCAAATAAACATAAAAACACAAAGGTATACCTCCAACAAAAAGGAAATACACCAAAAAGGCTTTTAAGCATAGTAAAGGAAAGTAGAGGTATAGCCAGAAAAAGTTAAAGGGCTGGAGGGAGGGTAACCAGGACTGCAACAGTGAATACACTCGAACATCTACATTTATGGTAAGTGTACACAATTGTACTATGTTCTTCATGTTTCATTGTTGCAGTCAATACATTTGGGTAGATTCCAAAAGATATGGTTGGGAGGAGAAGTTTATACAGTATTAGGGCCAGCTATAAGGCCCTGCAAGACAGCAGTGGCAAAGCCAGCTCTGGTAATGCTTGGTGAAAGTATGTACAGAGCTCCAGGTAGCAGCTTCTAGGATGTCCCTGGTAGGAACACCTCTGAGAAAGGCTGCAGAAGTAGATGCAGCCCAGGTGGAGTGAGATCTGATCCCCTGGGGGATAGGTTTTCCATGGTGCTTTTAGCAGAAATGAATGCAATGGCTTATCCATTTAGAAATGGTTTGTTTTGAAATAGCCTTCCCCTCTGCCCCTGCAGCAAATGCTACCAGAAGTTCAGATTTTCTTCGAGGTTTAGTCCTGTTCAAGTAGAATCTAAGTTGCCTGTGCACATCCAAGGAATGCAGAATCCATTCCCCTTTGTTCTGTGGATTGGGAAAGACGGTTGGCAAATGAATGGACTGATTAAGAGCCACACTGGAAACCACCTTGGGCATGAAGGATGGATTGGTCCTGAGAGATACCCTGTCCGCATAAAAGATGATGAAAGGCTCGACTGCCATAAGGGCCTGTAATTCAGATATCCTTCTAGCTGAAGTGATTGCTAAAAGGAAGGCTGTTTTCCAAGAAAGAAATTTTAAGTCTGCAGTAGCAGCTGGCTCGAAAGGAGGTAGAATGAGTTTCTCCAAAACAAAGTTAAGGTCCCAGGTAGGGGTTGGAGCTCTCTTGGGTGGTCTCAAGTTTTTTGCCCCTCTGAGATACTGCTTGAGCAGAGGATGAGAGAAGAGGGGAGTTTCTGTGTTATAATGAGCTGAAATAGCAGAGGTGTGGATTTTAATGGAGGAAAAAGACAGGCCCTTGTGAAGCATCTCAGTTAAGTATTGCAAAAGCGGAGGTAAATTGGGTGCTGCTGTGCTCATCCCTTGAGATTGGTTCCATGCACAGAATATTTTCCATTTGTCAGCATAAGATTTTCTAGTACTAGGTCTCCTTGCATCCAAGATGACATTCATCACAGGTTTGCTGAGGGAAGATAAGGGTGAATTTAAGTGATTAGCCAGGCTGCAAGGTTCAATGTTGGAAGCTGAGAGTGCAGAATTTGGTTCTGCTGCTGAGACAGCAGGGAAGGGGTCTGAGGCAGGTGCCATGGAGATAACTGTGACACACTGCGCAGGAGGGGGTACCAGTGTTGGCGCGGCCAGTCTGGAGCAATCAAGATCATCCTTGGTTTGTCCTGTTTGACTTTTAGTAGAACTTTGGAAAGCAGAGGCAGTGGGGGGAAGGCGTAGACTGATAGGTTTTTCCAGCTGAAGGACAGAGCATCCACTTTCCAGGCTTGTTTGTGGGGAATCCTTGTGCAAAACTTATCCAACTGGTAGTTCTGGGGGGAGGCAAATAGATCTATGTCTGGGCTCCCCCATTCGCTTGTCAACATGTTGAAAATCCTTGGTTCCAGTTTCCACTCATGTGGTTCCATGAAGATTCTACTTAGTCTGTCTGCCAGTGTATTCAATTTTCCTGGAAGGAATTGAGCTTGTAGGTGCACTTGGCAGCTCAAGGCTGTGTTCCACAATGCCATGGCTAGTCTGCAGGGGGGCTAGGAATGTGTTGCCTGTCTTTACCAATAGTTGTCCTGGAAGAATGAGGTCCTTGAAGAGTCTATATCAGAAAGTACAGTTTTGTACCTACCAACCACCACCCTTGCACTAACTCTGCAGTCCTTACACTAGCAGCAGCTGGAATCTCTTTGCCATGATGGGAATAACAGAAAGCAATGCAAAACCCAATCCACTTAGAAATAGTTTGTTTTGACACACATCGAAGTTTCAGGTCTTCGAATGTTCTAATATCGACACCTAGTAACCAAAAACTGGTAAGACCGAAAATTTAGAACATCGAATTTTTTCCTAGGGGAAAAAATTTGCTATTCCAAAACACATACACACAACACAAACACACCAAACACACAGCAATCCACACACATACACCTAAAATCTTACATCTAAACCTACACTAAACTGTACATACACCACCATCTACCCACTTATCTTAACCCAAACCCTAACCCTAACCCTAAGGTCCGTCACTATCGCACACACACCTCACCCGCGCCCTAACCCTAACTCACCTATACCACCCTAACTCTCACGTACATTCGCACATTCACCTGACCCGTGCCCTAACCCTAACTCACCTATCCCACCCTAATCCTCACGTCCACACAATCGCACACTTACCTGAACCCGACCGTAACTTTCCACCGCAGAGCTGAAAATAGCGAAGTGACAATAACAGACAACTGAATTCTTTCCCTAGGAAAGAATTTGGTTATCTAAAAATTCACTATTTTCAACTTTCGGTTAATAGGTGTCGATATTAGAACATTCGAAGACCTTACACTTCAATGTTCTAATATAGACCCTCCTTGAAGGTTGTCAGAGCATTCTGTACAGCTAACATTTCTTTTTGATTGATATGTAGGTGCATTTGATTTGGATTACATTTGTCCTGAATGCACTTCCCTGCCAGGTGAGCCGAGCCCCCCATGCATAGTCTGATGCATCTGTAGTTAGGGTTTGGGCGGCAGGGGGTAGTGTGAATGGTAGTCCCTTGATTTGGTGGCAGGCCTCTGCCCACCATAGGAACTCCAGGCGTAGGCAAGGTAGGATAGGAATCATTGTTTCCAGGCTGTGATAATGTTGATTTCATAGACTTTTTAGATACCACTGTAGTTTCCTCATATGCAGTCTTGCATATGGAATTAGAAGAATGCACGAGGCCATGAACCCCAAGGCTTGCAGTATTTGTCTTGCAGATAGCAAGGTTTTTGTGGCCACTTGTTTGAAGTAAGTTACCAAATTAATTTGCTTTTCTGGTGTGAGGAAAGCCATCTGGGCAGTTGTATTCAAGCTTGCACCCAGGAATGTAACTTGCTGACAGGGTACCAGTTGTGATTTCTTTTCGTTTATGGTGTACCCCAGACAAGTTTGAACCCTTTTTACAAATGCCGGATGATTTAAAAGTATGCCCTGGTTTTCTGCCTGAATTAAGACAATCGGCCAAGTATGGATACATTTGAATATTTCTTTGCTTGCAAAATGCAACAACTGGAGCCAGGCACTTTGTGATTTCCCTGGGCGCAGTAGACAAGCCAAAGGGCAGTGCAGAGAACTGATAATGTGAGTAGTCTGCTTTGAAGCGTAGGTATCTTCTGCAAGATTCCCTGATTGGGATGTGCAGGTATGCTTCTTTTAAATCTACAGTTGCCAACCAGGTGTCTTTACCTAGCATAGGGAGTAATTGGTGAAGAGTCAGCATCTTGAATTTTGGAATCTCCAGAAAGGTGTTTATAGAGTAGACAGGTCCAGGATTGGATGCCATGATTCGTCTTTTCTGGGTACTAGAAAAAGCCTGGAGTAAAAACCTTGTCCCTTTTCCTCTTCTGGTACCAGTTCAATAGCCCCCATGCTTAAGAGGGAAAGTACTTGTTTTTGAGCCTCTGCCCACTGATTTGGGGGCGGGTCTGGCCACCCGTTTGGTGTTGGCAACATGTGGAAATTAAATCTGTATCCCTGGGACACTATATTTAAAACCCATTTGTCCTGGGTTATGAGTTCCCAGCTCTTTACTTGAAGAGCAATCTTTCCCCCCAAAGGGGCGGTCAAAAGATAAGTGCTTGAGAATTTTAGAAGGAAGTCATTGAAACTGTTTACCATAGGGGGTGTCTTGTTATTTCCATATTTGGAAGTGAAGGCCCCCACTGCTAAGTTCTGAGAGTCCCCTGGGACTGAAACCTGGGGTTTTTGCTGTGTCTGGATTTGGCTTGAAAGGACCTAGAAGGGGCTGGAAAGGACCAATTCTTAGTAGGCCAGTGCCTACTAAATCTTGGAGGTTGCACTTGTAAAAAATCTTTAACAGTTTGCATATATTTAGCTTTATCTTCCATCTTTTTAAGAACTTCTTCAGCCTTGTTGCCAAACAGGCGGTCCTGATTTAAATGAGCATCCGATAATTTAGCTTTAACATGATCAGGTAAAGATTGCTCCTTAAGCCAAGTATGCCTTCTAAGCACAGACCCAGTAACAGCAGCCCTGCAAGAGGCCTCTAAAGAATCAAAACTATATTGCAAAGTATGTTTTCCAACTTGCTCAGGAGAATGCATTAAATCCTGTAAATCTTTATTTTCCGCACAGTCAGGAATCAACATAATTTTCTGTTTAAGCAGTCCAATAGAATGCTGTTGATATTTTAACATATGAAATTGGCAGTTTAAAGCTCTGATTGCCAAGGTTGCAGAAGTATAAACCTTTTTACCCCATCTATCCAGTGCCCTGGAGTCTCTATCAGAAGGGGTAGGATTTTTAGCAGTAGAAGCCTTAATGCCCTTGGGCCCTGAGAAATAGTCTCTGGATCTGCAACAGCATTTTTGAAAAGGAACTTGTGGGACTCAGGAACCCTGCAGTATCTGTCAGGTTAACTAGGAGCCGGAGGCAGGGAATCAGGGGCCAAACTGGATTCTGAGAACACATCATCAACAATGTCTAGTACAGGAGGTATAGCCAAAGGCCTATGCTGAGGTAGAAGGAGGAAATCCCTAAGCCTCCTTTTCTGAATCAGAAAATTCCTGGCTTTCCCAGTGGAAATGCTCCCTTAAAGCATGTAAAGTTTCCCCAAAAGAAAAATCCTCAGGAGGGGAAGTAGAGGGAATGGAATCCCCTGCATCAGAATCCTCATAAGTAGGTATGGACGAATACAAGTCATAAGTGTCAAAAGAAACAGAATCCTGATCAGAAGATTCATAATCTAGCTCAGCCCTAGGCCTCTTGGGGGGGGGGGGTGACTACCCCTGATTAGAGTAATTAGATCTTCAGCCATTTTTATCATTTGTTTTTTAAGCATTGGGGCCTGGGCCTGGGCGTTGGTTTTTTAGACATGGATCGAGATTTAGGCCTTAGTAATGAAGGCGGTGTCAATTTAATATGCAAGTCTGTAGGCCTGAATACACCCTCAGAAGCCAGTGCCTGCACAGCGGCTCCGGACCCATCCAAGGTAGAGACATCCGCAGGTCCCATAGTTGAAGTATCTTGCGGCATACCGGACTCCGAATGGGTCTCAGTAGAGGCCTGCGAATCAGAAGTAGCGGGTATCAGGGGCTGCGAAAGCGCCTCACTGAGTACCAGCGAACTGGTGACTGGCTTAGGAGAAGCATCGTCGGCAGTTTTGGACCTCGGCAGCCTATCTCTGTCTTTATCTTTGCGTTTTTTCGGAATCCTGGTAGTCGGATGGCTAACCGATGACATTTCTGGATAATTAAACCGAGAACCGAAATATTTAGAGGCAAAAATATACAGACGATGGATAGTGCGCTGATTAAATAAAGCACAAAACCTATAGCACGGTACGTCGTGGTCAGGGCCTGGGCAAGGAATACAGTACGAATGAAAATCTTTATGAGGTATTTGCTTTCCACAAGTAATGCAATTATTAACTTTTACTGACATCGGTAAGGAGCAAGAAAAAGTTTCCTCAACGGGGTACTTAGCTTTAAGCTGAAGACTTCGGTTCTGAAACTTGAAAACGAAAATTTCAGGAGTCAGCCGACTGGCACTTGCAAACTGCTTCTGCTTCGGGAACCGCACGGCAAGAAAGACTGATGCAATGGCGTCAGCTGCATGTTTTATACCCCTGATGTCATGGAAGAAGGGACAGCAACCGACGCAGGACCTAAGAATTTGTTAATCTGCCAGCAGATTACCCAAATGTAATGACTGCAACAGTGAAACATGAAGAACAACCTTTTAAGGAATAACTTGACTCAGGACTGGACATAAGTGGAGGACTGAGGGGTAAACGAGCAGAGAATGCTGGCAGGTGGGCTTTGATTGAAGAGTAGACCAGACCTGTATGCATGAGCTCACAGAGATATTTTGGTATGAAAGGTATCTCTGATTTGTTTGGGGTCCTGTTTATTTCTATGGCACCAAAAAGAAAACCTCTTCAATCTGGCTATCTAGGATTTTCTACTGGTGGGTCTCCTGGCTTCTTGAAGAACCTTAATTACGTGCTCAGAAAAGTGGGGTCTGTAAGGAATTAGATCCCATCATCCATAGGGTTAGGCATCGGGATGACAGCTTAGGGTACTGTAATGACCCTTTCTGCTGTGTGATGAGATCTGCTTGAAGTGGTTCATAGACGGGTACTAGGCTATCAGCCCTAGGGCCTATACAAGCCTGGCCATAACAATTCCCTGGCTATTTCTTCCCACAGTATTTACTTCCCTGGACCCCTGTCTAGCAGTGCAACTGATGTGATCCCCGGGGTGAATTTCCTATCTCCCATCCAATCATCAAGGTTCCTTTTGAAAAGGGCCAAAGAGGCGCTCTGATTGATATGTAAGGGCAGTCTATTCCAGAGTCTGGGGAGTCTATGGGTCAGGAACCTATCCCTCCAGCATGTTTTGTTCATTGCGATGACAAGGTTTAGATCCCTGGAGGGTGTGTCTCTGAGGGACTGGGATTTCTTTAAGTGTAGCATGTCCAACATTTCTGGGTTTGACATGGCCTTGTATGTTATGCAGAGATCGCCTCTGAGTAGACGATATGCGACAGAGTACAGGTGGAGTTTTTTTAGATGGTCAGCATAGGGCATCTGCTTTAGGCCTGTGATTCTTTTAGTGAGGTATTTCTGCAGCCTTTCCAGTTGTTGCAGATGTCTTGAGAGGTACATAACAAACGGGGCATTGTATTCTATAATGGGTCTAATGAGGGATGAGTACAGTGGGACAATGACCTCCTTTTTTCTGGATGAAAAGCCCTTAGTGATGAGGTGTCCACATAGAAGGATTTCCTGACTGTTGTGATGATGTGGTTATCGAAGGTGAGACCACTGTCCACCTGTGTCCCTAAGTCTCATCACACTTTCGCTGTTTAGTGTACTGCCACTTACGTGGTAATTTGCGGGTACATGTTTTTTCCCAAAGGGGATAACTATACATTTCTTGGCATTGAGCTTCAGTCCATGGCTCTGGCACCAATCATCTGTTTCTGTAAGGCCCCTTTGTAGAATATCCACATCATTTGGGGATTCAATAATTGCTCCCAGTTTGCAGTCATCTTTGAACTTTGTTAGCCAGAGTCCCTTAGTGTTGGCCTGTACTTCAGAGAAGTAGATGCCAAACAAGAGCGGTCCCAGGACTGAACCCCGAGGTACTTCCACTTGTCTGGAGCTGGATTTGGAGTTGGCTACTTTTACAATGTGGGTTCTGTCAGTAAACCAGTTGGCAACCCATCGAGTGACGTGGGGATTAATTCCCAACTTACTAAGTTTTGTAGTAATTGCCCCTGGCTATATGAAATAGAGGAGGGAACCGAAGCTGTCTTGGCCAAAAGGGGATCACCAGAAAGTGTTTTTGCTTTTCTTTTTGGTCCTTTAGAAGAAATATTGTGATGGCAGGTAGTAGAGGGAAGTTCTAGTGAAGTTTCCCTGCCAGCTTAATGGTGAAAGCATCTGTCCTCCATGCTGAGGGGCAAAGACCCCTGGTGCAAAAGAGGGGGAGCTGATTGTTGGTCTCTGATGCAAACAGGTTTATCTTAGGTGTCTCCTAGTGGTGAAGTATGTCTAGGAAAACCTGTCTGTTCAGGGTCTATTTGTGGGAATCCGGAACTGGAGGTTTTACAGAAGCATCTGTGGTGAGGAGGCTTGGATTAACAGGTCGTCTAAGTGGGGAAAAATGTGGATCCTCTCTGTTCAACAGAAGGCAACTGCTGGTGCCAGACACATGGTGAAAACTCTTGAGACCATGGAAAGCCCAAAAAGCAAGGCAGTAAACATAAACTGAGGACCCAGCACAAAATCTGAGGAATCTCCTCTAACGGGAACAAATTGATATATGGAGATTGGCATGTTTTAGATCTAGAGATAACAGAAAAGCCTTGAGGCAGTATGAAAGAAAGCAGAGTGAGCATTTTGAAGGGTAACAAGAAAAGTGTTTAGAAAAGAGAGAGAGAGAGAGAGAGAGAAAGAGAGATCGAGTAGGGGTCTTCATTGCCTTTCTTTCCTTTATTCTATAAGTGTCTTGAGTAAAAGCCCTTTCCCATGAATTCTTGGGGTACAGGTTCTGTTGTGCCTTGTGCCTGTAATTCCCATAGTATGGGTGGAAGCAGATGGATCTGGTTATGGGAGCCATGCTATTTAGAGGGGGATTTCTGTCCAAGACATGGCACAGTCCTTTATTATAATAGAAAGCACCCACTGATTTGTGGTAATCTTTTTCCCAGGTGGAGACTGACTGGGTCAGCCTTTTTGAAAGGGGTAGGACCTGAAAATTTGGAGACAGTCAGAGCAATTTGTCACCAAAGGGAATCCTCCTAGAAGAGAGGTATCTCTGTTGTTTCCCTGGGACTCTCTTTTGGGATGCCTTCCTGTGTTTTTGACTGAGTCTAGGATCCCTTCTGATAAAGAGGTGGGTTTAGTTGGATAATTCCTCTTACCTAGGTACAGAGGTTAATAGAAGCTGTTTGCAGCCTTCATATTTTTCCCTGTTCTCAGAGGGTTTAGAAAATAGCTGCTTTTGGGCCAAACAGGATGTTATTGTCTAAAGGGTAAGCTATAACTTTTGATTTGGGTATGGGTTGATTATGCAACCATGTGTACCTGCAGGTGACTCAGCCAGAAGCAGCTGGTCTGGATGTCTACTCTACAGCATTTAATGATGTGTCTGGTTACTTGTGTAGGTTGAATAAGTAAGGACAACATTTGTTGCTTAGAATTAGTTCCTTGTGAATCCACCGCTACCTTGTTTAAGGAATTGAGGACGGACATCAAATACTTGGCCATTTGGGTTTGGTAACTGATAGACCTGAATGCCAAAGTTGAGGAGGAATAAACCTTTTACCCCACCTAAACATAGCCCTGGTAACTTTGAAGGGAGGGCATTGGCATCAAGAAAGAGCTTAGAATGTTTATCAGAAGAGCGAAACACTGCAGAGGGGTCCAACACAGCATTTTTAAACAAGAAATTAAGATAATCAAGGATGTTATAAAATCTGTCTGTCCTTTTGGGGTAAGAGGCTGTGAGTCACTGGCAGTACAGCTAGATTGAAAGGCAGTCAACAAAGCCTCATGTACGGGAGGAACTGGGGAAGAGGCTGGGGTGCTCATTTCCAAGAGGTTATAGTATCTTTTCTGAACCTCCCTAGAACTTATCTCAAAATGCTTTATCATGTTTAAAACATTTTGAGACAGGTTCAAAATGCTTTATCATGTTTAAAATTCTCTCTCCAAAAGAAGCTTCTTCTACACGAGAGTCAGTAGAAAGGGAATCTTCATTATCAGGAAGGATTTGTCCAGGAAAATGGATTTGAGAAGAACAGTCCAGGGAATTGTTGGAAGCAAAAGCCTCCTCATCTTCAAAGGAACATGCATCTACAGGAACTTTTTGAGGAGCAGAGATAGGTGGCTGGGAAGAAAAGAAAGGAGGATTCAGGGCCAAAATGTCCTTGAGCAAACCTTGAGAAAAATCTATCTATTCCTTTTTCCTAGGAAGAGAAATTACATGCTTAGTTTTATGGCACTTCTTTTTTGGCATTATGTCTGCCTGAACCAAGCTCTGTGATTCTGATTCCAGATGTACCTCGATAAGTTTACCTGGGATCTCTTCCCTACCTAGTATCTGAGGAATGCCCTCTGGGCCCTTCAAGATAATTCATGGTTCAGCTTTCTCTGTGGATTTCTCAGTCATAAGATCCTCCAATGCCATACTGGCCTCTGGCAGGGTCTAGGTACAGGACATCTGAGATGGAATCAGATGTACTGTGGGTTCCAAAACCTCAGCGGGTATGTTGGAATCATCTTTTAGGATTTTTCTTAAGTGGTAGAGGTACATCTGGGGAAGCATGAGCCCCCATTATGGAGTGAGCAAAGCGTTTAGGATGTTGAGCCTCCAGAAAAGTGTTGAGAAAGGACAAATGGGATTGCAACGTCTTGGGTACAAAAGATTAGCAAACAGAACAGGCCTTGTAGTAGTGTTCTGCACAAAAGAACAGAACCCGTGTACGCATGTCTTTGTATGAGATTTTTCTACTGCGCTAACACCTACCCTCCTAGTTGCATCTAATATTGATAAGGCAAAACACTTCAGAAAGGTAAAGGAAGGTACTTCTCTTTCTATTCAAAGCAATGGTACCAATGACCAAATGATAATCAGGCCGATGGATATGTGACCTATGTTCATGCTGACAGTGAGATAGTCTGAGGAATTGCATTCATATGTCTGCCTATACACCACTATGCTTATGAGCGGAGGTCACATGTTGGACATGATCTTTGGTACCCAGACACCAGCGGTGATTACCCAATGATTAATAATACTGCATCAGTGATTTCAGTCAAGACATTATATACTCTTCTTACACATATAATAGCCACCAGAAGCACAAGAAATAATCATGAGGGATGTGAATGCAGCTAATTCAAAGGGCACCAGGGCAATTATTTTCTGTACATTATTTAAGTTCCATGGTGCAGTAATGTCCACTTTAGGTGAAGTACCTCCTTTAGGAGCTGCATAACTGATAATTAAAGTACAAAGAGGGTCAAACAAATAAGCAAGCAAGCAAACAAGTAGAGACAGCTGAAATGTATACCTTCAAACTAGGCATAAGGTAGTCCAGTTTTGTATAGGTCTGAAGAAAGCTGAGAAGTTAATGACACTTGCAGAATTATCAGTCTTGGACTCTTAACAGGTAGAAGCTCTTAGATTTTGCCAAGTACATTTTCCTTATTTTGCATTTCTAAACCTCCTTCATAATATTTAGCACATTCTCTTAAAACATGTGCCTAGAAGGAAGGAGTGCTAGGTCATCCAAATTGTCAGTTTTAGAGTGCTCAGGCTGAACTGTAGCAAGGACCCCTTTTTTTCTGAAACAAAAGGTCCACTCACCAAGGCAACAGTATTAGCCCTAGCTTTGTCAGTCTCATCAGAAAGGAGAACGAGTGTTGCCTGGCGCAAAAAGGGGACTATCAGCACATTTTTGGGCTGCTGCCCTCTGTGACGCCCATGCCCTGGCCTAGCAATTAAGAAGCCTCAATCCTCACCACTAACACCAGTGAGGGACGTCTCATATAGGAGGAAAGGATAACAAATACATACAGTAAAGTGCAATTTCCCTTAAGAGCACACAGAGATCACAGTCAGTCCAGGGCTGGTCGCTCCGTTGTTCTCCAGGTCCCCAATAAGACTCCCCACTGGCACAGCTATAGGGTCCAGATCTCAGCCTAGTGGGCAAGCTAAAACCTCCAGCACCCTCTCTGTCCAACCAGTGCTTTGTGTCCCTGCCCAAGTAGCTGAGACACACACACACACACACACACACACACACACACACACACACACACACACACACACACACACTTTGAGAAGAGTTTATACAACCACACAGACACTCCTGGAGAAGGCTGGCAAAGGTTCTCCAGCTGTGCCCCTTTTTCCCAGACTATACAGTAGTACCAGCTCCCACCACCCACTAATATTTATCAGCTACTCAAAGGCCCTTAAAAAGGTGTCCAATTATTACTGTGCAATATTATTATCCAATTGGTAGTATAGCCCACGGCTAAAGCTATTGAAGTGGCTTTGTACAATTTTACCAACGGCATGCAAGTACTCTAAAGAGCTTAAATTCTCTCTACAGAAACAGCCACAGTTGAAAGGTTTTAAAAATATTTAATAACAAGTAGTCAAAATACAAGACAATACTTTTTACTACACAGTACTAGTCAAGAGTTCAGAGATCACACAGAAATACTTAAAATAATTCAGTAGTACAGTTCTGACATCACAGAAAAACACTTAGTCTAATCTTTCTAGTTTCTGGCTATTTCTAAGAGAAAACACAAGTCTAAGATAAACTTATATATAGAGCAAGACAGTGCTGGTGAGTTGGATGGTCAAGACAAAAATGCTTAATGCTCTCTGATTCTCTGTTTTTAAAATCACATTCCTGGTTCACATTACATCATTCTTCACACTTCCCTGGGTTCCCAGGCTAACAGAAACTACATTTACATTTACATTCTTCACCTCTGGACAGAAACCAGAGCAATAAAGGACATTTATGCATGAAAATTCTGGCCATTAACTCTGGCCTTAAAACAATAGGTAGGATGCCTCACTTGAGATTTACTGACTCAGATTTTTAACATCAAGGGGTCACAACATGCTTTACTTGGTCAGTAGAGTGCACTGTTGATACATTTTTTCCAGTTCCACAGGTAATACTATTTTTACCATTTAAGACAACAAGCCTGTAGTTTACATTAATATTTACAGATGACAGAATTATCCCCAAAATTTTATCTGGCTAGGTTGGCAGCCTTAATCTATCTTCACCCAATCTTTACACTCCATCTTTTGCAATACCCTGGGGATAATACAACTGTGTAAACCCTTATCATAACAGTAGATGTTTCTGTTCACTGTAGCAGTATTCTTTACAATAGGGATCCCCTTCCTAGGGCAGCCCAATGTCCGGCTAGTATGCCAAAGCCTTTAGGTTGTGATGGGTATGCAGTATGCCACATGTATGCTCCCTGCGCATGGCATACGGCATAAAGGTGATACCTAGATGTACCATCCTCAGAACTGAAAAAGCCCCAGTAGGAATGACAGTCTAAGGATACTAGTAGCTAACAAGTACATCCAGAAGGAAAAAGGATCAGGGGAGAAGGGATGGAGTGAATACTGCAAAAGTGAAGAGAAGGAAATCTACTGTTATGGTAAGACTTTACATAACTGTACTATGCCCTTCCAGATCACTGTTGCAGAATTCTTTACACTAGGGAGAATGACAAAGCTCAGGAAGCAGAGAGGAAGGGAGGAGGAAGGACCAAGCAGAGCTGTCTAGGAAGCTATGGAGAATGGCCCTGGCAAAAATAGCTCTAGCCCTAGAAATCACATCCAACTTATAGTGCTTAGTATGCACAGAAGGCCATGTAGCTGCCTCAAGAATAGAATTAGTATCTAAACCCTTGAAAAAAAAAAGTACCAGAAGAGGTTACAAACCTAGTAAAATGAGCCTCAACAAAAGAAGGAAGGCTCTTCCCTTGAAAGGAACAAAAAGAAAATGCTTTAGATGTCCAAGATTGCTTGGGAACAGCCAAATCTTAACACCTATGATGAAAGGAAACAGAAATCTGCTCAGACTTATGAATGGCTTTAGTTTTGTCTAAATAATATGTAAGTTGTCTAAGCAAATCTAAGGTATGAAGAACTTTCTCACTAGCAAATTGTGGAGAAGGGAAAAGTGGGCAAATGAATAGACTGATTAAAAGACAACTCATTAACCACCTTGGGTATAAAAGAAGGAGTAGTACAGTCAGCTTGTCCTTGTGAAAAAAAACAAAAAGGGGGGACCAACCATAAGGGCTTGCAGCTCAGACACCCCTCTGGCAGAAGTAAGAGCCAAAAGGAGGACAGTTCTGTAAGGAAGCTGAGGCAGCAGTCTCAAAAGGAGCCTGAGTCAACTTTTCCAAAACAAAATTAAGGTCCCAGGATGGAAGAACAGCCTTCTTGGGAGGCCTAATGTGAAGGGCGCCAAAAAGAAACTGTTTGGCCTCAAATCTAAAGGTCAAAGGGGGAGTGAAAGGTAGACAAGCAGAAATAGCCGAGAGGTGGGCTTTAACTCAAGAATATGCTAACTCAGCATTGAAAAATTCACATAAATAAGACAGAACCAAAGGAACACCCACAGTAAGTGGATCCAGGTTATGAGAAGGACACCACACAGAAAATCTTTTCCATTTGAACAGAAGATTTTCTAGTAGTGGGTTTCCTGGCCTCCATCAGGACCTGGAGCACGTCCTCAGAAAAAAAGGAGTTAGAAGGGAATCAAAACCCTATCACCCACAATGTCAGTTGAAGAGTGAACGGGTGAGATGGATGAGAGACCCCTTGTGTTGTGTGAGAAGGTCCACCCTATGAGGTAACTTGTGACGATTGTACTTGGCTAAATGCAGAAGAGGGAACCAATGCAAAAGGGGGGGTCACCAGCAAGATTTTGGGGGCATCTTGTTCTATCTTGAACATGATTTTTGGAATGAGAGGAAGGGGAAGGAGAAGGAAGGCATAAAGAAACATCCCCTTCCAAGAAAAAGAGGACATCCACCTTCCAGGCCAGAGGAAGGTGTCTGTTCAGAGGAGAGGCAAAGAGATCTACTTGACTACAACCCCACTGGTGGACAATGTCCAGTAACACATTCCTGTGAAGCATCCCCTCCTGGGATTTTGTTATGGACCTGCTCATGGAATCTGCCACTATGTTCTGATTTGAGAGGAACATAAACTGCCTGAAGAGTCACGTGATACTGGGTAGCTAGATTCTAAACCTAAATGGCTTGTTTGCACAAGAGATAAGACCTTGACCTCCCTTGCTTGTTGATTTACCACATCACTGTGGTATTGCCTGTGAGAATTCTGAGCAGCCCTGGAATGAAAAGCGTGAAGAGCAAAAAGAAGGGTTTGCACCTTTGACATTGATGCGGTCTTTCTGTTGTCAAAGAGACTAAAGGCCCTGCACTTTCAGAGTACCAAAGGAGGTCCCCATCCCAAGTCCGAGGCATCTATGAAAAGTTCCTGAGAGTGGACTGGAGGTTGAAAATGAAGCAATGAACAATTGCTGAATCCACCAATGACATTTCAGCTTGAGACATGCAAGAGGAGGGACCAGAAAATCCAAAGGATGAGAATGTTGAAGCCAGATTGACTTTAGAAACCACTTTCTCATATGATGCTTGGCCAGAAGAAGCACAGGAATGGTGAAAGCCATGCAACCCAGAACCCTAAGAAACTCCTTGGATGTAAATGAATCCAGAGGAAGAATGGATTGAAAGAAAGCAATTAGAGTTAAAGCCTTGGGAGGGGACAACGATGTCAGGATTGGAACAGTCTGCAGTCTACCCCCTAACAAAAACATGATGTTGAGGAGGAGTCAGGAATGATTTTTAGAAATTTACAGTAAACCCTAGGCTTTTGCAGGAGACAAATAGCAAAATGTAGATGCTGAAGTAAAATCTCTGGAAAAGAGGTCTGAATGAGCAGGTTGTCCAGGTAAGGAGAGATCTGTATTCCTCTCAATCTGCAAAAAACGATCACAGAAGAGAGGCATTTGGTGACGACTGTTAAGGCAGAAGAGAGGCCAAAGGGCAAAGCAGATAACTGAAAATGCCAGGAACCAACAGAGAAATGTAAAAAAACAAGCATTTTTGAGATCCAGAGAAAAAAGCCTGAGGAAGTAGAAAAGGAAACAAGGTTTGAAGAAATAGCATCCAAATTGAAGGAATCTTCAAAAAGGTATTTAGCTGAGAGAAACCCAGAATGAGTTTCCAGGTGCATTCTTTCCCGAGGACCAAAACATTCTGGAGTATACCCCTTCTCCCTCTGAGGAGTTGGAATTTCGACTAGTTCCCCGAGCCAACAGACCCAAAGTACCTCCAGAAAAAAGGACAGTTGCTCATGAGGAGGATGAGGAATGCCCAGAACAAGGGGGGGGGGGGGGATTTCCAAACCATATAATACCACAGATGAATTACGGAAAGAATCCAAGAATCTTGGGTGATCTTTAACCAAATATTAAGGGACAGGAAAAGATGAAGACAGAGGAATGTGACTTTGAAGACGATGGCAAGGATAGTTAGCATAGGTTTATCTGGCAAAGGAGGTTTCTGAGCTGAAGGGGGTTTGGGTAGCCTTACCAGGAGCCCTTTTACCACCCTTTCTACGTTTGGAGGAGGGTGAGACTGCCTATGAACAAAAGCAGGCTTGTTAGTGTAATTCCTTTTAAATTTGGGAACAGGTAAAACAAGAACATGTTTCAGATCCTGTAAAGCTTTACCCTTTTTCTGGGGGGGGGGGGCATAAACAACTCAGCAGCACCAAACAGATGTCTATTATACAGAAGAACACCATCAGGCAAAGGCTGAAGCCAAAGCCAGGAATATCTCAATACAGAACCCAAGGCAGCAGCCCCTAGGACAAGGCATCAGCTGCATCACAGCTGCATTTGATGGAATGGTGAGCAACCTGAGAAAGCGTCCCTAATAAAGAAAGGGCTGAGGTCTTCACCTCAGAGTCAGGAAGATCTGAAATAACCTGATAGGCCTGAGAGAGAAGAACCAAACAATATCTGTTCATAAGAGTCCGACAGCTCACAGCTCTAAAAGCCAGGGTAGCAGAAGTATACTCTTTCCTACCAGTCTCCATAGTTCTGCTGTTCATGTCAGAGGGAAGCAATTTCATAGAATGCAACAGTTTAGAATGCTTGTCAGAGGCAACTGACATCACATAAGAGTAATCAGAGGAGCATTTATAAAGAAACTTGCAATCATCACGCACCTTGTAAAATCTATCAGTTTGTTTGGGTGCCCAAGAAGCAGTGGAAAAGGCATCCAACTAAGGCAGCAAGAACAGAAGGGATGGGAGAGAACCTAGGCGATTCCATTTGCAAAAGCTCATAGTACCTCTTCTGAAATCAGACCCCTAGCATACTCCAAAAAAACTGCATCGTTTGGGAAACTGCATCACCAAAAGAAATCTCCTCAAAAGGAGCTTCACGGCTAACAGATTCCTCTTCCTCAGAACCAAAATCTAAGGTAGAAAGAATCTGGGAAGAATAAGTCAGGGATTCTTCACCAGAATCGTCATCTTCATCAGAGGAATTTTGCTCCTTAAGCCTCCTAAGAGGGCTAGAAAACCAAGGAGTGGTAGGAACAGAAACCCCATGAAGAGGCTTCACAGCCATAAGGGGATTAAAGAGGCCTTGAGTGAAGTTTTGTCATTCACTCTGATGATCTTTAGGAGTAGGAGAAATATGCCTGCTTTCTGGTTTCTTTTTTAAGGGGATGTCGGCATTAAAGACCTTATGAAGCTCTGACCCCGGACGACATTCAAATAGAATAGTGGGTATATCTCTTCTCTTACCAAAATCTGAAGAACACCTCTAGGCCCTTCAGTAATTATCAGCTGCGGTTCCCCCTGAACATCTGACACGGACAGCTGCAAAGCCTCCATGGATGTGCATGAAGGTAGATCCTTGCCAGCCTCCGAAGAGGTCACAGCTGAGGAATCTGACAGAGAAAATGAACAACCCTCCAGGCTTTCACTAGCCTCGAGAGATGTCTGGCAGAACCAAAGAATCTGACTGACCTTTCTTGGTCTTCTTCACAGATAGCTGACACTCAGGCCAGGAAGATCCTTCCATAGTTCTTTAGTCAACAGCTTAAGAAGTTAATTTTCAAAATAAATAGCTATGGAAGACAGCTGAGTAAGCAATGCCTTGGGAGTAAAAGCCTGTCAAAGAGCACGAGATGTATGGTCATGGGAAGCACCTAAGCAAAACAAACACTGTTCGTGATGTTCTTTATGGGGAATCTGTCTTGCACACTGGCATTTCCCCTTTCTGGATGACGTAAAACCAACAACCAAAACAAATCAAAAAAGCAGTAAGAACAAAAACCCCAGCAGGGCATTTATCTGAAAGCGGCTAGGTAACCATCAGATGAACAAGCATTCAGGCCGACGATCGAAGAAGGCGTTCGGACTGGTGGCAAAGAAGTTCAGAGGATGGTACATCCAGATGTCACCTTTATGCCCCACACCATGCGCATATCATGTGTGTGACATTCAGGGTACCCATTACAACCTAAAGGCTTTGCTATACTGGCTGGACGTTGGGCTACTCTAGGCATGGGATCCCTATTGCAAAGAATACTGCAACAGTGATATGGAAGGACATTAATGGCATCAGAAAGAAAACAGAGAAACATACCTGCCAAACGTAAGGAGAATGCATCAATTTTCCAGACTCCCAGAGATGCTGTTCTGCAGCAAAACTTCCTGAGCTGCTTGCTTTCTGGAGTAGCAAAAAGGTCTACGTTTGGCAAACCCTTATTGGGGGTCAAATGCAGAAATAAATCCCTGTTCAGCATCTATCTGTGACAGTTTGGTTACAACTTGGCCAACTTGTCTGCTACGCCATTCTACCAAGATGGAATGGAAGATGCCTTGTGGGGTTACGCCAAACTTCATGAGTTATTTCCCAAGCTTGCATTGCCAATTTGCAGATGATGCAAAAATGGGTTCTACTTTGTTGATGCTCATTTGTCATGTTCCTGTTTTGCATGCCCTGGATAGCCCAGATCTCCCATACCGGCTCTCCATGCAATTTCTGAGGAGTCTATCATGATGGTCGAAGTTTGAAAGGTACCAGACAAAAAACATGCCTGATATTTCCACTCTAAGTGGTCCTGCATTATACAAGGCAAAAATGAGGATGAGGTTTCCTGAGAATGGAAATGCTGAAGTCGTATATTCCTCAGCTGCCACTGTAGCCTGTTTGTATGCAGTCTTACTTAATAGGCCACCAGTATGCAAGAAGCCATATAGCCCAGAACTCATAGGTAATTCCCTTGCTGAAATAATGGAGCCAAATGCCCTAGCAGAATGTGTCTTTATGGGTGAGGAAAGCCATTTGCCATTAAACGAATAACAGAAAGAAATGGATTTAGAAATCCAGGAGGAGATGGTTTGCTTAGAAACAGCCAAACCCAAAGTCCTGGGATGAAAAGAAACAAAAAGCTGCTCAGATTTGGGAATAACTTTAGTTTTATCTAAATAATATCTGAGCTCTCTATGCAACTCCAAGGTCTGAAGAACCTTCTCACTGAAAAGGAAGGAAGGTGAATAGATAACCACATTGGGCATAAAAGGATTACTATAAATAGACACCCTGTTTCTATGAAAAACTAAAAAAGGAGGAACAGCCAAGAGAGCCTGAAGCTCAGTCACTTTCATGGCAGAAGTAAAAGTCAAAAGAATAACAGTTTTTCAGGTACAATGTTGTAGGAAAGCTGAAGAAGCAGGCTCAAAAGGAGCCTAGGTCAATCTTTTAAGTACAAAACTGATGTATCAAGAAGGTGGAATAGGCTTTCCTGGTGGGCTTGATTTGAAGGACGCCTTTAAGAAATTGTTTGACCTCAAAACTAGAGGTCAAAGGAAGAGTAAAGGCCAGACAAGCAGAGACTGCCGATAGGTGAGCTTTAACTGAAGAATATGACAACCCAGCATGGAGCAGATTGCACAAAAAAGAGAAAACCAGAGGAACCTCCACAGATAGGGGATCCGGAGAGGCACCAATTTTTTCCCCCATTTAGACATATGGGTCTTTCTGGCAGTGGGTTTCCTGGCCTCCTGCAGAACCTGAAGCACATCCTCAGAAAAGAGGTGCCTAAAAGGGATCAAAACTTTATCACCCACAGTGTCTACTGAAGAGTGAACTGGTAGGGAAGGACAACAGATCCCTTCTCTTGTGTGAGAAGATCCACATGGTGAGGTAACTTGTGGCAACTGCCTCTGGCCAAGTGAGAGAGAAGGGGGAACCAATGTTGCCTGGGCCAAAACAGAGTAACCAGCAAGATTTCAGGAGAGTCCTGCTTGATCTTGTGTGGAATTCGTGGTAACAGAGGAAGGGAGGAAAGTGTGCAGAAACATCCCTTTTCTAGAAAAAGACAGGATGTCCACATTCCGGAACAGAATAGAGAAAGATGTCAGTTCAGAGGTTAGGCGAAGATGTCTACCAGAGGAATACCCCACTGATGGACAATGTCCATGAACAAATTTCTGTAACGCAACCTCTCATGAGCTTGTGTTTTGCATCTGCTCAGACCTGCTCAGAGTCTGCCACTAGATTGTGCTCTAAAGGAATGTAAAGTGCTTGAAGAGTCACTTGATACTGGACAGCTAGATCTGAAACCTGAAGAATCAGTCTGAAAAGGAAATAGGATCTCATGCCTGCCTGGTTGTTGACATACCACATCACTGTGATATTGTCTGAAAATCTTGAGGGGCCCAGGATGAAAGAGGGAATGAAAAGCATGCAGAGCCAGGAACAGAGCCTTCATCTCTTTTATAATGATGATGGTCTGACCTCTGAAGAGGAGGCCAGAGACCCTGGACCATTAGGCGGTCACAAGAGGCACCCCATCATTGTCTGAGATATTAGGGGAAAAGCTCCTGAGTAGGAACTGGAGCTTGAAAAGGTAGCTTTGGATTTAGTAACACTGAAGTTCAAGCTTGAGACAAGGAATAAAAAGAAAAGGAAACTACAGAGAGTGACAGTGTTGAAACAACATTGATTTGGGGTACCACTGAAGTTTCCACAAATGGAGCCTGGCGAGGGGCAGCATGAGAATGGTGGAAGCCATAAATCCCAGGACCCTAAGAAACCTACTTATCATGATAAAAGACAGAGGAAGAAGAGATTGGCTATTAGAAACAGAGCCTTGGGGGCAGAAAGAGGTGCTGAACTGTCCAAAGCCTGCATCCGAGGAAAACATGATCCTGGGAAATGTGTCAGAACTGATTTCTGGAAGTTAATGGTGAATCCTAGACTGTGTAAATGACAAGTAGTAAAATGGAGATCCTGTAGCAGACTGCTGGGAGAAGGAGCATGAATAAGCAGATCGTCTAGATAGGGAAGAATCTGTATACCTCAAGGCCTGCAAAAAGCAATGACTGGAGCGAGGCATTTGGTGAATAACCTTTGGGCAGTAAAGAGGCCAAAGAGCAAATGAGAGAACTCAAAATGCAAGGAAGAGACAGAGAAATGTCAAAAATTCCTGAAGAGATGATGAATGGGGATGTGAAGGTATGCATTTTTGAGACTTAGGGACCCAGAAAGGCCTGAGGAAACACGTCTGAAGGGATAATATCTGAAAAGAAGGAATCTTGAGAAAAGTGGTAAGCAAGGAAAGATCCAGAATTGGTCTCCATGTACCATCCTTTTGGGGAACCGCAAACATTCTGGAGTAAAATCCCTTCCCCACATGGGAGGCAGGAATGGAATGGTGCCCTGATTCAAAAGAGATTGTAGAACCTCTAGGAAATGAGGAAAATGTTCCCAAGGAAGTTAAGGAATGCCTGAAAAGGGAGGAAGGGGCCTCCAAGCCATGAAATATCCATGAAGGATAATAGACAGAACCCAAGAATCAGAGATGATCTGATATCAATTTGGAAGAGACAGGGAGATGTGGAGAGACAAGGGGACTTTTGCCTGAGGAGAAGAGAAGGTCAAATGTCAAATAGTACCAGGCTTGTCTTGAAAAGCAGGCTTCTGGGAGGAAGGAGTCTGAGTAGATTTAGCAAGAGGAATGCACCTAAAAAGTACAGTTGTGTACACTTACCATAAATGTAGATGTTCTGAGTGTATTCACTGTCACAGTCATCACATTTGGATCATCTGCTTGCAGTAGCCCTCAGTCGGCCTGATTAACAAAGTCTTGGGTCCTGCATCGGTTGCTGTCTCTTCTTCTGTGACGTCAGATAGTCAGGGGTATAAAACATGCAGCCGATGCCATTACATCAGTTTTACTTGCCCCAGATGTCAGGTACCCCCATAATGGGAAGCAACAAAATATATATATATATATATATATATATATATATATATATATGCATACACAAGGTTATACGTCCAATAAAAAAGCAAAGACACTGAAAAGCTTTTAAGCATAGTAAAGGATAGTAGAGGTATAGCCAAAAGAAGCCAGGGGGCTGGATGGAGGGTAACCAGGACTGCAACAGTGATACACTCGAACATCTACATTTATGGTAAGTGTACACAACTGTACTACGTTCTTCGTGTTTCACTGTTGCAGTCATCACATTTGGGTAGATTCCCAAAGCTAAGGACGGAAGGAGGAATTTAGATAGCATTAGGACCAGCTATAAGGCCCTTCAAGACCGCAGTGGCAAAGCCAGCTCTGGATTTAGAGAAAATTGGCAAATGGTAATTGCTTGGTGAAAGTATGCACCGAACTCCAGGTAGCAGCTTCTAGGATGTCCCTGGTAGGGACACCTCTGCAAAAGGCTGTAGAGGTAGATGCAGCCCTGGTTGAATGGGGTCTGATCCCCTGTGGGATAGGTTTTCCATGGTGCTTATAGCAGAAATGAATGCAATGGCCTATCAATTTAGAAATGGTTTGTTTTGAAATAGCCTTCCCCTCTGCCCCTGCAGCAAATGCCACCAGCAGTTGTTCAGATTTCCTTTGAGGTTTAGTCCTGTCCGAGTAGAATCTAAGTTGTCTGTGCACATCTAAGGAGTGCAGTATCCGTTCCCCTTTGTTCTGTGGATTAGGAAAGAAGGTTGGCAAATGAATGGACTGATTAAGAGCCACAATGGATACCACCTTGGGCATGAAGGAGGGATTGGTTCTGAGGGACACCCTGTCTGCATGAAAGATGATGAAAGGCTCCACTGCCATAAGGGCCTGTAATTCAGATACCCTTCTTGCTGAAGTGATTGCTAAAAGGAAGGCTGTTTTCCATGAAAGGGAATTTTAAATCTGCACTAGCAGCTGGCTCGAAAGGAGGAAGAGTGAGTTTCTCCAATACAAAGTTAAGGTCCCAGGCTGGAGTTGGGGCTCTCCTGGGTGGTCTTAAATTGTTGGGCTCTCTGAGGAACTGCTTGAGCAGTGGATGAGAGAAGAGGGGAGGCTCTGTGTTATAATGAGTTGAAATGGCTGAAGCATGAATTTTGATGGAGGAAAAAGAAAGGCTCTTGTGAAGCATCTCAGTTAAGTACTGCAGAATCTGAGGTAAGTTGGGCACTGCTGTGCTGATCCCTTGAGACTGGTTCCAAGAACAGAATCTTTTCCATTTGTCAGCATAAGATTTTCTAGTACTAGGCCTTCTTGCCTCTAAAATGATATCCCTCACTTGTTTACTGAGGGATGGTGAAGGAGAGGTTAGGTAATTAGCCAGGCTGCTAGGTTCAGGGTTTGAAGCTGAGGGTGCAGAACCTGGTTCTCCTGCTGAGACAAAAGAGTAGGGGTCTGAGGCAGGTGCCATGGAACCAGCAGTGACACACTGCGCAAGAGGGAGTACCCAGTGTTGGTGTGGCCAGTCTGGTGCAATCAATATCGTCCTTGGTTTGTCCTGCTTGATCTTTAAAAGTATTCTGGAGAGGAGAGACAGAGGAGGAAAGGCATAAATTGATAGTTTTTTCCAGCTGAGGGACAGAGCATCCACTTTTCAAGCATGTTTGTGGGGAGTCCTTGTGCAAAATTTGTCCAACTGGTAGTTCTGGGGGGAGGCAAACAAGTCTATATCTGGGCTTCCCATTTGCTTGTCAACATGTTGAAAGTCTTTGGTTCCAGTTTCCACTCATGTGGGTCCATGAGGTTTCTGCTTAGTCCGTCTGTCAGTGTATTTATTTTTCCTGGCAGGAAATGAGCCTGTAGACGTACTTGGTAGCTCAAGGCTGTGTTCCACAGTACCATGGCTAGTCTGCAGAAGGGGCAACAATGGGTACCACATAACAGTGGTGTTTGTCCATCTTTACCATTAACTGTCCTGGAAGAAAGTGGTCCTTGAAGGCTGTCAGAGCATTCTGTACAGCTAACATTTCTTTTTGATTGATATGCAGGTGCATTTGACTTGGGTTCCATTTGCCCTGAATGCACTTCCCTGCCAGGTAAGCCCCCCCATGCATAGTCTGATGCGTCTGTTGTTAGGGTTTGGGCGACAGGGGGTAGAGTGAATGGTAGTCCCTTGTTTTGGTGGCAGGCCTCTGCCCACCAAAGGAACTCTAACCGTAGGCAAGGTATGATAGGAATCATTGCTTCTAGATGCTGAGTATGTTGACACCATAGGTTTTTTAGATACCACTGTAGTTTCGTCATATGCAGTCTTGCATATGGAATTAGAAGAATGCAAGAGGCCATGAACCCCAAGGCTTGCAGTATTTGTCTTGCAGATAGCAAGTTTTTTGTGGCCACTAGTTTGAAGTAGGTTGTCAAATGAATTTGTTTCTCTGGCGTGAGGAAAGCTATCTGGGAAGTTGTATTCAAGCTTGCTCCCAGGAATATAATTTGCTGACAGGGTACCAGGTGTGATTTCTTTTTGTTTATGGTGTACCCCAGACAAGTTAGCAGCCTTTGTACAAAAGCCAGATGATTCAAAAGTATGTCCTGGCTTTCTGCCTAAATTAGACAATCGTCCAGGTATGGGTATATTTGAATATTTCTTTGTCTGCAAAATGCAATGACTGGAGCTAGGCATTTTGTGAATACCCTGGGCACAGTAGATAAGCCAAAGGGCAGTGCAGAGAACTGATAGTGCATGTAGCCTGCTTTGAAGCATAGGTATCTTCTGCAAGATTCCCTGATTGGGATGTGCAGGTATGCTTCCTTTAAATCGAGCGTTGACAACCAGGCATCTTTGCCTAGCAAAGGAAGTAACTGGTGAAGAGTCAGCATCTTGAATTTTGGAATCTCCAAATAGGTGTTTAGAGTAGACAGGTCCAGGATAGGACGCCATGAATTGTCTTTTCTGGGTACCAGGAAAAGTCTTGAGTAGAAACCTTGTCCCTTTTCCTCTTCTGGTACAGTCTGAATAGCCTTTATGCTTAAGAGAGAGAGAGTACTTGCTTTTGAGCTACTGTCCACTGATTTGGGGGTAAATCTGGCCAACTGTTTGGGGTTGGTAACGTGTGGAAGTGAAATCTGTATCCTTGGGAAACTATATTTAAAACCCATTTGTCCTGGGCAATGAGTTCCCAGTTTTTTGCATGTAGAGCAATCTTTCCCCCCAAAAGGGCAGTCAGTTGAGAAGTGCTCGGAAGTTTTAAAGTTAAGTAACTGAGACAGTTTACCATAGGGGGAGTTTTACTACTCCCACATTTGGATGTGGGGGCCCTCCACTGCTTAGTCCTGTGCGTACCCTGGGACTGAAGCCTGGGAGTTCTGCTGGATATGGGTTTGGACTGAGAGGGCCTGGAAGTGGCAGGAAAGGACCAATTCTTAGAGGGGCCAATGCCTACTAAATCTTGGAGGTTGTACTTGTAAGAAATCTTTAACAGTTTGCATAGATTTAGCTTTTTCCTCTATCTTTTTAAGAACTTCTTCTGCCCTATTGCCAAACAGGCGGTCCTGATTTAAGGGAGCATCCAGTAATTTAGCTTTAACATGATCTGGCAAGGATTGCTCCTTAAGCCAAGCATGCCTTCTAAGTACAGACCCAGTGACAGCAGCCCTGCAAGATGCCTCTAGTGTAAACTTAGAAAGCCAATAAGGTTGCTATTAGGTTTATGTACATCTTGACCACAGTAGATCAATGTTATGCTGTTAAGCAGAATGTACACTTTTTTTTTTGTAATTATTGACAATTGTCTTTTTAATGTACTTTGGAACTTTTCTCCCTGGGTCTCGGATGAAAATGGACTTTTAGTCCAGTCAGACCTCCCCAGTAAATAAATGTTTATTTATTTTACATTTGTTGACCTGGATAGTCCAACTGGATGCATGTCCATTTTCAGCGGCGGCCCGGGGAGAATAGCTCCAAGGTAAACAAATCCAACATAACATAAAACAAATTACAAATAGAATATTTACAGTGATTACAAAGGCAAACAAGATAACAAGTTCACAGGTTAGAGTTAATCTCGAGTGAAAGTCTGGATTAAATTACACAGTACGCTGCTTGACAGATTATACACATTCTAGAGGAGAGTTAACCAGGCTTGATACAATGACATAACCAGTTTAGTCCCAGGTGGTGTGAGTCTAGTTTTAAATTGACCTAGAGAGGAAAGTAAGGTAATATCAGCTGGAAGAGAGTTCCAAGATCTACCTACAGAGTTTGCGAGGAGAGAGTCACCGGCTGAGTTGTTAATTTTGCACATCTGAATAAGAAGTCTGTTAGAAGATTGCAGCAGTCTAGGATTATTATAGAGGGTGATAAGATTTTTTAAGTGCCAGGGTATTGTCCGGGTTGTAGAGGATTTTATGGGCCAAAATCAATTGGTTATACTGGAGTAAACTGGGTAGTTCAAGCCACCCAAACTGGTTTAGATTGATGCAATGATGTGTCCTAAAAGGCAGCCCAGTGGCAAACCTGGCAATGTGGTTATAACAGATTGAGAGTTTAAGAACAGTCTTGTTTAAATTAGAGAGTAGAGGGGGGTGCATACAAAAGAGTAGAAAGAAGGTGAAAGCAAGCTATGGCAATTTTGGCTGGAGGGGTTAGGAAGGCTTTTGTTCTGTAAAGTGACTTTAGCTTTTTACTGATGGTTTTGATCGATTGGTTGACATGTAGGTTGAATTTTAGATCATCTATAATGACACCTAATAGTTTAGTAGAGGGGTCAGGGGAGATTATTGTGCCATCAATTGCATTTATGGTAAAGTTAAAAGCATTAGACCTTTGTGTTGGTGAAGATAACAGCATTTTAGTTTTTTTGGGATTTAGTATCAGACGACGTTCAGAGAGCCAGTTTTCTATTGTTTTAAGGGTGGTCTGGGTAGCTGACCATAACTCTGTTGGGGATGTGGCTGGGCAAATCAGTGTAAAGTTGTCAGCGCATTGGATACAACTGACTTTTGGGATGACAGCATCCATGTCGTTAATGAAGATGGAGAACAGCAGGGGCCCTAGTATAGAGCCTTGTAGTACTCCAAGGGTGTTAGGTAGTAAGTTAGAGAGTTTGTTCTGCCAAAGAACAGCCTGCTGTCTACCACTCAGATAGGATTTAAACCATTGAAGGGCTTTAGTATCTAGACAGAATGTTTGCAGGGTGTGGATGAAAAGTTGGTTATCAACCATATGGAATGCCTTGGAAAGATCCAAGAAGAGGGCTGAGGAAATATGATTACTGTTACGATTATCGTTTATGGTGTTGTTGAAAGCTAGTAGGGCTGAGGCAGTGCTGTGGTGAGGTTGGAAGCCATGCTGGGTGACTGCCATGAGGTGATTCTGAATTAGGTGGTGCATGAATTGTCTATGAATACATTTTTCCATAATCTTTACAAGTGGAAAGAGTATAGCTATTGGCCTATAGTTGGAGAATTCAGTAGAGCTGCCTCCTTTATAAAATGGGATTACATAGATATTTTCCAGATGGTGGGAATTTTAGCTTCTACTATGGTTCGATTGATAAGTATTGATACAGGGGTAAGCAACAGCATCAACAGATTTTTGTAGGTATTCAGCAGAAAGTTGGTCAGCAGAGAGTGTGGTGGGTTTTAGTTTTCTGATCAAGGTACGGATAAGTGACATGGCAACTGGCTGGAAGCTAAATGAGAGTGGGTTTCTAGAGGTGGTACTTTCCAGACCACAGGAGCTAGGAGGTAGTTGGCTAGCTAGGGCTTGAATTGTCTCGGTAAAGAATCAGTTAAAACTGTCTGAAACATCCTCTGGGGTCTTATCAATAGTGGCAGCTGGGACGGGGTAGAAGTTTGTCCAGGATGTAGTAGATTATTCAAACCTGCCCAAAACGTCTGAGGGTTATTTTGATGTACTGTCTGTAAATTACAGTAGTACTGTTTTTTATCTTGTAAAATTAATTTTTTAGTTTTGTTCCTAAATTGCCTGTATTAAATGTGATCTTGGGGGTCTTTAGTTGAATGCCATAAAGCCCAGGCTTTGTTTCTAAGGCTAATTTTGAGTCTAGACTCTTTCGAAAGCCATAGCACAGTTTTTGCCTTTGTTCTTTTTGAGTAAACAGGTGCATGCAATTCAAGGATCTCAAGGAATTTATTGTTAAAGTATACAACTGCTTCCTCTAAGGGGAGGTGTTTTAGAATAGACCAGTTGCATGATTTTAGTTCCTGTTGGAATTTGGCTGGGTCAAAGTTTTTTTTTTGTTTCTGACATTTCTGAGTAAGGGTGTTTGGGGGTTAATGGCTTTGTGCTTAATTATATATGTGAGAAGGTGATCGCTTAGGCTAGCGGGGAGGGTACCAGAGGTGTACAATTGGGGTAGACTATTAATGAGTACCCAGTCAAGTATGCTTTCTTTTTGTTGGTTGGGTTTACCTATCCTGGTAGGGGTGGATATGATTTGTGTAAATGCATGCAGGTTAATATGAGTGGTTGGGGATTCTGAAGAACAGGTGCCCCAGTCTATGTTAAAGTCTCCGAGTAGTATGGTTTCTTGGGGGTAGTGACATGCTATCCAGTGGAGGGTGTCTTCAGGTGAAGCTATATTGTTACCTGGGGGGATGTACATGCAGATGATATTAATGCATTTACTTTTATTAAGTTGCAATTTGGTGGCAAGAATCTCTGAGTTATTAATCTGAGGTGGTTGTATTACATCTATGGTCACATTCAACTCAGACTTATAGAATATAGCTACCCCACCCCCTTCCTGGAAACACGATCCAACCTGTGTATGTTGTACCTATGAAAACCTGGATCTGTTCCTGAATTTAAGTCTGTATCCTTGCCTCAAAATATCGAGGACCCGCTGGTTCTAGGACTTTCTCCTAGTCTTCCACAAATACAGCCAGGGAACCCACTATTTCTGAATGGGTGTGAGGACAGGATGTGATTGCTTTTAGAAATTGAGTGGAGTGGGGTAGGGTGGGATTTCTGGGGTTGATGCAGTCTAAATGAGTCACTGCTGTATCCTCTACTAGCCTTGGCCCTGAGGGCTTCAAGGTTTTCCCTGTTACTGTGTTTGACAATGCTATTCTTTACCATGGATTCTTCCTTTTATGCTGCTTACCTCTGTCACTTGGCTAACTAAGGAGACATCAAAAAGCTCTGACTGGTCTATCTGGGGCCATGTCCTTAGCCATGTGTAACTGTGAATCACTGACCGGCCTTGAGTGTCACAGTAGAATACCAGGCTACTGATCCAAGGGGCCTTTTTAAGCCTAGCCATACTTGCCAGTAAAATGTGATGGGTTTTTTGTGTGTGTGTGTGTATGTATGATATATATATATATATATATATATATATATATATATATATATATATATATATATATATATGAACCAGGGTAGATATATGGTACCAGACCAGGGGGTATTCAAGTGCAGATCCTCCACCTGCTTCTCAGGATGGAAGCCTGTTCAGAGAAGGGGAAAGCTTGTCACAATAACAAACACACACATATCCAGCATGTCCTATGTATGTTGCAGGCAGGCAAGGTTAATGTTAAGATTTGTCATTCTAGCATTCTGGGGACAGCGGAGATGTTCAGCGTCCTAGCATCTTAGTCCTGGGTGGCTCAATGGAGAACAGACCTGAGTACAGTGGAACCAAAATATTTCTGGAGGCTTCTGGAGGCTAAATAATGGGCAATGGGCAATAAAAGTTTGGACCCATGCCCAGTTGCCAGCTGCTGCACATCTAGTGGCAACCTTGCTTGAACCTTGATTGAAGATGATAGTGCCCTGTGCCCTGGTTGAATGAGCCTTAGGGAAGCCTGAAAGTCTCAACTCATAAGGTAATAATAGAAGCCCTTTCTTGCCTGTAGCATAAGAGAGAGAGCTGGTCTTGACTTTCTAATTGTTTTGTCCTGTCTCTAGGTAATAATTGGGCGGCGAACATCTAAACAATAATGATTTTGTTCAGCCCTGTTGGTATAGTCTGGGAAAGACAGGCAAATCAATGGAGTGGTTTAGAGAGTTACCTATCTTTATGAAAAAAAAAAATAAGGGAGACGGACAGACAAAGCTGAAGTTCCGATACCTTTCTGGCAGATGTTATAGCTAAAAAAAAAGCATTTTTTCAAGAAAGAAGTTTTGAGGGCAAAAGAAGCTGTTCAAAAGGGGGCAGTGTGAGGTTAGAACTTAATTCAAATAATCCCAAATCCCATTGTGGGGTGGGATCTTTGAGAGGCAAAATGCCAAAAGGAAGAAAGGACAGGCAGGTTTTTGTGGGCATAATCTGATAGTGGTCGATGATGACCCTGAATGAAAAAGCTGCAGTCCAGAAAGTCTAGAACTGAATGGGTGCATGCATGAAAAGGATCTAAGGATAGTGTTTGCCCAAAAGTG
This sequence comes from Protopterus annectens, assembly GCF_019279795.1. NCBI lineage: Eukaryota > Metazoa > Chordata > Ceratodontiformes > Protopteridae > Protopterus > Protopterus annectens. The sequence continues at coordinate 1,024,707,252 of NC_056729.1, forward strand.
AAAAATTACTCGCATAAGTCTTCCTGGTATTGGACTCTTGGGAAGCCAGAATGATATCACGAACAGGAGGAGAAATAGATAAGGGAAGCCTGGCGGAATGTAGAGACTGATGCAGCTTGCCCGTGAGATGGGTCAACAGATCCGGAAGGGGTTCCAGATGCCAAGGCTCTTCCAGTAGGTATTTGTGCAGGAACGGGAACCAAACTTGTCGAGGCCAAAACGGGGCAATGAGGATCATTTTGGTTCTCAATGCAGTTGCTTTCTGAATTAATTGCAGGATCAATGGAAAGGGAGGAAAGGCATAAAGAAGACCCCGGGGCCAAACGTGAACAAGAGCGTCTCTGAGGGGTTGGCCTGGTAGAGGAAAAAGTGTGAAGAAGTCGAGGCACTTGCTGTTTTGGGGAGTTGCGAAAAGGTCGCAGCAAGGCTGGCCTCACTTCTGAAAAATTCCGTCTGCTACCGCTTGATTTAGAGACCACTCTTGAGGCATGAGGATAGTTCTGCTCAATCTGTCTGCTATGACGTTGGACTTCCCGGGGATGTGCGTTGCTATCAGAAACCGTTGCGATGAAATCGCCCATTACCAAAGTCTGAGTGCTTCTCGACAGAGGGGGTAGGACCTTGTTCCGGCCTGCTTGTTTATGTACCACACCACAGACATATTGTCCGTTTGAATTGCTATAGTCCCCGTGGGAAGAGAGCTCTGAAGGGCTTGCAACGTCAAAAGCACCGCCCTCATCTCCAGGACATTTATGTGCAGGTGGCATTCTGACTGTTGCCAAGTGCCCTGGACCATCCTGCGCTGATAATGCCCCCCCACCCGATCAGGGAGGCATCCGTTGTGACAGTGGCAACTGGAGGGGGGAGAACAAAGGGTCTTCCCTGAAAAAGCTGAGGGGAAACCATCCACCAGGAGAGATGTTTCTTGCAAGATGGGGTTATCAAAATGTTGTGGGTCATTGGTAGCTGTTGAAAGGACCACTGAGAAAACAGTATCCACTGAAGGAGCCTCATGTGGAAGCGGGCTAATGGAAGTAGAAGAATCGCCGCCGCCATGAGGCCCAACACTTTCAATACTAGCTTGACTTGGACTCTGTTGGGCTGAAACAGGAGCTGAACATTCCGCCTTATGTCTGTCACTCTCTGAGGTGGTAATGTTGCAGACATTTCTGTGGTGTTTAATACGGCACCTATAAAGTTTATACATTGACAAGGCGACAAGGAGGACTTTGCAAAATTTATAGAAATACCCAGACTGTTGCAAAGTTGAATAGTGTAATCCCTGGCCATTATGAGATCCTGTTTGGTGGTAGCGGAAATGAGCCAGTCGTCTAAGTATGGAAACACCTGGAATCCTTTCTGTCTCAGGTTAGCTGTGACCACTGCCAAACATTTGGTGAACACCTGGGGGGCTGTGGTGAGACCAAAGGGCAGGGCCCTGAACTGAAAATGACTGACTCCCAGCCGGAAGCGGAGAAACCTCCTGGAGCGCCTGTGTATTTTTATATGGTAGTATACGTCCTGGAGGTCTAACGAGCAGATCCAGTTGTCTCTGCCCAAAAAAGGGTAGAATGGACTGCAGTGCTACCATCTGAAATTTTGTCTTTAGTACAGAGTTGTTTAACCTGCTGAGGTCCAAAATGGGTCTCCATTCTCCTGTCTTTTTTGGTACCAAAAAGAATCTGGAGTAGATTCCGGATCCTAGCTGATCTGCTGGGACTGCCTGGATGACTCTTTTTTCTAACAGCTTTTTTATTTCTAGCTGAGCCTGACCCCTTTGTGCGGGTGGTACATCTGGTAAGGGTTTTGGCGGTTGTACCGGAGGGAAAGTGAAAGGGATTTTGTAACCCTCGGATATGATCTTCTGTATCCATGTGTCTTGGGAGAGGGATTGCCAGGCTTCCGGGTACAGAGATAATCTTCCCCCGACTGCCTCCGAAGGCGGACAGTCAGGCAGCTTCTCAGGGATGCTGAAAGGGTTGGTCAGGGAAAGATTCCCTGGAACCCTGGTTCTGTGGACCCCCTCTGCCCCTGGGGCAGCGTCTGTTATTATTCCCCCCTCTGCCTCTAGGGGGAAATTCACCACGTGCGGCAGGCGCGATTCCCTGTGGTTTGCGGAACCACATCTTTCCACCCCTCTGTCCCTTAGGATAAGGTCTAGAAGGCATGGAAAAATGGACTCCCACGGCAGAGAGAGTCTTACCATCTTGCTTGCATCTGGTGAGGGTATTCTTCACCTGAGGTCCGAACAATTCCGAACCGTCAAAGGGGGTGTTGGTGAAGGACGCCTTGAAGGGATCGTCAAAGTTACAGTCGCATCCAAGCGTGACGTCTCAACGCAACGCCTGTGCCAGCGGCCCTACTCGCTCCATCGGCTGCATAAGAGATAAGCCTCTTGGAGGAGTTAACAATGGAGTTCAGGATAGCCAGCTGAGAGTTTATTTTGTCCTTAAACCCCGCAGCAGAAGGATCCTGTACCGTTTCACCCAGCTCTTTGAGCAAGTCTCTCTGAAGGCGGGTGAAATGACATAAATAGTTCAGCGATCGCATAGAAAAGGTCGCTGAAGCAAAGGTCCGCTTGGCATACCTGTCCATGGTCCTGGACTCTTTGTTAGGAGGATGAACAGATACAGAAGGATCAGCCAATTCCTTCTTAGTGGCTGCTGCTACCACCATAGCATCAACTGAAACACCTTTGGTGAGAAAGGATTTGTCATCTGGTGCAGAAATAAATTTAGAAGGCCTCCTAGGGGTAGGTTCCATTGAATCATTAGCTACCCACGCCTTTCTAGCCACTACCTCCATTAGTGGGTCGAAAGGGGGAGACACCCAGGAGGTGGAAGGGTGAGATCCAAAGGTGTCAAGGTAAACCGACTCGTCCTCGGAAGGTTTGACAGTGGACCAATTTCCCCTCTGTCTTAGGATCTCCAGGATGTCTGAAAAGGAGACATCCTCAGAGGGGGATCTGGGGGAACCTTCCGACTCATCCAAGTCGGTGACCGACGTGACAGACTCGGGGGAGTCTATGTGCTTCCTCTTGCACTTTCTCTTCCTAGGGGGTTCCCCTGAAACTTCAGGGGAGCCCTTGGAAGAGGAGGAGACACCCAAGGTGGGTACCCTACGCTTTGGATCTCTGCTGTCGGGTGTGGGAGGATGGCCAGAGACCGTAACAGGCACTACAGAGGGAGGAGCTGCAGAACTTAACCTTGGAGTGGACACTGGGACCAGCACACTCCTCATCACCTCGAAGGTTCCTCTATCAGATACCAAAGGTAGCCGCAGCTCCGAAGAGACCAGAACCGCCCCCGGAACCGACAGAGAAGGCTCCGAGAATGATGTTGGGGCCGAACTAACCCATGCCGAAGCTCCGAGAGGGAGAGCGGGGTCGGACAAGGGTCCGGTGCCACTCGCCCCCTCGGAGCCGACAATGGAGTCTCGGCGCCCGGACCTCTCCACGGACAGAACCAATGAAGAGGTCGGAGTCGACGACACCGGAGCCGAAGGAGGAAGTATCGGCTTCGACATGGGCAAGGTCACGGTTCCGACAAACTCCGGCTCCGAACTCGAGAGATGAGTCGGTGGAGGAATGGATAGCTGTATCGAAGGAGCCACAGTCTGGTGAGATGGGCTCTGGAGCATTTGGGCCAACGTCTGAGATTTTATGAGTCTACTGACCACCCTCACAATGTCGTGGTCGGAGATCCTGGATGACCTCGATGAATGAGTCCTATGACTCCGCTCCGATAGGAGAGGGGACCTCAGAGCAGATCTGACGGACTCTAGCGAAGGGGACCTAGAGCGCTTGCGTGCTGGGGTCGGTTCCGATGATGGTTTCGGAGTGGAAACCACTTTGCTCGCCTCGAAGCCAGACGGAACCGTCTCGATAACGCCAGCCCTCGGCTCAGAAGCTGGAGCCGAGAGTTTGGCGGTTTTTGACGACTTCCCTGAGCCAGACTTGGAGGGGGAGTCATCAGGCTTTAACAAGCCCCTTAGGATGAGCTTGTTATGCCTTTCCTGCAGGACTCTTGAACTAAATCCGTGACAAACGGAACAAGAGTCCTGCAGATGTAAAGGCCCCAAGCAATAGACACAAGAAGTGTGACCGTCTGTCAGACATTTTCTGACAGCACGAGTCACACTTCTTGAATCCCGAAACCTTAGGGTCCTTTGACATCCTGACAAAAAATGAAAAGGAACACAGTTAGTCCACACACACACACTTATTTAAGTTAAAGGGAACTGACTAAAAACACACACACACACTGAAAGGGGTGGGGGAAAACTAAGGAAAAGCCCGTAGGCCCAAGATAAAAAACTAACTAAAGAAGGGGAAAAAGGGCTACCGAAAGGTAAGGCAGTTAGAAGGGACCTAAAGAAGGGTAAGTAACTGGAAAAAACTACTGAGACTGAATATATATATATATATGGAAAAAGCACTTACTGACCAGAGCCAGTAAAAACAGACTACCTCGCAGCGAAGCGGCAAACGAGATCTGGGGAGTTAGCGCATGGTATTGTGGGATATAGGACTGCCTCAAGCCAGTAAAAATAGCTCTCGAGCTATAGTATAGGCCGAGTCGGAGCCGAGGATTGGCTCCGAACACATCCAGCAAGAATGAAGGCGAGAATGACAACTTAACATTTGTTTTACAGATGTGCAACAGGTCTATTTGAGCTGGATCGGAGGATGCTTTGTAGGCCAGGTATAGGTTGCCTCTCAGCAGCCTGCAAGAGACCGAACACAAGGACAAGGCTTTGAGGAAGTCTGCACATGACTTGTTTTCTACACCATGTATTCTTTTTTTTTTTTTAACACCTGGGTAGAGAGGATACATGTCAGGCATTTCCTGTATCAGGTCTTTGTCTTTAATACCCTCTCTATCTTAGACTTATGATCTTCAAGCACATACGTGAAACTTAACCATGCAAGTCTACCAGTTCAAGGCCTTATAACCCAGGATGGTAGAAAAATATATTATTTTCCCCAAAGTGGTTAAAAATTTTACTTTCCCTGTCAATGAGAACTGGGCTCCTAGATGAAGCTGTGGAAGTTCTCTTGCTGGAATCCATGGGCAAAATGAATAGGCCAGCCATAATGTTCTTGTATAAGAACTCATGGTAGTCCTGGACCTTATAAAAATGGTCAGGCTTCCTAGAAGCAGGGTGTTGGGTATCATTGATACATTAGTAAATGCATTATCTGGGAGTTCTACAAGCAGAGGAACAGCAACAGGCTATGAGGCAGGCAAGCCCGTGAAAGTCCTGTACCTAATCTGGGCCTATGAGCATTTTTTTTTCTTTTTTTGCATCCTAATGGAAGATTTCCTTCATCCTGTTAAGAGTGCTCCCAAAAGAGAGCTCCTCTGGTAGAGAAACAGAAGATGAGATGTCTTCAGTGTTAGATTCATAGCACAAGGAGGGAGGCATTTGCGCCACATATGCTAGATCACTTACCTCAGAATCTGGGGTATCAGAGTCCTCCAATAAGTTAGTATCCATCTTTCTCTTCTTGGAAGGAACCCCTGACACTTCAGGAACTTTTACCAATGACTATTTGGAATAAAAAAAAATCATCAAATGTTGGGCTGACTGAAAAACGTCTTTGGATGAAGCATGGGTGGTAGGCTGGGTTGGGAAAAGTACAGTTCTGTAAGTTGAACACAGCAGTAGATGTTCGAATGATCACTGCAGCAGAAGCCTTAGCTATATGGGTTATATTCTGCCAAGGATACAACAGCTGGCCAGCTTCAAACACTTCAAGGCACCTTCCACTTGTCCAAACTGTCAAGCAGCTCAAGCTGAACTAACTAAAACACAAGTTTGTGTGAAAAGCCCTTCAGAGCTTTCCTGCCAGCAGAGAGGAGGCTAAGCCAAACAATGGCCACAACCTGGAAAAAAAAAAAAAAACACCAAAAAAACAAGGGGGTGGTGGGAAGGAGTGGTTACTGCAGCAGTGATCATTTGAACATTTGCTGTTATGTTAAGCTCAGATTACACAACTGCACTATGTTCATCACATCATTCACGGCTGAGGTAGTCTTAGTTGAATGGCAGATTACCATAAGTAACTATATTTGGGTAGTGGAAGGAGAACAGTTCATGAACCCCTGGAGAACTGTCTTAGCAAAGCTTGATCTGGACCTAGAGAAGGAATCAAGCTTACAGTGGTTTCTAAAATTCTGTACTGATACCAAGTAACGGCTTCTAGAATACTTCTAGAATCCAACCCTTTCCAAAAAGTCCTAGATGAAGCCAAGACCCTGGTACAGTAGGCCTTGGCTCTGCCTGGAATAGATTTGTTATGGTGAGTATAACAAAAGGTAATACCCTTAAACAGCCATTAGGAAATAGTCTGTTTTGACACAGGTTGTCCCTTCTTCTTACATTCAGAACAACTGAACAGTCGATCCGAAGATCTGAAAGATTTAGCTCTGTCAAAACAGCATCTGCGATGTCTGTGGACAAAACCTCTTTCAAAAACATTTTTGACATCAGACTGCATTGACAGACGAGAATCTCTGGGGAGACATGCTGAAATGGACAATAAATTAACCTTGATAGAGGAATAAGAAAGGCCACAGGATAGTAACTCACACAAGTATTGTAAACCACTGAACAATCACCCAGAATGGGTGCTGGTTATGTTGTTGGCACCAACTGAAAAGCCTTTACCATTTGCTAATATATAATTTTCTAGTACCAGGCTTTCTTGCCTCCACTAGTGTCTGCTACACATCCTCAGTAAACAGGTACCTAAAAGGAATTAAGACCCTATCCATCCAGTCAGTGATATGAAGATGACTGATGTCTGGGTGTGTCAAACATCTCTGTTCATGCGTGAGTAGATATGGGGCCAGATTTACGAAAGCTTGCACTGAGAGCAAGAAGAGTGTAGGAGCTCACGCCGGCAATATGTCTGCCGTGCGATCCAGGTACAGCCGGGCAGGGGCGTGCACGAGAGATGCTAAAGCTACTCTTGCACAGACAGCATCATGGTATGTAAATTACCTCATTTGCTGGTGAAAGCCATGCAAATGAGGTAAATTTGCGATCCAAGAAACACTAACCTGTCTCTGGAAGATTAGTGTTAGCTGCAGAAATGTACTCCGTTGGTAATGGAGTACAGTTCTGCAAATAGCTAAATGGAGCTATGACAGCCCCAAATAAAAGATGCATACAGTTGAGGAAGCATGCCAATGGCCAAATATAAGGCCACTGGCATTTATAAATGTTTAAAAATATAAAAATGTAACTTTTTTTCCACCGATCTCCGATGTTTAAGCATAGCGCAGCACCGCGCAAACGTGTGGCGCTTACAAAAACAAGAAAATAATTAAAAAAAAGCCAAAAATAGGCATTTTCATTAAAAAGCTTATTCTGCCATGCAGGTGAATGGCAGGCTGAAGACAACATGGCCACTGAGTAGTGGTTGCTAAGGGGGAGAAGCTCAGTGTGAGAGATGTAACCATGCATTAGTAGACAATCCTATGCAAATGAGGATAAGGATAGTGAATCCCAATTTTCCCCAGCATGTGAGCCATGTCCCAAGAGTGTAAGAGTAGGAGTAGGTGAGTAGTAGAGTAGAATATAGGCAACATCATGAGGGGTGTTGTCAGACAGGCTTTAAGCTAATTGGAACACAGTGGCTTATGTTTGCTTTGAGCTGCTCAGGATTGCAAGAGGCGTGCCTACAGTTGTCCTATCTGAAAACCTCAAACCAAAGGTGCACAATGTTAACAGACAGGAAACTCCTTGCAAACATGCACACAGTGTGTGCGCTCGTGTGCACGCGTTTGCGCTTGTTTGCACGGCGCTTCCCCCCGGGCGGAAACAGAAAGACAAAAGGAAGGAAAAGAAGTAGTAGGAAGTTAACCAAGGAGAACTAGCAGAGCTGCCAGGTGAAATATATTAGAATCAGCCAATTACACAGGCAGCAGACTAGCCCAGCCAAGCCCAGCACTTTAAACTCTGCAAATAGCATTCTCCCCTGTTTTTTCCCCAAGAACTCTGCAACACTGCAGTATACAAAGAGGGAAAGCTTAAGTCAGACAAAATGTTAGGGGCTGCACTTGCTATCATAAACCAACATGTGCAAGGTGCTGAGGGTGGTGATGATGTGAATGCTGCTGAGCAACCCACAGTGAGGAGACGGAGAAGAGTGTACAGACCCAGGGTAACCTACCAGGGTCTACATGAGCTGGAGATAGTGGACTGCTACAGGGTGGACAGAGACCTCCTACAGCAAATTGTTGAGCTGTGCTGGCCACGCCTCACACACAGAACCAACAGAGGGGAACCCATCTCAGTGGATACCAAGGTATGTGTTGGCCTAAGAATACTAGCTACAGGTACCAACTGGTGATATGATGGGGATTTCACAGGTATCAGCATCCAGGGTACTCCACCAGTTCCTGGATGCCATGTCAGCACATGTCGGTGACCACGTATATTTCCCCAATTCCCGTGAGGCATTGGCCAGCAATAAGAGTCTTTTCCACCAAATAGCAGAATACCCTGAGGTAATGGGTGCAATAGACTGCACGCACATATGCATCCAAAGCACCACCCGGTGAGCGGGGTGGGGTCTACATCAACCGTAAGAGCTTCCCCTCCATCAACTGCCATGTCATGTGCGATGCCCAGGGCATAATAATGAATGTGTGTGCTGGCTGCCCTGGAAGCTATCACGATTTCCACATCTGGCATCTGACGCAGCTGTACCAGAGATTTGCCAATGGGGACATCCCTGATAGTCACCTAGTGGGGGATGCTGGATACGCACTGGAGTTGTGGCTGATGACACCCATCAGAAATGCACACACACCTGAACAAGAACTCCATAATGAGGCACACGCACAAACAAGTAACATAACTGAGCATGTGTTTGGGATGCTCAAGTCACGGTTCCGGTGCCTGGACACATCTGGTGGAGCCTTGCAGTACTCACCAACTATATGTACCCAAATTGTTATAGTATGTGCCATGCTACACAATATGATCCTGTGGAAATAGCTGCAGCAGGAACAGCATGGAGCAGGGCCAAACAGCCCCCCACCATTGCCAAGGCCTGCACAGGCACAGCATGATTCAGAGGAGGAACAACCTCAGCCTGCCCCAGTAGGCAGAAGGAGGCGTGCTCAGTATGCCCTGGCCTTGGCAATGCATAGCACATACACCGACTCAGTAGGAACCCTGGAAATGACACCTCTCTTTGACTCGCACATACAGTAAAAGGGATGCCTAACTTAACACTACCTGTTTTCAAATATGTATAGGGAGTGTACTATGTGCATCCGACATAGGCAGCCCTGCAGTACCACCTGAGGCATGAGTGCCCTATTTTAAGCAATATAAAGCACTGCTAAGCACATTTTACCAGTGATGAGCATATTTAAATCCAATTGCGCGTAGCTGCGCACCGCGCTAACCAGCACAATGTCGGGCAACATTGGGCAAAGTTGGGTAAACACGCTCACACCTGCTTTACTGTTCCTTAACCGGTCAGGTCTGCCCAGCAGGAAAATAAAAAGTGGTGACAGAGCTCGAACTCAGGATACTGTGCACTATAGTCACAGTACTGAACCACTAAGCCATGACAGCATTTCACTGGCACAGACACAACTTAAGTCACTCACACATACCAGTTGGGGGGGGGGGTCACATACCTAACAGTCACAGCCAGCAGGACAATTGTAGACAAACACAAACACAAACAAATGCTGTATCATGCCCTCTGAAGAGGCATATGAGTAACCTCCCCCCAGGCCTATGCAGACAGATAACAGCAGGCCAGGCAGTGTGATGTGGGTTGGGTAGGCTATGAAGTCACAAACTAATATGCGTGTAATTGGAAGCTAAGGTCTGTAGTACAATGGTATGCCTCAAGCCAGTATGATAGGCAACAGAAAAGACTGAAATGGAGTACCTGACATAGCAGTGCAGGCCTAGCAAATGTGTACAAGTGTCAGGTGTACCCCTCATCCTATGTACACCCACAGTAAGAATCAGGTGTGCCCCCCCCGGGTAGAAATGTACAAATAATAGCTGTCCCCCCTGTATGTAGAAATGTTGATAAGTCTATGCAAATTGACTCATGGAAGCCCTGCAGATATATATATATATATATATATATATATATGCCCATAGTGGGCATGCTCACACACTTAAGCAAATGTCAGTCAACAACATACTGAAAAGGTCATACTGAGCATGCTCACACAATTAGGCCATGTCTGAGTACAGCAGTGGGCCACACATATCTGGCAGTTGCAATTCTTACTCCAGACATGTCACTATTCACCAATCCTGCCTTGCGCACACAGTGATATGAAAACAGACCCATATAATATATTGGACCCCTGTCATAATCAAACTATCTAATACAAGTACTTAAGTTGTTCAAAGAAAGTGAAAATCCAAAGAAGATCAATAAATCTCCGATCAGTATCATCATGAAACAATGAGCTCTCCTAACATTATCCAAGCCATGTTCTGGCAAAAATGTTGCCAAAGAGTCCATAGAGAACCATGAAGCTTTCTTTAGCTATGTCATAAATATCAATGTAAACTAATATATGTTTTGAGTCCGTGCAAAGTGTAAATGAATACATGTACATGACTGACACTGCCAACATCTTGTCAGACAGGTTCATACATATTTACCCCCCTCTCACTGACAATAGGGCCAATTACCATACCTGGAGATTGTGAAAAGTCAGAAATCACATATACAATGGTTAAACAGCTCTACCAAACCTAAAAACACGGTGTCTACGGGATGACATGGTGTCCCTGGCTGTGTCATATGTGAACTCCAAAACAAACAGACCCTGCACCTGAACAGTCTGTTGTGACTCACCCTCTGTACAGGATATGAAACTGCTGAATGGGTTACAGCAATGTTTGGCACACTCCACAAGTGTTAGTGCACAACAGTCCATGGGAACTATTGTCTTATAAGCCTGATCTGCAAGGCCATGGAGTCCCATCATTATGGAACTCATAACAGCTATTGGGAGCCTAGAAACACCCAACCCTACCCATTTTGGTTTGGTCAGGGGCAGATAATGGTCCCTAAACCTGCTAGACAGTTTTCAAGGCAGTTACCTAGGACATACATCAATGAAATGAGCTCCACACGGCCTACATAGACCTTGAAAAGCCCTTTTCCAACATCCCACACACGTCATATCCACAAAATCAACAACCTGTGCATAAACACGTATGTCATCTGATGGATTGCCAACTGGGGCACAGATAGATCCCACAAGGTAAGAATTGTGGTCTCCCTGTTGGACTATAAGCTGGTAACAACTACTGTCCCCCATGGCTCAGTCCTGGGACCCCCCCCCGTCTGGTGTATACTTTTCAGAAATACAGTCAAACACACGAGGGCTATGGTTAGCAAAGTTTGTGGATGACTGCAAAAGGTTGTCATAATCGATGTTTGGGACAACAGAGACATCCTTAAAAAGGGTTTCAGTCAGACAGATGTGGTGTCAAAATTATGGCCTCGAGCTAGTCATACAAATACCACATAGGTGCCAACACCCTAAATATGGAGGTAATAATAAGGGATCTACTGACACATGTGGATAGTCATCTCTACTTCCAGAAACACATTCACAAAGTGGTTAGAAAATCATGCTATGTGTTCCCACAAATTGTCAAGGTCTTTGCATGTAGGTCAAAGGAGGTTCCCTCTACTCATCAGTCATCAGACCAATCAGAGAGTATCACGGCACACTTGCGATGAATCTGACTAGGCACCTTCAGCAGCTGGAAAGACCACTGAAGTACCTCAACGAGAGGATTACTGGCCTCAAACAGTTGCCCCAAGCAACGAGACCGAAGTAACTCAATCTGTACTCTGTTGCATACTGTCTACTCAGGCAATCTCTGCCCAACAGACAGGTCCATGTCCAATGCAGAACTGATGTACATGCTCTATCTGAAGTAAACCCAAGCTCACTGTGCCACATGCTCTAGGGATATAATCATCACAACAATAAATTGAACATGTTGGAGGGATACATTACTAACTTACAGACTTCCCTTGCTTTGGAATAGGCTCCCAACCTACATTAGTCCCTCACTGACACTCTTCCAGAGGAGCCTTGATGAGTGTATGTGAAACTGAACTGTCACACTATGGATCACTTCATCAGCTCTACTACACAGATGCATAGGGAACTAACCCCATGTGTGGTGATAGCTGCACACTCTGGCCATACTAATATATGTCTTCAGGCAGACAGCCTATTACCTACCAATGTACCTATATATATATGTAGGGGGAACACAGTATAATAAGCCAAAGATGGATGGGCAGAAATGTGTGCAAGAGGGTGACAGTGACAGGGAGCCATCCAGGACTGTCCCACCCAGCACACATCCCAATGGTACAAAAAACATGAGGTGCACATCTCACCTACTGTACATAATAGCCACCAGCATCTGTAAGCATTACAGTGTATGTGGTGCATGTGCCTGCTGTACAACATGACTGTACAATGAAGTACACATCTACTATCTGTAGACATGTACCTGTCACACAGATTCATAGGTATGTAGTAGACTATCTTCACGAAGGCATATATTATACTAGGCAAGTTGTGCAGCTTTCACCACCCCACTGGTTAGTCTCCTAAGCCTTAGTTCTAATAGTTAGTACCCTAAGACCCTTTCTAGTGAGGCTGCTGATGTGATGCTTGGCGTGAATTGTCTGTTTCCCATCCACTCATCAAGGTTCATATTGAAGAGCTTGTCAGCGAGGGGCTCTGTCTGATGTACATTGGGACTCTGTTCCACAGTAAGGCAAGTGTCTGGGATGGTACTCTATCCCACCAGCATGTTGTATTCATTATTGTGATGAGGTCCATATCCCTGGAGTGTGTAGTGCGACTCAATTTTGTTATCCTTAGATGGAGCATGTTCAACAGTTATGTGCTGGACATGACTCTGTATGTTAGGCAGTGTGTGCCTCTGAGTAGGCGGTACACAACGGAGAACAGATTTAGTTTTACCAGTTATGTTGCATAACACAACTGTTTGAGGCCAGTAATCCTCTTGGTGAGGTACCTCTGTGGTCTCTCCAGCTGCGGGATATGCTTAGTCGAGTACATCCAAAATGGTGCATTGTACTCAATGATGGGTCTGATGACTTAAGAGTACAGAACCACCACTACCTCTTTTGATTCTGATGCAAACCCTTTGTTGATTAGGTGGGCCACATAGGATTTCCTAATCACTTTGGCAACATGGTTGTCAAAGGAAAGAGGACTATCTACTTGTGTCCCCAGATCCCTTATTACTTTGTCAGTTTTTAGGGGGTAACACCTATGTGGTAGTTTGTGTGTACTTTGTTTTCACCAAAGGGGATCACTATGCATTCTTTCACATTGAGCTTGAGGCCATGATTCTGACACCACACATCTGTCTCATAGAGTCCCTTCTGGAGAATATTTGTGTCATCCGGGGAATCTATTATGGCAAGCACTTTACAGTTCCCAGCAAACTTAGTCAACCACAACCCTCCTGTGTTGACATGTACATTTGAGAAGTCCATACCAAACAGGAGGGGCCCCAGGACTGAACCCTGGAGGACACCAGTTGTTACCGGTTTAGAGTCTGACATGTAGCCAGCAACTCTTAATTTGTGGGATCTATCTGTGAACCAGTTTGCAATCCATCTTGTGATGTATGGATTTATGCCCAGGTTGGTGAGTTCATCTACGATACCTGACTGGGGAATGGTGTCAAAGGCCTTAGCGAGGTATAGGTAGGCTGTGTGGAGCTCCTTTCAATCATCTGTAGCCTGGGTAACTGTCTCAAAGAATTCACCCAGTTCAGGAGGCGTGATCTGCATTTGATGAAGCCAAACTGGGTGTGCTCAACTGTGTGAAGGTTCCCAATGTCTTTATTGTTGGCTTCCATTATGATTGGCTCCATTGCCTTGCAGATCAGACTTGTCAGGCTCATAGAGCGTGAATGCCAAGGGTCTTTTGTGGCCCCACCCCTGTGGAGTGAGAAGAATGTTGCTGTGCAACATTCTATGGGTACATATCCTGGAGAGAGGTGTAGGTATCCTTGATGAATATGGATACATCCCCACCCTATGTGCTATCATCCAGGTTCTGATGCTGGAAGGTATGGAATGAGTAGTATCCTGGTAGTGCTGGTGTGCTCTCTGGAGCCTTGAACTAGGTTTCTGTTACTGCACAGATATCAATGTTCTCCATATTGAGAAGTATCTCGAGTGTGTGCATTTGGATGCTGAGACTTCTGGCAATGAGTAGCATTTTAGCTCACTTTGTGGTTATTTGTGTTGGTTATGGGATTTGCTTTGTCCTGCGTTCCACACCTGAAGTCAATGCCTCACTGGTCCGATCCGACCATAAGCTAATTACCCTACATATCCACACATTCTGCCCCCACCCCCCATTAAGGAAACCATGCTAAAAAATTTCTCCAAAGCCAACTTCATGCTTCTTAAGACAGAAGTGGTGAACTTCATGACACCCATGCAGATGGACAATACAGTTACGACTACCGAATCCTACACAACTGCACTTTATAAGCACTTACATGATTGCATGGATCGTGCTATCTCCAACAGAACCAAGACGTTATCCTCCAAAAAAAAGCCAATCTGCTGGTCCCCTGCCATAAACAAACTGTACAACAGAAGGAAGAAACTGTTGCAAAAGAGAGTAAAATCCCATGAGTGAAGGAGTTCCCTGGTCAGCGTCAGTAAGAAGCTGCGATCCCTGATAAAATCCTCCAAAGCTAGTTACGAAAACAAAATAACCACTGATTCTAAAGACAGCTACAAAGCATTCTATAGCTATGTCAAGAATCTCAATGGCAACACTCAGATCTGCTCTGAGTTACAGCACAATGGCACTAAATATACAGACCCAAATGATATTGCCAACATCCTGGCAGATAGATTCAGTGCTAACTTTACCCCCTTCTCACGCATTAAAAAGCCCATCTCTATACCGGAAGAATGCAAAATTCCTGTAAACATGGCTGCACAGGTAAAAACACTCTCTCCAAAGCCAGGAACACAGCATCCATGGGACCAGACAACATCCCAGGCTGAGTTCTACACGAACTACAGAACGAACTGGCACCACACCTAAGTACCATGTTTAATCATAGCCTCACCTCAGGCTTTATGCCTGCTGAATGGTGCACAGCGACAGTTATCCCACTACACAAGGGGGAAGCCACCACAGACCCGGGAAACTAGCACCCCATTAGCCTGATGAGCCTGGTCTGCAATCCATGGAACGTATCATCATGCAACTTATAAACAAAGACATTGGTAATCTCCAAACTCTAGACCCCAACCAGTTCGGGTTTATAAAAGGCAGATCATGTCTCCTAAACCTGATAGACTTCTTTGAAGCAGTCACCAAAGCCGTAGACAAGGGTAAGGTGGTTCACACAGCCTATCTAGATCTTGCCAAGGCTCTCGACACCATCCCCCACTCTGGAATTATAGATAAACTCACTAAACTAGGTATAAATCCCTATGTCACAAGATGGGTTGCCAACTGGCTCACTGACAGAACCCACACTGTGAAAGTAGCAGACTCCAAATCCAACTTCAGACCAGTGACAAGTGGAGTACCACAGGGTTCAGTCCTGGGTCCTGTCCTGTTTGGTATCTACTTCCCTGAAGTACAGGTTAACACAGAATGTCTTTGGCTAATGAAGTTCGCAGATGACTGCAAACTAGGAGCCATAATCGAAACTACTAACAATGTGGACATCCTACAAAAGGGCCTCACTGAGACAGATGCCTGGTGTCAAAGTCATGGCCTCAAGCTCAATGCCAAACAGTGCATTGTCATCCCCTTTGGTAAAAACTATGTACCCATGAACTACAACATAGGTGGTAGTATACTTAACACCAAAAGTGTGATAAGAGACCTTGGGACACAGGTGGACAGTAGTCTCTCCTTTGATAATCACATCACCACAGTAGTCAGAAAATCCTTCTACATGGCACACCATCACAAAAGATTTCTCATGCAGAAAAAAAAGAGGTCATCGTTCCCCTCTATTCATCACTCATTAGACCCATTATAGAGTACAATGCCCCTTCTGGTATGTACCTCACAAGACATCTACAACAACTGGAATGGCCGCAGAAATACCTCACAAAGAGGATTACCGACCTCAAACACATGCCCTACACAGATCGTCTCAAAAAAACTCCAGCTTTACTCCGTCGCATATCGCCTGCTCAGAGGTGATCTCTGCCTAACATACAAAGCTATGTCAAACCCAGAGCTGTTGGACATGCTCCACTTAAAGAAATCCAAATCCCTCCGAGCTACATGCTCTAGGGACCTAAACCTTGTCACCACAAATAAACAGAACATGCCGGAGGGATAGATTCCTGTCCCAGAGATTTCCCATACTCTGGAATAAACTACCTATCTATATCAAACAAAGCTCCTCATTAGCACTCTAA
Source organism: Protopterus annectens (assembly GCF_019279795.1). Classification (NCBI taxonomy): domain Eukaryota; kingdom Metazoa; phylum Chordata; order Ceratodontiformes; family Protopteridae; genus Protopterus; species Protopterus annectens. The sequence continues at coordinate 1,024,723,741 of NC_056729.1, forward strand.
GAAAAATCTTGATGATTGGATGGGAAATAGGAAATTCACCCCGGGGATCACTTCTGTGTCTCTGTTCAATAGTGGCACAGGAAAATAAATTTCTTGGGTGGCAAAAGCCAGGGTTTCTTTTTGGCTGGGCCTGTATAGGCCCCATGGCCGACAGCTTAGTACCTACCTATGAACCTTTGAGCCTTGCCTAAAAAAGGTAATATGGGGACAGCAAGAGCCTTGGCCAGTATTCAGAAGCATAGGGGTGACAGGTGCAAACCATCTGTAGCGAAGCAACGAGGCTTGCCTATCATGTCATCACAGGCAGACAGAGACTGGATCCCCTTTGAATGACACCAGAAGCTCAACCAATTGTTGAAGTTTATCATCTTTCTGTTATATTGCAGTACCATGTAGGTGAAGGTAAGATGCTACTCAAGGTCAGGGTCATACCAGCCTGGGCTACATGATCATACAGCTACTATATATCTCTTGTCATGTCGTCCTGGGAGATATGTCTCAGATCATTCACACCGACATGTACAAAGAACACGTCTTATATGTACCTGTTCTGGAGTGATGCAAGTGCTTGTGTTATGTGGCGGATCATAGCACCTGACAGACAACTGACAGTAACCTTCCCCTTGTCCAGCAGAGTGAGTGGAACATCTGTGTGCCTGACTATGGAGTCACCTATTACAAGTGTGTTGGGTATGTTGTTTTGCCTTAGGGCCTGTTGTGAGGCACACTGCTTTGGTGTATTGTGTTTTCTGGTGTGTGCTTGGAGGTGCATGTTACTTGCTTGTCTGCTTAGGAGGACACACTCTCTTTTTCAGATTAATATTTGTATTCTCCGAGTATGGTAATGTGTATTTATGTGTGTGTTTTGCTGGTGCGTATATTGTAGGTCTATGTGAGAATGTTGGGTGTTGTGGTTGTATGACCCTACTCCTCTTGACTGTATTGTCCAGTATTGGGTTGACAGAGCTTAGCCACCGGTTTGACCCTGGGTGTGCCAGCATGTGGTGCATCAACCCATATATGACATGGTCATGGCCTATGCATACAATACACTCACAATACACCTAGCATGATAAGCCTGCTGAGGTTAGCAAATGTGAAAAAAACCTTTAGGCAAACTGTCAGCAAGTAATCTCTGTATTGCACCCTGTAACTCCATATTGCTTGCTGAAGTGTAAAGACGTACTTAGTTTGAGAAATCACAAAGCAGGCTGGTGTTACAAGAAACAAGGATAAAATTTATTCTTAAGAGCTTTCGTCACAGATTACAGTTGACTTTTTCAGAAAAAACAGAGTGCCTCCACCCCACTCCTTAAATACTCATTACAAACACATTCCAAACCAATTTGTAAAAAACACCATAGGCATTTAAAGGTACAGACTCCCTATTTGCTCCACAATTATACATGCAAGATAAAAACTAACTATACAACATGATTCAACATGTACTTTAAACTTAGTATTTTGACAAAAATCATAAAGTGAACAACTGAATACAAAATCAACAATTAGAGGAAAAAAATCAACAATTAGATAAAAAAATTAGATTAAAAAAAATAAATTTTTAACCTCAAAAAGCTGGTTATTGAAACCATTTCATTCAACCCTGGAAAAATATTGGTGTTAACCCTTAATTGTCATAACAGTTCTTTGTATTCAAACCAGTAATCCATAGGACCTCCTCTCTCATCCATAGTCAGCTGTTCAAGAACTGTGAATTTAAAATTGTGACCTGGGTGGGTACTGACGTGCTTGGCCAGTTAATTTTTTAGGTTCATTTTCCTAATGTCATATAAATGCTGGTAAATACATGTACGAAAGGCATTTTTGGTCTTGCCTATATAAAAACAGGCACACTTCTGACAAATACCAGCATATATGACATTCTTACTGCTACAGTTGTACTTATACTGAAATTTCACCCATCCATATCCGTTAAGAAAAACACTATCACCTTCCAAAATATACTTGCAGTCAGTACACTGCTTGCATTTGGACATTCTCCCTCATGCTCCAGCCGTATTGACACCTTTCCTCCTCTCTAAGATATTTTTAACACTGGTGTCCTTTCTGTACACTACCACAGGGGCTTCCCCCTACTCTTTCTTTTATGGCATTGTCTTCTGCCAAAATAAACCAGTTCTTGTAAACAATGTCCCAAATCAGTGGGAACTGAGGGGGTGTAAGTTAATATAAAACCATGGTGAAAACGACCAGAGGATGAATCCCTGCTCTCCAAAGGAGCACACAATCTGGAGATGTCAATCCCTAGTAAGGGATAAAAATGTCCCTCAAGTCTCTTTTTAGTCACTTCATCAAGAAGAGGTAACACAAATTGCTCAGGATAACCTCTTTGTACCAACATATTCAATAAAACTTCCCTTTCTGCATAAAAATCATTGATCCTGTTAGTCATGCGGGCCAACCTCACTCCCTGCTCCTTAACCATGTACAGGATGCCCGCTCTCATAATGAAGAATGGAGTTTGAATAGGTTGGTTTTCGATATATGGTAGAATAAAATTGTGCAGAGGTATAATCCTTGCTAATCCTGATGTCCAGGTAACTGATGGAGTCAACATGAGTTTCCATAGTGAATTCCAGAAATGTACTGCTAGAATTGAGGAACAAAAAAAATTTCATCCAACTGGTTGTGGTTACCTTTCCATAAAATCAGGATGTCATCAAGGTAACGTCCATAAAACTTACACCATGACATCCCTGTACATGGAAAAACTATGGAAAGTTCCCACTGAGTCAGGACTATGTTCGCAAAAACTGGGGCACAGGCTGCACCCATAGCCACACCTGTACTCTGTTTGAACAATTGACCCTCATAGATTACAAAACTATTCTCCAAAACAAGTTCCATCAAAGTTCTCAGAGTCAAAATTTTGGTATGTGAAAAATTGGTATGCTGACATAGAAAATCATAAAACATATCCGCTCCTTCTGTGTGAGGTATTACATTAAATAAATCCTTCACGTCTATAGTGGAAAAAATGTCATTGCCAAAGTATTCTTGTTTTATTTTTTTGAGACAATCCCAGGAGTCCCTGATGATATGTGAAAAAGAACTTATAACTGTATGTCTAAGAACTTAGCTATAGGGAAAGTCTTAGATCCTTTTTCATCCACAATTGGTCTTAAGGGTGGGTGCGAGATATTCTTGTGGATCTTTGGGATCCCGAAAATAGTGGGAATCCTCAGGTGCTTTTGCATACAGTAGTTGAACTCTACTTCTGAAATTTGGTTGTTCAAAAGTAAATCCATGAGGACCATATCAACATGACTGTATGCAATATTGAGTTAATTCTGGGAAACCTGCTGGTACCCTTCCCCCAATAAGTGACTTAACATACTGTCAGAGTATCTCTCTTGGTCCATAACCACTAATCCTTCTCCCTTGTCTGGTTTCATGACCCGGATGGTTTTGTTGTTTGATATACTATTAAGTAAGGAGGTTTCCTTCTGAGTAAGGTTATGTGGTATGGTGCAAGAATTTTTCCTAGCGAGGTCTCTGATGTCATTTGAGCATATACTTTGAAACAGCTGAATTGAAGGACATAAAGGGGATTTGCCACACTGGCTTTTCTACATGTTTCAGCAGTATCGTGTACCTGATTGCTGTCACCCAGAGTCACATTAAAATTCAATTTCCTGGTAAACAGCCTTAAGTCAAGCAATGTTTTTTCTAAATTAAATTTCCATATATAAAGTAAATTTGACCATAAGAGAGAGAGTAGGGGAAGCCCCTGTGGTAGTTTACAGAAAGGACACCAGTGTTAAAAAATATCTTCGAGAGGAGGAAAGGTGTCAATATGGTTGGAGCATTAGGGAGAATGTCCAAATGCAAGCAGTGTACTCACTGCAAGTATATTTTGGAAGGTGACAGTGTTTTTCTTAACGGATATGGATGGGTGAAATTTCAGTATAAGTACAACTATAGCAGTGAGAATGTCATATATGCTGGCATTTGTCAGAAGTGTGCCTGTTTTTATATAGGCAAGACCAAAAATGCCTTTCATACACGTGTTTACCAGCATTTATATGACATTAGGAAAATTAACCTAAAAATTCACTGGCCAAGCACGTTAATACCCACCCTGGTCACAATTTTAAATTCACAGTTCTTGAACAGCTGACTATGGATGAGAGAGGAGGTCCTATGGATTACTGGCTTGAATACAAAGAACTGTTATGGCAATTAAGTGTTAACGCCAATATTTTTCAAGGGTTGAATGAAATGGTTTCAATAACCAGCTTTTTGAGGTTAAAAGCTGATTTTTTTATCTATTTTTTTTTTTATGTAATTGTTGATTTTTTCTAATTGTTCACTTTATGATTTTTGTCAAAATACTAAGTTTAAAGTACATGTTGAATCATGTTTTATAGTTTGTTTTTATCTTGCATGTATAACTGTGGAGCAAATAGGGAGTCTGTACCTTTAAATGCCTATGGTGTTTTTTACAAATTGGTTTGGAATGTGTTTGTAATGAGTATTTAAGGAGTGGGGTGGAGGCACTCAGTTTTTTCTGAAGAAGTCAACTGTAATCTGTGACAAAAGCGCTTAAGAATAAATTTTATCCTTGTTTCTTGTAACACCAGCCTGCTTTGTGATTTCTCAGTTTGTGTTACTTGGCTGGGTATTTACATACTTAGTTTGGATTAAGAACCCCACACTTGCCAACTGTGTGTGTCTGTCTCTCCCTGGGGAGAGAGCAACCTTTTTGGAGACTACTCACACCCCTTAAAAGTGGTATACTCATCTTTGTCAAGTCTGATGATGTCACCATCCTACAAATATACCCGTGGAAAGGTGAAATCCCAGTAATGTGTACAGCGCATCGTGTAAATGCGTACTGCTGTAGTATCATAATGTAGTTAGGTAGGGGTTTGATTCTGGCACTTGCCAACTGTGTGTGTGTGTGTGTGTGTGTGTGTGTGTGTGTGTGTGTGTGTGTGTGAGAGAGACAGTGTGTGTGTGTGTCTCCCTGGGGAGGAGCAACCTTTTTGGAGACTACTCACACCCCTTAAAAGTGGTATACTCATCTTTGTCAAGTCTGATGATGTCACCATCCTACAAATATACCTGTGGAAAGGTGAAATCCCAGTAATGTGTATAGCGCGTCGTGTAAATGCGTACTGCTGTAGTATCATAAGGTAGTTAGGTAGGGGTTTGATTCCTGCACTTGCCAATTGTGTGTGTGTGTCTCTCCCTGGGAGGAGCAACCTTTTTGGAGACTACTCACACCCGTTAAAAGTGGTATACTCATCTTTGTCAAGTCTGATTATGTCACCATCCTACAAATATACCTGTGGAAAGGTGAAATCCCAGTAATGTGTATAGTGCGTTGTGTATATGTGTACTGCTGTTTTATTATAATGTAGTTAGGACGGAGTTTGAGTCTAGCACTTGCTGACTGTGTTCCAGGTGTGTGAGTGTGTGTGACACCACTGGTCAATGTGGAGTGGGTTTTGATTTTTCTAGTGTATGACATATCACAATGACAACTGTATGTGCATTTCACATGTAAGGTAGCTGTGGGGCAATGCCATATACATACATGTGACCTAAATGATTTCATAGGTGGGTACTCTGCTTTCTCCATGAAAGCATCTGTTATCTTTGGCAGAGCATGCTGGCGCTTTCCAGACCTTAGGTCACTTCTGTATGCTCGTGACAAGCTTAGCCACTGCAGTGATCCCTGGGCTACGTCGTCTGTTTCACATCCACTCATCACGGTTTCTACTGAAGAGTGTGAGTGAGGGTTTATGCTTTAGGTATATTTGAATCCTGTTCCAAAGCAAGCAAAGTCTGGCAAAGATGACTAATCATTATAGGTGTGCAACAACCTCTGTGGATCTGCATGCAAACCCTTTATTGCGTATGTGCTCCACACAGGGATTTTTAAAACCCTTTGGTAATGTGATTATCAAAGGAGAGATGACTAAACACATGGCTCTATGTATACATTAGTATCTGTTCCACATTTTTGGGGCTACTACCTATGTGGTACTCTGGGGATACTTTGTTTTCTAAAAGTGGATAACTATGCTTTCTTTGGCTTATAGCTTTACAGCATGAGTTTGACACCAGGTATCTGTCTCTATGATACCCTTTTGGAGGATGTGTGCCATCTGGAGAATAAAGTATAACCCACAGTATGCATTTTCATCAAACGTGGGCAGACATATCCCTACTGTGTTTGCTTGTACCTAAGAAAGCTATATGTCAAACAGGAGTGGTCCCAGGACTGAGTGCAGGTGAATACCACTTGTTACTGGCACAGAATTTACATGGAGGCTGCAAATGTTACTGTGTGTCCTACATCTGTGCATCAGTTGTCAATCCATCATCTAACAATCATTTATGGTCAGTCTGTTGAGGTTATGTATAATACCAGAATGTGGGATGGGTATGAATTGCTGGTGAGCTATAGCTTGGCTGTGTGGACCTCCCCTCCCTCACCTATAGCCTTAACTGGCTTGAAGTCTACTAGGTGTAGGAGCCATGATCTGGCCCCTTTAGAGAACCTAAGTGGGTATGGTGCAGTGTTTGCAGGTTCATAATGTCTCTGATAATGAGTTCCATAATGCTGTGCTCCATAGCCTTCCAGATAACATTTGTCTGGCTTATAGGGTGAGCGTTTTCAGGATCTGTTGTAGTTCTACCCTTAATCAATTTATGTAAACATTTGCACTGGGTGTGACGAGGGTGGACAGGATTAGAAATAAGTATATTAGAGGGTCAGCCCAGGTTTGAAGGTTAGTAGACCAAGCCAGATAGGCAGGATTAAGTTGGTTTGTACATGTGCTGAGGAGGGATGCAGAGTATATTGTGAAATAGATGTGAAGGATGAAGTCGCCAGGTAACAGGAAAAGAGGAATGGCTAAGATGAGGTTAATGGCTGTGGTGAGAGAGGACATGCAGGTGAATGGTGTGACAGCGCATGATGCAGAGGGCAGGAAGAAATGGAAACAGATGATCTACTGTGCCGACCACTAATGGGAGCATCTGAAAGGAGAAGACGATGTTGTAGCTCAACCCTTGTGGACTGTGAACACCATTACCGTGCGTCATTCCACAAGTATGTAACCTGTATAGAGGCTGCATCTGGACAGAGTGTTTAGGTGAGTGGTGACTTCATATGTCAGCTTGTGTATGACATAGCCAGGGACACTCTCCAGTACCACTGCCACAGTGATTTGGACTTTGCTAAAGAGATGTTTTAACTAGAGTGCCTGTGAATCATCAGGTTTTACATTCTTCAGGTCTGGAAATGTGGCCCTTGTGTAACGACAGGGTGGTGAATTCCGCATTCAAACTGTCTGACAAGAAATTGGTAATGTCAGTCAGATAAGTGTACTTTGTGATCATTTACATTAACTGTGACCTGATCTGAGATTTCCCCTGTAGATTATAAACAACACTAAAGACAGCTTTAGTGTTGTCTTTGGAATCCTTGCCATTTTGTATTTTGAAGCTTGCCTTGTATGTTTAATGAGGGCTTGTATTTTCCCAATGATACTGACCAGAGAGGTTATCCCTTCTTGGTATGTAACTCTTTTTTGGTACAACTTCACACCTTCTATTATATATTTAGTTTATGGCAGGGGTCCATGAGACTAATGCACTTTTACTGTATAAGTAAGAATTTCTTGTGTTTGTGTTAGCACGGTCCATGCAACCCTGTAGGTGAACAGTGTGCATTACTAAAGGATTATGCAGCTGGGACAGTGTTAACCTTAGTAATGCAACCCAATGACAGATAGCAACAACAGCATCACCCACAGCACAGTGTCAACCCGTGTCATACACACACAAGTACTCAAGTTCCAAAATGTGTGTAGTACAATGCATACTGGCCACCAATAGAAACTATGGAGCATTAACACTGGTCAATGCAGGGCATGTCACCCTGCCCATGTGTCCAATATGCATGTACATGCAGACAGTGCACCTCCACCATGTTCACAAATGGACACCTGCAAACGTGTGTTGCACACACCCCACACTTACTGTCCACAGTATAACACATGCTGACACAACTACACACATCAGCCAAGTGGCACAGGGGCAAACAAAACACAAGTGGAATAAACACTGGTGAAAACAATACAACATTGCTAATTATAGCTTTAATGCATCATGCCTGCTCAGCTACACCTTCAAGGATATCATTACACTTTACTGCTGACAACATGCTACACATCCAACCATTGCTATACTTTATTAAAGTCAGCCTGTGCATCAGCACCATCTTAACCTGTTCCTGCATCAATGTTACAAATGACAGGAGGTGGCACAGGTTTCATCATATGCACAGGGTGTGTTGTTGGCTTGCCAGAGGCCTACACTGAGCCATACAATCGTCATGTGTGTGTGTGTGTGTGTGTGTGTGTGTGTGTGTGGGCCATGAGTACTGTTAAGGAGCAATGTTGATGTCATGTGTGCAGGTATGTGTTTGCCCTAGGTTTCTGGTTTATGTGTGTGTGTCTGCATGCACACAGTTCCACTATGTGTCTGCCATATACGGGGATTTGTGAGACAGCTACAGAATGTACCTGGCAGGCTTTACAGATCACCGTCTCTGGCCATGGATACGGAACCTGTGCCTGTCAGGGGTGCTACAGACAGTATCAGGTACTAATCCAGACTGGGTACTATCCGAAGAGGTTGACATATGTCTACTGGATCCAGGTCCCTGCTGGGGCTGGCCACAGCCACGTGCACGTGGTCTGCTAGGACGGTCTATGGACAGCCCCCCCAACATTGCTGGGGCTGGTACTGGCACTACGGTAGCGGCTGTAACTTGCTGGACGTACACGGTGACCTCCAGCTGGTGATGCTGCTGGCATACGTCCACGTCGACGTCTCAACCGTCCTGCACTGTCCTGACACATGGACATGACATTGTGGAGGACATCCAATGTCTCACCCCAACGTCTATCAATGACCTCAGTGTAGTTACGTATGGCAACTGCTAGGTCATGGATACTGTCATTTACAGAGGTGTAATGAGCCCTCTGTGCCATTAGCCCCAGTCTGGTGTACCGCTCCATTTGTGTCTGTGCCTCCATGACAGCGGGAATATACGTGTGGTAGAAAAAGGTGTGGCACGTCTGCCAGGGACATGATGACCAGCAGTGCTCTGACGAGAACCCCTGGGCATCTGCCTATGTGATACCGTTCCAGATATCTGGCTATGGCTGCTGTGTCCTGATACATGTGCCATAGATACCACACTGTCGTGGCCAGTGCCAACCGTACACTGTCCCTCCACTAAGGGCAATGGTGATGATGGATGTACAGGCAGTATGACTGTGTGCATGGATGGGGTGGAGACTTGTGTACTATCAACTTGTGGCCCAACAACAGACCCTGACAAACCTGCCTGTGCCAACACACCTATCCTCATCATCACTGTCTGTCTCAGTGACATCAGGTTCCCTGCTGTACTGAACCAGCCTCACCTCGCCACCTGTGAGAGGAAAACAGGAAACACACTTTAAGACCTGAACATGACTTCAGACCACATGCACACATGCGCACATGCACACACACAAAACTACACTCTTCCCAAAAGCAGACACACACAACACCAGAAATCACAGAACATACACAATAGCAGGTGATGGTGGGGTACAGTATCACAAGCAAAGCAGTCATATCACACATGTCAGCATGCAGGACATGTGTTGCTCAACAGCATGCAGTGCAAGTGTAGTCAGTCCTTGTTACTAACAGTATACATGACTTGATGCATGTGTTTTGTTATTAGGTGATGGCCCTCCCCCTGGAACACAATGCATATATGGACACAACATTGCTGTGCAGGTATTCATAACCCTGTGATGTACTGTGCACCATAACTCACAGGTGTACATACCACTGCTGGATGTGTATCTGTGTGTCAGACAGGTATCCAATGCTGATTACAGCCTCTGTGTCTTTAGCAAATAATTGTGGACACATTTTTAGCACATGCATGATGAGTATTCACACATCATCATCAGTGGTTCAGGGATAATTGATGGAATACCATTCGGCCACATACCCAATGTACGGTACTTATGGTGAGTGTAGATCATATTGTGGACATGCCAGTCTCATCCATGACATGGCATGCTAAAACACAACTGCATATTTAAACACTACACATACTCAATGTGTCATACGACCTAGCCACTCAATAGCATCACAAGACATATATGTGTCAGTTGTGCAAATGGTGATTGGTATGCATACTGTTTAGAGGTGCATGTGTGTGCACACACGCATCATTATGGTGTGTAGCAATGACAGCTATGTGTAGTACTGTGGTTACAATAACTGGATGGGGTATAGTACCATAGGACATCATCATGAAACATCAGGTGGTCACTCAAGGCTACAAATGTTTCACAAACCAGCACTAATCATGCTGTGCCGGAACTGTACTACCATGGCTAAATTCACCATTTCACAACTAGTTGTTACGTGAGTTTGTAAGGAGGCCAATAAGGAGCATTCCCTGACATGAATATGTAGTGTGTTGCAGAGTGTTTAGATGTCCCAGGATAGGCCTCTACCCCTAAGGTATATTATGTGTAATGTGTGGATGAGATTTTGGATACTGAAGTGTGTCTTTACAGAGGGGTTGGGAATCCTTTATGTAGCATGTTAAAATGCTCTGTGTATGATACAGATGTGTATGTTATGTGCATGTTGAGTATCAACTGTGCCTATCCAATGGTCACTACAGTCTAGCCAAATTTGTTTGAGATGGTCTGGGTATTGCATGTGTTTGAGGCAGCTAATCACATTAGTGAGATGTGCGTGCTCTTACACAAAACATGCACAGCATGCATTATGGGTAGGTGTGTTACATGTGTACATGGCCTACACCTTAACTTTGACATGCACTTTTTATTTACAATAATAAATGTAGAACACACTCAGCAGCATCTGTCCACTGCCTTGATGTCACCCCAGAGGGACCTACATAGAGATGAGACAGTTTGTCAGTGGCCAGAACTGTGGAATTGCTACTGTGTGCTTGCAATCTTACAGTACAACAAAAGTTTACATTCACAGGGCTACATGTTATGTTCCAAATGATCAGTATTGCATAACAACAGGCTCCACATCTTTGAACAACACACTCCACATCTCACATATGCATGATCTACCAATACAGACAACACTAGTCTACAGATATGCCATGTTACCTGCATGCTCCATGTGTGCTTGCTGGGTGGCTCCAACCTCCATCATGGTGTATGTCTGCTGCTGCTGTTGTTGGGCAGGTGCCGACAGGCTCATGAGCAGCTCCTCCACTCTGGTGAGGGGGGGTGTGGATATTAACACCACCCCCTGTTGCAAGCTGTTGTCTATGCACATCAGCGGCATGCTGATGGACATGTCTGAGAAGATCACTGCAGTGTACCCGCACATATGTCCGGTTATGCAGGCCTACCTCATTGACCCTGCGGACATCTTGCCACATTGCAGTACTCTCCTGCTGGTCCTGGCTGGTTCGTGAGAACATGAGATGGTAGTGCTGAATCATACTGCTAGTAATGATATCATCTTCAGCACTACTGTAACTTGGGTTCCTGTGGTGGGCCATGATCCCTGGAAGACAAATACAAAAATATGTCTGAGCAAGTCATATGGCACATTTAACATTATACAGTACAGATATCACTGAACTGCCATATATAGCAACCTATAAGCTAACAGAGAGTGAAACACTAACTGCCACTTATCACTGCTCATCCCACAACTGCTTGAAAGTGCCTTGCTCACTCTCTGTCTAATGAACCATGTTCTGCACAGCAACAAAATAAAATCACTATATAAGACTATACAAGAGTACCTGGCACACTGTATGCAACACGATGCAACACCTAGCCACAGCAGATATACATCAAGATGATGTGTAAAGAAATATATCATCCATCACAATCAGTGTAAGGTCCAGCAATTGTATTACTATTATACCACACAACTTGTTAATGCCAAACCCGTGGCCAAAATATGTGCATAATTGGGAATATAGATCACATACTGCTGTAGTACACTATGAATGTTGCTAGATACGCAGTTATATGTATTACCACACATATGTCAAAGGACATGTTACAGGCATACCCACACACACATCAGACATAATTACAGGACACAAAGGTATGACAACCCAGATAAGCTTTCAGTGTGTACTATACAGTACTGTGCGTCAGTACTTACACAACCTTAATCTTGAGAAATGTAATCTGTGATGAATATAGGGACCACACAAAACAGTGGATGCAAGCAATGTGGACATGCACCATACTTTGCTGTACAGGTCCAGAGCTTCAGTTAGTACTACAGTACACACAGGATTTGCATTCAACATCGGTACCAATCAGTAATCATAGATGTAGTGCTTTAGCCTCCAGTGACACACCCTAGTTAAAACCAAGGGACTTAATCACACTGTATGCAATAGCACTTGTTTTGCCTAGCAACAGAATACACAGATTTTGCTAGGATCAAAGCAAGGACCCATAATACCATAACATAAACAGTTTCCCACTAAGCTATCCCACAGATACATATATTTGACATATTCACAAACATACTGACCATCACAGTCAGTCAACAGTACAGAGAATCTATTGCAACAAGTAGATGTAGGTGTGTATGAGTAAATATAAATATATATATATATATATATATATATATACACATCCATTTGTCTACATATACATATATATGTAGGCACATATACATTTCACCTTTCATAGTGAGAATATCAATTATACAAAGGATGTAAGGTATACAATAATGTAATAAAATCGCACAGTCTTGGGATAAATGCATTGAAGGTGTTCACAGCCCAGGTAGCTTTAGCAGGCCTTACTGGCTTCAACATTGCAAACTGAACAAAACACCCACAGTGTTTAACCACCACATGTCATATACCATCACTGTATGCGGTCTTGCTTGTCACACATTAAAACCTACATACAAATATGCGCATACTAAACTTCACCAACATATATATCTCCCCCCTTCGCAAACAGTTGCAATATGTCCCCTGCTCTATGCACATATACAGATGTGAATATATATGACACATATATATTTCTCCGTATGTGTGTGGCATACACACACATGATCCACACTGTTGTAAGTCCCTGGACCTCACAGCTGAACTGTTGGGCCTTGCTGCAACACAAACAGGTGTCACATATGAACACAGGATAACATTAGGGGGGTATATATATGGCAACAGATGCTAGATAAGCATACTAGACTGCTACAGCAGTTGCCAATGCTAAGCTATACTTTAATATGACTGTCATGCATGTGTTGCTCTGTCACACCCATGTTTATATAATGTCAGCGCTAATCCCCTCAACAGCCATTGGCCACACTACTACTGTACAGAACACAGATAACATGGATCAGATCTTTGACATTTAATGCTGAGCTACACATTATATGTCCCACTGCCCACAGATACACATAGTATTGTCCATAGCAGTAGTTAAGCAGAACATCTGTGCATAAAGAAGTACTGCTGCCACATATGAATGTTTCACATTATGTAGACTATTCTTCAGTAACATCTACTACATGCCAGTAAATACATATGTGTCACATTCCTTTCCTTTGTATAAACTGGTAATATTTCTTTTTCCATTTCTCTGTCTCTCTCTCTTTCTCTCTCTGTCTCTCTCTGCAATAGAGTGATTGAGTTTGTTGGCAGAGATTGCAGCCTGCGTTTGTAGGAATTTGCACATGAGCATGTGATGGCCTCTGCACCAATTAGTGGCCACCATTTGCTAACTGCATGCAGCCTGCTGTGTAGTAATTGCAGTAATCACTGTCATAGCAACCCAGTACTATAAATTGCTGACTCATGTAGGCGTGGCCCTTACAGCTTTCCAAGATTGAGATCATCCTTGTTTAGTGTGGACATCATTGTTTAAGACAGAAGGTTGTTATAGTTCTTATATCAGAAGCCAGGGGTGTAGCCAGAGATTTACATTTTGTACTCAGATCTAATGTTGCTGCTTCCAATACCCACTTGTCAGTGTAGAAATGTACTCACCCCTCAAAATGCTACCCCAACATACATGGAAAGATGTACTTTCTTTTCAACTGTTACAATTAACTGCCATACAAAGCTAGTTATAGAGATGTATTCCTTTGGCACAAGAATTGTTTGTGAACTGCTATACTGTGAATATTCATTTACTCAGTTTTAAACAGTTTGTGCTTTTTTAGTGTTGACATTAGCACAAGCTGCTCAGGAAAACTGGACACATTTCAGTACTGTGAGTATGCTTACCTACATCCTTGGTAGACCCTGCACACACAGGTATATTCTACATCTGGGTAGGGTTGCAGTAGTACAGACAGCGTAAGTAGTATTGTGTGGATTTTATCTTGCTGGACTTACAGGGTTGCTGTGTACATGTTAGTTTATCAAGGCAAGTTGTGTAACTCCCAACTGTGGATCTATCCATATGATAGCCAGAGAACAGCCTGTTATTTTTTTGTCTGTGCACCACACAGGTCTTTTCAGCAAAAGAGCAATGGCATTCTTACAGTTGGTTGCTACCAGTACATGGCTACATCCATTTTTATTTCAGTGTTGTATTCCTACATAAGGGTATGCTTACAAAACTCCTTCCAAAACTGTTTGCACAGTGTGTAACAGCAGAAAGGCTAATACGCCTCTGTGTTTCTGCCTCTGCCAGACCTCTCAACTAATCAGGTACATATTTGAACAGACTCGGGGAAAAGTCAAGAAAAAGTCAGGGACAATCAGGGACACCTTTAAAATATTAGTGCCATTAAGATGAAACATTGAGAGAATCAGAGCATATGAATTAATACACCTTTTCTGAAGTAAAAGAAGTGTCTAACTCTTAATTATTGTCATTATTCATTAAGTGTAATTCACCACCTTTCTGCCCAAAGTCAGTAGTTTTAGGAGGGATTCAGTGGTTCAGAGCTAAAATTTGTGCCAAAATCAGGGACATCCCTGAAAATTAGGGACAGCTGGAAGGTATGGCCTCTGCCCTAAGCAGATATGCCAGTGTTTGTCCTGCTGTGATACCGTGTGGGATTGTAAGGTGATGGTGTAACATTATTTCCTGCTAGAATGGCTGTTCTCTTATCACAGTCATGTAATGTAATCCCACAACAACTGTTGGTCAACATCCACAGAACAAGTTGTGTGGTATGGTATTCCTAATTTTCCTTTACATTCACTCATTCTGATGGATGATATAATTATTTAAGCACCAACTTGATGTATATCTACCGTGGCTTAGTGGTACTTCATGTTGTGTAGTGTGTGCAAGGTGCGGGGTTCGAGACTTACAGAGGTGTTTTATTTTGCCCCTGAGCAGAACAAGGGCCCTCACATACAGAGTGACTAAGGCACTTTTAAGCAGTTGTAAGCAGGTTTGCGCATTGCTTACCCAAGCGCAAACCCGCTCACTACTGCTTAATAGTGCTTACTCCCACTCACCCCCGCACTAATTTCTTTGAAAGAAAAGAAAAATGGGGAGATAGGAAAGTGGTGAAAAAGGGGCACAAAGAGGGAAAGACAGTATGGAAAATAGCTCCGGATGTGCAGGACAGGGGTAGGGAAGGTCCATAGCTGCCCATTTCTTCAACAGCAACAGCTGTGCATATGCAATAAATTTGGAGGTAGATATGAACCCTTCAACCTCTGAGAGAGGGGTGAGGACAACAAATTATGTTGTAATGCCAATTAAATAACATTTCATGTGTCCAGTGGACATGTGTACAAAATGGGCAGCTATGTATGGGGCATAATTTTTTTTTAGGGAGCAGACTGCCCTTTTTTTTTCAGGTGAGAGTGGAATGTGGGGTAGGGGAAGTAGGTATATTAGGGGAGGTAGGTTGGGCAGGTAAACAGACAAGACAAACAAAACACATACAGGGGCAGTATATGACACATGTGGTGGGTGAACACCTTTGAAGGGGAGGGATGTTTGGAAATAGCAAGCCGATGAGCCCTCAGATGGAAATAGTGGGACTGAGGTCCCCACCCATGGGCAGTCACCACTGCACCTTCACGGTCCAGAGGGTGGCTGTGCGGTGGGCTGTGTAGGAGTTGTAGGCTAACCCAACAGTTGTGCCACTTGGGCCTCAAGCTGGTACAGAGGTTCTGCAACAGAATGTCCAATATCTCTACGCACCACAGCCTGGACCGTTCGAAGGGTGATAGGTGCCCCTCCCCACCACTCGTGCACGGGGGGGCCGAGCCCCATCCCCTGCAGCGCTTCCACCCGAAGGTGGCACAGGGCCAACAGAGGAGGAGGTCCCAGGCTGGGCACCAGATCTGCTGGTGCCAGGTGCCATGGCCAGCTGAGGTGGGACAGGTTGGTCCGCTGGGACTGGCCTTCCCATACGAACTATGTTTTGGAGAGTTTAATAAACATATGGGTTAGTAACAGTCAACAGCATTCCCAATTAGTTATAACAGCATGCAGACATATTCCCATTAAACCAACACACCAGATTTTCAACAGTTGAAAAGCAAGCATAACACATGCATATACAGAACATTAGTGGACATTACAACAGCATGCAGGTTGAATTGATGGCAACAGGCCACCAATATTGTGGTATTTTAACAGGGCACATGCATAGAAATAAATGCAAATATTTATAAACCAATAGGACATATGTCCCAACAAATGTTTTGAGATTAGACATACCGACTGAGGTGTGGAATTGCACTTTTTATGCACATACAGTAGAGTGGGAAAAGATAGCTCAATTAACAACTTATATATCCTTCTAGTTTTCACTACATTCCTATTAACTGCAGTTATATGTCCCTTACATGTATTATTACAATACCCAATGTCCTTATATTGTGCAATTGGATTTTGCTAGATCATTATATACATGAGCTGCATCTTACATACAAACTGTCCAAGATGCAGATGTTACTGCAACATATTTTGAGAGTTGCTCACACACACTACTGCTAAGATGGTACACTGGAAGATCTACTTTCATATAATTATCTAGATATGTTCAGGTGAAAGTATCAGTTATATGTTAACAGCTCCCTACATTTCTGGCAACACAGTGACATTTCTGGGGAACACAATACCAAGCTACACATGTGCCAGATTAACCTTTACATGCTGGCCATGAACCAACAGTTGAGGGCTGTACATATGCATACAAGATACTGGCACTCCCTTCATCCACGTTATATGGGCCTACCCAAGTGTGGATTGACACTGCTTAATACAACACTACTATTTGTAGAATGCAACAGTACAACAACATATCAAAGAAAATGACATAGACGCACTCCATGAATCATACATTTATTAAAGGATTATTACACCTTTATTTATTGGGTTAAAAGACTTTTTGAAGGCGCTCTCATGTATTTATTATGCAGAATAATTACTAACCTGCCTCATGACGCAGCCTTTGTAGCCTATCTTTATGGGCTTGCTGGTTCATAGCCCGGACACCTGCAGCTGTGAAGTAAATGCAGTGATATTGAGACATACCTATCCATAGTTAACTACTTAATACAATGGTTACTTACTCAGTACTGGGGCATTAGGCATCGTATGGGATTCCTGGATCCACTGGTCCAGCTGATCCTCCCTACATCACTTCAGGTCAGAATAATGGTGCCTGACCTGCTACCAGTCCGAGGAACACCAGTGGCACTGGTGAGATCATGGGCAAGACTGTTCCAGACCTCCGTTTTATATTGGGTACCCTGGTACTGGCCCCGCAGGAGTCTTTCATCATGATTGTGGACAAGGAGCCAGACCATTACTTTGGACTCCTGGATGCCCCAGTGTTGCGCTCTAAATCGAGTGCCTTCTCCAACACCAGCCATGCTGACTGCAGAAGGAAGCTACAACCAGTTATAGCAAGTATTCCCACCTGTGGAGCTTAAATATGCCTCATTTTCCGCACTTATTTGTGACTGACCAGTTTTGGAAAAACTCAGCTGTAGGCACGGCTGCTTAGCTGATGTTGGCAATGTTTAAAATTCCTTTGATAGATATGTGTCTGTTGAAAGTGCATGTTTGTGAAATACTGTCATGGTTTAGTGGTTAAGTACTGTGACTGTAGTGCACAGTATCCCGAGTTCGAGCCCTGTCACTGCTTTTTATTTTCCTGCTCGCCAGACCTGACTGGTTAAGGTACAGTAAAGGAGGTGTGAGCGTATTTAAATGACTTTGCCCAACGTTGCCCGATGTTGCACTGGTTAGCTTGGTGCGCAGCTATGTGCAAATATGTTGTGGTTGCGCTGGTTAGCGTGGTGAGCAGCTACGCGCAATTGTATTTAAATATGCTCAATAATGGTAAAATGTGCTTAGCAGTGCTTTATATTGCTTAAAATAGGGTACTCATGCTTCAGAATGCATAACCATTTCACCTTCATAAATATATATATATATATATATATATATATATATATATAATTTGTTCACTGCGGTGGTGGTGCTGCGGTAGCATTGTCGCCTCACAGTTAGACGTTGCACGTTCGATTCTCAGTTAGAGCGTCTTCTGTGTGTCGACATGCGTGGAGGGCGTTCCTTCACTGAAGGTTGTGAGTTAGGCCCGGCAAGCCAGCACATAAAAATCTACTGCCAATCATTAGCGGACCGGAGTTCCGCTGTGGCGACCCCTAACCGGGAAAAGCCGAAAGACAGAAGAAGACTACATTTAACACTTCAATGCTTTTTACAAAACTTATATATAAAAAAATGTCAGGAAATATTTTTGTATACAGATTTCCCACAGAAAATGGAATGTGCAGTAGTGGGACTCGAACCGGGAATGCCTCCTCTTTGTGCGAAGGCTCTAACCACTACGCTATTGCTATTTTGCTTAATTTGCATATATTTTTCTTATTATCCTCTTCTGGTGTCTAAGCTGCTAACTCTAGCTAAGCAATGGGCAAACCCGCGCAAACACGGGCAGCTATATCGGAAGAAAAAATATATATAATTCTTTTTATTTTTAATTTTTCAGTTGTTTAACATATGGGGGAGTGTAGTGTTACATTGTACACATGTGAGCGGACTCGCTCATGTAACTCGAAATTGCGGCGTTTCTTCATTGCAGGGGTGTGGATTTTTGGACTGCTTGGCAGTCCGACACGCCCCCTACACTCGTCCATGCTCCGTGTAAGCTTTAGAGTTGAGGCAACGCTCTCTCATTTACATGCATGGCAAGCTGCCATCATAGTCTTACACTGGCACTTCCGTGTAAGACTAATCTAGTCTTACACGGAAGATTAGTAAATCCGTGGGATGTGCTGTAAGGAAGTTTGTGGTAACTGCCCCTGGCCATTTCCAAAACAAGGGACAACCACGGTTGCCTAGGCCAGAAGGGAGTTGCCACAATGATCTTGCAGGATTCCTTCTGAAGCTTCAGAAGTACCCTAGATGTTAGTGGAAAGGGTAGAAAAGCATACAAGAACATTCTTGTCCATAGAAAAGAAAAGAAAAGGCATCAATCTTCCAGGTGTTCTTGCATGGAGTCCTGGAACAGAATCTTGCCAGTTAATTGTTCACAGAGGAGGAAAATAAGTATACTCAAGGAACTCCCCACAGATGGATCAAATCTTGGAAGACCCCCCCCCCCCGATCTAGTTACCATTTGTTAGGGTCTGCCCTTGCCCTGCTCAGTTCATTTGTCACATATTTTTGCTCTGATGGAATGTAGGATGCCTGTGTAGAGATTTTGTGGTGAAGTCACGTCCCAAGCTAACATGGGTAGTCTGCATAGGGGATATAACCCTGGTCCCCCCTTGCTTGTTGATATACCACGACAGAAATACAGTCTGTGACTACTTGAAGAGGTGCCAGAGACCAAAGATGGTTCAGAGAGTTGAGTGCCTTGATCAGGGCAGCATTTCCTTGATATTTATGTGCTTGTATCTGTCATTGCTGTCCCACATCCACTGCACTTTTATCTTTCCTGAAACTGTACCCCAAGCAAAATCCAAAGTGCCTGTGGTTATTGACTGCTTTGGAGCATGGAGGGAGAAGGGGACACCTGGATTTAAGGATTCTGTTA
Organism: Protopterus annectens; assembly: GCF_019279795.1. Taxonomy (NCBI): domain Eukaryota; kingdom Metazoa; phylum Chordata; order Ceratodontiformes; family Protopteridae; genus Protopterus; species Protopterus annectens. The sequence goes on from NC_056729.1 coordinate 1,024,743,835, forward strand.
TCTCCACCAGAAGATTTCTCTTCTGAAAAACCCCAGCACTGGGATTTGAAAAGATAAAGGGTGCTGATGCTGTGACCAAAGAGATTTCAGACAACACTATCTTTCTCATGCAGTCTTGCCTGGGCTATCATGAGAATAATAGATGCCAAGACACCCAAAATCCTGCGATATTCCAAAGCAATGACCGAAGTCTGAGTGGAAAACCTTAGAAACAGATCTAAATTAAAATCTAATTTTAGAAAAGAAATGGGGTGTCTAGTTGACATCCCAGGAACACAATCCTGTATGAGGGAGTCAAGTAACATTTTTGAATGTTCCTCAGGAATCCCAGCTTACAGCACATACTTGAGAGAGATTCCTGACACTTATAAGCAAGTTATCTAAATATGGAAAAATATGGATAAACTGTAGTCTGCAATGAGCTGTAACTGGAGCTAGACAATTTGTGAACACTCTTGGTGCACTGGAGAGTCAAAAGAGTAAGGCAGAGAACTGACAATGTGATCCAGATACACAAATACCTAACACCTGAAGTATGGATGAATAGGGATGTGAGGAGCAGCTTTTTAAATCTATTGTTGCCAGGAAACTTGAAAGAGGAAAAGAACAGATAACAGACTATGAAGTGACATGATTTTGAATTTTGGAATTATCACAAACAGGTTTAAGAAATAAAGATCAAGAATTGGTCTTCAGGCATTTTCTTTCTCTAGCACTAGGAACATCCTTGAATAACAGTTATTCAAAGCAGATTTCTCCTCACGTGAAAAAACTGCAGATAAAACATTCCTCACACTTTCACAATTTGTCAGAAAGTACAGTTGTGTACACTTACCATAAATGTAGATGTTCGAGTGTATTCACTGTTGCAGGCATAACATTTGGGTTATCCTGCCAGGGGTAACCCTCAGTCAGCCCGAATACCAGAGGCTTAGTATTTCTGCGTCGGTTGCTGTCACTCCAGGACTGATGTCAGGTCATCAGTAGGATAAAATCAGGCAGTCGGCGCCATTACATCAGTTTTTCTTTCACTGTCAGGAGCCCCCAAATAGGGAGCTAGGTTATGGTGGAAGAACACCACCAGTAGAAAGTAAATGCCAAAAATTCCCTGTAAGAATAGAGAGACAGAGACAAGGGGGACGGAGGGAGGAAAACCAGGACTGCAACAGTGAATACACTCGAACATCTACATTTATGGTAAGCGTACACAACTGTACTATGTTCTTCGTGTTTCACTGTTGCAGGTCATCACATTTGGGTTGATTCCCAAAGCTGAAGAAAAGGGAGGAGGCAGTCAAGAAGACTGGGGGCTGGCTAGGATGCACTGCAAGACTGCGGTGGCAAAGCCTGATCTGGATTTGGAGGAGATTGTCAGGTGGTAATGCTTGGTGAAGGTATGAACAAATGTCCATGTTGTAGCCTCCAGGATGTCCCTGGTGGGGACCTGTCTGAGAAAAGCTGCAGAGGTGGAGGTTGCCTTGGTGGAATGTGTCCTGACCCCCTTTGGGAGTGGTTTCCCATGCTGTTTGTTGCAGAAATGGATGCAGTGTGCTATCCATTTGGAAATAGTTTATCTGAATATGGCCTTGCCCTCTGCCCCTGCTGCGAAGCTGACAAGCAATTGATCAGTTTTTCTAAATTATTTAGTCCTGTCCAGATAGAATCTGTGCTGTCTGTGCACATCTACAGAGTGCAGAATCTTTTCTCCCTTGTTTTGTGGGTTAGGGAAAAAGATGGGCAAATGAATGGATTGGTTGAGAGCCACACTGGACACCACTTTAGGAATGAAGGATGGGTTAGTCCTGAGGGAGACCCTGTCAGCATGGAAAATGATGAAGGGCTCTACAGCCATGAGCGCTTGTAGCTCTGATACTCTTCTAGCTGAAGTGATGGCCAGAAGTTAGGCAGTCTTCCAAGAGAGGAATTTTAACTCTGCTGAAGCTGCAGGTTGAAAGGGGGATAGAATGAGCTTTTCCAACACAAAGTTTAGGTCCCAAGCTGGGGTAGGAGCTCTTCTGGGTGGCCTTAAGTTGTTAGCCCCTCTTAGGAACTGTTTGATGAGAGTGTGTGAGAAGAGAGGTGGCTCTGTGCTGTAATGAGCAGAGATGGCAAAGGCATGACTTTTTATAGAAGAGAAGGATAAACCCCTGTGTAGAAGGTGTGCTAGGTAATACAGGATGAGAGGTAGGGAGGGCTGTGCCGTTCCGGCTCACTCAGCCTGGACCCAGGTGCAAAACCTTTTTCACTTGTCAGCATAAGATTTTCTAGTGCTGGGGCATCTGGCCTCACATATAACATCTAGGACTTGTTTGCTTAGGCTGGCAGCTTGAGGAAAGGTCAGGGAATAAGCAAGGCTGCCAGTTTGAGGGTCTGCAAATGGGGATGCATGAATTCTCCATTCCTCTGGGTCGGGAGTGTTGTGATCTGAGGTAGGTGCCATGGTGGCAGGGGTGACAGGTTGTGCAGTAGTGGGTACCAGTGCTGACATGGCCAGTCTGGGGCAATCAGGAATGCCCTCGGTTTTTCCTCCCTTATGGTTAAGTAGTACCCTTGAAATGAGTGGTAGAGGGGGAAATGCACAGACCAACAGGTTCACCCACTGGAAAGATAGAGCATCCACTTTCCAGGCCTTACTGTGAGGTTCTCTGGTGCAGAATTAGCTGAGTTGATGATTGGAGTGGGAGGCAAAGAGGTTGACCTTCGGGGTGCCCCATTTCTGGGTTACAAGGGTGAGGTTCTGTGGTCTAGCTGCCACTCATGTGGGTCTAGCAGGTTTCTGCTCAAGTTGTCTGCCAGAGAGTTGAGAGAGCCTGGCAGGAATTGAGGTACCAGGTGTAGTTGCATGGCTGAAGCCATGTGCCAAAGGTTCATGGCGAGCCTGCAGAGATGATAAGATTGAGTCCCTCTCTGCTTGTTGATATACCACATCACTGTGGTGTTGTCGGTTTTGATCAGTAGAGGCCCCGGGGAGAGTAGGAGTCTGAAAGCTGTCAGGGCGTGCTCAATAGCTAGCATCTCTTTTTGGTTAATGTGCACATGTATTTGATTTGGGCTCCAATGGCCCTGAATGCACCTGCCGTCCAGGTGTGCACCCCAGGCACAGTCTGATGCATCTGTGGTGAAGGTCTGGGCAGTGTGGGGGTGTGAGAAGGGAAGTCCCTTGTTGTGGTTGCATGCTGCTGCCCACTAAAGAAAATCTTTCATTAGACAAGGTATCATTGGTATGAGAGTTTCCAGGTCTTGAGAGTGTTGACACCAAAGGCTTTTTAGGTACCATTGTAGTTTCCTTATATGCAGTCTGGCATATGGAATAAGTAGAATGCAGGAAGCCATGAACCCTAGAGCTTGCAGGATTTTCCTTGCGGATCACTGGGTTCTTGTGGCTAGTTGAGAGAAGTAGCCTGTCAGGTAGGCTTGTTTTTCTGGAGTAAGGAATGCCGTCTAGGATGCTGTGTCCAGGCTTGCTCCCAGGAATACAATTTTTTGTGTAGAGACTAGTTTTGAGTTCTTTTCATTGATAATATCCCCCAGGGAGGTCAGTAGGTCCTTTACAAAAGTCAAGTGCTGTAGCAGCTTCTCCTGTCTGCCTGAACCAGGCAGTCGCCTAAGTATGGGTAAATATGAATAGTCCTTTGTCTGCAAAAAGCAATGTCGGGAGCCAGACATTTTGTGAAAACTCTGGGAGCAGTGGATAAGCCAAAGGGAAGCGCAGAAAAATGAAAGTGCACAGATTCTGCCCTGAAACGTAGGTATTTCCTGCATGATTCCCTGACTGGGATGTGGAGGTAGGCCTCTTTTAGGTCTAGGGTGGCTAACCAAGCATCCTTGGAAAGCATTAGTAAAAGCTGGTGGAGGGTGTGCATTTTGAATTCTGGTATCACCAGAAAGGTGTTTAGAATGGACAGATCGAGGATGGGGTGCCATGGGCCCTCTTTTCTGGGTACCAGGAAGAGTCTGGAGTAGAAACCTTGGCCTATCTGTTCTGCAGGAACATGCTGTATTACCCTCATGGAGAGCAGGGAAAGGACTTGCTTTTTGGCCTCTGCCCGCTGGTTTGCAGGAAGATCTGGGAACCCATTTGGGGTTGGTGGAGTGTGGAAATAAAATCTGTATCCCTGGGACACTATGTTGAGGACCCATTGGTCATTGGTAATGGTGGCCCAGTTGCTTGCGTGGAAGGTGAGTTTTCCTCCTAGGGGCGCAAGCAGGTGAGCAGAGGTAGGGGGTGGGAGTGTGAAGTCATTGTGAGTTCTTACCATAAAGGGGTGGCTTTGCACTCCCTGTTTTTGAAGAGGAGGAACTCCATTGCTTAGATCTCTGCATTCCCTGGGGCTGTTGTCTGGGTGGTCAGCTTCCCCTGGGTTTGGGCTGAGCTGGCCTGGAGGGGGCAGGAAAGGACCAGTGCTTAGAGGGGCAATGCCTGAACCTCAGTGGCTGGACCTGTAAGAAGTCTGTCTGCAAAGATTTAGCTTTTTCTTTCATCTTTTTTAAGACCTCTTCTGCTTTGGTGCCAAAGCTGTCTTTGTTCAAGGGTGTGTCCAATAATTTGGATTTGACATGGTCTGGCAAGGTCTGCTCCTTAAGCCAAGCATGCCTTCTAAGGACAGAACCAGTGACTGCTGCCCTGCAAGATGCTTCTGGGGCATGAAAACCACATTGTAAGATGTGCTTAGTTACTGGACTTGCAGAATTCATTAACTCTTGTAATTCTTTGTTTTCTGCACAAGCAGGAAAAGAAGATATTTTTGTTTGAGGAGTTCCATGGTATGTTGCTGATATTTCAGCATGTGGAACAGACAATTTAATCCTCTAATAGCAAGAATAGCAGAGGTGTATACTTTTTTACCTCCTCTGTCTAATGCTCGTGAATCCCTGTATGAGGGGGTGGGATTCTTAGCTGAAGTTGCTTTGATTCCTTTAGGTCCTTGAGAAATGACCTCGGGGTCAGCAGTAGGATTTTTGAAAAGAAATTTGTGAGAATCAGGGACTCTGTAATACCCGTCAGGTTTTCTGGGAGCAGGAGGAAGGGTGTCAGGAGTCAGACTGGATTCCATAAAAACATCATCCACAACATCCAGGACAGGAGGAATGGCCAAAGGTCTGTGCTGTGGTAGATCTAAGAATTCCCTGTGTCTCTTTTTTGACTGAAGGTAGTCCTGACATTCCCACTGGAAATGCTCCCTTAAAGTATGTAGGGTTTCCTCAAATGAAAAATCCTCGGGTGGAGAGGCAGAAGGAATGGATTCCTCTGCATCAGAATCCTCATAAGCAGAGAGGGGTTGCATATTTCATATTCAAATGCATCATAGTCATCGGACTCCTGTTCAGATAAAACTACTGGAGACAAGTCTTTCTTTTGGAAGGGGTAGCCTGGCTTCCCCTGATAAGCATAATAAGGTCTTCTGCCATTTTAAGCATTGGAGACTAAGGCAAGGAAGCAGGTGGCTGAGCTTGGGTCATCTTTTTGGGTGTGGTTCGTACCCTGGGCCTTAGAAACTTGGTAGCTTTAGAAAGAACTGAAGACGTGAAAGAAGTCCTCGTCGGTCTGTATTGGTAGTGAGAAGTACTTCCTCAGATGCCGCCTGCTCAGTGGGTCTGGACCTACCCAAGGTAGAGACATCCGCAGGATCCTTAATCGAAGAGGAGTCTTGCAGCATACTGGACTCTGAAAGTGTCTCGGTAACAGCCTGCGAATCCACAGAAGCAGGCATCAGGTGCTGCGAAAGCGCTTCACTGAGGGCCGGAGAACTGATGACTAGCTTAACGGAAGTGCTGTCGGCAGTTTTGGACCTGTGCGGTCGGTCTCTTGTCTTTATCTTTACATTTTTTCGGAAGATCAGTAGTTGGATGGCTTACCGAAGCCATATCGAAATTCGAGGACAGAGTGAAAATATCTAGCTACAATAAGGGCTCGACGATGTATAGTCCTAGCGTTGAACAAAGCACAAAAGTGACAGTGGGGGACTTCATGGTCTGCGCCTAAACAGCTGACGCAGCAAGTATGGAAGTCTCGATGTGGTATTTACTTTCCACAGGCGACACAATTGTTAACTTTATCCCCAACGGGGTACTTAGCTTTTGAAGACATCAACTTCAATTCGGAAATGAAAACTCTGGTAGCGGCTGACCGGCTGGCACTCGTGCGAACTGCTTCGGGCTCCTCGGCAAGAAAGACTGATGTAATGGCGTTGGCTGCCTGATTTTATACCACTGACGACCTGACGTCAGTCCTGGAGTGACAGCAACCAACACAGAAATATTAAGCCTCTGGTATTCGGGCCGACTGAGGGCTACCCCTGGCAGGACAACCCAAATGTGATGACTGCAACAGTAAAACACGAAGAACATCAAATGTTAACATATTTTATTTTATTTTACATTTGTTAACCGGGGGTGTCTGACTGAGCCGAAAAGGCCCTTTTTCAGCAGAGGCCCTGGGAGAAAAGCTCCACAACGAAAAATTACAGACACATTTAGTTATTTTGACATGATCAGTATACACACAAATTACAGGAGACATGTTTTACAGTGGTATACGGCATATAAACAGTTACTGTGGAGAGAACAAACAAAAAAATATTCATTTTAAAAATAAAGGTAATTAATAGATTTGTGGTGTACAGCTGAAATTTGGAACATAGGTAGAATACATACATAGTACACAGGTACAGTACATACACTGTAGATTAGCCAGTGTTTGTAAGATTGAAAATTATTATCAAGTGCTCTAGATTTTGTATGTATGTGTTATCCGCTTTCACTAACCTGGGGAGCAATCATGGCACTGCCAACTTTCCTTGAGATGTTGCCTGATGAGGTCTTTAAAGGAGGCTTTGGATGATGTGTTTTGAATGCTTGCAGGGACAGAGTTCCATTTTTTAGCCACTGAACTACTATACAGTGCATCTCCAAGGCTATTGTAGCTGTTGGTGACTTCTAGTAGTAGTTTGCTTGATAATCTAAGAGGCCTTTTGGCTGAGTGATGTTATACTAGGTTTTTGTGGGCAGGACACTTACTGGGGAAGTAATAGATAGAATGACAGAGGCAGAGCTGATTGTAGGTTAGGAGGTTGGGCAGTTCAAGTCAGTGGAGCTGTCTCAAAGCAGTACAGTGATGAGTTCTATATGAGCAATTTGCAGCAAAGCGGGCAATTCTGTTATAGCAGGCTTCCATTTTGCTTAGTTCAGTTTTGTTGAGATTAGTCAGAATGGGAGATGCATAGAGTAGGGTGGATAGAAGTTGGGAGCAAGCAATGGCTGATCTTGTGTTGTTGGTAAGAAATGGTTTGATACGGTAGAGCGACCCCAGTTTGGCATGTACTTTTTTAATAGTTAAGTTAAGATGACTATCAAATTTTAGGTGGGAGTCTATGGTTATTCCCAATAGTTTAGCCTGTGCCACTGGAGCAACTGGAGTAGCATTAGTGGAGTAGATAGTGAATTGACTCTTAGTGTTTTTGTTAGAACTGGTTATAATCATAAGCTGAGTTTTCTTTGGATTGAGGATAAGTTGGGCTTTGGTAAGGTAGTTTTCAACGTCAGAGAATGCTAGCTGAGTTGTTTGCAGGAGGGTGGGAATGTTTTGTGCAGTACAGATTAAGGTAGTGTCATCTGCATACTGAATTATAGATGCATGCTGTGTGGAGGTCTGGAGGTCACTTGTGAAGACTGTGAATAGTAGTGGTCCTAAGGTAGAATCCTGTGGGACTCCTATAGTTATGGGCAGCTGAGGAGAGAGACAATTTTCCCACTTCACAGCTTGGTACCTGTCAGTTAAGTAGCTTTGGAACCAGGTAAGAGTGGAATTTGATAGATGATATTGGTTTAGTTTGTTTAGCAGGATTTGGTGTGAGACTGTGTCAAATGCTTTGGACATATCCAAAAAAAGAGTTGACACTTGTAGGCTTTCATTTTTGAGACTGTTTACTGTGTCTGTGAAGCAGAGGAGGGCTGTAGTGGTACTATGGGCAGGTCTGAAACCATGCTGAGTAGGTGACAGGATATTGCTGTCTAGGAGATAGTTTAGCATCTGGGTATGGATGCATTTTTCTAGGATTTTGGCTAGGGGGGAAGAGTAAAGCAATGGGTCTGTAGTTATTAAGTTCAGTGGAGGTCCCGCCTTTATGTATGGGTGTAACATAGGATATTTTCCAGAGTTTGGGCACATAGTTTTCAACAATTGATCTGTTTATGAGACTGGGATAGCAATAGCATCTGCTGTGAGTTTCAAGAAATAGCTGGGGAGTAGGTCGGCTGCTGTCGATGAGGTTTTTAGTTTGGAGAGCATGCTTTTGAGCCTGTGAGCCTGACAATTAAAAATTTGGAAAATCAAAGTTGCAGAAGTATGCACTTTTTCCCATACCTATCAATATTTTCCCATCCTTATCAGAAAGAGTAGGACTGGAATTAACTAAATGCTTAGTACTATGGTCAACTAAAGCTTTGAGCTGCTGTGTCAGATTTGGGAATAGTATAAAGACTGGCGAACTTTATACATCTTATCTATCTTTTAGGGGCACAGCTGGCTATCAGAAAAAATGCAGGCAGTAACACACACATCCTATAAAGCAGACAGAGCAGGAGAAAGTACAGTTGTGTACACTTACCACAAATGTAGATGTTCGAGAGTATTCACTGTTGCAGTCCTAACATATGGGTTATCTGGCTCCCGGTAGCCCTCAGTTGGCCCGAATACCAGAGTCCTTGGTATATGACGTCAGCTGCAGTCGGCTGTAAAACTGGTGTCAGTACATCAGGTATAAAGGGAGGCAGCAGATGCCATTCATCAGTTTTTCTTGCCTTAACTGTCAGGAGCCCCCAAAAGAAGGCTGACCCAGGAAGGAAACACCCTGGACACATGTCATACAAAAATATATAATCTGTGCCTTAGGAAAAAAGGGGGAATGGAGGGTGGGAAACCAGGACTGCAACAGTGAATACACTCAAACATCTACATTTATGGTAAGTGTACACAACTGTACTATGTTCTTCGTGTTTCACTGTTGCAATCCTCACATATGGGTTGATTCCCAAAGCCCAGGAAAAAGACAAAAGGGGGGAGGAAGGATCACAGATTAAGGGTTGGTAAGAAGACCCTGCAAAAAGTACAGTTGTGTACCTACCATAAATGTAGATGTTTGAGTGTATTCACTGTTGCAGTCATTACACTTGGGTTATCCTGCTGGCAGGCTACCCGCAGTCGGCCTGAATTCCAATGTCCTGGTCCGGCGTCGGTTGCTATCGCCTCTTCCCTGATGTCAGTGCGCCAGGGGTATAACAGATGCAGCCAACGCCATTTTCTTCAGTTTTTCTTGCCCCAGATGTCAGGTGCCCCCAAAAGGGTAGGCTAAAAATTCTGCTCATAAAAAAGCATGCACTAACATAAACATTACCTTCATCTACAAGCAAATGCACCACATAGGTTGTATAGAATAGAGAAGCACAGCTAAGTCCCAGCAATGAAAGGGGGATGGTGGGAGGGTAACCTGGACTGCAACAGTGAATACACTCGAACATCTACATTTACGGTAAGGTACACAACTGTACTATGTTCATCGTGTTTCACTGTTGCAGTCATTACACGGGTTGAATCCCAAAGCTGAGGTTGGGTGGCTGGGACTAAATAGAATTAGGAGTGGCTATGAGGCCCTGCAGAACTGCAGTGGCAAAGCCTGCTCCGGATTTAGAGTAAAGAGGTAAGTGGTAGCGCTTTGTAAAAGTGTGCATTGAAGTCCAAGTTGCAGCCTCCAAAATGTCCCTGGTTGGTACTCCTCTGAGGAAGGCTGCTGAAGTGGCTGCTGCTCTGGTTGAATGTGGCCTAATGCCCTTAGGCACTGATTTGCCATGTTGTGAATAGCAGAAATAAATGCAGTGGCTTATCCATTTTGAAATAGTCTGCTTTGAAATAGCTTTTCCTTGCGATCCTGCAGCATATGCCACTAAGAGTTGTTCAATCTTTCTGAAAGCTTTAGTTTTGTCCAAGTAGAAGCGTAGCTGTCTGTGTATGTCCAAAGAATGCAGAAGTCTCTCCCCCTTATTCTGTGGGTTTGGATAAAAGGTAGGCAAATGAATGGTTTGGTTAAGAGCCACACTGGACACTACCTTAGGCATAAATGTTGGGTTTGTCCTTAGAGAAACCCTGTCCGGATGGAAAATAATAAAAGGTTCCACAGCCATTAGTGCCTGTAACTCTGAGACTCTTCTTGCTGAAGTTATTGCTAGGAGCAGAGCTGTTCTCCATGATAAGTATTTTATCTCAGCTGTATTGGCTGGCTCAAAAGGAAGCAGTGTGAGCTTTTCCAAGACAAAATTGAGGTCCCATGCAGGTAATAGAGCTCTCCTTGGAGGTCTTATGTTTTTGGCCCCTCTGAGATACTGCCTTAGCAGTGGATGTGAAAAAATAGGTGGGTCCGTATTGTAATGAGCTGAAATGGCAGAGGCATGGATCTTAATTGATGAGAAGGATAGGCCTTTGTCCAGCATCTCAGTTAGGTACCGTAAAATCTGAGGAATATTTGGTACAAGTGTGTCCATTCCTTGTGCCTGGTTCCAAGCACAGAATCTCTTCCATTTTTCTGCATAAAATTTTCTGGTACTGGGCCTCCTGGCCTCCAAAATAACACCCATAACTGCTTTAGATAGAGGTGTGCTCTGAATGGTTACATTATCCGCCATGCAGCCAGATTTAGGGTTCTGAGTTGGCTGCATAGGATCTGATTGTTTTGTTGGGTCAGCAAATGAGGAATTGCAGGTAATGTCCAGGCTGGGCCTTGAGACAAGCTCTTTAGGAATGGGTACCAGTGCTGGCGTGGCCAGTCTGGGGCAATCAGCATCATTTTTGGCTTCTCTTGTCTGACCTTTAGGAGTACCTTGGGGAGGAGAGGCAGTAGAGGAAAGGCATATACTGTAAGGGTTTTCCAGCTGAATGATAGGGCGTCCACTTTCCATGCTTGTTTGTGATGAGTCCTTGTGCAGAATCTCTGTAGTTGGCAGTTGTGAGGGGAGGCAAATAGATCTATGTCTGGGCATCCCTATTTCCTTGTTTTCATGCTGAAGATTTGTGGATCTAGTTTCCACTCGTGAGGATCGATGAGGTTTCTGCTTAGTTCGTCTGCCAGAGCATTTGTCTTTTCCTGGCAGGAATTGTGCTTGCAGGTGTACTTGACAAGTCAATGCTGTGTTCCACAAAGTCATGGCTTGTCTGCAGAGGGGGTAGGAATGTGTGCCTCCTTGCTATTTGGCTTGCGGGCCATGTGCCCTGAATACATTTTCCTGCCATGTGGGCCCCCCCATGCATAATCTGATGCATCTGTTGTTAGTGTCTGTCTGGCTGTGGGTAAAGTGAATGGCTGTCCCTTGTTGTGGTGACAGGCCTGTGCCCACCATCGAAACTCCTGTTGCAGGCAAGGAATGAGGGTAATTAATGTTTCCAGGCTGAGACAATGTTGAGTCCAAACACTTTTTAAATACCATTGTAGTTTCCTCATATGCAGTCTTGCATATGGAATTAGCAGAATGCAGGATGCCATGAAGCCCAAAGCCTGCAGAATTTTTCTTGCAGATAACTGGGTCTTTGTTGCCATCATTTCGAAGTAAGAAGTCAGTTGCCTTTGTTTGTCTGGCGTGAGATAAGCCATCTGGGCAGTTGTATTTAAGCTTGCACCCAGGAATATTATCTCCTGAGAGGGTACCAGTTTTGATTTCTTTTTGTTCACTGTGTACCCTAGGCAAATTAGTAATTTTTTTACAAACGCCAGATGCTTCAGTAGAATGTCCTTTTTCTCTGCTTGAATAAGGCAGTCGTCCTAGTAAGGATATATTTGCATTCCTCTTTGTCTGCAAAATGCAATTACTGGTGCCAGGCATTTTGTGAATACTGGGCACAGTAGATAAGCCAAAGGGCAGTGCAGAGAATTGGTAGTGCATTGAGCCAGCTATGAATCTGAGGTATCTTCTGCAAGACTGTCTGATTGGGACATGTAGGTATGCCTCTTTGAGGTCCAAAGTTACAAGCCAAGCCTTCTTGCCCAGCATGGGCAGAAGCTGCTGCAGAGTCGACATTTTGAATTTTGGAATGTCCAGAAAAGTGTTTAGAATAGACAGGTCCAGTATTGGTCTCCAGGCTTTGTCCTTTCTGGGTACCAAGAAAAGTCTTGAGTAAAATCCTTGTCCCTGCTCTTGCTGTGCTACTCGCTGAATAGCCCTCATGTGCATGAGGGAGGAAACTTGCCTTTGTGCCTCTGCCCACTGATTGTGTGGCAGGTCTGGCATACCTTTTGCCTTTGGAAGGGTGTGAAAGTGGAACCTGTAGCCCTGAGACACTATATTCAAGACCCATTTGTCCTGGGTGATCAAGTGCCAATTTGGTCAAAAAAGTGCGAGTTTTCCCCCTAAGGGTGCTGCCAAAAGATAAGTGCTTGGCATTGGCAGAGAAAAGTCATTGGGACTGTTTCCTGTATGGCTGTGATTTGTCTTCTCCGCTTTTGGAGGTAGAAGCACCCCATTGTTTAGGCCTGTATGAGCCTTGGGGCTGGGATCTGCCTCTAGGGCGTCTGTATCTGCCTCTTTGTGGCCTGTCTAACACTGGAAAGGACCAATTCTTAGAAGGCCAGTTCCTGCTAAATCTGGGTGGCTGTACCTGTAGGAAATCCTTAACTGTCTGCATAGATTTCGTTTATCCTCCATTTTCTTCAACACTTCTTTTGCCTTAACACCAAAGTATCATGCTGTAATGGAGCATCCAATAATTTTGCTTTAACATGATCAGGCAGATTCTGTTCCTTTAACCAAGCATGCCTTCTAATGACAGAACCCGTAACAGTGGCCCTGCAAGAGGCCTCCAGTGAATCAAAACCACATTGCAAAGTATGCTTTCCCACTTGTTCAGCTGCATGCAATAAATCCTGTATTTTCTTGTTATCAGAACATTCAGAATTTGTCAACATTTTCTGTTTTAGCAGTGACATTAAGTATTGCTGATATTTAAGCATATGGAACTGACAATTTAAAGACCTTGCAGCCAAGGTAGCAGAAGTGTAAACTTTTTTCCCCCATCTGTCCAGTGCCCTAGAATCCCTATTAGAGGGGACAGGGTTTTTTGCAGTGGAAGCTTTGACCCCTTTGGGACCCTGAGATATAGTTTCTGGGTCAGCTGCAAGGTTTTTATATAGAAATTTATGAGAGTCTGAAACCCTGTAGTATCTCTGTCTGGCTTAACAGGTGCAGGGGGTAAAGAGTCAGGAGACAGGCCAGACTCTGAAAATACATCATCTACAGTGTCTAGAACAGGTGGAATAGCAAGAGGTCTGTGCTGAGGTAGTAAAAGAAAGTCTCTGAACCTTTTCTTAGATTCTGAGTAATCTTGGCTCTCCCAGTGAAAATGTTCCCTCATGGTATGCAGGGTTTCCCCAAAAGAATAATCCTCAGGAGGAGAGGCTGAAGGAATAGATTCTTCAGCATCAGAATCCTCACAGGGAGGAAGAGAGTATCCCTGTTCAGAAGAGGAGTCAGAGGAAATGGAAACCTGATCAGAAGAATCATATGCTGTCTCTTGCCTAGGCCTCTTATCAGGAGGGGGATGGGAACCCCTGAACAAAGTAATTAGGTCTTCGGCCATTTTAAGCATCTGTTTCTTAGGCATGGAAGTCTGTCCAGGAGAATGCTGTACTTGTTTCTTTGTCTTTAGAGCTGTTTTAGTCTTTGCCTTTGAAGCTGAGGTTGGTTTGACATATAACTGTGTAGGTCTGAAAACACCCTCAGAAGCCAATGCCTGCTCAGCGGCTCCGGACCCATCTGAGGGAATAGTTTCCGAGTGTCCAATACCTTGAGTATCCAGAGGCCTAGTCTGCTCCACGTGGGAGTCGGAAGCGGCCTGTGGCTCTGAGGTAGCGGGCGTCAGGGGCTGCGAAAGCACCTCACTGAGAACCAGCGACTGGCCTAGCGGAGGCCTCATCATCGGTTTTGGACCTCAGATGCCTGTCCTTTTCCTTGCGCTTTTTATAAACTCTGGTTGTCGGCTGTTCCGACGGCATTATATAATTAAATCTTCGGCCAAAGTAATGAAAGGCAAAATTGTACAGACGCTTAATAGTGCGTTGGTTAAATCTAGCACAAAACCGACAGCTAGCAACGTCGTGGTCAGGGCCTAGGCAAGGAATACAGTAAGAATGAGAATCCTTATGATGTATTTGCTTCCCACAAGAAATACAATTGTTAACTTTTTCTGACATTGGTCTGGAGCAAGAAAAAAGTGTCCCCAACAGGGTACTTAGCTTTAATGAAGACTTCGGATCTGAAATTCGAATTTGAAAATCTCAGGAGTCGGCCGACTGGCACTTGCGAACTGCTTTTGCTTCAGGCACAGCGCGGCAAGAAAGACTGAAGAAAATGGCGTCGGCTGCATCTTTTATACCCCTGGCACACTGACATCAGGGAAGAGGTGACAGCAACCGACGCCGGACCAGAACTTTGGAATTCAGGCCGACTGCGGGTAGCCTGCCAGCAGGATAACCCAAGTGTAATGGCTGCAACAGGGAAACACCATGAACATCTGCAGAGGCAAAACCAGCCCTGGATTTAGAAAACAAAGGTAGATAGTAATGCTTTGTGAAAGTATGGACAGAAAACCAAGTAGCTGCTTCTAGAATGTCCTTAGTAGGTACACCTCTCAGAAAAGCTGCAGAGGTAGAGGCTGCTCTAGTAGAATGGGTCTTAATACCCTTAGGGGGAACCTTCCCATGCTGCAGGTAACAAAAGTGAATACAGTGAGCAATCCATTTGGAGATGGTTTGTTTTGAAATAGCTTTACCCTGAGCTCCAGGAGCAAAACTAACCAGCAACTGTTCAGATTTCCGAAAGGATTTAGTCCTGTCTAAGTAAAATCTCAGCTGTCTATGCACATCAAGAGAGTGCAGAATCCTTTCCCCTTTATTCTGGGGATTGCTGAAAAATGTAGGCAGGTGAATAGACTGGTTAAGGGTTAAACTGGAAACTACCTTAGGTATAAAGGAGGGATTAGTTCTCAGAGAAACCCGATCTGAATGAAAAATAATGAAAGGTTCTACTGCCATTAAGGCTTGCAGCTCCGATACCCTTCTGGCTGAAGTAACAGCCAAAAGAAAAGCAGTCTTCCAGGAGAGAAACTTCAAATCTGCAGAGGCAGCTGGTTCAAAGGGAGGCAGAGTAAGCTTTTCCAGGATAAAATTAAGATCCCAAGCTGGAGTAGGAGCTCTTCTGGGAGGTCTAAGATTGCTAGCTCCCCTCAGGAACTGCTTCATCAAGGGGTGAGAAAAAATGGGTTGCTCAAAAGAACAATGAGCAGAAATTGCTGAAACGTGAATTTTGATTGAAGAAAAGGAAAGTCCACCATTAAGCAATCCTGCTAGGTAATCAATTATGAGAGAAAGAGAAGGATGAGAAGAGTCTTCTCCTTTAGCCAGCATCCAAGAGCAAAATCCCTTCCATTTTTCTGCATAGGATTTTCTGGTGCTAGGCCTCCTGGCCACATGAAGAACTTCAACCACCTGTTGGGAAAGATTTAAAGTATTAGTCAGGCAGTTAAATGCAGAGTATGAAGATGAGGATGAAGGAACTTTCACCCTTCCTGAACCAACAGATCTGGTACCAGGGGAAGATGCCAAGGCTGAACTTGGGAAAGACTGTGAAGAAGGGGATACCAATGCTGCCTGGGCCAATCTGGTGCTATCAGAATAGCCTTTGTTTTTTCGTCCCTTATCTTTAGCAGCAATCTGTGTAGTGGGGGGGGATGCATAAACTGAGAGATGGGTCCATGGGGAGGATAAGGCGTCCACCCTCCAAGCTTTGTTGTGAAACTCCCTGGTGTAGAAGGTTGGAAGGAGATGATTGGTGTGAGAGGAGAAAAGATCCACTTGTGGGGTACCCCAATGCTGAGTGATGCGATGGAAAATGACCTTGTTCAGTTGCCACTCGTGAGGATACAGAATATATCTGCTCAAATGATCCGCCATGGAGTTTAGCCTCCCTGGAAGATACTGGGCTATTAGATGTAAGCCCATGGATGCTGCTATGGACCATAGTCTCATGCTTTGTCTGCACAAGGGGTAAGAGTGAGTCCCACCCTGCTTGTTGATGTACCACATGACTGTGGTATTGTCTGTCCTGATCAGCAGAGTCCCAGGGTACAGTAGGTCCTTGAAAGCCAGCAAGGCCTGCTGCACTGCCATCAATTATTTTAAGTTTATGTGCAGATGAATCTGCTGGGTGCTCCAAGTCCCCTGTATGCCCCTGCCTTCCAGATGAGCCCCCCATGCAACATCTGATGCGTCTGTGGTGAGAGTCTGGCTGGCAGATGATGGGCGGTGAGGCAGACCCTTGTTCTGAGAAAGTACAGTTTTGTACCTACCATAAATGTAGATGTCCGAACTGGATAGCATCTGCAGTCATAACAACTGGGTTGTCCTGTCGTCAGACAGCCCTTCAGTCGGCCGGATTCCAAAGTCCGGGTCCGGCTGATGTCGCACCCGACGCCATCTCTGTTGGCCGGGTATAAAGGCATCAGCCGACGCCATTTTCCTCAGTGTTTCTTGCCCCAGATGCCAGTAGCCCTCTTAGGCTAAAATTTTGGATAAATGCCAATGTTTCCAAAAAGATAGTGGTAAACACAAAAAAGCATGTATGTACATATATACAACAAATACACCATAAAAGACTCCCCACCAGCTAGCTATTAGGAGGGTAAACACCCTAGGAGTACCACAGAGGGAAGGAGGGAGGGGACTGCAGATGCTATCCAGTTCGACATCTACATTTATGGTAGGTACAAAACTGTACTACGCCCTTCATGGATGCATCTGCAGTCATAACAACTGGGTAGAATACCATAGCCAACTAGGGAGGAGGAAGAAACTAGATTATGGTGTGTTTAGGATCCCTTGCAGTACAGCAGTGGCAAACCCTGCTCGGGATCTGGAATATAGAGGCAAATTATAATGCTTGGCAAATGTATGCACGGAGGTCCAAGTAGCCTCAACAATGTCTTTGGTTGCCACTCCTCGTAAAGGCTGTGGTAGTGGCTGTTGCCCTTGTAGAATGAGGTCTTATGTTCTGTGGAATTGGTTTTCCATGGAAGGAGTAACAGAATCGTATGCAATTTCCTATCCATTTGGAGATTGTCTGTTTGGAAATAGCTTTTCCTTCCCTTCCTGTTGCATAGGCTACAAAAGCTGATCAGTTTTTCTGCTACTTTTGTTCTGTCCAGGTAGTAGCGTAGCTGTCTATGTACATCCAAGGTATGCAGTATTCTTTCCCCTCTGTTTTGTGGGTTGGAAAGAAGGTAGGTAGGTGGATTGCCTGGTTTAAAGACACTCTGGATACCACCTTAGGCATAAATGTAGGATTAGTCCTCATGGACACTCTATCTTGATGGAAGATTAGGAAGGGTTGTACTGCCATTAGGGCCTGAGTTCAGAAACCCTCCTGGCTGAGGTTATTGCCAGTAGGAAGGCGGTTTTCCACGATAGATGCTGTAGGTCTGCTGTTGCTGCTGGCTCAAAGGGTGATAGTGTCAACTTTTCTAGCACAAAGTTCAAGTCCCAAGCTGGTAATGGTGGTTTCCTTGGAGGTTTTACATTCTTGATTCCTCTGAGGAACTGTCTGAGTAATGGGTGTGAAAAACAGGTGGATCAAAGCTGTATTCTGCTGATATAGCTGATGCATGTATCTTGATGGAGGAGTAGGACAGGCCTGAATGTAGAAGTTCTGCCAGATACTCCAGAATGTTAGGCATATCTATGTTTGACACATTTTTCCTCTTTCAGTACTCCAAATGACAAACCTTTTCCATTTTCCTGCATAGTTCCTTCTTGTTGAAGGTCTGCGGCTTCAAGAATAATGTCTTTAACTCTTTGGGAAAGTTCTGGATTAGCTGCTGCTATGTGATGTTCCATGCAGACAGTTGCAACGCTTTTAGGTTTGGATGCATGATACTGTAGTTGTTCTGAGTTAACATCAAAGGCATCAGGGGTATTGGCCACATATTGTTCTGAGACATGCTCCTCAGCAGAGGGTACCAGTGTTGTCTTGGCCAGTTTGGAGCTATTAGGATTATCCTTGGACGCTCTTCCTTGATTTTTAGTAATACCTTGTGTATCAAGGGAAGAGGTGGGAATGCATATGCTGTTAGGCCTTTCCAGCTGAAGGAGAGCGAATCCACTTTCCATGCTAGTGGGTGGAATGTCCTTGTGCAGAACTTTTTGAGCTGGTGATTGAGAGGGGAAGCAAATAGATCTATCTGAGGCATTCCCCATTTCTTTGAGATGGTCTTGAAGATGTCCGGGTGTAGCATCCATTCGTGGGCATCCGATGTGGTTCTGCTTAATATGTCTGCTAGAGTATTTTCTTTTCCCGGTACAAATATTGCCTGTAACTGGATGTTGTAGCTGAGTGCCAGGTTCCACAGCTCCAAAGTCATTCTGCATAGGGGGTATGAATGAGTGCCTCCCTGTTTGTTGATGTACCACATGACTGTGGTGTTGTCTGTCCTTATCATCAACTGGTCCTCTTTGAGAAATGGTCTGAAGTTTTGGATTGCCAGTTTTACTGCCAGCATTTCTTTTAGGTTGATGTGCAGGTGAAGTTGATCCTGCATCCACAATCCTTGCACGCATTTGTCCAGCATGTGGGCCCCATCCTAGGTCTGAAGCGCCTGTTGTGATGGTCTGGCTTGCTTGACATCTGCGAAAGGGTAGCCTGGGTTTGACTGGCATGCTTGAGCCCACCATAGGAACTCCTGTTTTAAGCATGGAATTAGTGGAATTTCTGTTTCTAGGCTGTGCCTGTGTTGGGACCATAAATTCTTTAGGTACCACTGTAGTTTTCTCATATGTAGTCTGGCAAGTGGAACCAAGATTATGCATGATGCCATGAAGCCCAAGGCCTGCAGTACTTTTCTTGCTGTTAACTTGTTCTGTTTTGTTAGTGCCAAGAAGTAAAGAGGGAGTTCTCTTTGTTTTTCTGCAGTTAGGAAAGCCATTTGTTTTACTGTGTCCAATTCAAGAATGTTCTTGTCTGGGATGGATCAGCCTTGATTTTTGTAAATTGACTGTGTATCCCAGTGCTTGTAGCAAGTAAATGACCCTTTGTAAATCTGTTGTCAGCTTGCTTTTGTTGTCCCTTGTAGCAGGCAGTCGTCCAGGTATGGGTAAATTTGAATTCCCTGTAGTCTGCAGTGGCGATTACTGATGCCAGGCATTTTGTGAATACTCTGGGCGCAGTAGATAAGCCAAAAGGCAATGCTGAGAATTGATAATGCTCTGATCCTGCAAGAAATCTGAGGTATCTTCTGCAGATTGGTCAATGGGGACGTGCAGGTATGCCTCCTTGAGATCTAGAGTTACCAGCCAACACTCCTTGCCCAGCATAAGAATTTGCTGTAGGGTCAGCATTTTGAATTTTGGGACAATGATGTATGTATTTAAGGTGGATAGGTCGAGAATAGGTCTCCAACTTTTTTCCTTTCTTGGAACTAGGAATAGTCTTGAGTAGAATCCTTTCCTTGTTCTGTTGTTGGCACTCTTTCCACAGCTCTCATGTTTGCTAACTGCATTATCTGTTGTAGAGCCTCTGTTTTTGATTTGGAGGTAGATTTGGCATTCCTCTTTGACTGGTAAAGTGTGGAAGTGGAACCGTAACCTTGATCTATGGTTTGTAAAATCCACTTGTCTTTTGTGATATAGTGCCAGTTCTTTGAAAATAAGGTTAATTTGCCGCCTAATGGAGCTGCTATTTGTTCCCTGGTAGCGGATTTAGAGTTAAGTCACTGTGGCTGTGTTGTTGTAGTGGCAGTGGTTGTGTCTGTGCCTCTGTTGTTACCTTGCCACTGTCGTCCTCTGTAGGCACCTCCTCTGGATTGGTTTCTGCCTCTATTCCTGCCCCTTTGGGATCTTGGGGTCAGGAAAGGACCAATTTTTGGCAGGCCAGTTCCTGCTAAACCTTGGGGTTGGACCTGCAAGAAATCTTTAACCATTTGAACAGATTTTGCCTTTTCTTCCATTTTCTTCATTACCTGCTGGGCAGGTGTACCAAACAAGCTGGTCTTATCCATAGGAGCATCTAATAACTTAGCTTTAACATGATCCGTAAAGCTTGTTCCTTTAGCCATGCATGCCTTCTTATCACTGTGCCAGTCATGGCTGATCTAAATGAAGCCTCCAGTGCATCATAGCCACATTTTAAGGAATGGTTACTAACCTGTTGTATGTTATTTACCATTTCTAATACATATTTCTTATCAATTGATTCATCAGAGGATAGCTTTTTCGTTAACTGATCAAGCATAAACTCTTGGTATTGTATCATGTGAAACTGACAGTTTAAAGCTCTAGCTGAGAGAGTAGCTGAAGTGTAAACCTTTTGCCCCATCTGTCTAAAGACCTGGCTTCCCTTTCAGAAGGAATAGGGGGACCCTGGGATATAGTTTCGGGTCTGCAAGTGGGGCCTTGTAAAGGTGGTGATGAGTGTCTGGTACCCTGTAAAATCTGTCTGGTTTGGCAGGGGCTGGAGGTAAAGAATCTGGTGCAGAGCAGACATCATTGAAGGCATCATCCACTACAGAGAGCACAGGAGGTATAGCTAAGGGCCTGTGTTGTGGAAGGTGCAGAAAAGTTCTAAGTCTTTTCTGAGTCTGAGAAATCCTGCTGCTGCCATTGAATCGCTCTCGCATGGCATGTAAGGTTTCAAAGGAAAATTCTTCTGGGGAAGCAGCTGGAATGGATTCTTCAGCATCTGAGTCTTCAAAATTGGAGAAAGGAGCCTCTGGCTGGTCTGTTATGTCTGATTCATCAGCAGAATCATCAGAGGACACAGGCGGGGCTGAGAGGCCCTGTCTGGGTGAGATTGAGATCCCTAATTAATGAAATTAAATCTTCTGCCAGAGTAAGCATTTGTGAACTAGAAGAGTGTCTGATAAGTCAGTGGCAACCACCGTAGTGGATAAAATGTCTGAGGCCGATTCAAGAGAAGTAGCAGGGGCCTCAGTGGTAGTGATAGATTCTGCTGTATTTTGGTCAGTTTTCTTTGCTTAACCATGGTTTCGGCGAAACCGCCCGCGGTGTAGAAGGTCTTTATCTTTTTTTAGCAGTTTGGGTAGTCGGAGGATCCGGCGGCATAAATACGCGAAAACAGAACCGAAAAACTGTTCAGCGGTTGAAAGAAGCACAGGCCGAACAGGCTGCTACGTGGGCTGGGCCTAAACAAGGCAGACAGTAAGAGTGGAAATCTTATGAGGTACTTGTTTCCCACAGGTTAAACAATTATTAACTTTTTCTGACATCGGCTGAGGCAAGAAAGAGTCCCCAGTATTCGTAGAAGTAATCTCTGGATCCGACCGACCGGCACTTGCGAACAGCTAGAAAGACTGAGGGCTGATGCCTTTATACCGCCAACAGAGATGACGATCAGCCGCGGACCCTGACTTTGGAATCCGGCCGACTGAAGGGCTGCCTGACGACAGGACAACCCAGTTGTTATGACTGCAGATGCATCCATGAAGGACATCAGGCTGTCGCCCACCAGAGGAACTCCATTTGTAGACAGGGAATTAGGGGAAGAATCCAGTCTAAGTCCTGCGTGTGTTGACACCAAAGATTCCCGAGGTACCACTGAAGTTTTCTCATATGCAGCCTTGCATAAGGGATCATCAAAATACATGAAGCCATGAACCCCAGTGTTTGCAGGAATTGCCTTGCAGAGAGCTGGGTCATGCTTGCCAAGTTCATGAAGTAAGCCGAAAGATGACCTTGCTTCTGTTGAGGGAGGAATACCATCTGGTTGGTTGTATTCAGACTCGCTCCCAGGAAAACAATCTCCCTTGTAGAAACCAACTTTGACTTATTTTTGTTGTGTGTGTAACCCAAAGAGGTGAGAATGTTCTTCTCGAAGTCCAAATCCTTTTCTAGTTGTTCTGGGGAGTTTGCTTGAATGAGAAAGTCGTCCAGGTAAGGATAAATTTGAATGTTTCCCTGCCTGCAAAAAGTAATGGCTGGAGCAAGGCACTTTGTAAAAACTCTGGGAGCAGTAGATAAGCCAAAGGGCAGTGCAGAGAAATGAAAGTGCTGCTCCCCAGCCCTGAAGCGGAGGAACTGCCTGCAACTTTCCCTTATTGGGATGTGCAGATAAGCCTCCTTGAGATCCAATGTTACCAGCCATGAATCCTTGCCCAGCATTGGTAGTAACTGTGGAAGGGTGAGCATCTTGAATTTGGGAATCACCAGATAAGTGTTTAGAATACACAAATCCATAATAGGACACCAGGTGCCCCCTTTCTTGGGTACCAGAAAAAGTCTTGAATAAAACCCTAGGCCTACCTGATTTGCAGGAACTGGCTCTACAGCTCCCATAGTCAGAAGAGAAGAAATTTGAATTTCTACCTCTGCCCTGAGAGTTCTGGGTATGTCTGGGTACCCCCTGCAGTACAGGGAAGGTGTGAAAATAAAACTTGTAACCTTGGTTTACTATATTGAGCACCCATTTGTCATCTGTGATGGTAGACCATAACTCTGCGAACCTGGCTAACCTTCCCCCTAAAGGAAACCCAGGGTCCGCAGAGGTAGGCACAAGAATGCCGGAGTAATTGAGAATGTTTGCTTTGGGAAGCTGGCTTAGAACTCCCCAATTTAGCAGAAGAAGAATGCCATTGTTTAGCCCTTTGAGGGTCAGAAGCCTGCCCTCTGGAAAATCTGAAACCCCTAGGCCTAGAGCGACCCTGCTTGCCAGGATCAGGGAAAGACCAATTCTTGGAAACGTAATGCTTACTAAACTGAGGAAGCGGAACCTGAAGGAAATACTTTACAGCTTGCATAGATTTCACCTTATCCTCCAACTTCATCAGTACCTCCTCAGCCTTATTACCAAAAAGATTGTGAGATTTGTGCAAAGGAACATCCAGCAATTTAGATTTAACAGGTTCAGAAAGAGGCTGTTCCCTGAGCCAAGCATGCCTTCTAATAACAGAACCAGTGGCTGCTGCTCTGCAGGAAGCCTCCAAAGTGTCAAAACCACAATGAAGTGAATGCTTATTAACTAAAGTGGCAGAATTCAGCAAGTCTTGTAAATCTTTGTTCTCCGAACATGGAAGGAATATCCCCAAGTTTAGCCTTAATAGCCTCCAAAGTATGCTGTTGATACTTAAGCATGTGAAAAAGACAATTCACGGACCTAATGGCAAGATTTTCAGAGGTGTAGACTTTTTTACAACACCTGTCCAAGGCCATGGACTCCTTATCAGAAGGCACAGGGTTTTTAGCAATAGTAGCCTTAACACCCTTGGGACCTTGAGAAATAATCTCAGGATCAGCAGTAGGGTTTCTAAAAAGGAATTGATGAGAATCAGGAACCCTGTAATACCTATCAGGTTTTCTGGGGGCAGGAGGAACAGAATTAGGAGTTAGAATTTTCCATGAAGACATCATCCACAACTTCCAAAACTGGAGGTATAGCCAGAGGCTTATGCTGTGGCAAATCCAAAAATTCCCTGATTCTTTTCTTAGACTGAGGAAAATCCTGATATTCCCATTTAAAGTGCTCCCTAAGAGTATTCAAAGTATCCCCAAAGGAAAAATCTTCTGGAGGGGAGGCAGAAGGGATACAGTCCTCAGCATCAGAATCCTTACAGCCAGAAAAAAGTTGAGAATTTCCTTCTTCTCCAGCAGACATACTGGGAATCTCAGAATCTGAGACAGACAAAACATCAGGAGATAATTCCCTAGTCCTCTTGGAAGGGGGGGGTGAAAGCCCCTAATCAGGGAAAGAAGATCACCAGCCATCTTTACCAACTGGGACTGAGGCACAGGAGGGGAGGCAAACGCCTGCTTGTGAGTGAGGGACTCAGGAGGCCTAGCTACTGCAGAGGTCTGAACTAAGGTAGTCAGTCTAGTTCTGGTCTCATGTCGAAAAGAAGAGGCGTCAGAAGCCGATGCCTGCATAGCTGCTCTGGACCCATCTGAGGCGGCGACAGGCAGAGGGTCTGAAGACAAAATAGCAGCCTGTGGCATGGAGGACTCCGTAAAGGTCTCGGCAGAGGCCTGCAGCTGAAAATCTGTGGACTGCAGGGGCTGCAAAAGTGCCTCACTGACTACCCGCTGGGCTGACTACCAATTTCACCGGTGCGTTGTCAGATTTAACCCTAGGTCTGTCGCGGTCCTCGTCTTTGTGTTTCCTAGGAATATTCGAAGTCGGGGGACCAGACTCTGAAATGCTTATACAAAATCTTAGCTCTACGGCGTATGGAACACGGGTTAAAGGAAGCACAGAGATCGCTATTAGGGACGTCGTGCTCAAGGCCCAAACAAGTTATACAATAGGAATGGAAATCACGGCGCGGAATCTGTTTTCCACAGGCAAGACCGTTATTAACTTTATCTGACATTCGTTAAAGCAAGAAAAGAGGATCACCAACGGGGTATTTATCTGAAGGCATCTTCAACTTGGTAGTCGGAAAGCAAAAAGAAGGTAAATGGCCGACCGGCACTAGTGCGAATTGCATCTGCTTCAGGCTCCGTGGGAAGAAAGACTGAGGAAATGGCATTGGCTGCCTCCCTTTATACCTGATGTTCTGACATCAGTTTTACAGCCGACAGCAGTCGATGTCATATACTAAGGACTCTGGTATTCGGGCTGACTGAGGGCTACTGGGAGCCGGATAACCCATATGTGAGGACTGCAACAGTGAAACAGGAAGAACATATGGGTGTGGGTTCAGAAAATCCTTCTGTTTCAACTCGCAGTATTTCCTGAGTGACTAAGAAACATCAATGTTCTCCCACAAAAAACACTGGCAGATTCTAGCAACAGTCTCACAGAAAGAGAAATCCCCGCAAGGAGAAATCAGACACCAATCTGTCCTCTGAGTCCGAATCAAAAATTTGAGGAAAAACCTTGTATCTGTCCTAGAATCTTCATGTTCAGATTCAGAATCTTGAATTTCTTTAGTAAAAGAGGAATCCCTTTTTCTTCTACCAGAGACCACTTTACAAGCATCAATAATCTGAATTAAACTCTGAACCAGACCCAGTAACTACTCCGATCCACAGAAATTTGAGGAGGTGTAGATACATGCTTGGTTTTCCTTTTCTTTTTGACAGGAAAAATTGAACCAAAAGAGTTACAAATGGCAGCAGGTGCTTCCCCAGGGATGGGCACAGCACTCTGACACAACAGGGAAACCTTCCCCCGATTTCTCTCCCAGGACTGACAAGACTGGCTCGGCTCTCCCTTGCCCAAAGACGGGGATCCCAACAGCTGCAGATGACATGGCTAACTCCTGGTCCATACTGGCTGCAGGTGCTACACCAGAGGGATCTGGGTTAAAAGATGAATGGTTTGAGGTGCAACAAATGGCCACAGCAATCAACCACTTGCAGCTGAGCGAACTGCTAGCCTGCTGTGGTGACAAAGGCTGTTTGCCTAATTTCTCTTTCTGGCTGGAAGAAGGACTGACTGTGAAACAAGTAGTCTGTTCCATGTGAAGCCGAAAATGGTGCCACTTTCCTGGAGAAGACAAGCAGCAAGTGCTGGTAAACACTACTAGTCCACAAAAGTTACTTTTTTGGCACAAAACACCGCAAAAGCACTTTAAAACGCTATACCAGCCCTGCAAAAGAAAAACAAAATTTCTAGACAGAAAATTTTGTTCAGTTATTTTACACTACTTTTAAACTTACAGAAAAAAAATGAGCATTCTGTTTAAAAGTACATTACAGTCTTATACAGTCTGTAAAAACAACACGCCTAGCTTTAGAATAACTTTGCTGAAGAGTAAAGTAATAAAACATCAACAAATTTAAGAAACTGGAATTTTTTTCCTCATAGGGAACTTATCTGTCTAGCAAAGGAAAGCACAAGCTGACCATCTCTTCTTGAAAAACTCAGAGGAGAGTACTTATTGGCAGCAGTAAAGCTCTGAAGGGCTTCACACCCAAACTTACCTTTTAGTCAGCTTAGCTCAAGCTGCATGACAGTTTGAGCACATGGAACGTGCCCTGAAGCATTGGAAGCTGGCAGGATATCACCCATATACCTAAAGCTACTGCAGCAGTGATCAATATGATGAACATCTGTTCGTTTTAGACCAAGACAAGCTTGCAGGCACTGGTACTGTGCTTAAATGCTTTAGGCTTTAATTCAATATGATGACGAGACTTATAGGCTACATGACATGGATGGGTGCCTAGCACTTTAATTTATTCTAAGGAACTCTCCCTCTTGACAATGAAGGACTACTGCCCTCCTTTTCAATGACTAAATAGGCATGCATCTGCTGCAGAGGCCCTCAAAGAGGCCTCCAAGCTGACGGATGGCAGAGTAGTTTCAGACTAGGAGGATGTGCTGAATTTCAGTGGCATGGTGATCTCCAAGTGGACAATGGCAACTGCTTTGACTAAAACAGACTAGGAGAAGGGGGACTGCATATGTGCCTCACATGTTGTGAACATAGAGAAACCCAAAGCCAAGAACTTAGAAGGGTTGTCTTCAGTTTCTCTAGTCTCCTTGGGATGATTCTCTTGAGTGCTTGTAGTTTGACAGCATGCTCCCAGATGCCTCTGTGCAATGGGGTTAGGCACATACCTTCTTTTGACCTAGATTTGCCTAATGAGATTTTGACCTGTGACAAACTGTCCTCAAAGTGAAATGGGTGCTGTGGGGACAACTGGGGCTCCCGGCCTGGACAATACACACAATACACATGCAGGTCTTTGTGTGGAATTTATTTGACACACTCTAAACAATTAACTTTTTTCAATTTATTTACCAGAAAACTTACTCTTGCTATTAAATATCTAGCAAAATACAAAAATTTCCTCTATACTGCATTTAGCTTTAACTCTAGAAACAAGCTGACTCCGTGGACAGATAACATGGAGTACTGTATACAAAGCTCATGTACTGCCACTAGAATGATCTGAGGGCAATGTTATTTGATGCCCCCCTCATACTACCAAAACCCTGACATCTGTGTGGGCGGCAGCAGGCTGTGGCCAGTTGGTGAAGGTAGAGTGCTCTAAGCAGAGTCAGCTCTCAGGCTCCTGTAGGCAGGAATACCAGAAGTAATGAATGCAACAGTGACTAAAGACAGATCATAAGGTAATGTACTGAGCTAGTAGTCTACTAGTTTATGGATAATCTCAATGTCTCCAACCACAGAAACACCCAATCTTAAAGTGCTATCAGGAGGCTCCTTTTGGGTGGGTAGATGTGGGGGGGGGGGGTCACCAGGAGCCAGTTCTCCAGGTAAGAGAATCTATGAAGGCCCTTCCTCTGCAAGACATCTGCCACTATGACCAGCACTCTATTAAACACTGTGGGTACATAGCAAAAAACATGCAGCAGCATACATGTGATCCAAATGGAGTGATGAGGGGTCCAAAATGGAGAGATGAAAAGTCAGCAAGCAAAGGAGAGTAGTAGTGCTGAAACTGAATTCATCCTCAAGTCTTGGTGAATACCTTCACGATGAGGACCCTGTTTTCTACAAAATCTCACTAAGGCGTCACTGATATATAGACTGTACTTACATAGCATATATCATGGACAGAAGTAGGTCAAAAATGAAAAAAAGATAGCTGGGTGCATAAGACCCAAGATTAAAGAGTGCCCAAGCCAGGCAGGCGCACTGGTGCCAGGACTGGAAAAAATGACAGTGTAGAATCCTCAAAATACGGAAATATTCCTACAATGGGGCCAGGCCAGGCCCAGGGGGAGGATGCCCCCCCACTGTAGAAGGAAAGTACAGTTGTGTACACTTACCATAAATGTAGATGTGTGAGTGTATTCACTGTTGCAGTCATCACACTTGGGTTATCTGCCTGCAGGTAGCCCTCAGTCGGCCCGAATACCAGAGTCTTGGGATTTCTGCGTCGGATGCTGTCGCCTCTTCCATGATGTCAGGTCATCAGGGGTATAAAACATGAAAACGACACCATTACATCAGTTTTTCGTGACCCCAGATGTCAGGAGCCCCCAAAATAGGAAGCAATTACATGGTGTGGAACACCTCCAGTAAAAGGTAAATACCACTGCCATAAGACATGGCCAAAAAGGAGGATAAGTAGAAAGTATAGAAAAGTCAGGGGGCTGGAGGGTGGGTAACCAGGACTGCAACAGTGAATACACTCGAACATCTACATTTATGGTAAGTGTACACAACTGTACTATGTTCTTTGTGTTTCACTGTTGCAGTCATCACACTTGGGTTGATTTCCAAAGCTGAGGAAGGGTGGAGGCAGTCAAGAAGAATTAGGGCTGGCTAGCAGGCCTTGCAAGACTGCTGTAGCAAATCCAGCTCTGGATTTAGAATAGATAGCAAGGGGTAATGTTTGGCGAAGGTGTGTACAGAACTCCAGGTTGCAGCTTCCAGGATATCCCTGGTAGGGACTCCCCTGAGAAATGCTGTAGAGGTTGAGGTAGCCCTAGTGGAATGGGTTCCGATTCCCTGTGGGGTAGGTTTCCCATGGTGTTTGTAGCAGAAATTGATGCAGTGTGCTATCCATTTGGAGATGGTTTGCTTTGAAATGGCCTTTCCCTCTGCCCCTGTAGCAAAGCTGACTAGCAGCTGATGAAATTTTCTGAAGGTTTAGTCCTGTCAAGGTAGAACCTAAGCTGCCTGTGCACATCTAAGGAGTGCAGGATCCTTTCCCCTTTATTCTAAGGATTATGGAAAAAGGTTGGTAAATGGATGGATTGGTTTAAAGCCACACTGCATACCACCTTGGACATAAATGATTTACTGCATGGAAAATAATGAAGGGTTCCACAGCCATAAGGGCCTGCAACTCAGACACTTTATTCTTGCTGAAGTGATGGCTAGAAGTAACGGTATTTTCCAAGAGAGGAGTTTTAACTCTGCTGTAGCAGCAGGCTGAAACGGGGGGAAGAGTGAGCTTCTCTAGTACAAAGTTAAGGTCCCGGCTGGAGTGGGAGTTCTCCTCGGGGGTCTTAGATTGTTAGCTCCTCTCAGGAACTGTTTGACAAGAGGGTGAGAGAAGAGGGGTGGCTCAGTAATGTAATGAGCTGAGATGGCAGAGGCATGAATCTTAATTGAAGAGAAGGATAGGCCTTTGTGGAGCAGTTCTGCTAGATAATCTAGGATTCGAGGTAAGTTGGGCACGGATGTGTCCTTTCCCTGAGACTGGCTCCAAGAACGGTATATTTTCCACTTTTCTGAATAGGATTTCCTAGTACAAGGCCTCCTGGCCTCAAGGATGACATCAGCACTTGCTTGCTGAGGGATGCTGATGATGTATTCATGGAATGAGCCAGGCTGCTAGGTTCAGGGTTTGTAGCTGAGGGTGCAAAATCTAGCCCTCTTGCTGGGACAGCAGGGAAGGGGTCTGATGTAGGTGCCAGGGTGGCACTGCTGTCAGACTGCATAAAAGTGGGTACCAGTGCTGGCGTGGCCAGTCTGATGCAATCAGGATTGTCCTTGGTCTGTCCTGTTTGATCTTGAGTAGTACTTTCGAGAGGAGGCGCAGAGGGGGAAAGGCATAGATTGAGAGGTTTTCCCATGTAAAGGACAGGGCATCCACTTTCCATGCTTGGCTGTGGGGAGTTCTGGTGCAAAATTTGCTCAATTGATGGTTCTGGGGGGAAGCAAAGAGGTCCACCTCTGGTGTCCCCCACCTGTGGATTAGAAGCTTGAATGAGTTGGGTTCCAGTTTCCACTCGTGTGGGTCCATTAGATTTCTGCTTAAGTCATCTGCCAGTGAATTGTGTTTGCCTGGCAGGAATTGAGCTTGCAGGTGCACTTGATTGCTCAAGGTTGTGCTTCACAGAGCCATGGCTAACCTGCAGAGTGGGTAGGAATGAGTTCCCCCCCTGCTTGTTTATGTACCACATAACTGTGGTGTTGTCTATGTCTTTATCAAGAGTTGTCCTGGAAGGATAAGGTATTTGAAGGCTTTCAGTGCATTCTGTACAGCTAACATTTCTTTTTGATTGATATGCAGGTGCATTTGTCTTGGGCTCCATTTGCCTTGAATGCATTTGCCTGCCATGTGAGCCCCCCATGCATACTGTTGTCAGGGTTTGGGCGGCGGGGGGGGTTGAGTGAAAGGGAGTCCCTTGTTGTGGTAGCAGGCCTCTGCCCACCAAAGGAACTCTGTCCTTAGGCAAGGAATGATAGGCATCACTGTTTCCAGGTCCTGAGAATGTTGACATCAGAGACTTTTTAAGTACCATTGAAGTTTCCTCATATGCAGTCTTGCATATGGAATTAGGAGAATGCATGAGGCCACGAACCCTACGGCTTGCAGTATTTTTCTTGGAGATAGCTGGGTTTGGGTGGCCAGTAGTTTGAAGTAGTTTGTCAAATAAACCTGTTTTTGTGGAGTGAGGAATGCCATCTGGGACGTTGTGTTCAAGTTTGCTCCCAGGAATACAATTTTTTGGCTGGGTAACAGATGTGATTTCTTTTCGTTGATGGTATACCCCAGAGAGGTTTGGAGTCTCTTTACAAATGTCAGGTGCTGAAGTTGCAATTCCTAACTGTCCGCCTGAATCAGGCAATCGTCCAAGTATGGGTAAATTTGAATTTTTCTCTGCCTGCAGTACGCAATGGCTGGAGCCAGGCATTTTGTGAATGCCCTCGGTGCAGTAGATAAGCCAAAGGGAAGTGCAGAGAATTGATAGTGCATAGAGCCTGCCCTGAAACGTAGATATTTCCTGCAAGATTCCCTTTTGGGGATGTGCAGATAAGCTTCCCTTAAGTCTAGGGTGACGAGCCAGGAGTCCTTAGCTAGCATAGGAAGCAGCTGTTGGAGAGTAAGCATTTTGAATTTTGGTACCACCAGGAAGGTGCTGAGAATTGACAGATCCAGGACAGGGCGCCAAGAGTTTTCTTTTCGGGGCACCAGAAGCAGTCTGGAGTAGAAACCCTGTCCCCTTTGCTCTGTTGGAACAGGCTGAATAGCCCTGATACTGAGAAGAGAAAGTACTTGCTTTTGGGTCTCTGTCCACTGGCTTGGGGGGAGGTCTAGCAATCCGCTTGGGGTTGGCAGTGAGTGGAAGTAGAATCTGCATCACTGGGATACAATGTTTAAGACCCATCTGTCCTGGGTAATGTACTTCCAGTTTTTTGCATTCAGGGCGAGTTTTCCTCCTAGGGGTGCAAGGACTTGGGCATGGCTGGCAAGGATGAAGGACAAAACATTGTGAACTTTTTCCATAAGAGGGTGACTTACCACTCCCTGTTTTTGAGGTGGAGCACTCCACTGTTTAGATCTGTGCATACCCTTAGACTGTAGTCTTGGTGGTCTGCTGTCCCTGGGTTTGGACCGAGAAGGTCTTGGAGGGACTGGAAAGGACCAGTTTTTTGAAGGCCAATGCCTACTGAATCTAGGTGGCTATACCTGTAGAAAATCTTTAACAGTTTGCATAGATTTATCTTTTTCCTCCATCTTTTTAAGAACAACTTCTGCTTTAGTGCCAAACAAACGTTCTTGGTTTAATGGAGCATCGAGTAATTTTGCTTTGACATGGTCTGGCAAGATTTGATCCTTCAGCCAAGCATGCCTTCTAAGAACAGACCCAGTGACAGCATCCTTGCAAGATGCTTCTAAGGCATCAAAACCACACTGCAAAGTACGTTTTTCCAACTTGGTTTGCAGAATGCATTAACTCTTGTAAATCTTCATGTTCTGCACAATCAGGAATCAACACAATTTGTTGTTAAATTCATTCCATAATATGCTGCTGGTACTTCAACATGTGAAACTGGCAATGTAAAGCCCTGATGGCAAGAGTTGCAGAGTTATATACCTTCTTCCCCCATCTGTCTAAAGCCCTAGAATCCCTGTCCGAAGGGGTAGGGTTTTGGCTGTAGTAGCCTTAATACCTTTAGGTCCCTGGGAAATGGTCTCTGGATCTGCAGTGGGATTTTTAAATAGAAATTTGCGAGAGTCAGGTACTCTGTAGTACCTGTCAGGCTTTCTAGGAGCTGGTGGCAAAGTATCAGGGGTAAGACTGGATTCTATGAAGACATCGTCTACAATTTCCAGAACAGGGGGGATAGCTAGAAGCCTGTGCTGAGGCAAGTTTAAAAATTCCCTGTGTCCCTTTTTGGACTGTGGGTAGTTCTGGCACTCCCAGCTGAAATGCTCTCTGAGGGTATGCAGGGTTTCACAAAAAGAAAAGTCCTCTGAGGGGGAGGCAAAGGGAATGGAATCCTCTGCATCTGAATCCTCATAGGTGGATAAAGGTATGTCCTGGTAATCAGAGGTCAGAGTCATCAGACTCGTAATCTGTAGAATCAGAGGGAAAATCAATTATTTGTCTTTTAGAGGGGGAAGGCTGGCTTCCCCTAATTAAAGTAATAAGGTTTTCAGCCATTCTAAGCATTTGTTTCTGTGGCATGAGAGCTTGAGAATGCGCTTTGGTTGTCATTTTCCTAGGCATAGTGTGAACTCTGGGCCTGAGAAATATGGTAGTTTTATTCAGAAATGAAGTAGTCTGTTTAATACAAACATCGGAAGGATTGAATACACCCTCAGAAGCCGGTGTTTGCACAGTGGCTCCGGACCCATCTATGGCAGAGACATCCACAGGTTCCATAGTCTAAGAAGCATTGCGTGGCATACCGGACTCCTAATGGGTCTCGGTAGAGGCTTGCAAATCTGTAGAGGTGGGTATCAGGGTCTCCGAAAGCGACTCACTGAGTACCAGCGGACTGGCAACTAGCTTAACGGAAGCCTCGTCAGCAGTTTTGGACCTATGCGGTCTGTCTCTGTCTTTATCCTTATGTTTTTTCGGAAGATCGGTAGTCGGATGGCTTATCAAAGCCAATTTGGAATACGGAGAATGAAAGAATTTAGTGACAAAGATAGCCCGACGACGAATAGTTCGGGGGTTGAACAGAGCACAAAACCGACGACAACGAGGAACGTCGTGGTCTGGACCTAAACAGGTGACGCAGTAAGAATGAAAATCTCTGAGGTATTTGCTTTCCACAGGCAAGACAATTATTAACTTTTTCTGACATCGGTTAGAGCAAGCAAAAAGGATCCACAACTGGGTACTTAGCTTTAGAAGACTTCAGGTCTGAAACTCGAATAACGAAAATTTCAGGTAGTGGCTGACCGTCACTTGTGAACTGCTTCTGCTTCGGGCTCCGCTCGGCAAGAAAAGCTGATGTGATGGCATCGGCTGCATGCTTTATACCCCTGACAACATGACGTCATGGAAGAGGTGACAGCAGCCGACGCAGAAATCCCAAGACTCTGGTATTCGGGCAGAGTGTGATGACTGCAACATTGAAACACGAAGAACATGTAAGCAGTCAACACAAAAAAATGATAAGCCAAAGAAGAGTCATAAAGACGATAGAGTGGACTATTGAGGATTAGAAAGAAATTATGCATTACTATTATGCAAAAAGCCCAGAATTTCCAGACACAAGATATACAAAAAAATTAAGAAATAAGTTAGAGGAAAGAAAAATCTTCTGCAAGAAAAACTGTCAGAAGCTTCAAATAAAAATTTTTGGTCATTAATACAACATATTTTTGAAAAACATTATACAGACCAACAAACTTTTATCTATTTGGAAAAAGAAGCATCTAAGGAAGTGCAAAAATATAAACAACAAAACCTAGATATTTTTGAAAAGTATAAAAAAGAAATATGGACATGGGAAAGAGAAAGATTTGATATGGTGCAATACTTACGCAAAGGCGAAAGCGAAATTAATCAAAATAAAGAAGGCAGCCCCAAAGATATTCAAAGAGAAATACAGGCAAAGGCATACAGACATGGAAAATTTCACAAAATATATATATATATATATATATATATATATATATATATATATATATATCACAAAGAGGGAATGTAGAAAAGCAGATTAGCAAAGCAGAAGTTAAAAAAATAGAAGTTGAAGTTATGGAGTGCCTGCGAAGTGAAGGATTTGATGTAGAAGGCCTAACACAGGTTAAATCACAGCATGATGGAACAAGTCCCCAAAGTAAAGAGAAACAGGAAGATCAGGAGACGCAAGAAGAAAAAATGTGGACATGGGAAAGAAAAAGAGAGTTAAATATGGTGCAATACTGAAGCAAAGGAGAAAGCAAAACTAATCAATACAAAAACAGCAGCACCACAGATATTTGAAGAGAAATACAGGCAAAGGAGTCTGGACATAAAATCGTCTAAGGCCAGCTTCAAATTGCACAGGACACGAAGGATAATCACAAGGCTTTCTTTAGTTATGTTAGGAACCTGGGTGGGAATTCCCAGATATGCTCAGAATTAGTCCAAAATGACAAAAAATATACCGAACCCACAGACATTGCCAACATCCTAGCTGACAGGTTCAGCGCAAACTTCTCCCCACCAAAAGGGCAAATATCTATCCCAGCAGAGTGCTGCCCCCCTGACATCTCAGATGCTCAGGTAAGAACCGCCCTCTCCAAAGCAAAAAACATAGCATCAATGGGACCAGACGGTGTCCCGGGCTGCGTCCTACATGAACTCCAAAAACAAGAAGAGCTAAACCCAAACATAAAACTACTGTTCAATCTCAGCCTTACTACAGGATATGTACCCAAAGCAACAGTGGTCCCTCTCCACAAAGGTGGTGCCTCAACGGATCCTGGAAACTATTGCCCCATAAGCCTGACTAGCTTGGTCTGCAAAGCTATGGAAAGGATCATCATGGACCTCATAAATAAAGATATTGGGGACCTACAGACACTGGATCCTACCCAGTTCGGCTTTGTTAAGGGCAGATCCTGCCTCTTAAACCTGGTTGATTTCTTTGAAACAGTCACCAAGGCCATTGACGAGGGGAAGGTGGTCCACACAGCCTACCTGAACCTCGCAAAAGCCTTCGATACAATACCCCACTCGGGCATTATAGATAAGCTCACCAGCTTAAATATAAACCCTTATGTCACTAGATGGGTTGCAAACTGGCTCAAGGACAGAACCCACATGGTTAGAATTGCTGGAGCCATGTCAGACTCCAAACCAGTTACAAGTGGCATCCCACAAGGCTCAGTCCTGGGACCTCTCTTGTTCGGTATATATTTCTCGGAGGTACAGGCCAACACGGAAGGACTGTGGCTGACCAAGTTCACAGATGACTGCAAACTGGAAGCCATAATCGACTCTCCAGCCGACACAAGCATCCTCCAAAAGGGCCTCATAGAAACAGACAACTGGTGCCAGAGCCATGACCTCAAGCTAAACGCCAAAAAGTGTATAGTCATCCCCTTCGGCAAAAATAAAGTGCCCACAAATTACCACATAGGAGGCAATCCATTAAGTACAGAAGAAGTAATTAGGGACCTGGGGACCCAAGTTGATAGCAATCTCTCATTTGACAACCATGTGGCCAAAGTGGTTAGAAAAACATTTTATATAGCCCACCTAATCATGAAGGGATTCACATCTAGATCAGGGGAGGTCATCGTGCCTCTTTACTCATCCCTCATCAGGCCCATAATTGAGTACAATGCCCCTTTTGGGATGTACCTTACCAGATACCTGCAGCAACTGGAAAGACCCCAAAAGTAACTCACCAAGAGGATCAAAGGGCTCAAACAGATGCCATATGCTGCCTGGTTAAAGAAACTCCAGCTCTACTCAGTGGCATACCGCCTGCTCAGAGGCAATCTTTGCCTGACGTATAAATCCATATGCAACCCGGAATTAATGGACATGCTGCACCTTAGAAAATCCAAATCCCATCGAGCTACATGCTCAAGAGACTTGAACCTCAGCACTGAAATAAATAGGACATGCTGGAGGGACAGATTCATAACCCAGAGGCTCCCTTCACTCTGGAATATAATCCCAGTCCAGGTTAGGCAGAGTCCCTCATTGACTCTCTTCAAGAGGAATCTTGACGAGTGGATGGGAGATCGTAGGTTTAGCCCGGGTATCACTTCTGTGTCACTGTTAGACAGAGGCACAGTATACTAACCTTGAAAAAGGGCATAGCAAAATTAATTTAAAA
The DNA here is from genome assembly GCF_019279795.1 of Protopterus annectens. Classification (NCBI taxonomy): domain Eukaryota; kingdom Metazoa; phylum Chordata; order Ceratodontiformes; family Protopteridae; genus Protopterus; species Protopterus annectens. The sequence goes on from NC_056729.1 coordinate 1,024,779,815, forward strand.
TGGGTGGCGAAAGCCAAACACACTCTGGCTAGGCTTATAAATGCCCTAGGGCAGATAACCTAATATGAACCTATGAACCTATGACATGTAAAACTTTGCAATACAAAAAATAAGAAGACAAAGAGAAAAAGCAGAAAAGGAGATCAGTAATGGAGGAGTTAAAGAAATAGAAACTGAGGTTATGGAGTACCTCCAAAGTGAAGGATTCAGTGTTGTGTCTTTCGGCTTTTCCCGGTTAGGGGTCGCCACAGTGGAACTCCGGTTCGCTAATGATTGGCACAACCTTCAACGAAGGTACGCCCATTCACGCATGTCTCCACACAGAAGACGCTCTAGCTGAGAATCGAACAGGACATCTTACTGTGAGGTGACAACGCTACTGCAGCACCACCACCGCAAAGTGAAGGATTCACTGTAGAAAATCTAATTCAGAAACCATAGCAAAAGGATAGAGCAATGGAACTCCAAATTAAGGGGAAACCAGTGGAACGGGAAGCAATTGGTCAGATGCCATATGAAGATAGTTTGGAGCCTTCCACAGGAAACGAGTATGTTTCATTTGAAGCTGCATGGCAAGGGAAGGAACAGAAAACTGTGGAAACTTTGACACAGTTAATATTGAGGAGTGACAGGCCAGTTAATTCTCATATGACAGAGCAACGGACGGCACAGGATGAAATTGAAGAGAATGTGCCACAGGATGATGCAACAGAACTTTCTACAGAATGCCTACATGAAACAGAAATCAAAAAATGTGCCCTCAGTTTAGAAGAAAATGAGCTAAGAGAAGAGATGCTTGATTTAATATAGAGATAGACATATTAAGTACAGTGAAATAAATAGACTGCAGAAGGTCAATAAAACCCAAAAAGTCAGACATTTGATAAAACAAATGAACACAATAATTAGGACTGTCCACAGATATCCATGCGATATAACACAAGTAAACTGGCTATATTACTGTGCAGCTAAATTAATAACTGATAAAGTTCTACCACAAGAACACAGGGTAGTGAGGGAGAGAAAGGGGATAAATTGAATACCATTATGGAAGTATCGAATAGAGAAAACTATAAAGCAACTAAGACCAGAAGCATCACTATTAGAAGAGTATAGAAGAGGGAACAGATCAACAAAAATACTGAGAAAGATAGATGTGATAAAAGCAATGTGCAGTATTAGAACAGATCAGGATCTATCCTGCACTACTGCAAATAAACTAAAAATCTCAGCACAGGCGGAAAAAAAAGAAAAGAAGAAAATAAATAAAAAAAAAAGTAAAAATAAAGCATTTTATTGATGACCCAAAAAGAGAGAGAACTGAAAAATAAAAGGAAAAAGGGATTTGAAAACCCAAAAAAAAAAAAAAAAAAAAAAAAGGAAAAAAAAAAAAAGTCTGCAGAAGATAAGACACAACAATCAACAAAGATGCTAAATGGAGTATAGTAGTAAAAAGAAAAGAATAAAAAGGGTAAAAGAAAGAAGGGAATGAAGAGACAAGAAGTGAAATAAAAAGAAAAAAAGCCTCAAACTAAAAAAAAAAAAACCCCACCCCAGGCCCAGATGCTGGAAACTAAAACCTGGTTAAAGTTAAACAGTTTTGTTTGAAAGTTTATCTATGAGTAAGAACTATTTTATACACACAAACATACACAACAGCGACAAGGAATTTACCTACACACTAAAACTATAAGAGAAGCTACCCTAAATAAACCTAAAATTATACAGAACTGCAACATTCCAAAAGACATATAAACTATACACTGCAATTGATGCCGACAGAGTTTATAGTCATTTAGAAGAAAACTCAATTATGGCAATAGAATAAAAGGGCAATAAAAGAAAGTCATATGGAACAAAATATATTTTGCTGTTAAAGTCATAGTGGAGAACTGTAAAAAGGAGAAGAATTTAAGAGTGGCATGAACTGACTACAAAAAAGCATTTGATACTATTCTACATTCATGGATAAGAGAGTGCCTAAAAATGTAAAAGATACACCCTACACTGATTAACTACATTACAGTGACCACGAAATAGTGGCAGACCACTTTGCAATTAAGCCATGATAAAGGACAAATTATTATTCCAGGGAAATAAATTCAGAGGGGGATATTCCAAGGTGACTCTGTCACCACTGCTGCTCTGCCTTGCGCTTAACCTGTGAAGCTGTCTTCTTAACAGCTTAGGCCATGGCTATAATTTGGCTCCTAGAATACAACAACTTCTCATCTTCTCTTTGTCGATGATTTGAAACTGTATAGCTCATCAGATAAGGAACTGAAAGTACAACTGCAAGTTGTCAAAACTTTTTCAGATGATATAAGAATGCCATTTGGTCTTGATAAATGTGCAAAAGCAACCTTTAAAGCAGGAAAACTGCAGTACCAAGAAAACGTCAGTTTGGGAAAAGTGTGTGACATAAAAGAACTTGAGCAATAGGGGGTGTATAAATATTTAGTAACTGATGAAGGATCAACAATAAAATACGAAAAAATGTGAATAAAACTTAGTAAGGAATATTTCAGAAGACTTAATTAATCCTGAAAACAGCAGTGACATCTAGGAACAAAATCCAACTTATAAACCAAATTGCTCTTCCTGTCCTAACTTACAGTTTTGGAGTGACTGACTGGCCCCAAAATGTGCTGGATAGATTAGATAGGAAAACAAGAAGGATGCTTCATGCTCATCAAATGATTGATAAAAATCAGTGCATACCAAGATTATATATTCCCCGATCTGAAGGAGGGACATGCCTCCTAGAAATTGATTATATGTATGGATCTGCAATTGTGGGACTCCATACATCTGCTGACCTCACAAGACCCAAACATAGTGAAAGTTTTGAAACATGAGGAGAATAAATCTAAGATGACTTCTCTGCTTAGTCTAGCAGAAGCATATCGGCATCAAGCAGGAATGGAAATCAAAGCAGAAGTAGATAAAAATCAGGCAGCAACTGAATGCGCCAAAAAACAAAAGAAAGAATATAAGGTGAAGGACCATATGAGAAGGCAAGAAATGTGGAAAATGCATATAGTTGCAAGTATAGAAAACTTCTGGAAGAACCTCATGTTGATCAGGAATGAACACAGGAATGGTTAAGGAGAAGCAAATTCAAACCAAGAGATGAAAAGTTAATACTGGCGGCACAAGATAGTGGGCTATGTACACGCTGGTTTGCAAAGTCCATTGAACATGTGGGAGAAACAGACAAATGGAGGTTTTGCACAACAGAATTGGGAACAGTTGCACACCTCGTTGCTGGTTGTGACATACTAATGGCAGGAGGACTGCATACTAAAAGGCATAATAATGTGGCGAGACTGCTGTACTGGGATTGTGCAAACATTATGGTATTGAAGTTGTTGAAAAACACTGGAAACACGAACCACAAAGCATCATAGAAAATGATGAAGTCTACATCACATGGGATCATCCATTATCAACAGTTCAAAAGATAAATGCTAGAAAACCAGATGTAGTGGTCCAAGAAAAGAAGACAAAAGTAGCACTGATCACTGAAATCGCCACACCCAGTGACTACAGTGTCCAGCGCACAGAGAGACAGTCATAAAATATCAGGATTTGCAAGCAGAAATGAGAGCAATGTGGAAGAAAGATACCCAGACAGTTCCAATAGTAGTAGGAGCAACAGGTCTTATAAAAAAGTCTACAATCATATTTACATATGCTACCAATACATGTAACTCCATATGAATTGCAGGAGGAGTCATTACTGGGCACGTTGCAGGTGCTTAGAAGAGCAATTCTGGCTGACATCAAAGAGTGAATCTATACTAATTTCATGAACTTTAATCATACTTTGCCTTAGGAATGGGGTCCATTCCCAACATGGCATTAGAAACCTAAAAGATTTGGAGACATTAAAAAGGAAGACAACATACTCTAATGAAAATGACAACCACTTGTTGCAAACTCAAACAATCTTTTCTTTTGTGCAAATCCTAAGCACATATGTGTTAAAAGCCATCTATTGCACCTTCTGACACCATCCATACAATGTGTAGCAGCAGGAGCTACACCTTCTGGAAAGTCATTGTCTAGAATACTGATGCCGAACCTTTTAGGTTTGGCATGTCAAAAATTCGGAAAATGCACTTGACTCTGCTGGTGGGCCCCCCCCCACCCAAAAAAATAAAAACAAAAATAAATTAAAAAATTAAAATAAATAAAATAAAACAGAACAGCATAGGTCTCACTACATCAGGGATAAATCTCAACAGAATCAGGGACAAATCAAAAAATAAAAGACATGGACACAGTTTTAAACTTCTAGTGCTATTAATTTGAGACAGTGACAGAAAAAGTGAATGTAAATTAATAAGAAGTTATGTACCTACCATAACGTTCCATGTTAGTTGTCTTCTTCTCGCCTTCTTTCTTGCTGGTTGGGTTTGGAGCCGATCTTCGGCTCCGACTCGGCCATTTTCTAAAGCTCGAGAACTACTTACTGGCTCAAGGCCTCCCTATATCCCACAATGCCTGGCGCTAGATCCCCAGATCTCGTTTGGAAGACCTAACACCATCACAATACAAGAGGACAACCGTCCCAATAGCAAGACTTCAGCTATAGAGCTAAAGAAAAGGTAGAGGACATAAAACTGTTAAGGCTCAGCCAGTGACAAGACTCATAGTAGAACTTTTCTCGGTCCATCTAGGCTAGGGGGATGGAGGGTGGGACGCAAGAAAGAAGGCGAGAAGAAGACAACTAACATGGAACGTTATGGTAGGTACATAATTTCTTAATGTTAAGTTGTCTCTCTCCCCTTCATTCTTGCTGGTTGGGACAGCGTCCCTAGCACCTCAGTCCTGGGTGGCTCATCGGAACAGACTCTTAAGCACAGTGGAACCAAAATCAGCTCTACTCCTGGAGGCCACATCCAATTTATAATGTGAAATGAAGGTATGAGGGGTGGCCCATGTGGCCGCTGCACAAATGGCTTCCATTGGTAGTCTTGCTTGAAAGGCTACTGACGTAGCTAAAGCCCTAGTAGGTTTAGCAGGGAGTTCTTTATTTCTCAACTGATAAACAAGGGTAATAATAGAGGACAACCACCTGGATAAGGTTACTTTAGACACTGGTCGACCCTGCTTACCTTCCGCATAGGACAGGAAGAGTTGGTCTGATTTCCTTATTTGCTCAGTCCTATGCAAATAGAAACGTAATTGCCTATGAACATCCAACTGGTGTAATTTGTGTTCAGCCTCGTTGGAATAATTTGGGAAAAAAACTGGCAGATCAATGGACTGATTCAAATTATTTTCGGAGGGGATCTTAGGAAGGAATGAAGGATTAGTCCTGAGTGAAACCCTATCCTTATGGAAAATTAGGTAAGGAGGACGAACACATAGGGCTTGAAGTTCAGAAACTCTCCTCGCTGAAGTAATGCCCACCAAAAAGAGGGTTTTCCAAGACAGCAATTTCAAGGAACAGGAAGCTGCCGGTTCAAAAGGAGGCAGTATCAAGGAAGCTAGGATCAAATTCAAGTCCCACGGAGGTGGGGGATCTCTCACTGGAGGCCTGAGCAAGATTGTTCCTTTAAGAAAGACTTTGCAAAGCTTATGGGACATGATGCTGGTTTCTGACAGGTCCGTATGGAAATTAGAGATTGCCACTAATTGAACCCTAATGGTGGCAGAAGAGCCCGCTTGAAAAAGTTCTGCTAAAAAGTCTAGAACGTTATGGACAGGGGCCGTAAAAGGATCTATATTTCTAGCCTCTGCCCAGAAAGAAAAACGTTTCCACTTACTAGCATAAGTCTTCCTGGTTGTAGGTTTGTGCGAAGAAAGGATAATCTCACGCACTGAACTGGAAATACTGGGAAGCCTGGCTAAGGTTGGAAGTGGAGCAACCAAGCAGTGAGGTTGAGAGACTGAAGAGACTGATGCAGCTTGCCCGACTGATGGATCAGGAGGTCCGGAACTGGGTCCAGATTCCAAGGCTGCTCTAGAAGGTGATGATGCAGGAACAGGAACCAGATTTGTCGAGGCCAGTAGGGGGCAATGAGGATCATTCTGCAACCCAGCACAGTAGCTTTCTGAATTAGTTTGGGAATTAGGGGAAAGGGTGGGAATGCATACAGAAGTCCGTGGGGCCAATCATGAACTAGAGCATCTCTGGGGGAGTGTCCGGGAAGAGAGTGAAGAAATTGCCGCACTTGCTGTTGAGAGGGGTTGTGAAAAGGTCGCAGCAAGGCTGACCCCATTTGCGGAAGATTTTGTCCGCTACTGTCCGATTGAGAGACCACTCATGAGGCATGAGAACAGCTCTGCTTAGCCTGTCCGCTATGACGTTGGACTTCCCAGGGATGTGCGTTGCTGTCAGAAACCGTTGAGAGGAGATCGCCCACTGCCATAGTCTGAGTGCTTCTCGACATAAGGGATATGACTTGGTTCCACCCTGCTTGTTGATGTACCATACTACAGACATATTGTCTGTCTGAATTGCAATGGTCCCAGTGGGCAACGCTAAAAGCACCACCCTCATCTCTAAGACATTTATGTGCAAGTGGTACTCATGGGGTTGCCAGGTGCCCTGAAAATGCCCCCCCCACCCGATCAGGGAGGCATCTGTGGTCACCGTGGCAACTGGAGGAGGAAGGACAAATGGTCTGCCCTGGGGTACTGATGAGGAGACCATCCACCAAGCCAAGTGGTCTTTGCACGATTGTGTGATTAATATCTTATGAGACAAAGGGAGTTGTTGAAAGGACCATTGGGTGAAAAGCATCCACTGGAGAATCCTCATGTGAAAGCGAGCCAGGAGAACTAATATGATCGCTGCTGCCATGAGGCCCAAGGTTTTTAGGACGAATCTGTCTTGAATCTTTCTGCATCCTAATAATACCTGTACGTGTCGGCGAATGTCTGCCACTCTGTCTATTGGAAGTCTTACAGACAGATCTTTTGTATTTAATCTTGCGCCTATAAAGGTTAAAGATTGACATGGCGACAATGCAGACTTTTTGAAATTTATTGAGATACCTAGGTTGGAGCATGTTTGGATGGTATAATCCCTGGCTCTCGGCAATTGATGCCTGGTGGTAGCAGTAAGGAGCCAGTCGTCTAGATATGGAAACACCTGGAATCCTTGCCGTCTCAGGTGAGTGGTAACCACTGCCATGCATTTGGTGAACAGGGCAGGGCTCTGAACTAGTAATGACTGGCTCCCAGCCGGAAGCGGAGAAACCTTCTAGAATGCCTGTCCATTTTGATGTGGTAGTACGCATACTGAAGATCTATGGAACACATCCAATTGTCCAGACCCAAAAAGGGTAGAATGGAATGAAGCGTGACCATCCGGAACTTCGTTCTTTGAACAGACTTGTTTAGTCTGCTGAGATCCAAAATGGGTCTCCAGTCCCCTGTCTTTTTTGGTACCACAAAGAACTTTGAGTAAATTCCGGATCCTTGCTGGTCTGCTGGGACTTGTTGGATGGCCCGTTTTTTTAGCAGTTTTGAAATTTCTTGTACTGCCTGTTCCCTTAGACTGGGTGGAACATCTGGGATGGGGTTGTTTGATTGTAAGGGGGTGTGGACAAAGGGGATATTGTAACCTCCGGATATGATAGACTGTACCCATCTGTCTCAAGTGATGAGACGCCATGCTTCTGGGTACAGAGACAACCTTCCCCCGAGTGTCTCCGAAGGACAGCCGGGCAGCCCCTCAGGGGTGCTGGAAGGGCTTGTCAGAGAAGAATTTGCTGTTGCCCTGATTCTGCGGACCCCCTCTGCCCTGCAGGCGGCGTCTATTGTTGTTCCCTCCTCTGCCTCTGGAGGGAAACTCGCCACGTGTGTCAGGCACGGCTCCCTGGGGTTTCCGGAACCACATCTTTCCACTCTTCTGACCTTTAGGGTATGGTCTAGAGGGAGTGGAAAATGGACTCCCACGGCAGAGAGAGTCTTGCCTTCCTGCCCACATCTGGTAAGGGTATCTTTCACCTGAGGTCCAAACAGAGCAGAACCATCAAAACGGGTGTTGGTGAAAGATGCCTTAAAGGGATCAGCGAAGTTACATAACCGCATCCAGGCATGTCTTCTCAAAGCCACGCCTGTGCATGCGGCCCTACTTGCCCCATCAGCCGCATACGAAATGAGCCGCATGGAAGATTGAATTAAGAGTCGCCAGCTGGGAGTTAATCTTGTCTTGAGCCCCCGCAGCTGATGGATCTTGCAGGGTATCTCCTAGCTCCTTGAGGAGATCCCTCTGAAGACGGGTGAAGTGGCACAAGTAATTCAGCGACCGCATGGAGAAGGTCGCTGAGGAAAACATCCGCTTCCCGTATCTGTCCATCGTCCTAGACTCTTTATTAGGGGGATGGACAGGTACAGAAGTGTCAGCCAACTCCTTTTTCATGGCAGCTGCTACCACCATGGCATCAATGGGGACACCCTTTGCCAAAAACTGTTATATTTTGAGGGGCCGTAATAAACTTAGTGGGCCTGCGGGGGGTTGGTTCCAGTGTGTCCGGAGCTGACCATGCCTTCTGAGCCACTACTTCCATCAATGGATCGAAAGGTGGAGACACCCAGGAAGTGGAGGGTCAGGAACCAAACGCATCCAAGTATACCGACTCGTCCTCAGAAGGTTTAAGGGCAGTCCAGTTCCCCCTCTGCTTAAGGATCTCAAGGATGTCTGAGAAAGAGACATCCTCGGAGGGGGATCTTGGGGACCCTTCCAAATCCTCCAAGTCAGTATCTGACGTGACAGACTCGGGGGAGTCAACATGTTTCCTCTTACATTTCCTCTTTCGAGGGGGCTCCTCTGCAATCTCAGGGGAGGCCTCGGAAGAGGAAGATACACCCAGTGGGGTGACCTGGAGCATTTGATTCCCTCGCTTGGGGTCTGGAGGAGGGGCAGAGACCGAAGCAGGCACCCTGCGGGAAGGAGCTGAAGGGGCTGATCGAGGTGCAGACTCAGAAGTCAGCACAATCCTCATGACCTCGAAGGCGCCCCTGTCCGGCAGAGAAGAGGGACCCCGCTCCGAAGAGACAGGAATCCTCTCCGGCACCAAAAGGGACGGCTCCGAGACTGATGCAGGAGCCGAGCTTACCTGTGCCGAGGCTCCGAGAGGGAGAACTCGCCCCCTCAGAGCCGACGAGGAAGTCCTGGCGCCCAGATCCCTCCAAGGACAGAAGCATTGAAGAAATCGGAGCAGATGACGGAGCCGAAAGGGGAAGCATCGGTGCAGTTTCCAAGATCCGAGCCCCAACAAGCTCCGGCTCCGAACTGACAGGAGGAGTCGGACGAGGAACTACTTCAGAAACAGGAACAGCCACAGCCTGATGAGGAGGGCTAGTTAACATTTTAGCCAGGGCCTGCAATTTGAGGAGTCTACTAACCACTCTCTCCAAGTCATGATCGGATAGCCTCGAGGACCGAGAAGAGTGGGACCGATGGTCCGTTCAGACTGTAGCAAAGGCGACCCCAGAGCCGAGAGAATCGACTAAGGATGGCGACCTAGATCGCTTACGGCTCCCTGACGGCTCCGAAACCAAGGTCGGAGCCGAGTGAGATTTTGATACTTCGGTTCCGGCCGGAACCGAAATGGAAGTAGAAGCTCCACCTGGCAACGGCTCCGTACTGGGAGCCGATGGCTTGGTGGGTTTAGGGGTTTTGGCTGGCTGAGACTTCGCCGGAGACCCCTCAGGCTTTAGTAACCCCCTGAGAATCAATTTGTTCCTACGCTCCTGCAGGACTCTCGGACTAAAGGCATGACATACCGAGCAAGAGTCCTGCAGGTGTAGGGCACCCAAACAATAAACACAAGAAGTGTGACCGTCTGTCAGAGACATTTTCTGACAGCACGAGTCACACTTCTTGAACCCTGACACCTTGGTATCCTTTGACATGGTAAAGAAAAAGGGATACCAATAGAGGAATGTTAGACTAGTGCAAGGAAACACACACAGTCACACACACACACACACACACTAGTCCCACACCTTCACACAAAAAATTAACAAAACTAAGAGAATTTTGTCTTAAACTATAAAGGCTAAACACTACTTCCTACTGGAAAAAGGATTAAAAAGGGAAGGGGATAGCCTCTAATTTAAACGGCCTACTTAGAGAGATGGGGAGGGGGAGGGGAGAAACTCTCTAAGTAAAACGAGTTCCTAAAGAGCAGAAACACAGTGATACTAAGACTAACAGTAGTACTCTACTTAAACAAAAGAAAGGCTTGAAAAATACACTAAAAATTTAACTGCTAAAAGAAGAATACGACCTGAGCCAGTAAAGCGCAACCTCGTAGCTGAAGCGGCAAATGAGATCTGGGGATCTAGCACCAGGCATTGTGGGATATAGGGAGGCCTCGAGCCAGTAAGCAGCTCTCGAGCTTTAGAAAATGGCCGAGTCGGAGCCGAAGATCGGCTCCGAACCCAACCAGCAAGAATGAAGGCGAGAGAGACAACTTAACATTATATATTCTCTGAAGTAAAATAAGTCTACAAATCTAGTTTTTGTCATTATTAAGTGGAAAAAGTCACCAGCTTTAGGAGGGATTTAGAGGGACAGTTGAGAGAAATGCAAAACAGAACACACTTACAAATGCAGACTACTTGTCCTTTGCAGAAATGTACCACAAAGAGAAAACAATGTCAGCACTGCCCTTTGCAGACTCCATCGAGACAGTATACCAAAATAGACTCTGAAGTTAATAACTTCCTTACCTCTGCAGCAGTGTTGGAGAATTGGCTTCTGGCATAAAATAATTCAATGCACTTCACACCAGCAAGTAATGCAATAGCAGTGTCCTTGGTAACTTGGGTGCTGGTGAACGCTGGTGTGTCACCCAAAAGGTTGTGGCGTATCACCTTTGACGCATGTGTCATAGGTTTGCCATCACTGGTCTAGAATGTGATATGTTAGATTGTGCCTGTAGAAATTTAGTCTAGTATGAGCTAGAAGGCTTCTATCTCCACTGAATCAGAAACATGCAAGAGTAAAACCCTTTGTTTTGCTCTGAAGCAGGAACTATCTCTAAAGCCCCTTTGTAGAACATAGTCACAGACTGCTCCAAAAGCCCTGCAATAAATCCTGATCCCTTCCAGGTGACTGCCAGGAATGTGATGGCTGAGCCCAGTCTTCCTTCTTGGAGACTTGGTCTTCACAGCTAAACGAGGCAATACCTTAAGATACTAAGGAGTACACCTCACTTAGGGGACTCAGAGGCCTAGAAGAAGAGGCAAAAAAAGAGGAGCATCACAGTTCTCTTATTCTATGGTCACTGCTTCCTCTTTTGAAGGTCCTTGACCAGAGTCTTGAAAGGCCTACTCAAAGAGCAAATCTCTCTTGAAGAACACCCTTAATAGTTGGACTAAGCTCATCTTTAAGCAAAGAAAAACAAAAGACAATGCCTAAACCATGTGATCTGACAAAGATATATTCCTGAACTTGCTGATCTAGAAGCACAAAGTTTCACTGGACCACTGTAGAAGCTGTAATAAGGGTCTTTATCAGAACCTCTTTGATTCCAGACTCAGAAAGGTCTGCTAGCCTCTGCAGTGTCAGATTCATTATGGAGGACTGGAACCTGAAAAGATGTGACAAAAAGCACAGTGATCCAAGTCCCAGTATGGCAGAGAAAGGAAAGTTGTGTAAAATCTTACCATAACCATGGATGTCCTTCTCTTCCATGTTGCAGTATTCTACATGTGGGTTTACCCTTCTTCCTCTCCAGTTCTATCCAACCAGGTTTCCAAAAATTTTCAGCCCCTCTGGGTGCGTGGTAAGTCTGACCTGGCTGTTGGAATGTGGGCCATAAAAGTGACGTCAGATCCTAAAAGAGGCTGCAGTCGGAGCCAGTCCTGTAAGGGTATAGCCTGTCCATTGTCACCCAGGAGGGCAAGTGCAGTCTGACAAGAGGGGAAGGTGGGAAGGAAAGAATACTGCAACATGGAAGAGAAGGACATATACGGTTATGGTAAGCTTTTACACAACTTTTCTATGCCCTTCTATTCCAATGTTGTAGTATTCTACATGTGGGTGAGTACCAAAGCTAACTGAGGACTGGGTGGTGGCCTGGATGAAGTTTCCAGGAATCTATGTAAGATAGCCCTGGCAAACCCTGCCCTAGCCCTAGAGATATGGTCTAATTTGTAGTGTTTGGTAAAGGTGTGCACCGAGGACCAAGTGGTTGCCTCAAGAATGGCACTGGTGTCTAGCCCCTTGAAAAATGCTCCAGAAGAGGCCACTGCTCTGGTGGAGTGGGCTTTGACATTGCCCTTTAAGGACTTTCCATGGTGTAGGTAGCAGAAGGAAATGATCTTGGAAATCCAGGCCGAGATGGTCTGTTTGCTCACAGCTTTCCCCAGGGCTCTAGGGTGGAAGGAGACAAACAGTTGGTCAGATTTCCTAAAGGGCTTGATTTTATGAAGGTAAAATCTTAGTGGTCAGTGGACGTCTGGGGAATGAAGTACTCTCTCACTATCCCCCTGTGGATTAGGGAAGAAGGTAGGCAAGTGTATGGCCTGGTTCAAGGATAGGTCATTCACAACTTTGGGAGTGAATGACGGGTTAAGTCCTGAAAGTCACCCTGGCCAGGTGGAAGATTACAAAAGGTGGTGTAGCCATCAGAGCTTGCAATTCTGAGACCCTTCTGACTGAGGTCAGGGCTACCAGTAAAACAGTTTTCTATGTGCAAAATTTTATGGGAGCTTTGTCTGGTGGCTCAAAGGGGGCTAGTGTGAGCTTTTCTAATACGTAGTTAAGGTCCCGGGGGGAGGGGAGGGTTTCCTGGGAGGTCTCAAATGCAGTACCCCTTTTAGGAACAGTTTGCCGAGGGGTCTGGATGCCAGGGGAGGCTCCAGAGGAAGGCAGGCAGAGATAGCAGTCAAATGCGCTTTCACAGATGAGTATGACAGCCCTGTCTGCATAAGTTCACACAGGTAAGATAGGATTAGAGGGAATATCATTTTCCAGCGGGTCCAACTTTCTTTTGACACCAAATGGAAAATCTTTTCCATTTAGAGAGACAGGATTTCCTTGTGTTAGGTTTCCTGGACTCCTGCAGGACAGTGAGCACATCCTTGTTGTATAGGTGTCTGAATGGGATCAGAATCCTATCAGCCACAGTGTAAGGTGCAAGGATTTCCACTGTGGGTGTATCTGAGTACCCTTGTTCTGTGTGATCAGGTTCACTGAAGGAGGGTAACTTATGGTGACTGCCCTTGGGCAGGTGAAGAAAAGGGAACCAGTGCTGTCTTGGCCAGTAGGGGGTCACCAACAAGATTTTGGGCGAGTCCTGCTGAATTTTCAGCAGGACTCTTTGTATCAGTGGGAAGGGGGGAAATGCATACAGGAATTTCCCCTTCCAGCTCACGGAGAGAGCATCCATTGTTAATACCTTAGGGTCTGGTGTCCTGGTGCAGAAGCCAGGAAGTTGCCTGTTTATGGAGGAGGTGAACAGGTCCATCTCTGGAATACCCCACTTGTGGACCATAGTCAGAAAGACATCTTTTTGCAGCATCCATTCTTGGTTGCTTGCAGTGGTTCTGCTTAGGTAATCTGCCTGGTTGTTGTGCAGGGATGGGATGTAGGCTGCCTGCAGGGTGATTCCCTGTGTAGTAGCCAGTTCCCACACCTGCAGAGCTAGTCTATACAGAAGGTAGGATTTGGTCTCTCCATGTTTGTTGAGATACCAGAGGTCTGTGGTGTTGTCTGTGAATATCTTTAGAGGGCCCTGCTCTAGGTATGGCTGGGAAGGCCTGTAGAGCCAGACAGATAGCCCTCATTTCTCTTGTGTTTATGTGGTCTTGTCTGAGTGTGTTTGTCCACAAGCCTTGTACCTTACTTGCCCCAGCGTCGCTCCCCAGCCCAGGTTTGAAGCATCTGTGTACATGGTTTGGGATTGCGAGGGTGGTTGTAGAGGCAGAAATGGGTTTTGGACTACTTGGGCTACCCACCACCTCAGCTTCTGATGAAGGCAGGGGAGCAATGGGATCCTTAACGCCAGTGGGTAGGAGTGCTGGGTCCATACTGACCAGAGGTACCATTAATGTTCCTCATGCGCATCCTTGCTAGGGGCAGCATGGGATGATAGCTGCCATGTAGCCTAGAAGTCTGAGAAACTGCCTTGCAGTCAGTCCTGTTGACTGTATAGCAGAAATTAGGTGGCTCTGAAGGGATAACACCTTTTCTGTTGGGAGAAAGGCCTTCATGAGGTCTGTTTTGATACTGCAACCTAGGAAGACAATATCCTGTGTAGGGTTGAGATGGGACTTTGGGAAATTGATCAAGAACCCTAGAGACTGGAGGATAACCAGAAGGTTCTGGGAATGGCTTAGAACAGTTTCCCTGTCTTTTGCCTGGGCTAAGAGGTCATCTAAGTAAGGGAATATCTGAATTCCCTTTTCCCTGCAGTAAGTGATGACGGGAACGATGCATTTTGTGAATATCCTGGGTGCAGTAGAAAGCCCAAAGGGCAAGGCACAGAACTGAAAGTGATATGGGAAATTTTGGCAGGCAGGCAGGCAGACACTACCTGCCCTATCAGGAAAGGGTGGCCTCTGGCTTGAAGACTGAAATGGCCTAGACAGAGGAAGCCGTCTTCTAGGGGGGTCTTCTATACCAGGGGCAGCAGGCCTGGAGGATTTCCTGAATAAACTGGGCCTTGGATGGGTAGTTCCTCTGGAACAGGCAAGACCAGGATATGTTTCAAGCCTGTAATTCTTTATCTTTTTGTTGTAAGGATTTGAAAAGGTTAGCCACTTTTTCACCAAAAAGTGCTGAGTGGTCCAAAGGTGCGTCTAAGGAGTTTGGCTCTGAAATCCTCTAGGAGAGGCTGCAGTCGTAGCCATGAGTATCGCCTTAACACTGAAGCTGATGCAGCTGACCTCGCGGAAGCTTTAGCTGCATCATAGCTACACCCCAGAGAGTGCCTGTTTACTTGAGAGATGACAGCCATAAGGGAAGACAGGGAGGCTTTGGCAGCACAGTCAGGGATGTCTTCTAACTCCTTAGAGGCTTTGTCCAAGACATCTAGAGTATTTGGTCATATGTGTTTGGCAGTTTGTGGCTCTAAATGAGATGGTGGCCGAAGTATATATTTTCTTTCCCAACCTCTCCATGGTCTTGCTGTCTTTATCAGCTGGAAGGATAGTGGTGGTAGGTAGCAATTTGGAGGCCCTGTCCGTAGAGATGGAAATAGTAGCTGGGTCAGCAGGGGGGCATTTAAGAAGAAATTTCTTATACAACCTGTCTGCTCTCTGGGGAGACAGAGGTTGGGAGTCTGGGCTAGTGGAGGTTGAGGCAAAAGCATCCAGAAAAGCAGGTTGGATGGGAGGAATAGCAGAAGAACTGGAAGTGTCCATTTGGATAAGGTCATAAAACCTTTTCTGAACATCAGACATGTCCGAGGATTGCCACTTAAAGTGGTCGTTCATTTTATTAATAGTTTCCCCAAAAATAAGATCCTCTACAGGGGTGTCGGGTTCAACAGAGCCCTCCTCAGGAGAACCATATCCCAAGGGGGATGAGATCTGGGAGGAGTAGGGAAGAGAATCCTCAGAGGAGTCAGACAATCCCTCCTCCTCAAGCTGCTCTACCCTCCTTTCCTGGGTAGGATGTCTGGGACTAAAGAGGGAGGAGCAGTGGCAAAGGATTCTGCTGAAGGCCTAAGGGCCATAAAGGCATTGAATAAGCTCTGGCTGAAAGGCCTGCCAATCTGGCATGCTTTCAGAAATAGGGGTAAGGTGTCTAGTCTTCTATTTTTTCTTCAAAGGCCTAGCCGGAATCTGGTTTGGAATAGACCTAGGGTCACTGATAGGTACAGCAGAGGCGGCGTCTGGTGAACTCCTACCAAAAGCTGGTCTCCCCCCCCAGCGTCTACAGAAGGCACCGGTAAATCCTCTGTGGACATGTCATCCGCTCGAGATTTTGCGGCTTCCTTAGAGGTACCCGCTGTATCTGTATTGGCGGATGCCAGGTCCTCAGTCAAGCTAATGTCAGCTACAGACTGATGTAAGGCAGACAGTGGCCCAGCGGAAGAAGTAGGCCATGAGGACTTTGCCTTCTTCCTAGGCAGTTCAGACGGGGCATCGGGTGCAGCCTCAATACCTAGCCCTAACTGTTTCAAGCATTGATTTTCTAAGTAGAGGTTTAGGGCTTGTAAAAGGCGGTGTAAGGTCTTCGGGACAAATGAATGGCAAATGGCGCAATTCTCGTGGTCATATTCCTTGCCTAGACAAAAGAGACACTGGTCATGCATGTCTTTGTGGGGAATCTGCCGACCGCACTTGCCCTTACCGGATGACATTAACAGTCTACAAAAACACAACAAGTAGGACAGAAAGAATTCCCAACGGGGTACTTAATGGAGCCTTTTTTTTATCCGACGTCCGTGAGAAGCAGGAGCACTTGGTGCACGACTGGCAGCTGAAAAGTTCTGAGGGCTGGTGCGTCCAGACGTGACTTTTATGGCTCACGTTCCAGCCACGTCAGACGTCCGATGCACCCAGAGGGACCAAAAATCTTTGGAAACCTGGCCAGATATAACTGGAGAGGAAGAAGGGTAAACCCACATGAAGAATACTGCAACACTGCAATAGAAGGACATCATCAACCTCTTACCAGCCCTGTACACAGCCTTACACACTATCAGGCTGTGAGGGAAAAGGTACTGTGGTCTCTGGAACTATGCTAGATCAAAAAGGTCACAAAGCAGTCTACCCCAAGATGTTTGGTCCAAATGTCACTCCACTTTGTCAGGAGCTTGTATGGGACAGTGACTGTCTAATGAGCTGAAGAAGCAGAATCTGGATGTCTCCAGGTTGCACAGAAAGGGCAGTCTTCATGGAAATGATCTTAGTTTCATCCTCTTTACATAGATACTGAGCAAGGTACATCTGTGGGGAAGAAGGTAAAGGAGCTGCAGAGCAGTTCATAGTAGCATTCACCACTCTGAAATGCAAGGGTCATCCAGTGGGGAGCTACAGGGAGACAAATTCTTGATTTCCTCATGTACCTCAGAGATAGATACCAGTGGATTATCAGTCTCCTTTCCATGGCATTAAGAAGGGAAACAGTTACCTTTAACTTGGGGGGGGGCTGATTTTACTTGACATCCTAGCATGCAAAACACTGAGTATATGATAACAGAACATCAGAATTGGGCAAGGAGGCCATCTTGTAAAGGACACAGACTTTTCACACAGGATCTAAAACTGCTGTCCATCTGTGTTCTCTCACAGTGCACTTCTACAACCAGATCTACATATCCCACAAGATGTCCGACAACTGACATATGTCTAACATCTGGGCTAAACACATGGACACAAATTAAACAGCATAACTCATGTGAGTCTTTCTACCCTAGTTAGTGATTCCTGCTCAATTCATGTGTGTGTGGGTGGGGGTGGGTACAAAACTTCCTCAGCCTTCCCCAAACAGGCTGGAAAGGGGTGTGCTCTTGATGATTTAACAAAAAAAAGGGCAGTGTACACATCATGGGATGCATTTCCAAGGTGGCTGCTAGGAATGCACCTCCTGCATTCCTCTCACAGACTTGACAGTGAGTGTTAGCATGACCTTTACTTGTTGAATGGAAACTTGACATCCTTGATGGGACAGAGGCTACCATAAGGGTAGACTTAGTAAGAGAGAGTGGAACAGATACATGAGAAGGTAAGGGTGTCAGAGGTCAGGTAAGTTCAACACCAGCCTAGGATCATAACAGAGACCCACTGATTGGTCTCTTGTGTTAGTTCTCCTCCACAGATATCAACTTGAGAGATTTAAGGCGAGTCATAACTTTGGCCCTTCTTCATCTACAGGTGGCTGGCACGTTTCTAGACTCCAGGTATAACAGAATGACCATATGAAGAAAACGATTATCTGGAGGACAAAAAGACTACTCTGAAGAAAGTGACACAGACCTTGGATTTGTGGCAAACTGAGGAAAACAACACAGACAGAAAGGGACTGCCTTCTTAAAAGCTGAAAGCCATGTGTACTAACATTCACACCAAAGGTAGGACTGGAAATATGACCATTAATGGAATTACGCCAATGTGATTTAGTACTTGCTAACATACTAAGTAATGATTACTGTAAGATAACCTTCTAAAAATAAGGTTACTTAACTTCAGAAAATGTCTGAAAGAGCAAAATCTGTCAAGGTATAAAGTAATGCATTTTTCTTTATACCCATTTGTAAAAGCAAACTAACATTTTTGAAACAGTATGACCAAATTAGCCTCATAAAAATAAAATTCCTTCCTAAATGCATACCAAAACAGAATAATGATGTAGACTGAAATTTAATGTACTGTTATTCTGTATCAACAGGAATTCAGGTACACTTGGGGTATACTTGGATGTAGGTTACAAAACTAAACTTAATAAAGTGGACTTGAAGCACTTTGCATTAATGCTGCCACCACCAAAGTGTCATCAGGAAAACAGTCACTGATAATATAGGCAAACTACATATCTAAACATTCGGTTGTCTCTTCCTATCAACATCTTCTGTCAAAATGCTTTCTAAACTAAGGCAATCTGTACAACTAGAGCATCATTTATAGAACTAGGGTAAAATTCTACTATTAAACTTTCCAAAACTCCTTTGACATTATATTCCTATAATGGATTGATAATGTAGTCTTATTAAAAAATCTTTAACAACAAGCACCTATATAAAAGATCTTACCTGCTGTAGCACTTTTTCTGCAAATATTTCCTGAAGTCTTGATATTTCAACTACTTTGCCCTCAATTTGCCTAAAAAGTAAAGAATAAGAGTTGAAGAACTTTCTGTGTAGCACAGTACCTTTTATTTATTATCTAACACTTCATATCCATCCAGCCAGTGCTGTCAAATCACATCTGACTCCTATAAAGGCCCCATGAACAGCCACTGTCATTTGCTGAGTTTACTAAGCAAGTAGGATACATAAGCAGATTTTGAGGCCATTCTTCCATATTATATTGATGGGTAGATACACATTTACATAGAGATGGTCACATAAAGCCCTGTTTGAGACATGAACTTTTAAGTGTGTCTGTGTATAGGTATATACGGCTAGGCCTCTTATGGTCCTCATGATTGCTTGTCTAGCACTTCAGAGCCATCAATCTACCCATCAGATATCTTTAGGATGTGGGAGAAAACCAGACTACACAGAGAAATACCCATGTGAACACATGGGGCATATGCAGACTTTATACAGATAGTACACCGGCAGAGACCCAGAGCAGAGAACCTCTTACTGTGAGGCAACAATGCTACTCACTGCCCAGCACTTCATATACTAATGCTTAGTCTTCATCTCTCAAAAGCTACACATTTTTCGACTGCAACAGAAAATAACTAAAGTGAACATTAGCACATTAGCATCAGGATACTAAGTGAAAATTACATACCCAAAACAGAAAACTACTTTTAAGCTGAGTACTTAATCAGAATAAACTAGCATACAGAAATATCAGTGGTGAGTGTAACATAAAACTTAAGCCATTGCTATTGCACTACAAAACGCTGCACTGTAGACTACTTTGAGATAATATTATCCATCTGCTAGCAAGCATGAACTTTGGGCTATGATGTAATACTTGATCTTAGGAATCACAGAGGTAATTAAATGCACTCTGCAGACACTACTACTGAAAACAGAACTAAAGGAACATAAACCAATACATATATATATATATATATATATATATATATATATATATATATATCTATATCTATATCTATATATATATATATATATATATATATATATATATATATATATATATATATATATGTATAGGGTTGCCACCTTTTCAAATGCCCAAAGTGGGACATTTTTGGTACAAACATCAGATTGTGCAGGCCAAAACATACCCACGGCCAGTACAAAGGACATAACTTCACTTTTTTGCCTAAATAAAAGCTTATTCTTGTATCATTTTAGTTACTTATTCTGTTTCTTATAACATTTAGGTGCGACAGATACATAATAACTGTTTTATGCAACTATTACATAAAATATAGGAAATAATTTTGTCCTAAAATCTCAGGACATTTGCCATTTTTACAGTTTTTTAGCAGGACACAACTGCCCAAAGAATATATATATATATATATATATATATATATATATATTTTGTAGCCATTCTTTCATCTGAATCAGGCATTACCACTTTACCACTTAACTTTATTTAGTCAAACAGATGAATAAAACTTGCAAGTAACTAGAAGGGGTTACAGAAGGCTGTCTATAGCCTGCTTTAATTAACACTCTACCAGGTGGCAAATTAGGGTTGCCACCTTTTCAAATGCCCAAAGTGGGACATTGTTTGTAGAAAAAGCAGATTTTGCAGGGCAAAACAAAACCATGCCATGGAGTAATGAAAGAAAGAACTTTTTTTTATTTTTTAAAAAAAAAAACTTTTATTCATTATCTATTTGCTTTCTTGTTTAATATAACAAACTTAAGGTGTTTCAGATACAAAATACAACTTTTAAACAAAAATAAAGAAAACAGATTTGAAATATTTTTTAAATCTCAGGGTCAGGATTTTCAATTTTTTTTTCCATTTTTTTTGAGCAAAGAGGGTAACAGAACAATAAATATTCCAGAAGAATACCATATAAATTAAATCCAGACAACATTGTATGAAAATCAACACAAAAGCAAACAGAACTACTGGATAATTTTCTCTGTACTTGTTCAACAACAAAATGTAAACTATCTCAATGAAATAAGGCAAATGTGTCTATGCTACCAGAGATTTGGGTTTTGGCAGGGGCCTCTGAACGAAACCAATGGCTAGAAAACAACAAAAGTACAGCTGTGTAAGTTGCACTTACCTATAACAGTAAATGTTTGAATTCTTCACTGCTGCAATAGCCTATGGGATTGTTTTCCAAACAAGGATACAGCACCTGGCCAGATTCCAATACATTATCCCCTCTCACACTGTCACTCTGGCTGCTTATACGCAGATGCCTTTTTGGAGGGAGCTATGCAACAGCCAGAGTGACTAAAAATCTCCAGGACTTTCTTGCCCCTCTACCAAAATGGGTTAACTCAACAAACAGATAAAATTAACACAATTCATTTATATAGTTAAGAATCTCAACATATACTGTTATAGTAAGTGCAACTTAAACAACTGTATTGTGTTCATCATTCTCACTGCTGCAGTAGCCTATGGGTAGGCTGCCATAGCTTAACCAGCCTGGGAGGAAGAGGAAGAAGAAAGAAGGGTCCAGGAGCCCTTTACATTGGTCCTTGAGGTTGAGGGTTTAGAAAAATGGTTAAGGTGTTTACCTCACAGATACAAGGTACAGGGTTTGATTCTAGTCTTTGAAAGGGAGATTGGTCAGGCTTAAAAAGGCCCACAAAGGCAGCTAGCTTAGTACTTGCCTACAAATCTAGCAAATCCTGCTCAGGACCTGTTAAAGGAATTCAGCTTTTAGTGCTTTGTAAATGTATGGATGGAGGACCAAGTTGCTTCCTCTAGAATGCTTCTACAGTCTACCCCTTTCCAGTATGCCATCATAGAATATAAGACTTTAGTAGAATGTGCCTTAACACTGCCTGAAATTGATATTCCATGGCGAGACTATCAAAAGACAACAGTAAAGGACAGCTGCCTGGAAACAGTTTTAGAAACTGGATGACTTTTCTTAGTCACAGAGTAGGAAACAAACAGCTGGTTAGCTTTCCTAAAAGACTTAGTTCTGTCAAGATAGTAGCTGAATAGCCTATGCACATCCAGAGAGTGTAGGATATTTTCTCCCATTCTTAGGTAATAAAAATGGAGGTTAATGGCGTCATTCAACACAAACTCAAATGGCTTTGGGCATAAAAAAAGGGTTTGGGCTCAGTGACCCTATCTCTATGGTACACCAGATACATTTCTCCCACCATGACAGCTTGCAACTCAGATACTCTTCTTGCAGATGTCAGAGAAATCAGAAGGCCAGCCTCCCAGGTAATGAAACTTACTTACATCAGCCTGTTAGTTTCAAATAATAACATAGTTTTTCTATCACAAAGTTGAAATCCCAAGGAGGAGGGAAATGTCTTTGAGGAGATATCAGGTGTAAAACTCCTTTTAGAAACTGTTAGGCAATAAACAGAGAAAAAAGAGGGGGATCCACTGGCAGACATGCAGAAATGACCACAAGATGTACCTTTATAGACACACATGAAAGGGCAGAAGATAGTAACTCACACAGAGCCAGTAGTACAAAATCCCTGCTAGATCCCTGGCTATTGACTAGGCACCAACTAAAAATCTCTTCCACTTGTCAATATACATGATTTTCTAGTAGCAGACTTTCTTGCCTCCTTCAGCATATCCTCATGAAAGAGCTGTCTAAAGAGTATCAAAATTGAATCATCCAGGCAGTCAGTTGAAGTTGTATGATGTCGGGATATATCAAACACCTCATTGTCCTGTGTTAGTAGATACAGTCAGAGAAGAAACTTGTAGTAATTGCCACTGGCTAATTCCAAAAGAAGGGAGAACCAATCCAATTTTGTTTGGGCCAGAAGGGGTCACCACAATAGGATTTGGGGTACTTTTCCGAATCTTCAGAATTACCCTTGAAACTGGAAATGGTAGAAATGCATACAGGAATATCACTGAACAGGGGAAAGAAAGGTAATCTGTTTTCTAGGCCTACTTGGAGGGAATTCTGGAACAGAATCCATTTAGTTGTCTGTTATGAAAGAAGGTAGAGAGATCTGCTTCAGATATTGCACACATCTGGATCAACTTTTGGAAGATCATTTACTGAGATCCCAGGACCTACTTAGCTTGTTTGTCACCATGTTTTGCTCTGGCAGTATATAAGAAGCTTGAAGAATTGAGGACTGCTGCAGAGCTAACTCCTAAGCTATCACTGCCAGCTGGCAGAAAGGGTATGACCTGGTGCCCCCTGTTTATTTACCACATCCCAGTGGTATTGTCTGTCATTACCTGTAGGTGACTTAGGTCTCAGAGCTGATGCAAAGGCCTTATGGCATGAATCACAGACAACATTTCTATGACACTGGTATGCTTTGATCTGTCTGAAATGTCTCACAGTCCTTTCAGTTTTATCGCCATTGAGACTGCTCCCCAAGCAAAATCTGAGGAATTGGTCAGTACAGATTGGGTTGGGGTAGATGAAGAAAAACAGAAACTGGATTGTGAGCCACCCCCCCCCCCCACTGCAGTTCTGACTTGAAGCCTAAGACTGGAAATCTGAAACTCCAAGGGGTGAAAGTTTTGCGTCCAAGTGGTTTGAAGTATCACTGAATTTTTCCCATATGTAAACAAGCAAAGGGAATCATGAAAATCATAGAAGCCATAAGGCCTAAAATTCTCTCAAATTTTCTGGCCATGGCATCATACTGGAAGGAAAAGTTCAGTAAGATTTATAAATACAAACTGACCTTCTGAGGAAGGAAAGCCCCGAGACACAGAGGGTCTATTATGCAATCTAAAAATACAACCCTGTGTGACAGAACAGGGAGAATTTCTGCATATCTATGGAATCCAGATGTTCTAGAATGGAAGTTACCTTTGATAATTATTCCTGACAATTGGGAAAAGACTACACGAATAAGGAAGTCATCTAAATATGTATCCCCTGCAATCTATAGTGGGCTACCACAGTGGCCAGATGTTTTGTAAGCACTTCTAATGCAGCAGACTACATAAAAGATAAAAGCAGAGAATTGATAATGTGACCTAGACACACAAACTCTTAGAAATCTCTAAGTTGCTTGCTACTGGAATGTGATGGTAAGCATCTTTGAGGATTAAGCACCTTTAAGGATCTCTGAGGATTCTCTGTCTCGTATCATCGATTGAGGTGATCTCTGCTTGACTTACAAAGCCATGTCTGACCCAGCCCTTTTAGAAATGTTACACTAAAGAAATCCCAATCACTCAGCAACGCATGCTCCAGGGACCTCAACCTCATAACCACAATCAGCAGAACATGTTGGAGGGACAGGTTCATAACCAAGAGACTGCCCATGCTCTGGAATAGACTTCCCACACATGTCAAGCGGAGCACCTCACTGGTCCTTTTCAAAAGAAATCTTGATCAGTGGATGGGAAATAGAAAGTTCACCCCGGGGATCACCTCAGTGGCTCTACTTGATAGGGGCACCGGGAACTAATGGTGGCATGATGCCAAGCACTTCTATGGGCTAGGCTTGTAAAGTCTCCTGAGCCGTTGGCCTAGTACACACCTATGAGCC
This sequence comes from Protopterus annectens, assembly GCF_019279795.1. Lineage (NCBI taxonomy): Eukaryota > Metazoa > Chordata > Ceratodontiformes > Protopteridae > Protopterus > Protopterus annectens. The sequence goes on from NC_056729.1 coordinate 1,024,804,036, forward strand.
TATAAAGTTACTATAAGGTTCTGATCTGGGATCAGACAGGGCACTGAAGGGGCAACATCTTGAATTTTGAAATCTTTACAGAAATATTGAGAGAGGAAAGATCCAAAACAGGGTTCCAAGAGTGCTCCTTCTTTGGAACCAGAAAAATTCAGGAATAAAAGTTCCTTCCCTCCTTGATTTGCAGGAACATGTTCTATGACTCCTGCATCTCATGTGTTCAAGCACTGGAGAAAACTAGTCCGTTTCATTGGGAGTGTAAGGGGGATCCCCCTGAGAGGAGGGTGCTTTTCTATCCATTGCCAATTCTAACCCTCCTGAATCATGTTCGGTGCCCATCTGTCTGAAACAACCTGTTGAAAAAAGGGGGCATTTAGAGTCTGTTTCTTTGAAAGAAGGAGAGATGCTGAGGCAGGATTGCAGGGGGGTGACTTAGATCCTGGCAGAGACATTCTGAAGAGGGCAACTGACCCCTTTTTTGGAAAAGCTGTTTTAATAGGAGTAGAGGATTTAGACAGAAAGCACCTGGTGACCTGACAAATCCTAGAAACTCCCTGCATTAAATTATCCCTCTCGTTCTACTATTTGAGGACTTAAGTAGCAGAAGACCAAATAAAACCTCCCTATCCAGAGAAAAAGTTAAAATTTCTGACCAAGTCATCCAAAATATTTAAATACATACCCAGATACATTTTCTCAAGATTGTACCTGAGGCAGAAGTCCTGGAAAATAGAATGAGTGCACTCATACACGTTTATAAAGCAGGTTTAGAAACCTGAAACAAGTTATCAACAACATGCCTAAAATAAGACCTACTTTTAAGAGACTGAGTATCAGAATTTTTTCTGACTATTGTCACATTTCAGCATAACCTTACACATACTGCCCTAGTAGTTAAGGCTTTAAAAGCTAAAGTAAAACAAGAAAAGGGTCTTTTCCAGGGTCTCCAACAGTTTACCCTCATTATCCCCAGAAACTAGATTTGGGGTAGTAAAGAACCTGTTCACATTATAAGCAGTACGACAGATGTCTGCTGGATCTTCTCTAAGATAAAGAAAAATATATTTATTAAATTATGAGACTATACACTTTATCTGCCTTTTTTGGAACTGGCAGAGAATCTCGAGTGTTGCAGGCAGCGATAAAAGCATCCTCCAAGACTGGTAGAATGCAAGGAATGGGTGCAGTATGTGGGGCTTCTGGTTTTAACAAATCATAATATGTGCCCATTTCAAGGGGAACATTAACCTGTTCTGAAGCAAATACATCCTTTAATCTAGAGCCAGTCTCCAAAAAGGAGAAAGTTTTCATATGTAGAGATCCAGGGTCACTATCTAAATCAGAATCTTGGGCTATGGAATCTTCAAGTGACATAACCCTGTCTCTGTCCACCTTAGAATCACCCAAAAAAAAATCCTCATCCTTTTGGAGAGGACAAATTAGAAACAGAAGAAAGCACCGACACCCAGTACTGACAGTCTGCAACAAATTCCTGGCTAAGGTAAGAACATGATTTTTACACACAGAAACCATCTCTCTGTTATCAAAATGATTACCTTTGTTTCTTCTTTCTATGAATATCTTTGAAGGAAGATTTTATTTTTATTTATTTTACATTTGTTTACTGGGAGAGTCCTATTGGGCAGATACCCATTTTCAGCGGAGGCCCGGGGAGAAAAGCTCCACATACAATCATAACTCAGTTACACAATGCACATTACAGTAAAGTAATGGATTATACAGATAATAGAAAGAACAAGATATAGCACAAAAGAAAAATCTTAGGTACATATAGTCATACAAAATTCATACAGTCACTATCTAAACTGTTAGCAGCTTTAATGAGAAGGCGAAGGCAAATCATCTAAAGCAGGAGGTCTTCTTCCCCAGCCACCCTGAGAAGAACATCCATTTTAGGTGTTAAAGACTCTCTGGGAGGTTCTTCTCAGGGTGGTTGGAGAAGGAAACCTGCTTTGGATGATTTGCCTTCACCTTCTCAGAAACTGTATAAATTTTGTATGACCATATGTACCCAAGATCTTTCTTTTGTGATATATCTTGTCATTTCGATTATCTGTATAATCCATTACTTTACTGTAATCTGCATTGTGCAACTGAGTTATGATTGTATGTGGAGCTTTTCTCCCCAGTTGGACTTTCCCAGTAAACAAATGCAAAATAAATAAGACACTGGAACAGTCAAATAGGACATGCCTGACCTGCAGTCCACAGTTGCTGGCAAGGCTACACTAGATAGATTTGAGGAAACCAAGTAAGTGGTCTGAGGACCCAGCATCGACCACTGCATCATCACCTAGGCACTGACTGAGCTCACGCTAAAGGCAAGGACTCATACAATGAAGGAAAAAACAGCAGAACCGGGGTAAGCATCAATGCTGTAGTCAGGGAAGATGCCTTATTGCTGGTAAGATATATTAAAAGGGTCGGTCAGCAGGTAAGTTGTCACTCTGATCATATAAGCTGCAAACAATTTTTTGCTAAATGCCAGTTCCCCAACACAAAGTTATACAAGCAGTACATATATAAGATCTGTAAACAACAGAGACAGTTTATCCTAATGTGAAGTGCTAGAAAAAAAACGTGAAAGCAGGCTGTCACAAAGTGTACATAAGCATTTCTGACAAAACACAGTTCCTACCCAAAATGCACTTTCCGATTAATAAAAGTTTCAAATTAGCTGAAAAACTAATTTAAAATAAGCCCCTATATCTTAAACATACACTAGACACCTAGAAATAATTCCTAGATTAAAATAGCTGTATTTGAGGTATGTCTACAGACGTTCCTGAAAACCTGTTTTTCTTTAAGTGACACACCACAACTCTGATATAAAAGAAAAAGAAAAACAGAAAGATACACTTATTAACAAAATAGCATGGAAGAGTTTGCCAAATGGGTCTTATCTGTTAGACAGGAAGCTTTAGGTTGACTGTTTATCCTGAAGAGTCTCGGAGATGCATTGGCATGAGACAGTGAAAAAGTACTGGAGATTTTTAGTCACGCTGTTTGTTATATAGTTCTTTCCAAAAAAGGCTCGGCCTATAAGAAATCAGAATGACTGTAAGGGAGAGGATGAAAGCTTTTGCTCTAACCTTGGCATGAAACAACCCCATATGTTAATGCAGCAGTGAACATGATGAATGTCCCATACTATTACACCCTTTCCTTACATCATTTACCAGTCCTTAGATCTAGTACCAACTAAAACACATTAAAATGTTTTCACTTAATCAGTTCCATGCCACAAATGGATTTAGTGCTGACTAAGCCCAACACATCCTGAAAATGATTATCAGTCCAAGTGCTGGAATAGCTGTCCAGGGGAAAGGTGAGTGAGGAAGGCCACAGGGCACATGCTTGGAGTGCAAACTTCGTTCTAGATCCATAGTGGAGTGATCAAATGGAGGTACTTGCTTTCAAAGGGGCAGGGCTAAACTGGGTGACACACCCTCACTGAAGCCTACTGCATACTAAATCCTTGGGACATAAGTGGGAATGTATAGACAGGAAAAGCTAAGGATAAAGAGAAAAAGATGATTTTCTACAAAAGATGGCACATTCCTGGGAGTGTGATCCCCATCCCTAAAGGTTTGAACAGCATGTAAGGCTCTCACCCCCACAGAATAAATGAGCCAACATGACTTGTACAACAGAAACTTGACATCCAAAGGGGGTAGGGAGCAAGAAAAAATTTCTTCAACTGAAGGTATGTGCAGCCCACTGATCATCAACCTGAGCATCTCTCTCCACACATCATTTTAATTAAATCACTGGCTTGGGATCTAATCAGTCTTCCTAAATCAATGTAACAACCCACCTAACTTTAGCAGAAACATAAAAAGGAAATAAACTATCATCCATACTGCACTAAAATTCCAAAGACAAACATGAGTTGGCAAACTCCTTCTGCCAACTCACACTAACAGTTCTTCAAATGCCTGGACTTAATAATGGCTACTGTTTGGAGCTCACTCCTGCAACCTCTCATCCACATATACATATCCCTTAAATACAGGTTATGAATGCCAAGTCTTTAAAAACATTGTAGTAAGTAAAATCCAGTGTAAGGAATTTGTTGATACACACCCTGTTGAGTATCGTATACTTTTGTACAAGTTCAGCAACACAAGAAATTAAAATTATATACAAAATGACACCTTGCTATGCATATGTAAAAAACAGGCAACTTTTTATTTTCTATTGCAAATAGGCTTCTGATTGCACAATGCATTTACTGTCACCTAAATTACAGTAACAGGTTGTAGTACTTTTTGACTTGAATATCTTATTGCTATCTGATCTCTTACTTACATTCATAGGGTCTGACAAACATATGCATTACTGTCTAGTAATGATTTGTCTTCTGCTATTATGAACATCAGTACTATGTTTACTGTGCCTTTGACATTGGCGATAACTGAAAAAAAAAATAACTGAAGATGTCATTGGAAGACAGACAGCTTCTTTAAAAGGGACAAACAGCTCTTAACACTCACCTCTGCTGAAGCACAGTCATTAATACCAGTCGACCCTCCTGTATGTGCTTGGTGACTGTACACATACAAACACTCAGGAGGTAGTGCACAGGAATAGTGCATAATCCCATCATTGTTATTATTACGGCTGGTTGGGTTGCAAGACTGGAAACCAGAACGGAAAATTAGTAAAAGAAAAACAATGTAAAGTAAATATACTAAATGGAAAGCTGCTAGGCTGCATTCTAAGCTTACTAGCGGTCCTATCTGCACTCTGCTCTGCCATATTGTCAGCTCTGAACCTATGAACCTATGAGCCCTATGCCTGTACTCAGTCTCCTACAGACTGCTGAGAGACAATCTATTCTGGCCTACAAGGCATCCAGTGATCTTTTTCTGATGGACTGGTTGCACATCCACAAAACAAATTCCATCAGAATTACCTGAGCTAGGCACCCAAACCTCATTTGCAGCATAAATAGAACATGTTAGAGGGACAGGTATGTGTTTCACAGACTAGCTCTTCTCTGGAACAGGCTTCCCATGCTCATGAAGCAGAGATCTTTCCTTACCCAATCAAGTGTGATGTGGACCACTGCATGCGGAATCAGAAATTTATTCCTGATCTAGCACCTATTTCTCTAACAGACAGAGGCAGCTGGTAAATGTTTTGCAACTCATGCCCAAGCTTACATATACCCTTAAAAGGGTTGATATTAGTTCATTAAACTGTACCTTCATCGAATCACTCTTGATAGAACATAATACAGCGAAAGCTAACTTAATTGAACATTCACCACAACAAAGTTTTTACCCAGGGAAACTAATTAGTGGACCAATATAGCAACTGTCACACAAGCCACATTATTTAAACCCATCCACACCCCCTAACTAAATATAACAATTCCGAGATTGCACTACAGTGGGAAAAAAGGCAAATTCCTGATGATGAACAACTAGTTAGTTTCCCTGTGCAGAAAATTTGTTTGAGGTGAACATTCGATTAATTTAGCATCCCCTGTATTATGTTTGATCAACAGCGATTTGATGAAGATACAGTTTGACAAACTAATATAGACCTCTTAAATAACTATAGGGTAGCAGAACTTGCCATTTCGAAAGCATGGCTAGGCATAAAAATCCCCCCCCCAGGGTTGTTGGCACAGTAGTCACCTAAGAAACCATGCAATATATATTTGTCTTGCAAATCCAAAAATATAACAGCAAACTGTAGTAATAGTAATATCTTTCAACTTCTTAGAACAAGAAATCTAGACAAAGCTATAAACAATGGGGGGGGACAAAGGCCCAAAACAGGGACATTTTAAATATTGCTCTTACAGACTTAGAAAGTTGATAAAATAACTTGTTTTGCATTAGCATTAATTTTCTGAATGTGTATGAAGTCTGAAACTCAAATGTTTGTTGTCATTTTCTGACTTCAACCCTCAATGACTTGCCAATGATTTGACAGAAAACCACAATTTTATAAGAAACAGACCAAAAATATGAGGCAAAAATCTGGACATTCAGCAAGGCTCATCATTTTATCCACAGTCAACCTTCATACCCATTACCTGTCTAGAGCATCTGGTTTGATCTTACCGGGATAAAAAACAGTGAAAGAAAAATGGTTACTGTAATGTATTTTCCCACTGGTCATACAAAAAGGGGATATAACCTGTATTACACCTTTATTCAAATGCTCATTAGTCTTGCAAACTCAGAATTACTGCAGCAAATAACAAATCTGACTTAAATAACAAATCTGACTTTGCAAGTGTAATCACTTTATCCACAAGCAGCCTCAATATCCATTGCATAGCTAACGTATGTGGTTTGATCCTGCCAAGATTAAAAATAATAAATATGGTCACAGTAATATGTATTTCTTATACAGACAGAGTAGTCATAGCCATACATCTCAACTTCTTAGATGAAGAAATCTGAACAAAGCCTAAAAAATGGAGGGACAAAGGACCAAAATAGGGACATATTTTAAATATTGCTGTTATAAACTTAGAATGTTAATAGAAGAACAGATTTTATATTAGCACATATTTTCTGAATGATATAAAGTCTGAAACTCATATGTGGGTCATTATTTAGTGACTTCATTCCTCAGTGATTTGCCAAAATCTGCACAAATCTGGACATTTGAGAAATATGGTCATAGCTTGATTCAACAAAATACACATTACTATGTACTGACTTAGTACTACAGGGCCAGTCATTTAATCTACAGACAGTCCCAGTGCCCATTGCTTCCAGCAGTATCTGATTTAACCCTTACAGGATTAACAACAACAACTACAACTAAAAGCCAGGTAAGTATAAAATGTAAGATTTGTCCCTGCTTGCTATTTCAGTAAACCATTGACCACGAGTCTTGTGGTTTTTGTATGCAATTCACATTTGGCAGTTCTGTATGCCAATTTTTAGTCTTGAATCTATATCAAAACTAAAAATTGGCATTCAGTCTCCATGCTGGCAAAAGCAGTAGAGTTAAGAGGTAAGCTGCCAGGCTGCTAAAACTTTTAATGGGGTTAAAGCTACTGTAGCTCCATGGTAAATCAACCACTAAACAACTGCAGAAGCTATTTAACATTACTGATATGTCTTATTCAGACACTTGTTTATTAAACAATAACCCACAACTGTGCGTGGGTATATCAGGATTTACTCACTGTTGGTGTGGTTTGATCACAAGGGCGAAGTTCAAGTGGTTAAGTGATGTAGACCACAGGTAAATCCCAATATACCCACAAACAGGCATGGATTATTGTTATTATACGATTACATTATTTAAGAAAGAAATTGTTTACCTTTCTTACATGATGTCTTTTTATATTATAAAGGAGCTGTAGTGTTCCTCTGCATTCTTCCTTGTCTACTGATGTACTGTGCACGCATATGGGACTTCTGCTCTCTTTCACTTGCATCAGTGTGGTGCAGGAGAAGCAATGAACAAACGAGATTCTCTGCTGTTTTTCTTTTTTTTTTTGTCTTTTTTTTATACTGGTGAGATTTCATAGTGGACGGTGCAGAAATACAAGGAAAATCAAGAGCATCTATGAAGCTTTAGCTTTGCAGAATGTATCTGATTTTTATCATACTTTGTTCTGTCCTCTAACCATGTACCAACAGAATGCCTGGTTGCTCAATTGTATTTAGTGGCTGGACCTTTTTCTGTCAATATATGTTTGATTTACAAAGGGAACCTTGCTTGGTCTATCCAATCAGTGTGCTTGTTTTTGAATAGTAATGAGTCTTTATTGTATAATTAATATTAAATCAACATTTAAAATTGTTGAGGCAATGGATGAAAAAAAATACCTCACTGTCTCAACAGCTGCTGTAACTCTGCTGGAGCTGCAATGCTTTTAATGCAGTCATTACTCCTTACATTTTTTATTTATTTAGGTGTCTCAACTCTATTTCTAATGATCCTTCAAAAACGTTCCTCTGTTTGGTGTCCCTCACAGGTACTTTCCCAATCATGATGGGGGAACTCAGTTGAAAGAGTACTGAAGGTCTTACAATGATACAGTTACTTGAATGACTCTTCCAATTGTCTCTCCCTTTGTGACGTGTAATGCACAATATAATTAAAAAAAAAAATCTGTAAGTTCTAACTGGAAAATATACTACCAAATTAAGGTATGCTTTCAACTGTATACTGCTTTGGCTGCACATTTTCGAATTTCAACAGAAAAAAAAAGCTTTTTTTCTTCCTCCTTTGTTTTTTTTCTTGCAAGTGATCAAGGTGTGTGTGGAGTACCCCTGTTCTAAGACCTAAATCTGCCACTGTTCAATGTTCCAGGTATGAGAAGATACTAATAAAAAATGTATGCACACCCAAATATATTTGTATGCATGAATACACAAGTGCAATAAACAACAAAAATATGATGTGTGTGTGTGTGTGTGTGTGTGTGTGTGTGTTTATAGAAACCCCAACAGCATGGAACAGGCTGTGAACACTAGCTGACAGGCACATAACAGTGGTGGCAGCAATGCTCTCAGTTCATCACCGGCCAAAGTATTTTATTTTAGTATATAGAAAAAAGTAAGGGGGTTATTTTCAGTAGACAGTAATCTAGCATTCCCTACATTTGTCTGCAGAATGTAACAGGATAGAACACCATCACGGAATAAGCTGGCATGTAAACTACATCTTGCTGCCCTTATCTCTCAAACTTCCCTGAGTTTAGCTAAAAATTTTCTTCTGTCCCTCCTAATTTCTCCTAAAACTTATGAGTTTGGAACAAAATAGGTGGATTATACTTGAGTCGAGTTATAGACTTCTTTTACTTCTGGAAATGCATGCTAATTCACATTCTCTGTCAACTTCTCAACATGTAGTGTGGAGACAAGAAGGTGAGAGCTAAGATATTGCTATGTACTGAACAAAGCGTAATGCATGAAAAAAAAAATGAAACCTGCAGAACTTTGAGTGCAGCATGAATTATACAGCAACCCTCCTCTTCAAAAGAAAAAAAAGCTGTTGGAATTGTGTGCAAACCAAGAACTGTTATTAACAATAGTTATTAAATTTGGAAACAGCAGCTGTAACTACCATTAGGAAAAACTGCACAACCGGGACTGAAAAGTCAGCTATTTTACACTAACCGGAATCGCGCACAGAATGCCGCATTTAAATACCGGCATTAAGAAAATTAATACTGTAAATGCCGATATGCAATGCAAACATTTTACTGCTCTGTCAAAGTTAAAAATCACAAATACATTATAAAACTAGAGGAAATAATAACTAAATAGCAAAAAGTAAACATAGTATACATAAAAAAGTGTCAAAACTGCATTGCAACGGTACTTCAAACATCTGCAGGTGTTATTACCAATAACTAATGAATATATTTACTGCAGCAGCATAAATCATTTAAACACAAAAGTAGGATAAAAGTGTACCTTATGACAAAGAACTTAGTCTGACGCAGGGATCTGAAGTGAAGTTTCAGTTACAGCAATGTCCCATTAACATTTCGTATTGTTTCAAAGAAAATGCTCATTCATGGGAACCCTTTTGTTGTATGAAAAATAATATAAGTAACATAATATTTAAAATTTGTTCAGGATCTTGGGTCTTTTGACCTTCATTTTCAGCCCAACTCTTTTGCAAAGAAGTTAGGAGGTACGGGGCAAGGAAGCGATCGAAAGAAGACAAGTGCAGTGAAAATGCATTACCATATTTACGCATTTAAGTTTTTTTTTTTTTATTTCAAAACTGTGATTTTTTTTTTTTTTTTTGTAAAGCTCACAGCTTCATGGACAGAGATCAGTGCCTGTGGGAACCAAAGCAGTGTTTCTGATTTCCACTGGGAATGGGGTTACCACCTGTCCCACTTTGTGAGGGACAGTCCCTCTTTGGGCAGTTGTGTCCTGACAAAAAATTGTAAAAATGGCAAATGCCCTGAGATTTTAGGACAAAATTATTTCCTATATTTTATGTAATAGTTGCATAAAACACTTATTCTGTATCTAAAATATCTAAATGTTATAAGAAAAGTACAGTTTTGTACCTATCATAAATGTGGATGTTCGAGTGTTCACACTGCTGCAGTCATTACACTTGGGTTATCCTGCCGTCAGGTGGTCCCGCAGTCGGCCAGAGTTCCAAAGTCTTGGTCCGGCATCGGTTGCTGTCACTTCTTCCCTGACGTCAGTGCACCAGGGGTATATAAGATGCATCCAACGCCATTTTTTTCAGTTTTTCTTGCCCCAGATGTCAGGTGCCCCCAAGTAGGTGGGCAATACATATTGCTAATAAAAAATATACATATAAAATAAAAACAATACCTTCAGTTACAAGCAAATACACCACAAAGTTTGTATAGGATAGAAAGGTATAGATAAGTCCCAGCTAGGACAGAGGGGATGGAGGGAGGGTAACCTGGACTGCAGCAGTGTGAACACTATCGACATTTATGGTAGGTACAAAACTGTACTATGTTCATCATGTTACACTGCTCCAGTCATTACACTTGGGTAGAATCCCAAAGCTAAGGTTGGGTGGCTGGTCTATAAAGAGTTAGGATTGGCTATGAGGCCCTGCAGAATGGCAGTGGCAAATCCTGCTCTGGATTTAGAGTAAAGAGGCAGGTGGTAATGCTTGGTAAAGATGTGCACTGAACTCCAAGTTGCAGCCTCCAAAATTTCCTTGGTAGGTACTCCTCTGAGAAAGGCTGTTGAAGTGGCTGTTGCCCTGGTGGAATGTGGCCTAATGTTATTTGGGACTGATTTTTCCATGCTGTGTGTAGCAGTAATGAATAGTGTCCTATCCATTTGGATATAGTCTGCTTTGAGATAGCCTTGCCCTGTGATCCTGCAGCATATGCTACAAACAGTTGCTCAGTTTTCCTGAAAGCTTTTGTTTTTCCAAGCAGAAGCGTAGCTGCCTGTGTATGTCCAAAGAATGCAGAAGTTTCTCCCCTTTATTCTGGGGGTTTGGATAAAAAGTTGTTTAATGGATGGTTTGGTTAAGAGCCACTCTAGATATCACCTTTGGCATAAAGGTAGGGTTTGTCCTTAAAGAAACCCTGTCCTGATGAAAAATTATAAAAGGTTCCACTGCCATTAATGCCTGTAGCTCTGAGACTCTTCGTGCTGAAGTTACTGCCAGGAGCAGAGCTGTTTTCCATGATAAAAATTTTAGATCGGCTGTTTTGGCTGGCTCAAAAGGTGGTAGGGTCAGTTTTTCCAAAACGAAATTGAGGTCCCAAGTTGGTGTTGGTGCTCTCTGGGGCGGTCTTATGTTTTTAGCCCCTCTAAGGTACTGCTTTAGCAAGGGATGAGAGAATAAAGGAGGATCCGTCTTGTAATGTGCTGAAATGGCAGAGGCGTGGATCTTAACTGATGAGAAGGATAGGCCTCTGTCCAGCATCTCAGTTGAGTATTGTAAAATCTGAGGAATGTTTGGTACAAGAGGGTCAAGGCTTTGAGCCTGGTTCCAGGAGCAGAATCTCTTCCATTTTTCTGAGTAAGCTTTCCTGGTGCTAGGCCTCCTGGCCTCCAAAATGACATCCATAACTGCTTTAGAGAGAGGTGTTGCCTGTTTGACTAATGTATCCGCCATGCAGCCAGGTTTAAGGTTTTGAGCTGACCGTGCAAGATCTGATTGTTTTGTTGAGTCAGAAGGTGTGGAATTTGAGGCAAAATCCATGGTTGGCCTTGAGCCAAGTTCCTTAAGATAGGGTACCAGTGCTGGCGTGGCCAGTCTGGAGCAATCAGGATCATCTGTGGTTTTTCTTGTCTGGCTTTTAGGAGTACCTTTGAAAGGAGAGGCAGTGGCGGGAAGGCGTACACTTTTAGGTTTTTCCAGCTGAACAAAAGAGCATCCACTTTCCATGCTTGTTTGTGATAAGTCCTTGTGCAGAATTTTTGTAGTTGGGAATTCAGTGGGGAGGCAAAAAGATCTATGTCTGGGCATCCCCATTTTTGCGTTACCATGCTGAAGATTTGTGGATTCAATTTCCATTCGTGAGGGTCCATGATATTTCTGCTTAGATCGTCTGCCAGAGTATTTTTCTTTCCTGGCAGGAACTGTGCTTGCAGGTGAACTTAATACGTTAGAGCTGTGTTCCACAAGGTCATGGCTTGCCTGCATAGGGGATAAGAATGAGTGCCCCCTTGCTTGTTTATGTACCACATTACTGTGGTGTTGTCTGTCTTTAGTAATAATTGTCCTGGATGCAGAAGGTCCTTGAAAGCTGTTAGGGCATTTTGAACAGCCAACAGCCAACATCTCTTTTTGATTGATGTGAAGATGCATCTGGTCTGTGGTCCACTTGCCCTGAATGCATTTTCCTGCCATGTGTGCTCCCCAGGTGTAATCCGAAGCATCTGTTGTTAGAGTTTGCCTGGCTGTGGGTTGGGTAAAAGGTTGACCCTTATTTAGGTGACATGCCTGTGCCCACCATCGAAACTCCTGTTGTAGGCAGGGAATCATTGGTATTACTGCTTCTAAACTGTGAGAGTGTTGAGTCCAAACACGTTTTAGGTACCATTGTAATTTCCTCATATGCAGTCTGGCATATGGTATTAGTAGTATGCAGGATGCCATGAATCCCAGGGCCTGCAGAATTTTTCTTGCAGGGAGATGGGACTTTTTTGCCAGTAATTGAAAATATTGAGTTAGTTGAACTTGTTTGTCTGGCATGAGGTAAGCCATCTGGGCCATTGTATTTAAGCTGGCACCCAGGAATATAATCTGTTTCGAGGGCACTAGTTTTGACTTTTCGTTTACTGTGCACCCTAGAGAAATTAGCAACCTTTTTACAAATGCCAGATGCTGTAGAAGAATGTCCTTTGTCTCTGCTTGAATGAGGCAGTCGTACAGGTATGGATATATTTGAATTCCTTTTTGTCTGCAAAATGCAATTACTGGTGCCAGGCACTTTGTGAAGACCCTGGGCGCAGTAGATAAGCCAAAGGGCAGTGCAGAGAATTGGTAGTGCATTGTACCAGCTTTGAATCTGAGGTATCTTCTGCAATTTTGTCTGATAGGGACATGCAGGTATGCCTCTTTGAGGTCCAGAGTAACAAGCCAAGCCTTCTTGCCCAGCATGGGTAGAAGCTGCTGTAATGTCAACATTTTGAATTTCGGAATATCTAGGTAAGTATTCAGAATTGAAAGGTCTAGTATGGGCCTCCAGGCCTTGTCCTTTCTGGGGACCAGGAAGAGTCTTGAGTAAAATCCTTGTCCTTGTTCCTGTTGTGGTAATTTTTGAATAGCTCTCATGTCCATGAGGGCTGAAATTTGTTTTTGTGCCTCTGCCCACTGATTTTGTGGCAGGTCTGGCATTCCTTTTAGCCTTGGTAAAGTATGAAAGTGGAACCTGTAACCTTGAGACACAATATTCAGAACCCATTTGTCTTGGGTGATTGCCAGTTTTGAGGAAAAAGTGCTAGTTTTCCCCCTAAGGGGGCTTCCAAAAGGGACGTGCTTGGCGTACGAAGGGGAAAATCATTGTGACTGTTTCCTGTAAGGTTGAGACTTGTCCTCACCTCCTTTTGGGGTTGATGTGCCCCACTGTCGTTGTCTGTTTGAGCCTTGGGGTTGAGATCTGCCTCTTGGGCGTCTGTATCTGCCTCTCTGTGGCCTGACACTGGAAAGGACCAATTCTTTGTAGGCCAATTTCTGCTAAACCGAGGTGGCTGTACCTGTAAGAAATCCTTGACTGTTTGCATAGATTTAGCTTTATCCTCCATTTTCTTTAATACCTCTTCTGCCTTAACACCAAACAAGGTATCATGCTGTAAAGGAGCATCCAATAATTTTGCCTTAACATGATCAGGTAAACTCTGTTCTTTTAACAAAGCATGTCTTCGAATCACAGAACCTGTAACTGCGGCTCTACAAGAGGCCTCTAAAGAATCAAAACCACATTGCAGAGTATGTTTTTCCACCTGTTCAACTGCATGCAATAAATCCTGCATTTCTTTACAATCAGGAGCTTCTGAGCTTGTAAGCATTTTCTGTTTTAACTGAGCCATTAAATATTGTTGGTACTTAAGCATGTGAAACTGGCAATTTAAAGCTCTTACTGCTAATGTTGCAGAAGTGCATACTTTCTTCCCCCATCTATCCAAAGCTCTGGAATCTCTGTCAGAGGGTACTAGATTTTTTGCAATGGAAGCCTTAACCCCTTTTGGACCCGGGAAATAGTTTCTGGATCAGCAGAAGGGTTTTTGTAAAGAAACTTGTGAGAGTCAGGGACTCTATAATACCTATCTGGCTTGGCTGGAGCAGGGGGCAAAGAATCAGGAGAGAATCAGGAGATAAGCTGGATTCAGAGAACACATCATCCACAATATCTAGCACAGGCGCAATAGCCAGGGGCCTGTGCTGAGGCAATAAAAGGGAATCCCTGAGCCTTTTCTTGGATTCTGAGTAATCCTGACTTTCCCAATGGAAATGCTCCCTCATGGTATGTAAAGTTTCCCCAAAAGAATAATCCTCAGGAGGAGAGGCTGAAGGGATAGATTCTTCAGCATCAGAGTCCTCATAGGGGGGTAGAGAGTATCCCTGGTCTGAAGAGGAATCAGAGGAAATGGAAACTTGATCAGAGGAATCATATAGTCTGTATCCTGCCTAGGCCTTTTCTCAGGAGGGGGATGGGAACCTCTGATTAGAGTTGTGAGGTCTTCGGCCATTTTAAGCATCTGTTTCTTAGGCATGGAGGACTGTCCAGGAGAATGCTGTACTTGTTTCTTTGTCTTTAATGGTACCTTTGTCTTGGCTGTTGTTTTAATGGTAAGTTGTGAAGGTCTGAAAACACCCTCAGAAGCCGATGCCTGCTCAGTGGCTCCGGACCCATCTGAGGGATTAGTTTCCATAAGCACAATACCTTGAGTTTCCAGAGGCCTAGTTGTCTCCACGTGGGAGTCGGAAGCGGCCTGTGGCTCTGAGATAGCGGGTGTCAGGGGCTGCGAAAGCGCCTCACTTGAGAACCGGTGACTGGCCTGGAAGAGGTTTCGTCTTCGGGTTTGGACCTCGGATGCCTGTCTTTATCCTTGTCTTTGTGTTTTTTCGGTATTGAGGTCGTCGGTTGATCCGACGGCATAGTATAATTGAACCTCCGGCCAAAGTAGTGCAAAGCAAAATCAAAACGTCTTTTTATAGTGCGTTTGTTAAATCTAGCACAAAACCGACAACTAGTGACGTTGTGATCAGGGCCTAGGCATGGAATACAGTAAGAGTGGAAGTCCTTATGAGGTATTTGCTTCCCACAAGAAATACAATTATTAACTTTTTCTGACATTGGTCTGAGCCAAGAAAAAAGTTTCCCCAATGGGGTACTTAGCTTTATTGAAGACTTCGGATATGAAATTCGACTTTGAAAATCTCAGGAGTCAGCCGACCAGCACTTGCGAACTGCTTCTGCTTTGGGCACCACGTGGCAAGAAAGACTGAAGAAAATGGCGTCGGATGCATCTTATATACCCCTGGCGCACTGACATCAGGGAAGAAGCGACAGCAACCGACGCCAGACCAAGACTTTGGAACTCTGGCCGACTCCGGGACCGCCTGTCGGCAGGATAACCCAAGTGTAATGACTGCAGCAGTGTAACAAGATGAACATCAGAATAAGCAACTAAAATGCTACAAGAATAAGCTTTTATTTAGGCAAGAAATTTAAGTTCTAACTTTTGTACTGACCGTGGGTATGTGTCGGCCTGTGAAATCTGATGTTTGTACCAAAAATGTCCCACTTTGGCCATTTGAAAAGGTGGCAACCCTAACTGGGAATAAAAACAAGATTGGAAAGGTGAAGCAGGGTCATATTTAATGAACCGAAGACAGGAAAGGGGTGTGTATAGTGACATCACACTGTGGGTGGTACTACCTGTCAAAACTGAGCGCGGGACGCTCTAGAAGTTGAAAATGTGAAATTCTACAAACATGATACAGAAACATCCAGGCAAAGTAGAATATGTTAAATCTATATAACCTAAGCTATCCATTACTGTGAAAAAAATAAAAAGTGTTCTAAAAGCTGCATCTTTGACACTCTCCCTTTAAGTTGCATGACTGAAGGTTGCATTCTTGTGCAGCTGAAAGCTGAAGCAAAACTGTCCCATTGCCCAAACTACAATCTTGCATTTAGCCGCAGTCTTGAACTTCTTTGTTTTTCATAATGTTGACTCAAATATTCAGCATTATTTTTTCACAGTACATCAGAAACACAGTGGCAGTTATTTTTCAAGTGTGCGACAAACTATTTTTCATATGAAAAAAGAGGATTTATGTTGGCAATACAAAGTTATATTCTAAGTACTTTTACTCAAAGTACACTCATGAAAATAGTATGTGGAAATGTTAAAACAAAATACAGAAAGGTCTGGGTGTGAACTTTTTTTTATTTTTTGTAGTGCATGGAGTGCAGTGATTACACTCCGATATCTGGAAAAAACAAACCAGTTAAGAGGCAGAGTAGTATGCAACTAGACTTTAAATTAAAGTTATGAACTTACTTTAACTATGCATCTGTGTTGTCCATTTTCATTCTTCCTCAACGTATGGTTCTCAGATTCAATCTTCAGATCTGTCTCAGCAAATCTCTTTAGATTCTTGGAACTGACTCTCGAGCTCCTCCCTTTACCCATAATTCCCCTTACTTGCCAGACAAGCTCAGATTGAGTTTGCTGATGTTAAATATGCCTGAAGGCATAAATACTTACAATAACTAATTACAACTGTAACACATTGCACTTAAGTTACCTGGCACTTGCTCACTAAAGCAATTATATAAGTCAGCACTAAAAATTAAAAGCACTACACCCTCACTCCCCACTGGCCCTGGTTTTCAAATATTAAGGAATTCC
This sequence comes from Protopterus annectens, assembly GCF_019279795.1. Lineage (NCBI taxonomy): Eukaryota > Metazoa > Chordata > Ceratodontiformes > Protopteridae > Protopterus > Protopterus annectens. Next base: position 1,024,820,877 of record NC_056729.1, read on the forward strand.
CAATATTATTCTAGCATGTCCAAAGGTCAGTTGTCAATCTCCTCTCCGGTCCAGCTGGTGAATCTGGGAATCTTGAGGCAATGTTACAACTACCTCATGTACACAGACAACCCTCTCCTCCTCCCAACAAATTCCAACACATGTGAGAGATGCAACCATATAGCCAAACTGGAGGCTAAGCTCTCTCAACTCAGTACTGGCATAAACCAGTCAGGAGGAGAAGGAAACCACACTCACTACAATTCCAGTCTCACATAGACCTACCACGACAGCAAACCAAACACATAATCACACAAAAACATACTCGGAGGCTCTAAATAAAGATCTGCCGAAGCAGCAGAGACCTCCAAAGCAGACACCCAAGCAGCCGCTACCCCAAAACAAAAAACGTGCAACACATATCTCACAAAGCCAGTGTGCCAAACAGTCACAGCCCTTAAGACTAAACAACACACCTGATACACTTGTAGTAGGTGACTCTATCGTCAGGCACACTGACGTCCCGCTCACCAGGCTGAACAAGGACAGGGTCACGGTGAGCAGCCTGTCGGGCGCTAGGATCCGCCACATAACACAAGCACTCAGGTCACTCCAAGGCAAGTACAAATATGACTCAGTCATTGTCCATGCTGGTGTGAATGACCTGAGACGTACCTCCCTGGACTACATGAAAAGAGACATAAAGGAGCTCTCTGAGCATGTAGCCCAGGCGGTATGACCCTGACCTTGAGTAGCATCTTACCCTCACCAAGAATGATGCCACAATATGAAGACAAGATGATCAATTTCAACAATTGGCTTAAGTACTGGTGTCATTCAAAGGGGATCCAATGCCTGTCAGCTTGGGATGATATGCTCGACAAGCCACGATGCTTCGCTAGGGCGGCTTGTACCTGTCACCCCTGGGCTTTCGGATATTGGCAAAGGCTCTTGCTACCCCATAGTGCCTTTTTAGGCAAGGCTCAAAAGACAAACCCACCTCCATAGGTATCACAAGGGATAAGAAACTAAGAGTAATGCTACTCAACGCCAGAAGTCTAAACCTCAAGATGCACACACTCGAAACTCTCCTTAGCATGGAGAACATCGATATCTGTGCAGTAACAGAAACCTGGTTCAGGGCTCCGAGAGCACCCCAGCACTACCAGGTTATACCTCATACCATGCTTTTCGCCCCAAAACTTGGACCGAACCACAAAAGGAGGGGAGTATCGATATTCATCAAAGATACCCACACCTCCAGGTTGGTGGCAAAGCACAAAGCATCAGAGACTATCCATGTGCAACTAACAGTGGGTAAAACTGCCTTCCAGTTTATAGCCTGCTACAGACCACCCTCCCAAACCCAGGAACCCCACTCGGCCTTCCTGAGAACACTGGAAAATATGAAGGTCTCTCCAAACACCATTATATTGGGCGACTTCAACTACCCAAACATAGACTGGGAGCATTACTCTAGCTCCAACACCCTAGCCCAAAGGTTCCTAGAATTTATAAACTCAAATGCTATGGAACAACTTGTTACCACTCCCACAAGAGGGGAAAACATACTGGACCTGATCATCACCAACATGGGGACTCTATGCTCCAGACCAGAAGTGTATCCCTCACTGGCAAGATCAGACCATAAACTAATCTCACTGGATATTCACATCCTGACCCCACCCCCTGCCCAGAAAACCACAGTGAAAAACTTCTCTAAAGCAAATTTCACACTCCTCAAAACTGAGGTGGAATCCTTCAAAGCCCCGGGCCTGTGGAAAATCGCCCAGACCGCAGAATCCTTTATAAACGCATTCTATGAACACCTTCAGGAATGCATGGATCATCGATCCCAAATAAAACCAAGACCCAATCCTCCAAAGGCAGGCGTCCTGTCTGGTGGACCCCAGCCATAGACAAACTATACAATAGAAGGAGTAAGCTACTACATGATAGAGTAAAATCCCAAAAGGAAGGCATCACTGATCAGTATTAGCAAAAACTACGGGCACACATAAAATTGTCTAAGGCCAGCTTCAGAGAAAAATTGCACAGGACACTAAGGATAATCACAAGGCTTTCTTTAGTTATGTTAGGAACCTGGGTGGTAATTCCCAGATATGCTCAGAATTAGTCCAAAATGACAAAAATACACGAACCCACAGACATTGCCAACATCCTAGCTGACAGGTTCAGCGCAAACTTCTCCCCACTCCCACCAAAGGGCAAATATCTATCCCAGCAGAGTGCTGCCCCTGACATCTCAGATGCTCAGGTAAGAGCCGCCCTCTCCAAAGCAAAAACACAGCATCAATGGGACCAGATGGTGTCCCGGCTCGTCCTACATGAACTCCAAGAAGAGCTAAACCCAAACATAAAACTACTGTTCAATCTCAGCCTTACTACAGGATATGTGCCCAAAGAGTGGCGTACAGCAACAGTGGTCCCTCTCCATAAAGGTGGTGCCTCAACAGATCCTGGAAACTATCGCCCCATAAGCCTGACTAGCTTGGTCTGCAAAGCTATGGAAAGGATCATCATGGACCTCATAAATAAAGATATTGGGGACCTACAAACACTGGATCCTACCCAGTTCGGCTTTGTTAAGGGCAGATCCTGCCTCTTAAACCTGGTTGATTTCTTTGAAACAGTCACCAAGGCCATTGACGAGGGGAGGGTGGTCCACACAGCCTACCTGGACCTCGCAAAAGCCTTCGATACAATACCCCACAAGGGCATTATAGATAAGCTCACCAGCTTAAATATAAACCCCTATGTCACTAGATGGATTGCAAACTGGCTCAAGGATGGAACCCACATGGTTAGAATTGCTGGAGCCATGTCAGACTCCAAATCAGTTACAAGTGGTGTCCCACAAGGCTCAGTCCTGGGACCTCTCTTGTTCGGTATATATTTCTCGGAGGTACAGGCCAACACGGAAGGACTGTGGCTGACCAAGTTCGCAGATGACTGCAAACTGGGCGCCATAATCGACTCTCCAGCCGACACAAGCATCCTCCAAATGGGCCTCATAGAAACAGACAACTGGTGCCAGAGCCATGGCCTCAAGCTAAATGCCAAAAAGTGTATAGTCATCCCCTTTGGCAAAAACAAAGTGCCCACAAATTACCACATAGGTGGTAATCCATTAAGTACAGAAGAAGTAATTAGGGACCTGGGGACCCAAGTTGATAGCAATCTCTCATTTGACAACCACGTGGCCAAAGTGGTTAGAAAACATTTTATATAGCCCACCTAATCATGAAGGGATTCACATCTAGATCAGGGGAGGTCATCGTGCCTCTTTACTCATCCCTCATCAGGCCCATAATTGAATACAATGCCCATTTTGGGATGTACCTTACCAGACACCTGCAGCAACTGGAAAGACCCCAAAAGTACCTCACCAAGAGGATCAAAGGGCACAAACAGATGCCATATGCTGCCGGTTAAAGAAACTCCAGCTCTACTCAGTGGCATACCGCCTGTTCAGAGGCGATCTGTGCCTGACGTATAAAGCCATGTCCAACCCGGAATTAATGGACATGCTGCACCTCAGAAAATCCAAATCCCATCGAGCTACGTGCTCGAGACTTGAACCTCAGCACTGAAATAAATAGGACATGCTGGAGGGACAGATTCATAACCCAGAGGCTCCCTTCACTCTGGAATAAAATCCCAGTCCAGGTTAGGCAGAGTCCCTCATTGACTCTCTTCAAGAGGAATCTTGATGAGTGGATGGGAGATCGTAGGTTTACCCCGGGTATCACTTCTGTGTCACTGTTAGACAGAGGCACAGTATACTAACCTCGAAAAAGGGCATAGCAAAATAAATTTAAAATGGGTGGCGAAAGCCAAACACATTCTGGCTAGGCTTATAAATGCCCTAGGGCAGATAGCCTAGTATGAACCTATGAACAAGAAACAGAACAGAGATAGAGTAGAGGCTCAAACTGGGAACAGTGGTTCCCATATACCTTATCAGGTCACTCCCAAAGGATATGGATTGGAGGAAGGAGGGTGAGGAGTTGAGGAAGAATGAAAATGGACAACTCAGATGCATAGTAATGGTGAGTACATAATTTTAATATCTGATATTGTCATTTTCATTTATTCCTCAACGTATGGGACAGAGCCTCTAGTGGCAATAATCTTGGGTGGCCTTCATAGAAGGATATTCCAGAGAACCTCAGAGCCAAAAGTAGCCCTGTTCCTGGATATGGTGTCCAACTTGTAATGAGCAATAAACATATGGGAATTGGACTAAGTGGCCGCAGCATAAATGTCATCAAGTGAAGCTCAGCCCCAAAAGGCAGATGTTGCAGCCATGGATTTCACTGTAGGAGTCTTTGGAGACTTAGTTAATGACAATCCTCTTAGAGAATACAAAAAAGAAATCCAATTTCTGATCCATTTAGCTAAGGTAACTTTAGATACTGGTTTTCACAAACTGTTTTTAGCAAAGGAAACAAACAGTTGATCAGTTTTTTGAAATCCTTTTGTTCTATCAAGGTAAAAACAAACTTGCCTATGTATGTCTAAAAGATGTAAAGCACAGTTGTGCAAAATCCTACCATAACAGTAGATATCCTTCTCTTCACTGTTGCAGTATTCAATACACTATGGATCCCCTGCCAAGTCCGGCCCCACATATATCATACATATGCTCCTTGTGTAGCAAAGTAGGAACACCACTCCAGGGAAAAGAAAGGTAACCAGTACATCCAGAAGAGAAATGGACTAGGGGATGGAGGGAGGGAGTGAATACCGCAACAGTGAAGAGGACATCTACCATTATGTTAAGATTTTCACAACTGTACTGTCTTTCCATTTCACTGTAGCACTATTCATTACACTAAGGAGAGTGCCAAAGCTCAGGAAGTAGGAAGGGAGGAGGAAGGATCTGCAGAGCTCTCTAGGAAGCCATGAAGGATGACACAAGCAAAACCACCTCTAGGCTCTGGAAATTCCATCCAACTTGTAGTGTTTGGTAAAAGTATTTACAGAAGTCCAGGTAGCTGCCTCAGGACTAGAGTTAATATCCAAACCCATGTCAAATGCACCAGAAGAAGCCACAGCTCAAGTAGTATGAGCCTTAACTGAAGAAGGAAGGCTCTTACCATTAAACAAATAGCAAAAAGAAATGGCTTTAGAAATCCATGAAGAAATAGCTTGCTTGGACACAGCCAATCCTAAGGACCTAGGATGACATGAAACAAAGAGCTGATCAGATTTAAGAATAGTCTTACTCTTATCCAAATAAAATCTGAGTTGTCTATGCACATCCAACGTGTGCAACACCTTCTCACTGGCAGACTGCGGAGAAGGGAAAAAGTAGGCAAATGAAGAGACTGATGAGACCACTTATTCACCACCTTGGGCATAAAAGAAGAATTAGTATGAAGGGACACCCTGTCTTTATAAAACACCAAAAAAGGAGGACATGCTCTTCTGACAGAAGTTAGGGATAACAAAAGTACAGTCTTCCAAGAGGATTGCTGCAAAGAAGCTGAGGCTGCAGGCTCAAAAGGAACCTGGGTCAATTTTTCTAAAACAAAATTAAGATCCCTGGGAGGAGTAACAGGCTTCCTGGGAGGACTTGTATGAAGGACATCTTTAAGGAATTGTTTAACTTCAAATCTAGAAGATAAAGGATGTAAATAAAGGCAGACAAGCAGAAATAGCTGATAAGCGGGCCTTAACTTTAACTTCAAATCTAGAAGATAAAGGATGTAAATAAAGGCAGACAAGCAGAAATAGCTGATAAGCGGGCCTTAACTGCAGAATAAGCCAACACAGCATTGAGTAATTCACACAAATAAGAGGGAACCAAAGGGACATCCACAGAGAGTGGATCCAAGTTACGAGAAAAACACCAAACAGAAAACCTCTTCCATCTAGATAAGTAGGACTTCCTAGTAGTGGGTTTCCTGGCCTCCTGTAGGACACTAACCACGTTCTCAGAAAAAAAAAAGGTGTTTATGTGGAATCAAAACCTAATCCTATCACCTAAAATGTCAGTTAAAGAGTAGACAGGTGTGGATGGATTAGAGATCCCTTGTCTTGTGTGAATAGGTCCACCTTGTGGGGAAACTTGTGATGACCCTGGTGAAATGCAGAAGAGGGAACCAATGCTGTCTTGGCCAAAATGGTGTCACCAACAAGATTTTGAGAGCATCCTGTTGAATTCTGAACAGGACTTTTGGAATGTAATATCGTGGCGGTGGTGGTGCTGCGGTAGCGTTGTCGCCTCACAGTAAGACGTTGTCCTGTTCGATTCTCAGCTAAAGCACCTTCTGTGTGGAGACATGCGTGAATGGGCGTACCTTCGTTGAAGGTTGTGCGCCAGGCCTGGCAAGTCCGTATGTAAAAATCTACTGCCAATCATTAGCGGATCGGAGTTCCGCTGTGGCGACCCCTAACCGGGAAAAGCCGAAAGATACAACTACTACTTTTGGAATGTAGAGAAGTAGAGGGAAAGCATAAAGAAACATCCCCTTCCAAGAAAAAGAGAGGGTGTCCATCTTTCAAACCAGATGACCTGGGACTCTGGCACAAAATAGAGGAAGTTGTCTGTTCATAAGGGAAGCAAAAAGATCCATTTGAGGAGTACCCCACTGCTGGAAAATGTCCAGAAAGGCACAGTTGTGTACACTTACAATAAATGTAGATGTTCGAGTGTATTCACTGTTGCACTCATCACATTTAGGTTATCCCTGTGAGGGTAGCCCTCAGTCAGCCCGAACACCAGAGGCTTAGTATTTCTGTGTCGGTTGCTGTCGCTTCAGGACTGACATCAGGTCATCAGTAGTATAAAGTAAGGCAGCTGACGCCATTACATCAGTTTTTTTTGCCCCATCAGAAGCCCCCAAGTGGGAGCCAGGATATGGTGGAAGGACCCCACCAGTAGAAAGTAAATACCAAAAAATTCCTTGTAAGGGGAAAGAGAGAGAGAGAGAGAGAGAAAAGGGGGATGGAGGGAGGGAAACCAGGACTGCAACAGTGAATACACTCTAACATCTACATTTATGGTAAATGTACACAACTCTGCTATGTTCTTCGTGTTTCACTGTTGCAGTCATCACATTTGGGATGATTCCCAAAGCTGAGGAAAAGGGTGGAGGCAGTCAAGAAGACGGGGGCTGGCTAGGATGCCCTGCAAGACTGCAGTGGCAAAGCCTGCCCTGGACTTGGAGAAGATAGGCAGGTGGTAATACTTGGTGACAGTATGAACAGATGTCCATGTTTGCAGCGTCCAAGATGTCCCTGGTGTGGACTCCTCTGAGGAAAGCTGCAGAGGTGGAGGCTGCTCTGGTAGCGTGAGTCCTGACCCCCTTAGGGGAAGGTTTCCCATGTTGCTTGTAGCAGAAATGGATGCAGTGTGCTATCCATTTATGGTTTGTTTGGATATGGCTTTGCCCTCTGCTCCTGCAGCAAAGCTGACTAACAATTGATCAGTCTTTCTGAATGATTTAGTCCTGTCTGGATAGAATCTGAGCTGTCTGTGCACATCTAGAGAGTGCAGTATCCTTTCTCCCTTGTTTTGTGGGTTAGGGAAAAAGGTGGGCAAATGAATGGATTGGTTGAGAGCCACATGGGATACCACTTTTGGTCTGAAGGATGGGTTAGTCCTGAGGGAGACCCTGTCAGCATGGAAAATGATGATGGGCTCTACAGCCATTAGTGCTTGTAGCTTGGACACTCTTCTGGCTGAAGTGATGGCCAGAAACAAGGCTGTCTTCCATGAGAGAAACTTTAACTCTGCTGAATCTGCTGGTTCAAAGGGGGCCAGGGTGAGCTTTTCCAACACAAAATTTAGGTCCCAAGCTGGGGTAGGTGCTCTTCTGGGTGGCCTCAAGTTGGTAGCCCCTCTTATGAATTGTTTGATGAGAATGTGCGAGAAAAGAGGTTGCTCAGTGTTGGAATGAGCAGAGATAGCAGAGACATGAATTTTAATAGAGGAAAAGGATAGACCACTGTGTAGTAGGTCAGCTAGGTAATCCAGGATGAGAGGTAGGTAGGGCTGTGGAGTATCGGCTCCCTTAGCCTGGAACCAGGTGCAGACCCTTTTCCACTTGTCAGGATAAGACTTTCTAGTGCTAGGGCATCTGGCCTCACATATAACATCTAGCACCTTTTTACTGAGATTAGCAGCTTGTACATGGTCAGGGAATAAGCCAGGCTGCCAAATTGAGGGGATGCATGAATTCTCCTTCCCTCTGGGTCAGGAATGTTGGGAACTGAGGATGATGCCATGGTGCCAGAGGGGACAGGCTGCGCAGCAGTGGGTGCCAGTACTGGTGTGGCCAGTCTGGGGCAATGAGGATTGTCCTCGGTTTTTCCTCCCTTATTTTGAGCAGTACCCTGGTAATGAGAGGTAGTGGGGGAAATGCACAGACCAAGAGGTTGACCCACTGGAAGGATACAGCATCCACTTTCCAGGCCCTGCAGTGAGGCTCCCTGGTGCAGAACTTGCTGAGCTGATGGTTGGAGTGGGAAGCAAAGAGGTCGACCTTCGGGGTGCCCCATTTATGAGTTATAAGGGTGAAGGTTCTTTGGTCTAGCTGCCACTCGTGTGGGTCCAGAAGACTTCTCCTTAAGTTGTCTGCCAGAGAGTTTAGAGAGCTTGGCAGGAATTGTGCTCACCGGTGTAGTTGCATGGTTGAGGCTGTGTGCCAAAGGGTCATGGTGAACCTGCATAGAGGGTAGGAGCGAGTCCCTCCTTGCTTGTTGATGTACCACATCACAGTGGTGTTGTCTGTTTTGATCAGTAGAGGCCCTGGGGAGAGAAGGGGTATGAAAGTTGTCAATGTATGCTGGACAACTAACATCTCTTTTTAGTTGATGTGCAGATTTATTTGATGTGGGCTCAATTGGCCCTGTATGCACCTGCCATCCAGGTAAGCACTCCAAGCATAGTCTGATGAGTCTGTGGTGAGGGTCTGGGCAGCATGGGGTGGCGAGAAGGGTTGTCACTTGTTGTGGGAGCATGCTGCTGCTCACCAAAGAAAATCTTTCCTTAGGCAAGGTATCATTGGTATAAGAGTTTCCAGGTCTTGAGAGTGTTGACACCAAAGGCTTTTCAAGTACGACTGAAGTTTCCTCATACGCAGTCTGGCATATGGAATGAGTAGAATGCATGAACCCCAGAGCTTGCAGGATTTTCCTTGCAGATAACTGGGCCCTGGTGGCTAGCTGAGAGAAATAGGCTGTCAGGTAAGTTTGCTTTTCTGGTGTAAGGAATGTCATCTGGGATGCTGTGTCCAGACATGCTCCCAGGAATATAATTTTTTGGTGGGTACTAGTTTGGATTTCTTTACGTTGATAGTGAACCCTAGGGAGGTCAGTAGGTGCTTTACAAAGGCCAGGTGGTTGAGCAGCTTTTCCTGACTGTCTGCCTGAATTAGGCATTCGTCTAAGTATGGGTAAATTTGAATATTTCTTTGCCTGCAAAAAGCAATGGTGGGAGCCAGATATTTTGTGAAAACTGTGGGAGCAGTAGATAAGCCACAGGGAAGTGCAGAGAACTGAAAGTGCAGAGATCCTGCACTGAAACGTAGATATTTCCTGCATGATTCCCTGATTGGGATGTGGAGGTAGGCCTCTTTTTGGTCTAGGGTGGCTAGCCAAGCATTCTTGGAGAGCATACATAGAAGTTGCTGGAGGGTGAGCATTTTGAATTTTGGTATCACCAGGCAGGTGTTTAGAATGATTAGAGTGAGGATGGGGTGCCATGTGCCCTCTTTTCTGGGTACCAGGAAGAGCCTGGAGTAGAAACCTTGGCCTATCTGTTCTGCAGGAATGTGCTCTATTGCCCACATAGACAGCAAGGAAGGGACTTGCTTTTTGGCCTCTGCCCACTGGTTTGGAGGAAGATCTGGGAACCCTTTTGGGGTTGGTAGAGTGTGGAAAGAAAATTTGTATCCCTGTGACACTATGTTGAGGACCCAGTGGTCGTTGGTAATGGTGGCCCAGGTGCTTGTGTGGCAGGACAGTTTTCCTCCCAGTGGCAAGTGCAGGTGGGCAGAGGGAGGGGGTGGAAGTGGAGAGTCATTGTGAGTTCTTGCCATGAGGGGGTGGCTTTGCACTCCCTGGTTTAGAAGTGGAGGTACTCCATTGCTTTGATCTCTGCATTACCTGTGGCTGTTGTTTGAGGGGTCTGCTTCCCCAGAGTCTGGGCTGAACTGACCTGGAGGGGACAAGAAAAGACTAGTGTTTGGAGGGGAATACCTACTGAACCTGGGTAGCTGGACCTGCAGGAAATCCTCAATTGTCTGCACAGATTTAGCTTTTTCTTCCGTCTTTTTTAAGACCTCCACTGCCTTGGTGCCAAATAAGTTTGTCTTTGTGCAAGGGTGCATCCAATAATTTAGATTTGACATGGTCTGGCAAGGGTTGTTCCTTAAGCCAAGCTTGCCTTCTAAGGACAGAACCAGTGACTGCTGCCCTGCAAGATGCTTCTAGGGCGTCAAAACCACAGTGTAAGGTGTGGTTATTTACTTGACTTGCAGAATGCATTAAGTCTTGTAACTCTATTTTCTGCACAAGCAGGAAAAGATGACATTTTTTGTTTGTGGAATTCCATGGCATGTTGCTGAAATTTTAGCATATGGAACTGACAATTTAGTGCTCTAATAGCAAGAGTAGCAGAGGTGTATACATTTTTACCCCATCTGTTTAATGCTTGGGAATCCCTATATGAGGGGGCAGGATTCTTAGCAGAAGTTGCTTTAATTCCTTTATGCCCTTGGGAAATAACCTCATGGACAGCAGTAGGATTTTTGAAAAGAAATGTGTGCGAGTCAGGGACTCTGTAATACCAGTCAGGTTTCCTGGGAGCAGGAGGGAGCGTGTCAGGAGTCAAACTAGATTCCATAAAAACATCATCCACAACATCCAGGACAGGAGGAATAGCCAAGGGTCTGTGCTGTGGAAGATCTAAGAATTCCAAGTCTCTTTTTAGACTGAGGGTAGCCCTGACATTCCCATTGGAAATGCTCCCTTAAAGTATGAAGGGTTTTCCCAAAGGAAAAATCCTTGGGTGGAGAGGCTGAAGGAATGGATTACTCTGCATCAGAATCCTCATAAGCAGAGAGTGGTTGCATGTCTTCATATTCAGATGCATCAGAGTCATCAAACTCTTGTTCAGATAAAACTACTGGGGACAAATCTCTTTCTTTTGGAAGGGGAGGCTTGGCTTCCACTGATCAGCATTATAAGGTCTTCTGCCATTTTAAGCATTTGAGACTGAGGCAAGGAAGCAGGCGCCTGAGATGGGGTCATTGGTTTCTTGGGTGTGTTTCGTACCCTGGACCTTAGAAACTCAGTAGTTTTCGAAAGAACAGTAGACGCGAAAGAAGTTGTCCGTTTGTGTTGAGAATCGGTAGTGCGAATTACTTCCTCGGAAGCCGGTGCCTGCTCAGCGGCTCCGGACCCATCCAAGGTAGAGACAACCGTAGGATCCTTAGTGGATGAAGAGCTTTGCAGCATACCAGACTCTGAAAGGGTCTCAGTAGCGGCCTACAAATCCACAGAAGCAGGCATCAGGGGCTGTGAAAGCGCCTCACTGAGGACCGGAGAATCTATGACTAGCTTAACGGACGCATTGTCGGTAGGTTTGGACCGGTGCGGTCTGTCTTTATCCTTCGTTTTTTTGGAAGATCTGTTGTCGGATGGCTTACTGAAGCCATATCGGAATTCTAGGACTATGAGCGAAAGTATCTAGCTGCAAAAAGGGCCCAATGACATATAGTTCTGGCATTGAACAAAGCACAAAAGCGACAGCGGGGAACATCGTGGTCTGGGCCTAAGCAAGTGACGCAGTAAGAATGAAAGTCTTGGTGTGGTATAGGCTTTCCACAGGCGAGACGATTGTTAACTTTTTCTGACATCAGTTAGAGCAAGAAAAAAGGATCCCAACGGGGTACTTAGCTTAAGAAGACTTCAACTTCAGTTTGAAAAATGAAAAACTTGGGTAGCGGCCGACCGGCACTCGTGCGAATTGCTTCTGCTTCGGGCTCCTATGCAAGAAAGACTGATGTAATGGCATCAGCTGCCTTACTTTATATACTACTGATGACCTGACGTCAGTCCTGAAGTGACAGCAACTGACGCAGAAATACTAAGCCTCTGGTATTCGGGCCGAATGAGGGCTACCCTCGCAGGGATAACCCAAATGTGATGACTGCAACTGTGAAACATGAACAACATCACATCTCTGCGAAGCATTTATTCGTGGGACTGAATTATGGACCTGCTCTATGCGTCTGCCACAATGTTTTGACCTGAAGAAATGTATACTGCCTGAAGAGTCACTTAGAACTGGATAGCTAGTTTCCACATCAGGATTGCCAACCAACAAAGAAGATAAGAACTTGTCCTCCCTTGTTTGTTGACATACCACATCACTGTGGCATTGTCTGTAAGCACCTTGAGAGATCCTGGGGAGAAACGAGGATGAAAGGCATAAAGAGCCAGCAGAACAGCTCTCATCTCCTTGATGTTGATATGGTCTTTTGTAAGAGGTGACCAGACTCTCTGCACCTTTAGGGAGCCGAATCCACATCTGAGGTGCCTGTGAACAGCTCCCAAGAGGGAAGAGGTGGATGAAAAGGGAGCCCTGGATTGAGAGTCAACTGCCGAATCCAACACTGAAGTTCTCGCTTGAGACAAGGCAGAAGAGGAGCTAAAAAATCAAGGGGATGAGAATGCTGAAGCCAAACTGACTTTAGAAACCACAGAAGTTTTCTCATATGGAGTTTGGCAAAAGAAAGTATAGGAATATATATCTCAACATAGCTCACTTCTTACCTCATTTTCTCCCTCTCCTCAGTGTTACTACTACTCAAAAAGAAAAAATATATACAGTGGATATAAAAAGTGTACACAACCCTGTTAAAATGCCAAGTTTTTGTGCTGTAACAAAATGAGACCACAATAAATAATTTCAAAACTTTTTCCACCTTTAATGTGACCTATAACCTGTACAATTCAATTGAAAAATAAAAAAAATCTGTTGGGGGAAAATATAAGAAATAAAAAACATACAATAAACTGGTTGCATAAGTGTGCACTCCCTTAAACTAATACTTTATTGAAGTACCTTTTGATTTAATTACAGCATTCAGTCTTCTTGGGTATGAGTCTATCAGCATGGCACATCTTGCCTTGGCAATATTTGCCCACTCTTCCTTGCAAAAGCACTCCAAATCTGTCAGACTGGGAAGGCTTCTCTCGTGCACAGCCCTTTTCAGGACACCCCACAGATTTTTTATTGGATTTAGGTCTGGGCTCTGGATGGGCCATTCCAAAACTTTAATTTTCTTCTGGTGAAGCCATTCTTTTGTTGATTTGGATGTATGCTTGGGGTCATTGTCGTGCTGAAAGGTGAAATTCCTCTTCAGCTTTCTAGCAGATGCCTGAAGGCTTTAGGCCAAAAGTGACTGGTACTTGGAACTGTTCATAATTCCCTCCACCTTGACTAAAGCCCCGGTTCCAGCTGAAGAAAAGCAACCCCAAAGCATGATACTGCCACCGCCATGCTTCACCGTGGGGATGGTGTTCTTTTGCTAATGCAAAGTCTTGTTTTTGTGCCAAATGTAACTTTTGGAATTGTGGCCAAAAAGTTCAACCTTGGTCTCATCAGACCACAACATATTTTCCCCCATGCTTTTGGGAGACTTAATGTATTGTTTTGCAAATTTTAGCCGGGCCTAGATGTTTTTCCATGTAAGAAAAGGCTTCCGTCTTGTAACCCTACCCCAGGAGAATACAGGAGATTGTTGTCACATGTAGTACACAACCAGTTCTTGCTAGAAATTCCTGCAGCTCCTTCAGTGTTGCTGTAGGTCTCTTGGTGGCATCCCTGACCAGTTTTCATCTCGTCTTTTCATCAATTTTGGAGGGATGTCCCAGTTCTTTGCAATGTCACTGTTGTCCCATATTTTCTTCACTTTTTGATAACTGTCTTCACTGTGTTCCATTGTATATCCAATGCTGTGGAAATTTTTTTGTACCCTTCTCCTGACTGATACCTTTCAACAATGACATCCCTTTGATGCTTTGTAAGTTCTCTGCGAACCATGGCTTTTGCTGTAGCAGGCAACTGAGTAAATATCAGGAAAATCCTACTAAGACAGCTGAACTTTATTTGGGGTTAATCAGTCTCTTTGATGGCAGGTGTGTACCCAAGAAGACTGAATGCTGTAATTAAATCAAAAGGTGCTTCAATAAAGTATTAGTTTAAGGATGTGCACACTTATGCAACCAGCTTATTCTACTTTTTTATTTTTTATATTTTTGCCCTAACAGATTTGTTTGTTTTTCAATTGAATTGTACAGGTTATAGGTCACATTAAAGGTGGGAAAAGTTTTGAAATGATTTATTGTGGTCTCATTTTTTATATCACAAAAAACCTGATATTTTAACAAGGGGTGTGTACACTTCTTATATCCACTGTGTGTGTGTATATGCACACACACATATTTATATATATATATATATATATATCTATATATATATATATATATATATATATATATATATATATATATATATATGTGTGTGTGTGTGTGTAAAAGTATATCTATATATATATATATATATATATATATATATATATATATATATATATATATATATATATCTATAAAGGAAATCTCATTTGTTCACAACTATTGTTTAATATGTACACAGTACTAACTTTATTTTTCTCACAGTGATCTTTACTTTAATGTTTGTGTTTTTCGTTTTGAACTTTTATCTACTAGAAAACTGTATTGAATACTTCTTTGCATAATCATTGTATTTTGCTTATATTTGTGTGTAACTTTTCTCCCTGGGTCTCCAATGAAAATGGGCTTCTGGCCCAGTCGGACTTTCCCAGTAAACAAATGTAAATAATTAAACAGACAAATACTGGAAGCCATAAACCACAGAGCTCTCAGAAATTCCTTTGCTGTTACAGGGGTCAGAGAAAGAAGGGAGTGAAAAAAGAAAATAAGAGTTAGGGCCTTGGGAGGAGGCAGGGATGCCAACATAGTAACATTCTGGATCCTAAACCCCAGAAAGACATGATCCTGAGAAGGAGTCAGAAAGGACTTTTTGAGATTCATAGTGAATTCCAGGCTCTGCAGAAGGGAGATTGCAAAGTGAAGACTTTGCAACAAGATCTCCGGAGAGGATGCCTGAAACAAGAGGTTATCCAAGAAGGGAAAGGCCTTGATCCCCTTTAGCCTGCAAAAAGCAATCACAGTAGCAAACCATTTGGTAAATACCTTTGGGGCAGTAAAAAGGCCAAAGGGCAAAGCAGAGAACTGAAAATGCCAGGAAGCAACAGAGAAACGTAAAAACTTCCTGAAAAGGGGATGAATTGGGATATGGAGATAAGCATCCTTGAGTTCTAGAGACACCATGTAAGCCTGAGTAAGTAATACGGGGAACAAAGTCTGATGGGACAACATTCGAAAAGAGGGAACCTTCAGAAAAGTATTTCGATGACAAAGATCTAAAAGTGGTCTCCAAGTACCCTCTTTCCTGGGAACTAGGAACATTCTGGAGTAACCCCCTCCCCCTTTGGGAAACCAAAACTTCTTGAATAGTACCGAGTCAAGAGATCCAGAAGCAGCTCTGGGAGATGAGGACAGCTGTTCATGAGGGGGGCTGAGGAATTCCCATAAAGGGGGAAGAGATTTCCAGACCATGAAATAACCCTGCTGGATAATGGACAGAACCCAGGAGTCCTATGTAATATTTAGCCAAACAGGGAGAGAGAGAGAAAGGCAAAGAGGAATGCGGCTGGGATGAATAGGATAGTCAGGCAGCACCTAGTTTATCTGGAAAAGGAGACTTCTAAGACACAGAAGTCTGAGTAGCTTTAGCAGGAGGAGCTCACTTCCCACCTTTCCTGCCCTGGGGGGGGGGGGGGGGATGAGACTGCCTACAAACAAAGGCTGGTTTATTGGGGTAATTTCTCTGAAACTTGGGTACAGGAGAAACAAAAACATGTTTAAGTTCCTGTAAAGCCTTCCCCTTATCCTGAAGGGACTTAAACAAATCAGCAGTTTCACCAAGCTTAGACTTAATATCATCAGACAAAGGTTGAAGTGGAACCCAAGAATATCTCCTTATTACAGACCCAAAGGCAGCAGTCCTACAGGAAGCATCTGCTGCATCATAACTACACCTGATAGAATGACGAGCCATCTGGGAGGAGTCCCTAGCAATGAAAGGGCAGAAATGTTATCTTTGGTGTCTGGAAGATCAGAAATTACCTGACAGGCCTGGGAAAGAGGAGCAAACATGCACCTGGCAATAGGGGTCTGATCATTGACCACCCTAAAAGCTGAAGTAGCAGAGGTATAAACCTTTTTTTCCCCAACCTTTCCATAGTTTTGCTATCTTTGTCAGAAGGCAATAACTCTGGAGAAGAAAGCAATTGAGATGGCTTGTCAAAAGCCACAGACACCACCAAAGGGTCATCAGAAGGGCACTTGTAAAGAAATTTACAGTCTTCAGGCACCCTATAAAACCTATAAGGCTTCTTGGGAGCAAGGGGCTGGGAGCCAGGAGCCTTAGAAGCATTCAAAAAGGCATCTGGCAATGCAGGCAGAACAGGAGGTACAGTGGTAGACCAGGGAAAATTCATCTGCAGGAGCTCATGATACCTTTTCTGCACTTCAGAAACCTGAGCACAATCCCATTTAAAAACTCCATTGTTCTAGAGATTGTGTCCTCAACAGAAATTTCCTCAAAAGGAGTATCAAGATTAGTAGATTGCTCTTTCTCAGACCCATAATCTAAAGGAGAGGGAATCTCATTGAATCCACAGCTCCCCCTCAGATAAATCCTTTTCCCTGGAAATTTTAAGGGGAGTAGAGGACCAAGGAGGAGCTGGAACAAACACTGTGAAGAGGTTTTAAAGCCATCAAAGCATTAAACAAACCATGAGTGAAACTTTGTCATTCACTCTGTGGGTCCTTAGGAGCTGAAGCAATATGTTTAGTTTTCTGCTTTTTCTTTAAAGGGACGTCCGCCTTATGAAATGTAGGAGGCTCTGACCGAGGACAGCATTCAATAATGGTGGTAGAGATCTGTTCTCTGACTAAAATCTGAGGAAAAAATCAGCCACAGTTCCCCCTGAACATCCGATCCAGTCTGCAAGGCCTCCAAAGATGTGCTTAAGGTTGGATTCCCGCTGGCCTGCAACACAGTCGTAGCCTAAGAATCCAATGATGAAGCTGGAGAAATCTCTGGGTTTTCACTCACTTCGGCTGGGATGTCCAGCAGAGGCTGTACAGCACACAAATCCAGCCTAGACTTCTTGGCGTTCTTCCAGGATAGCTGCCCCTCAGAGCTGGAAGTTCCTTCCATAGAGTCTTTAGCCAAGATTTTAATACGCCAATTTTCCAGATACAACACCAAAGAAGAAAGCCTACTACGGAGGGTCTTGGGAACAAAGGCCTGACAGACTGAACAGGATATATGGTCGCTGGAAGCACCAAGGAAAAACAGGCACTGTTCGTGATGGTCTTTATGGGGAATCTGTATCCCGCATTGACATTTACCCACCTTGGATGACATGAAACCCCTCAAGCAACAAAGAATAAAAGAAAAGACGAGATACAAAAAACCCCAATGGGGCACTTATCTGCAATGGCTTGGTGAACCAGCAACTGAACAGGTGTTCAGACCGATGCTCAAGAGATGGAGTTTGAACCATCAGCAAAGAAGTTCTGAGGATGGTATGTCCGTAAGTCACCTTTATGTCCTACACTACACAAGGAGCATACATGTGATGTACAGTGTACCTTAAAGTAACCTAAAGGCTTTGGTATACTGGTTGGACATCGGGATGCCCTTGGCAGGGGATTCCTGGTGTAATGAATGCTGCAACAGTAAAATGGAAAGACATGTATTTTCCCTTACTGTCAAATTTTGGAAAGAAGACTGGTAAATAAATCAACTCAATAATGGTGTTTGGGGAAAAAAAACTTTTGGCAGGAAGGAAGGGTTTGTACTTAAGGTCACTCTGTCTTTGTGAAAAAACAAATAATACAGTCTTGAAGAGAGTGCTTGGAATTCAGAAACTCACCTTGCTGATGTAATGGCAACAAAATAAATTGTTTTCCAAGAGAAAATTTTTAAATCTGACTTAGCCAAAAGTTCAAAGGGGACTGGGTTAAAGTTTGGAATAAAGGAGTAAGATCAAAGGGTGGAGTATGGTCTCTTACTGAGGCCTAAGCAGAAGAGTACCCTTCAGAAAAACCTTACAAATTTTAGAAGAAGCTAGGGGAAAGCATTACGTCCTATGTGATAATTAGAGATGGCTGCAAGATGGACTTTTATGGTGGAGAAACTGGCACCATCCTGAAAGTCTGAAGCCAGAAAATCTAGTACAGCAGGCACTGGAGCTGTAAAGAGATCCAGATTTCTTTGCTCTGCCCAATATGAAAATCTCTTCCATTTACTTTTGTAAATCTTCCTAGTAGGTGGTTTTTGAGAACAGGATAAAATCTGATGAAGTGGACAGGAAAGCCTGGACTGTCTAGTCATCAATGGAACTGGAGAAACCATGCTGTTAACTTAAAGCCTTGAATGTCTGGACGAAACATTCCCAATGGGTCAGATAGTAAATCTGGACTGGGGTCCAGTGTTCGAGGAGGACATAGAAGATGAGACCATAGGAATGGGAAACACACCTGCCAAGACCAGAAGGGAAGATTGAGAATTACCTTGCTCTTCAACAGTTGTGCTTTCTGGAGAAGTTTGGATAACAGCTGTGCTTTCTGGAAAAGTTTAGATATTAAGGGAAGGGGAAGATAAGCATACAGGAGACTGGACCCCACCTCCCCCGAGGGGGAATTCAGACAAAACCTGCTGCACTTGTGTTGATGGGAGAGGCAAAGATGTCGTAACAGGGTTGATCCCAGTGGATTGAGAGACCACTTGTGCGGCAATAGGGTGGATCTGCTGAGCTTGTGAGCTAAGACACTGGATTTCCCCGGAATGTGCGTCGCTACAAGAAAGTGTTTCGAGGAAATCGTCCACTGCCAGACTCTCACTGCTTCTCGGAAAAGGGGATAAGATCTGGTTCCTCTGTTTATTGAGGCATCAAACCATTGGCATATTGTCTGTCTGGATAGCAATACTACCTAAAGGGAGATAGTTCTGAAAGGCCTGCAATACTAATAGCACCGCTCTCATCTGTAAGACACTGGTATGCAAACAGGTCTCCTCTGGGGACCACGTACCCTGAACAGTCCATCCCAAGAAATGCTCCCCCTCCCCAACTGGGAGGCGTCTGTGGTCAGCATACCTTTCAGGGGACGAAAGATAAATGGGCGTCCCTGACAAAGGTCGTTGGACTAGATCCACCAACGTACAGAATCTTTGCAGACTTGCAAAATATTTACAGGATACTTCAATGGATATCGAAGCATCAACCATTGTACCTACAAGGTCCACTGGAGAATTCTCATGTGAAAGCGAGCCATGGGAAACAGGGTGATCACTACAGCTATCGAACACAAAGCTTGAAGAACCAGTCTCACGGGAGAAGAGGGATGGTTTAGAATCTTTCTGACATTCAATCTTAGGGAATGAATTCTGCTCTGGGGTAAGAATGTGAACTGTCTGTGTCTAGACGAGCTCATATGAACCCCAGGACTTGGACTAGTTGAAGCTGGGGAAAGATCTACTGTGATCCCAAAGAATATACAAAGCTGGAGTAAGTAATCCCTGGCCTTCTCTAGGAGATGCTTGGGTGGTGCAGAAAGCAGCCAGTCATCTAAATAGGGAAACACACAATCTGTGTAGAGTGGCTACAACTGCCATGCATTTGGTGAAGACCATGGGGGCTGTAGTGAGACCAAAGGGCAGGGCTCTGAACTGGTAATGACTGGGTCCCAGTTGAAAGCAGAGACATCTTTGAGAGCACTGGTTTCTTCTGATGTCATAGTACTCATCTTGAAGATCTACTGACCACATCCAGTTGTCCTTCTGTAGAACAGGCAGAATGGACTGAACCATGACCACCCAGAACTTGGAAGTCTTCACAAATTGATTTAAATGACTGAGCTCTAGGATAGATCTCAGTTTCCCTGATTTCTCTGACATTAAAAAGAACCTCAAGTAAATTCCAGACCTTGCCTGGTGGGACCTTTAGGATGACTCTCTTTCTTAGCAGATTTTGAATTTCTAAGGCTGCTAACTCCCTCTGACTGGGGGAACATTGGGGAGACATCTGAGTGGGAGTTTGTGAAAAGGAAATGAAGTATCCTCTGTATATGATCCTCTGCAACAAGAATCTCTTGTGATGGGTGTCCAGGCATTAGGGTACAAGGAAAAGTGTCCCAAGAGCACTGAAAAGGCCTGTCTCGAGACCCTTGGTACTGTAGACCTCATTTGTTGTGAGGATAGTGACTTCGGTTATTTTTTTCTCACTCTGATTCTGGTAGAAAAATCCCCACGAGAGTCCTGAAAAGGTCCTTGAGATTTTCAGAAACACATCTTTTTACCACCGGGCAGATTCCTCGAGAAAGATCTTTGCGGGGTTGAGAAATGGATTCCAACAGCAGACAAGGTCTTTCCCATCTTGTTCACTGCAGGAAAGTGTGCTTTCAACTGTGTGCCCAAAAAGGGACGATCCATCAAAAGGAGAACTGATAAAAGAATTTAAAGGGCTCCACAAAAATCATACAGTCTCATCCAGGTAAGTCTCCTCATTGTTATATGCCTGAATCAGCAGCCCATGAGGAACCTTCAGCAGCATGAGATATTAAACTCATAGACGTGTTGGATAAGGATTTTATAGTGGCCAGCTGGGAGGAGTAAATTTTCTCCTCCTCTATCCGAGAAGGACCATAGGGTAGACTTTGAGAGTTTCTTGGTCAAGTCCCTCTGTAATCTAGTAAAATGTGCCAGGTAGTTAAGCGACCGCAAGGCAAAGGTCGCTGAAGTGTAAACGCACTTTCCAATCTGTTCAACAGCCTAGACTCTATTAGGAGGTTCAGCGAATTCCTTTTTGGTGGCTATTGCCACAATCATAGCATCTACAAGGATTCCCTTACTCCAACACTGCCCATCTTTGGGGGTTCCTAGAATCTTGTCTGGTTGGCGGGGGATCAGCTTCACTGTGTCTTGTTCCTTCCACATCTGGTGGGAGACGAGGTCTATAAACTCATCCGATGGGGGGGTACCCATGACACAGGCCAGAACCGAAGGCTTCCAGAACACTGATTCCTATTGGAAAGGGCTTTGGGAGGACCAGGATCAACCACCTTTCTGGCGCAGGATCTCTAAAATGTCTTCGAAGGAGACATCCTCAGGTAGGAACCTAGGGAACCCTTCCCCCTTATCAAAATCAGTGTCCTCAGTCAAAGAGTCCTGAAGGGAATCTAACTGCCTCCTCTTGCACGTTCTCTTCCGGTGGACCTCTAGAGTGGGATGTTCTGGAGAGGTATCGGAAGAGATGGGGAGTTCCTAAACAAGAACTGTCTGGAAGCTCTTACAGCCCGTAAGAGAAGGGCGATGAGACTTATATAGCTCAAATCCATTGGATGAATGGGTATACGATCCGAGAATGAGAGAGAAGATTCCCCGGGGTGGGAGAAAACCCTCTCCACTACCTCAAAGGCAGTGTGTCCAGAAGCAGAAACCAACCTTACCGAAGGTAAAGCTCTCGGCTTAACCAGTTCTCCATCCCTCCTGGATCTCCCCTCTAAGCTGTCCAGTGCCAAGGCTCCAAGGGGAAGTGATGGCTCCTGAAAACCTCGCAGTTGAAATCAACCTGCCCAGATCTGGCTCTGAGGCTCATCCTGCTTAGTGGGGATTAGAGCCAAATGGGTCAGGGAAAATGTTAGATCCAAAGAAGGTGGTGGTTGCCTCGGATCAGACACTTCATCTCTTAGTGCTCTTGGATCCAATGGCTCAGAATCTATGAGTCGGATTGGAGGAGGCCTTACTATGGGGTATGAAGGTGTCTGAAGGCTCACGGATCCGATGAGAGATGAAGCTGGCAACACCCTCATCTGGATTTGTGCTGCAAGGAATTTCTTCATCATCCTGTCCACAACTGCCTCAGAAAGAGTCTAGGAGGACCTAAGTGAGGAAGTTGTGGAAGGAGGGCGGGATGGACTTCTTAGGAGTTGCATGTAAAAATGGAGACCTAAGATTAGGGGAGACAGACTCTGGAGAAAATCTAAGACTCCAGATCTGACGAGATTTAACTGTAGAGGTTGCTGGATTCAGAGGTGTCGCATCTCACACTTTTTTGACTTTGAAGGGTGGCTCCAAAATTGAAGCAGATGCAGGAGACCAAGTTGGCGAGCGCTTCCTGTGCTACCTTGGTTCTGATGACCTTTGCTTTTTAGAGGGGGTTTCAGCCCCACACGTAGAAGCAGTAGTGGGAGAAGAAGCTGGCAAAAGGCCCTTCAGAACCAAATTATTCCACCTGTCACTAATTTTCCTTGAATTAAAGCTGGCACCTGCAAATAAGAAAGGCCTAAACAATATACACACTCCGTGTGGGCATTACAATTGGGTGTTTTATGCCCACAGGAAGTGCACTTTTTAAACCCAGTAGGCTTGTCAGCCATACCAATGATTAAACACAAGCCAACAAGAATAATTAAACAGAAAAGAGAAACTTCAAAAAGTTATTGTATACAAAGAGATTTTTTTTTTTTTGGAAAGGAAAATGAAAAAGAAGTTATGTACTCACCATAACATTCCATCTGAGTAGCTCTACTTCATTTGTCTTCAACTTGTGGGATACCGGATCCGAGCCGGCAATCTCACTTGCATCTGCTCAGAGCTCCAAGCTCCTCTCCTTACCCATAATACACCTCCACTACCTTCCAACCCTCAGATCAAGTTTGCTGATCCTTATACTGATAACCAGACCTGAAACATACTTATGACCTATAACTGCAGCCCACAGGCTGTTCACATAGCAAGGTCCGGGGGAAGGAGGGAGGGACGGTTGACGACAAATGAAGTAGAACTACTCAGATGGAACGTTATGGTGAGTACATAACTTCTTTATTTGAAGTAGTTTACTTCATTTGGTCTTCAACCTGTGGGACAGAGTCCCCAGCTACTCCTGGGTGGCCCTCATAGAAGGATATTCCGGAGCACTGCGGAACCAAAGGATGCTCTCCTTCTAGAAGTCAAATTCAATTTGTAATGAGAAATAAATGTATGAGATAAGGACCAAGTAGATGCAGAACAAATATCATCCAAAGAGACTCTAGACCAAAAGGCTGCAGACATAGCCATGGAACTAGTGGAATGAGCTTTCACCTGACCTGGAGTCGACATGCCTCTGTCCTTATAGACCTGAAGGATGCATGAAGAAATCCACCTAGTAATAGTGACCTTGGAGACCTAACAGTTAATCAGATCTACGGAAATTGTTTGTCCTGTGTAAATAAAATCGTGACCGTCTATGAACATCCAACAAATGGAGTTTGCATTCCATTCTGTTAGCAAAATTAGGAAAGAAAACTGGCAAATTGATGGTTTGATTGATATTAACTGGTGATGCCACCTTGGGAAGAAAGGATGGAGTGGTCCGAAGGGAAACCCTATCTTTGTGGAAAATCATATAAGGTTCATAGGTTCATACTAGGCTATCTGCCCTAAGGCATTTATAAGCCTAGCCAGAGTGTGTGTGGCTTTCACCACCCCTTAGGATGAGAATACTATACCCATTAGTTTGCTGTGCCTCTGTCCAGCAGTGATACAGAGATGATTCCCGGGGTAAACCTACGATCTCCCATCCACTCGTCAAGATTTCTCTTGAACAGAGTCAGTGAGGGGCTCTGCCTCACATGGACTGGGATTCTGTTCCATAGTGTAGGGAGTCTCTGGGTGATGAATCTGTCCCTCCAGCACGCCCTATTTATATCCATGTTGAGGTTTAAGTCTCTTGCTCTCGTGGCTCTGGTGGATTTGGATTTTTTGAGGTGGAGCATGTCCATTAATTCCGGGTTGGACATGGCCTTGTATGTCAGGCACAGATCACCTCTGAGCAGACGGTATGCGACTGAATAGAGCTGGAGTTTCTTCAGTCGGGCATCGTATGACATATGTTTGAGCCCCTTTATGCTTTTGGTGAGGAACTTTTGGGGTCTTTCCAACTGCTGCAGGTGTCGGGTAAGGTACATTCCGAATGGGGCATTGTACTCAATCATTGGTCTGATAAGTGAAGAGTACAGGGGTACAATGACCTCTCCTGATCTGGATGTGAATCCCTTCATGATCAGGTGGGCAATGTAGAAGGTCTTCCTAACCACTTTGGCAATGTGAGTGTCAAAAGAGAGGTTACTGTCAACTTGGGTCCCCAGGTCCCTGATAACTTCTTCCATGTTTAATGGATTACCACCTATGTGGTAATTAGGGGTTACCTTGTTTTTCCCAAAGGGTATGACTATACAGTTTTTGGCATTTAGCTTAAGGCCATGGCTCTGGCACCAGTTATCCATTTCTATGAGACCTTTCTGGAGGATGTCTGTGTCTGATGGAGTGTCAATTATGGTGCCCAGTTTGCAGTCATCTGCAAATTTTGTCAGCCACAATCCCCTATGTTTGCCTGCACTTCAGAAAAATAAATGCCGAACAAGAGGGGCCCAGGACTGAGCCCTGTGGGACACCGCCGTGACCGGCTTAGAGTCTGACATGGCACCAGCAACTCTAACCCTGTGTGTTCTGTCCTTGAGCCAGTTTGCAACCCATCTTGTGACATATGGGTTTACATCTAAGCTGGTGAGCTTTTCTATGATGCCCGAGTGGGGTATTGTGTCGAATGCTTTTGCTAGGTCAAGGTAGGCTGTGTGAACTGCCTTACCCTCATCAATGGCCTTAGTGACTGTTTCGAAAAAGTCGACCAAGTTCAAGAGGCAGGATCTGCCCTTGACAAAGCCAAATTGGGTAGGATCCAGTGTCTGTAGGTCCCCAATGTCTTTATTTATGAGTTCCATTATGATCCTCTCCATAGCTTTGCAGACAAGGCTCGTCTGCTTATGGGGCGGTAATTTCCAGGGTCCCTAGAAGCACCGCCTTTGTGGAGTGGGACCACAGTTGCCACACGCAATTCTTTGGGTACGTATCATGTAGTAAGGCTAAGATTAAACAGCAGCCTTATGTGTGGGTTTAGTTCCTCATTGAGTTCGTGTAGCACACAGCCGGGGACACCGTCCGGTCCCATTGATGCTGTGTTTTTGCTTTAGAGAGCAGCTCTCACCTGGGCATCTGAGATGTTTGGGAGGCTAGACTCTGGTGGGATAGATATTTCTCCTTTTGGGGAGGGAGGGAGAAATTTGCACTGAACCTGTCTGCCAGTATGTTGGCAATGTCTGTGGGTTCAGTGATTTTTTATCATTTTGGGCTAATTCTGAGCATATCTGGGAGTTTCCACCCAGGTTTCTAACATAGCTAAAGAAGGCTTTATGATTGTCTTTTGTGTCATTAGCGATTTTTCTCTCACAGTTGGCCTTGGATGATTTTATGAGTGATCGTAGTTTTTTGCTAGTATTGATCAGAGATGCCTTCCCATTTAGGGATTTTGCTCTGTCATGTAGTAGCTTTCTCCTCTTGTTGTAGAGTTTGTTTATGGCTGGAGTCCACCAGACCGGCCTGCCTTTGGTGGAAAAGGTCTTGATTTTATTAGGGATTGCTTGATCCATACATTCCTGGAGGTGCTCGTAGAAGGCATTTGTAAGGGTTTCAGCAGCGTGGGTTGTGGTTTCCACTGGCTCGGTGGCCTTGAAGGATACCACTCCAGTCTTAAGAAGTGTGAAGTTTGCTTTTGAGAAGTTCTTCACTGTGGTCTTTTTGCTGGGGTGGGGGCGGGATGTGGATCTCCAGTGAGATTAATTTATGGTCTGATCTCACCAATGAGGGATATACTTCCGTGTGGAGCATTTTGTCCCCATGTTTGTGATGATCAGGTCTAGTATATTTTCTCCTCTTGTGGGAATGGTGACTAGTTGTTCCATAGCATTTGAGTTTATGAACTCAAGGAACCTTTGGGCTAGGGTGTTGGGGCTTGAGTAATGTTCCCAGTCTATGTTTGGGTAGTTGAAGTCACCCAATATGATGGTGTTTGGAGAGACATTTATACTCTCCAGTGTCTTCAGGAAGGCTGTGTGGGTTTCCTGAGTTTGAGAAGGTGGTCTGTAGCATGTTACAAACTGTAGGGCAGTTTTACCTATGGTTAATTGCACCTGGATGGTCTCCGATTCTTCGTGCGTTGCCACTAACCTGGAGGTGTGGGTATCCTTTATGAATATGGATACTCCCTCCTTTTGTAGTTCGGTCCGGATTTTGGGGCCAGAACGCATGATATGAGGTATAACCTGATAGTGCTGGGGTGCTCTCAGGAGCCTTGAACCAGGTTTCAGTCACAGCACAAACATCGATGTTCTCCATACTGAGGAGGGCTTGAGGGCATGCATCTTGAGGTTTAGACTTCTGGCATTGAGCAGTATTACCCTTAGTTTTTCTCCATTTTTGTTTTCTAGGCGGTAGGTTTATCATTTGAGCCTTGCCTAAAAAGGCACTATGAGGGTGGCAAGAGCCTTTGCCAATATCCGGAAGCCCAGGGTGACAGGTGCAAGCCGTCCCTTGCGAAGCAGCATGGCTTGTCAAGCATGTCATCCCAGGCAGACAGACATTGATCCCCTTAGAATGACACCAGTAATTAAGCCAATTATTAAAGCTGATCATTTTGTCTCTGTATTGTGGCATCATTCTTGGTGAGGGTAGGATACTGCTCAGGGTCAGGGTCATACCGGCCTGGGCTACATAATCTGAGAGCTCCTCTATGTCTCTTTTCATGTAGTCCAGGGAGGTATGCCTCAGGTCGCTCACACCGGCATGGACAATGACTGAGTCATACTTGTACTTGCTGTGGAGTGACCTGAGTGCTTGTGTTATGTGGCGGATTCTAGCGCCTGACAGGCAGCTAACTGTGATCTTTTCCTTGTTCAGTCTGGTGAGTGGGACATCAGTGTGTCTGACTATGGAGTCACCTATAACAAGTGTGTCTGGCATTGTGTTTGGCCTTAAGGGCTGTGACTGTTTAGCACACTGACTTTGAGAACTATGTGTTGCATGTCTTATGTCTTGAGGTGGCAGTTGCTTGGGTGTCTGCTTTGGAGGCCTCTGTAGTTTTGGTAGATTTTTGATCAGTGCCTCCGTGTATGTCTTTGTGTGTTTATGTGTTTGTTTTGCAGTTGTGATAGTTCTATGTGAAACTGGGTTTGTGGTGTGCGTGGTTTCCTTCTCCTCCTGTCTGGTCTTGCCAGTCCTGAGTTGAGAGAGCTCAGCCTCCAGTTTGGCTATATAGTTGCATCTCTCACATGTATTTGTGTTTTGTGGGAGAAGGAGTGGGTTGTCTGTGTACATGAGGCAATTGTAACATTGCCTCAAGATGCCCAGATTCACCAGCTGAACAGGAGAGGACGCTAGCAACTGACCCTTCGACATGCTAGAAAAAGTGAAAAAGTTTGCTGTGTAACTGAGTCAGAAGGGACCTATAGGGAAATGGGTACTCAAGGGGATTCTAGGCTAATGTAGTACTTTGTTTAGTATACAAGTACTTTACCTATATAAAAATGCTTTAGGAGCAAGAGCTGAGCTATTGAGATAGAGAATAGACTGTTTAGATTGCAAGTAGAGAAGTTCTAAGGGAAAAATTGAAGAGCAGACTTTACGGAGCCAGAAATAGTTTAACCTTGTTTAACCGGCGCTACCCGATGGTGCTCTATGGGCAACTCCGCGCTAAATCACGCCAAAGGGCGCTAAAGCGGGCTTTATAGCAGGGGGTTGAAAAGACCTAGGAATTGACCCAAAATGGCCAATAGACTACAAGTTTCTGGCTGGAACCACTGCTCTAGGGACAAATAGGCTGCTCAGTGCTCCCCACTCCCACTGGTGAACAAAGAAGCTTCCCTTTATCCAAATAAGGATATGGAATAGCACAGGAACTTTGACGGCCAAAGCCTGCAGTTCTGAAACCTTTTTAGCAGAGGTAATAGCCACTAGAAATACTGTTTTCCAAGATAAACATTTTAGATTTGTGGTTGCAGCGGGTTCAAAAGGCAGATCGGTCAGTGCTTGAAGAACCATAGTAAGGTCCCATGGGGGAACAGTATCCTTGATAGGGGGAGTGTAACACAAAAGTCCCTTTGATAAAGGTTTTACACAGTCTGGAGGAGGCTAGAGGGGCAGAATTCTCACCCACATGAAAATGAAAAATGGCAGCTAACTGAACCTTGACAGTAGAAGAACTAGCTCCTTGTTGAAAAATATCAGCTAGAAAATCAAGAATGGCAGAAATAGGAGTGGTGAAGGGATCTAAACTCTTTTGAGAGGCTCAAAAGAAAAAAAGTTTCCATTTACTGCGATAAACCTTCCTGGCTGAAGACTTATGAGCAGCTACCAGAACAGACCTAACTGAAGAGGATAATCCAGGAGTCCTAGCAATCATGGGAACTGGAGGAGCCAAGCTGTGAGCTTCAAACTGTCCAGGTTTGGATGAAAAACCCCCGATGGGTGTGAAATCAGATCCTGAATGGATACAAGATCCAGGGTGGAGCCAGAAGGTGAGACCAAAGGAAGGGAAACCATACCTGGCGAAGCCAAAATGGGGCAATGAGGATCACTTTGCTCCCCAGTTGACGAGCTTTCTGTAGAAACCTCAGAATAAGAGGTACTGGAGGATAAGCATACATAAGAATGGGAGGCCAAGCCACAGTCTACAGCATTTCTGGGGGACTCCCCCGGCAGGGGGTTCAGAGCGAAAAACTCACTGCACTTCGCGTTGGAAGGAGAAGCGAAGAGATCGCAGCAAGGCTGACCCCACTCCAGGAAGATCTGCTCCGCTACTGAAAGATTCAGAGACTACTCGTAAGGCATCAGAATAGTCCGACTTAACCTGTCCTCTAGAACGTTGGACCATCCAGGAATGTGCATTGAGATGAGAAAATGACCAGTGGAGATCGCCCATTCCCACACTCGCATGGCCTCGTGACAAAGGGGGTAAGACCTGGTCCCTCCCTGTTTGTTGATATACCAGACCACTGACATGTCGTCTGACTGAACTGCAATGGTTCCCAGAGGAAGAAAGGCATGAAGGGCCTGCAATGCAAAAAGGACCGCCCTCATCTCTAGAACATTTATGTGCAAGCTGGTCTCTACAGGGGTCCACAGGCCTTGGACTGTCCTGCCCGAACAATGCCCCTCCCACCCGAGTTGGGAGGCGTCCGTGGTCACTGTGGCTTGGACAGGGGCTGGAACAAAGGGTCGTCCCTCCAGAATGTCCAAAGAACACATCCACCATATATGGGACGACCGATAGACTCAACTGGGACCATTGCACAGCTAGTGTCCACTGTAGAATTCTCATATGTAACCGAACACATGGGAGCAGTGCTATAGTCGCCGCCACTGAACCTAATGCCCTCAACACTGATTCTGCCGATGGAAGATGAGAATGGTAGATCAGAGAGACATGCATCCTCAGGTTTGTACTCTCTCCAAGGTCAGGAAGACTTTGCACTATAATGTATCTATCCTTGCCCCAATGTAGTCTATCACCTGGACAGGATTTAAAGTGATTTGGACGTGTTGACTATGATCCCCAAATGCAGGGCAAGGTTTAAGAAATAATCCCTGGTTTGAGAGAGTAGACACCTGGTGGGAGCAGTGAGGAGCCAATCGTCCATGTACGGATAGACCTGAACCCCCTGAAGCCTCATGTGAGCCGCTACCACCGCCATCACTTTGATGAACACCATGGGGGCTGTGGTGAGACCAAAGGGTAAAGCTCGAAATTGGTAATGATTGACTCCTAGCCGGAAGTGGAAGAACCTTATGGAGCTTCTGTGCATCTTTATGTGATAGTAAGCATTCTGCAGGTCTAACAAGCACATCCAGTCACTCTCTTGCAGGTATGGCATGACAGGTATGGCATGATGGACTGTAGTTTGACCATTCGGAATTTTTCTTTAGCCACTGACAGGTTCATGGTAGATAGGTCCAGAATGGGCCTTAAGTCCCCCGTTTTCTTTGGCACCAAAAAGAACCTGGAGTAGAAGCCCGATCCAGACTGATCTTGAGGGACGGTTTTGATGGCTCGTTTTCCTAGCAGCTTGGAAATTTCCTGTGCTGATGCCTCCCTTTGCCTGGGTGGTATGTCCGGGAGGTGTTTGGGAGACTTGGGAGGACCCACAAAAGGGATATGATCTGAAGCACCCAGCTGTCTGATGTTACGGACTCCCATGCCGCCAGGTGCAAGGACAATCATCCCCTGACTGCCTCCAGAGTAGTGTAGTCAGACCACCGCTCAGGCTTGCTATCCGGACCTGTCCAAGAAAAGTTCTCGAGACCCAAAATTCCTTGGACCCTTCCTCTGCCTCTGGGCCCGCGTCCATTCTGTCCCCCTCTGCCTCTGGGGGAAGAAGAAGAGCCCTGAGTGTCCCGGGTATACTGCAACTTCCGGAACCACATCTTCTTTTGCCCTCTCTAATTCTGGGAAAAAGACCTTTGAGGGTTTGAGAAGGGGATTCCGACGGCAGACAGCGTCTTCCCGTCCTTCTCACTCTGGACTAAAGTCTCTCTGACGGTCTTACCAAACAGAGTAGAGCCGTCATATGGGGCATTGGCAAAGGACGCCTTGAAAGGTTCCAAAAATTGACATAGCCTGAGCCAGACGTTGCACCTCATGGACACGCTGGACCAGGCCACCCTAGCCGCTCTTTCAGTAGCATGTGAAAGGAATCGCATGGACGTGCTGGAGACTGCTTTCAAAGTGGCCATCCTCACGGAGAACGAGTCCCTGTACTCCTGCGACATGGACTTAGAGGGAGACTCCATCAGCTTCTTGACCAGGTCATGTTGGAGTCTCATGACGTGGCCAGATAGTTCAGCGCCTTAATAGAAAAGGTAGCTAAAGCGTAAACCTGCTTCCCTAAGCGGTCCATCATCCGCGACTCTCGGTCAGGAGGATGAACCGAGGAACTCTCCTGGGCTAGTTCCTTCTTAGTGGCTACTGCTACCACCATAGTGTCTATGGGGGAGCCCTTGTTCCATGCTGGCCTATCCGAAGGTGGACTCAAGATCTTGTCAGGCCTTTTGGGGATTGGTTCCATGGTGTCCGGATCCTTCCAGGCCTGTGAGGTGACCAGATCCACCAAGGGATCTGTGGGAGGGGACAACTAGGAAGTAGATGGGCCCATGCTGAAAGCCTCCAGGAACACGGACTCATCAGAAGAGGGGGCTTACCAACCTCCCCATTGGCAAAGGATTTCCATGTCTCCAAAGCAGACATCCTCGGGAGGTGACCTGGGGGAACCTTACCCATCATCCAAATCCGTATCCTTGGTGAGGGACTCGGGGGGGGGGGGGTTCCAAGTGCCTCCTCCTACACGTATGCTTGCGAGGCACATCTCCGGTGGGAACTCACAAGCCACTTGTTCCTCAGGGGAAACCGTCTGGGGCTACTCGAGCACAGGCTGTCCCGCTGGTAAAATGAAGGGATTCGTAGAAAGAGCCAAGGGGGTCTGGACAGAGTCGGAGAGGATAGTCGGGGGTCTCGATCCAGCAGAGAGAACCCTTTCTACCATGTCGAACGCCGAGGGAAAACGAACCTCCTGAGGAACCAATAAGGAAGCCGATCTCCCCACGTCCGACGAGAGAATCTGAGCCGGGCCCGAAGTGGAGGGAGCTCCAAGGGAGGGAATTTGGCCCGACAAAGCCGGAGCCGATGAAAGAAGTTCCACTCCCTCGGATCTGACACCCAAGCTCCAGCTCCAACAGAGGCTTGGATCCGAACTGGTCGGTTCAGACAAGCACCAGGTAGCTGTCGGTGTCGAGGAAGCAGGTACCATTGGCACCGACCACCTGACTAAAGCCATTCTCGGATCAGAGTACTCCAAACCTGGTGGATGGATTGGAGAAGGAGAAATCGGTGTAAAAAAGGGAAGCAAGTTCCCCCTCCTGAGGGAGAAGGGGCTGGCAAGACCCCCATCTGGATCAGAGTATGAATGAACCTCCTCATCATTTTATCCATATTGACTTCTGATAAGGACCGCGTAGACCTCAACGAGGCCACGAACTCCGACCTTGCGGGTCGGGGAACAGAGGCCCGAGATGTAGAGCGCGTCTCCTCTGGCTCCAGGGAAAATCTCGGAGATCAGAGCTGAGGAGAGTCATGGATCCTATGACTCTTAGCAGGTGAAGGGAGGTGTAGGGACATCTTACATTTCTCAGGCCTGGATTTTGGCTCTCTCTCTCCTTCTCTCTGCCCCTTTTCCCCTCAATTTCCGCAGGCTTTGAAATGGGAGATTGAGTCCCAGCCTGGGAGGGAGGAGAAGCAAGGGCAAGAAAGTAAGGAGAGGCGGCCACAGCAGTCGCTGTGACCAAAGCCGAGGATGAGGCAACCGCCTCAGAAGTGGGAAGATGATTTTTCAGGGCCAACTTGGCCTTCCTGTCCTTGACTGCGCACAACTTAAAACCCGCGCATATAGAGCAGTCTGTACTTAGATGGGCAACGCCCAAGCACATTACACAAAGAGTGTGGCCATCTGCTGGGGACAACTTATGGCCACACTCAGTGCACCTTTTAAACACAGGCTTATCAGCCATTCAGACAAAGGGGAAAAACAAGTAAGAAAAAAAGATAGTTTTCCCACTGAAAACCACTCATCGCACTCACACACAGAACACACTGAGGGGGGAGGGGAAGCAAGTCCACTAACCAACTAAGCTAAACTAAGCTAAACAACAGTAAAGTTTAATTACTCGACGCACCAAGCAATGGGAGGAGAAGGAGAACCTATACTAAACACTATCCTAAAAGTTACAGAGAAAAAATACTTTCTAAAAGCTTTCAACCCACTTACTACTCGGAGCTCTGGAGATCACGATGCTTCAGCTGGCCATGGCAAATGAGATCTGAAGGCTGGAAGGTGGTGGAGGTGTATTATGGGTAAGGGGAGGATCTTGGAGCTCGAAGCAGATGCTAGTGAGATTGCTGGCTCAGATCCGATACGGATCTGGCATCCCACAGGTTGAAGACCAAATTAAGTAAACTACTTCAAATAGGAAGATTATCTACCAACAATGGTAGAAAGAATACCGAAAAAGGTACAGAAAGAAGCCCCAGTACCAACAAGGGTACAAAAATAAATACCTAAACAGTATCCTGAAAGTAAAGAAAGAGTAAAGGGAAGAAGGTTAATCAGATATAAACAAGAATTAGAAAAACAGAAGAAAAAATAAATTCTATTTTTTACTCATAATACCTAACAAGGTACATGCGTGCGTAAATGGATGTGCCTTCGTTGAAGGTTGGGCGTCGAGCTGGCACCTCGGCGTTTTGTAAAAATCTCCTGCCAATCATTAGCGGACCGGAGTTCCGCTGTGGTGACCCCTTACCAGGAAAAGCCGAAAGACAAACAACAACCCAACAAGGTACCCTAAAAGCTCAAGAGAATGCAATCCCGACTGAATTATTAGAGCGGCAAACGAGATCTGGGTAATCTGGCAAGTAAGGGGCATTACAAGTAATGGGAGAAACTCGAGAGTCGGATCCAAGAATCTAAACAGATTAGCCGAGTCAGATCCGAGACCCACACATTGAAGAAAAATAAAAATGACAACATCAGATCAAATGTTAAATGCCCCTTGTTTGTGTTGTTAAGTTTGGGTCTACCGCTCGGCAGCTCATTAGAATAAAAGATGTTTTTGCCTGCTGTCTGTAACCTTAACATGTCTCAAACTTCCTGTAAATAAAACAAATTTTAGAAAGTTGCTAAAACAGGATGTTTTTGCCCGCATAATGTGAAGGATATGAACTCTGAAACTCAAATGTATGTCATTATTTAGTAACTTCAGCCCTTGGTGGATTCTCTGAAAACCACAGATTTTATAAGGAATAGACAAAATATATGAAGTAGTAATCTGGATTTTCTGTGAAAATCTGCACAGTAGACAGGCCATTAAAGGTAGGTGTGAAAGTGACAGTGTTACAATGCCTTTCTGACAAGTCTCCGCTAAGTGTTTTACTAATAGTACGTGCAGCAGATAAAGCTCCAAGTACTACGAAGAATTATGATGGGCTCACCATTCATTACCCTGTTATTGTGTGTTCTCAATATAATCCACCTCTCGAGCTCACACACAAGTAAATTATGATCAGCTCACCCTTTTATAATCCTTTTTATTTAATTATCTTTTTGTTGACCAGGCTTAGTCCCACCAGGCCAGCAGCTTCTTTTCAGGAGACATGACGTGGTACATACCACCATCTCAAGCAGATGGGGCCTCGGTTTACCAGCACATCCGAAGGGTCCACCCCTCTGTAGTACAAACAACGAACACACAACAAATTATTTATTTTGGCAATAAGATGAAATAATTAAGTTTTGTTGGTTAATGGCATTGTCTATCTGGCAAAATGTCAAGTTTCAGTAACAATATCACAATTTGGACATCTAATACTGGCCACATTTTTTGTACAGTGATCCTTTTCAAGAGGTATTATTTTCTGTAACTGCAATAGTTTTACTCAAAGCAGTGTTTTAGTTTTCAGCATAAATGCCTATTTCTCATGCTCAAAATTAATAATTTTGGGTTAGTATGCTGCAATATAAAGTACAGTTGTGTACCTACCATAAATGTAGATGTTCGAGTGTGTTCACTGTTGCAGTCATTACTCTTGGGTTATCCTGCTGGCAGGCTACCCTCAGTCGGCCAGAATTCCAAAGTCTAGGTCCAGCGTCGGTTGCTGTCGTCTCCTCCCTGACATCAGTGCACCAGGGGTATAAAAGATGCAGCCGACGCCATTTTCTTCCGTTTTTCTCGCCCCAGATGTCAGGTGCCCCAAATAGGTAGGCTGAAAAATATACCAATAAGAAATGCATGCACAAAAATAACATTTCCTTCATCTACAAGCAAATACACCAAAAAGGTTGTATAGGATAGAGAAGTGCCGAGAAGTCCCAGCAAAGAGAAGGGGGATGGTGGGAGGGCAACCTGGACTGCAACAGTGAATACACTCAAACATCTACATTTATGGTAGGTACACAACTGTACTATGTTCAT
Organism: Protopterus annectens; assembly: GCF_019279795.1. Classification (NCBI taxonomy): domain Eukaryota; kingdom Metazoa; phylum Chordata; order Ceratodontiformes; family Protopteridae; genus Protopterus; species Protopterus annectens. The sequence goes on from NC_056729.1 coordinate 1,024,855,969, forward strand.
AGTGTTTCACTGTTGCAGTCTTTACTCTTGGGTAGAATCCCAAAGCTGAGGATGGGTGGCTGGGCTAAATAGGATTAGGAGTGGCTATGAGGCCCTGCAGAACTGTAGTGGCAAAGCCTGGTCTGGACTTAGAGTAGAGAAGCAAGTGGTAGTGCTTTGTAAAGGTGTGCACTGAACTCCAAGTTGCAGCCTCTAAGATATCTTTGGTTGGTACTCCTCTGAGGAAGGCTGCTGCTCTGGTGGAATGAGGTCTAATGCCCTTAGGCACTGATTTGCCATGTTGAAAATAGCAGAAACGGATGCAATGGCCTATCCATTTAGAAATAGTCTGTTTTGAGATAGCCTTTCCTTGTGATCCTGCAGCATATGACACTAAAAGTTGCTCAGTCTTTCTGAAAGCTTTAGTTCTGTCCAAGTAGAAGCGCAACTGCTGTGTATGTACAAAGAATGCAGAATTTTCTCACCCTTGTTCTGTGGATTTGGGTAAAAGGTAGGCAAGTGAATGGTTTGGTTGAGGGCCATAATGGACACCACCTTAGGCATAAATGTAGGGTTTGTCCTCAGAGAAACCCTGTCTGGATGAAAAATGATGAAAGGTTCTACAGCCATAACTGCTTGTAACTCCGAGACTTGCCTTGCAGAGGTTATTGCTAGGAGCAGAGCTGTTTTCCAGGATAAGAATTTTATATCTGCTGTTGATGCTGGCTCGAAAGGAGGCAGTGTGAGTTTTTCCAAAACATAATTGAGGTCCCACTCCAGAATTGGTGCTCTCCTTGGAGGCCTAATGTTTTTGGCCCCTCTGAGGTACTGCCTTATTAAAGGATGAGAAAAGATAGGTGGTTCCGTATTGTAATGTGCTGAAATGGCAGAGGTATGAATTTTAATTGATGAGAAAGAAAGGCCTTTGTTCAGCATCTCAGTTAGGTATTGCAAAATCTGAGGAATATTTGGTATGGACGTGTCAATGCCTTGCTCCTGGTTCCAAGCACAGAATCTCTTCCATTTTTCTGCATAATATTTTCTGGTACTGGGCCTCTTGTCCTCCAAGATAACATCCATAACAGCTTTTGAAAGAGGAGTGTTCTGAATGGCTACATTATCCGCCATGCTGCCAGATTTAAGGTCCTGAGTTGGCTGTGCAGGATCTGATTGTTTTGTTGGGTCAGCAAGTGAGAGGTTTGAGGCAATATCCATGCTGGACCTTGAGACAAGCTCTTTAGGACTGGGTACCAGTGGTAGCGTGGCCAGTCTGGTGCAATCATTATCATTTTTGGCTTTTCTTGTCTGACCTTTAGGAGTACTCTGGGAAGGAGAGGCAGTGGGGGAAAAGCATATACTGTTAGATTTTTCCAGCTGAATGATAGGGCGTCCACTTTCCATGCTTGCTTGTGATAAATCCTTGTGCAAAATCTCTGCAATTGACAGTTGTGAGGGGAGGCAAATAGATCTATGTCTGGGCATCCCCATTTCCTTATTATCATGCTGAAGACTTGTGGATCCAGTTTCCATTCGTGGGGATCCATGAGGTTTCTGCTTAGTTCGTCTGCCAGAAAGTACAGTTTTGTACCTACCATAAATGTAGATGTTCGAGGATTCCCTTGCTGCAGTCCTGACAATTGGGTATAGTCCGCGTCCCAGTCGGCCCGAATACCAGAGTATAAGGCTGATCGCCGGTCATGGCGCCTTAGACTGACGCCAGTACGCCAGGGTACTAATGCGCATGACCGACGTCATTTCTCAGTCTTTTCTTGCCCCAGATGTCAGAAGACCCAAAAGACAAGTCCCAAAACAACCTGCACCAAAAACATGTACAATATATACAGTAATATATACAAAAATATAAGCATGTAAACTCACCTACACAACCACCCTGAAACACAGAGGGGAAGGAGGGAAATTGGACTGCAGCAAGGGAATCCTCGAACATCTACATTTATGGTAGGTACAAAACTGTACTATGTTCTTCGCCTTCCCTTGCTGCAGTCCTGACAATTGGGTAGAATCCCAAAGCAGAGGTAAGGGAGGCTGGCAAATTATAAAGTAGCAGGAGCTGACAACATGCCTTGTAAAACAGCTGTGGCAAAACCAGCTCTAGTCTTAGAGTATATAGGCAGGTGATAATGCCTAGAGAAAGTATGCACTGAACTCCAAGTAGCTGCCTCCAGAATATCCTTAGTTGCCACCCCTCTTAGAAATGCTGTTGAAGTGGCAGTAGCCCTTGTGGAATGAGGCCTAATCCCAGCTGGAACCTCTTTGCCATGATGGGAATAACAAAATGCAATGCAAAAGCCAATCCACCTAGAAATAGTTTGTTTTGACACAGGCTTGCCCTGTGAACTTAAAGCAAAAGAAACAAGTAACTGCTGAGACTGCCTTAATGCGTAACTCCCGCTCAAATAGTAACGCAATTGCATGTGTACATCTAAAGTGTGCAAAATCTTTTCCCCTTTATTTTGAGGATCTGCAAACAACGTAGGCAAATGAATAGTTTGGTTTAAAGCCACACTAGAAACCACCTTAGGCATAAAGGAAGGATTAGTACGTAATGATACCCTGTCCTTATGGAAAATCAAGAAGGGCTCTACTGCCATAAGGGCCTGCAACTCAGACACCCTTCTTGCAGAAGTAACAGCCAACAGAAAAGCAGTCTTCCATGACAAATATTTCAATTCAGCAGAAGCTGCAGGCTCAAAAGGTTGTAGAGTAAGTTTTTCCAACACAAAATTGAGATCCCAAGCAGGAGTAGGAGCTCTACGCGGGGGTCTTATATTCTTTGCCCCCTAAGAAACTGCTCGAACAAAGGATGCGAAAACAAAGGTGGGTCACAATCATAGTGAGCTGAAATTGCTGCAGCATGAATCTTTATGGAAGAGAAAGACAAACCTTTGTCCAATAATTCAGTAAGATATTGAAGAGCCACACTCAAATTAGGCTCTGAAATCTCCTAATTCTTTGCTGTACCCAAAAATAAAATCTCTTCCATTTTTCATGTGACACTCTCCTAGTACTAGGCCTTCTAGCTTCCATAATCACATTTAAAACTTGTTGAGGAAGCTGAGACCTACCATGCTTCAACACAGAATATGCCAAGCCGTGAGATGAAGAGATTGAAGCTTGACATTGAGCAGATGACCAGTCCTTCTGAGATAACAGATGAGGAATCAGAGGTAAAGGCCATGGAGGCTTCTTGACAAGACTCCTTAGAAGTGGGTACCAGTGTTGCGAGGCCAATCTGAGCTATCAAAATCATCCTTGGCCTGTCCTGTCTGACCTTTAGTAATACCTTTGGAAGAAGAGGCAGAGGTGGAAAGGCATAGACATGAAGGTTTTTCCAACTGAAAGACAGAGCATCCACTTTCCAAGCTGTGTGATGAAACCCCTTTGTGCAATACTTTGGCAGCTGGTGGTTTAGTGGAGAAGCGAACAGATCTATGTCTGGAGTTCCCATGACACTGTCAATGTCTGAAATACATGAAGATCCAGTTTCCACTCGTGGGGATCCATGATTTGTCTGCTTAATACATCTGCTAGGAGTTCTGTGCTCCTGGCAGAAACCTTACCTGAAGAGTCAGTTGCAGGCTTAACGCAGTCTCGCATAAAATCATTGCTTGCCTGCATAGAGGATAAGAATGTGTTCCCCCTTGCTTGTTGATGTACCACATGACAGTTGTGTTGTCTGTCAGAATCAACACCTGCCCTGGAAGAAGTAACTCCTTGAACGCATGCATCAATGCAAACTGGACTGCCAACATCTCCTTCATGTTGATATGTAGATGCTGTAGTCTGGCAGGCCACTTGTCTTGTATCCACTTTCCATTTAGATGAGCTCCCAAGCAGTGTCCGAGGCATCTGTCGTTAAAATCTGACTCGCCTCTGGCCGGGTCACAGAGAGTCCCTTGTTTAGGTGACATTCCTGAGCCCACCACAAGAATTCCTTTTTGAAGGCAAGGTATTATTTGAATGACAGTGTCCAAATCTTGGCAGTGCTGTGTCCATACATTTTGAGATACCATTGCAGCTTCCTCATATGCAGTTTGGCATTGGGAAGCACCAGAATACAAGATGCCATGAACCCTAATGCTTGAAGGACTGTCCTTGCAGTCAGCACGGACTGATGAGATAGTTGATGGAAGTAAAGTGACAGACTCTTTTGTTTGTCCGGGGTTAAAAGGCCATCTGGGCTGCTGTATTCAGTCTTACACCCAGAAAGCACATGTCTTGAGTGGGTAGTTGACTGGACTTTTATTTCGTTCACAGAATACCCTAGGCATCTTAGCACTGCTATTACCTATTCCAGATGCTGTAGAAGGTGTTCCTTTCTTGAGCCAGAATCAGGCAGTCGTCCAAGTAAGGATAAATTTGAATGCCTTGAAGCCTGAAGTAAGCTATCACTGGAGCCAGAACCTTGTGAATACTCTGGGCAGTAGATAAGCCAAAGGGCAATGCAGAGAACTGATAATGAAAATCTCCAGTTCGAAACCTAAAATACTTTCTGCAACTTAGCCTTATGGGCACATGAAGGTAAGCTTCCTTGAGATCCAAAGTTACCATCCAGTGATCCTTGCCCAGCAGAGGTAACAGTTGCTGTAACGTCAACATCTTGAACTTGGGAATGTCCAGATAAGTGTTGAGGATAGATAAATCCCAAAATTGGTCTCCACGTGTTCCCCTTCTTTGGTACTAGGAACAGGCGAGAATAAAATCCGAAGCCCCTTTCTGACACAGGGACTGGCTGAATAGCCCCTATCTGGAGTAACTGAGAAACTTGCTTGTGAGCCTCTTTTCTTTGTGGAGGAGGAACATCGGGCATGCCTTTGGAAGGGGGGCATTGTGTGGAAATAAAATCTGTACCCGTGATGAATGATATCCAGCACCCATCTGTCTTGAGTGATTAAATCCCAATTTTCTTTGAAAAGAGACAATCTTCCTCCAAAGGAGCTGCCAGACGCAGAGTCCACTGGCAGCTGAAAAGGCAGGTCATTGGTTCTGCTTACGAAGGACTGACCCCTGCCCTCACCAGAAGTCTGAGCAGGTGAACTGTCTGATCTAGGCCTAACGAACCTTGAGCCCTGCCCCTACCACTTAGACCTACCCCTAGACTGGGAACCATAAGCAGGATATGTCCACCCCTTAGCAGGCCAATTTCTACTAAACTGGAGGCTGCACCTGCAAAAAGGAAATCTTTAACAGTCTGCATAGACTTAGCTTTGTCCTCCATTTTCTTTAAAACTGCTTCCACAGGCGGTCCAAACAACATCAGTTTGGACTCCAAAGTCAGGTGCCCCAAATAGGTAGGCTGAAAAATATACCAATAAGAAATGCATGCACAAAAATAACATTTCCTTCATCTACAAGCAAATACACCAAAAAGGTTGTATCAGATAGAGAAGTGCAGAAGTCCCAGCAAAGAGAAGGGGATGGTGGGAGGCAACCTGGACTGCAACAGTGAATACACTCAAACATCTACATTTATGGTAGGTACACAACTGTACTATGTTCATAGTGTTTCACTGTTGCAGTCTTTACTCTTGGGTAGAATCCCAAAGCTGAGGATGGGTGGCTGGGCTAAATAGGATTAGGAGTGGCTATGAGGCCCTGCAGAACTGTAGTGGCAAAGCCTGGTCTGGACTTAGAGTAGAGAAGCAAGTGGTAGTGCTTTGTAAAGGTGTGCACTGAACTCCAAGTTGCAGCCTCTAAGATATCTTTGGTTGGTACTCCTCTGAGGAAGGCTGCTGCTCTGGTGGAATGAGGTCTAATGCCCTTAGGCACTGATTTGCCATATTGAAAATAGCAGAAACGGACGCAATGGCCTATCCATTTTGAAATAAATAGTCTGTTTTGAGATAGACTTTTCCTTGTGATCCTGCAGCATATGACACTAAAAGTTGCTCAGTCTTTCTGAAAGCTTTAGTTCTGTCCAAGTAGAAGCGCAACTGCTGTGTATGTACAAAGAATGCAGAATTTTCTCACCCTTGTTCTGTGGATTTGGGTAAAGGTAGGCAAGTGAATGGTTTGGTTGAGGGCCATAATGGACACCACCTTAGGCATAAATGTAGGGTTTGTCCTCAGAGAAACCCTGTCTGGATGAAAATGATGAAAGGTTCTACAGCCATAACTGCTTGTAACTCCGAGACTTGCCTTGCAGAGGTTATTGCTAGGAGCAGAGCTGTTTTCCAGGATAAGAATTTTATATCTGCTGTTGATGCTGGCTCGAAAGGAGGCAGTGTGAGTTTTTCCAAAACATAATTGAGGTCCCACTCCAGAATTGGTGCTCTCCTTGGAGGCCTAATGTTTTTGGCCCCTCTGAGGTACTGCCTTATTAAAGGATGAGAAAAGATAGGTGGTTCCGTATTGTAATGTGCTGAAATGGCAGAGGTATGAATTTTAATTGATGAGAAAGAAAGGCCTTTGTTCAGCATCTCAGTTAGGTATTGTAAAATCTGAGGAATATTTGGTATGGACGTGTCAATGCCTTGCTCCTGGTTCCAAGCACAGAATCTCTTCCATTTTTCTGCATAATATTTTCTGGTACTGGGCCTCCTGTCCTCCAAGATAACATCCATAACAGCTTTTGAAAGAGGAGTGTTCTGAATGGCTACATTATCCGCCATGCTGCCAGATTTAAGGTCCTGAGTTGGCTGTGCAGGATCTGATTGTTTTGTTGGGTCAGCAAGTGAGAGGTTTGAGGCAATATCCATGCTGGACCTTGAGACAAGCTCTTTAGGACTGGGTACCAGTGGTAGCGTGGCCAGTCTGGTGCAATCATTATCATTTTTGGCTTTTCTTGTCTGACCTTTAGGAGTACTCTGGGAAGGAGAGGCAGTGGGGGAAAAGCATATACTGTTAGAGTTTTCCAGCTGAATGATAGATAGGGCGTCCACTTTCCATGCTTGCTTGTGATAAATCCTTGTGCAAAATCTCTGCAATTGACAGTTGTGAGGGGAGGCAAATAGATCTATGTCTGGGCATCCCCATTTCCTTATTATCATGCTGAAGACTTGTGGATCCAGTTTCCATTCGTGGGGATCCATGAGGTTTCTGTTAGTTCTGCCAGAATATTTGTTTTTCCTGGCAGGAATTGTGCTTGCAGGTGAACTTGAAAAGCCAATGCTGTGTCCCATAAGGTCATTGCTTGTCTGCAGAGGGGGTAGGAATGTGTACCTCCCTGCTTGTTTATGTACTACATGACCGTAGTGTTGTCTGTCTTTATCAGTAACTGTCCTGGGTGAAGCAGGTCCTTGAAAGCTGTCAGGGCATTTTGAACAGCTAGCATCTCTTTTTGATTGATGTGAAGATGCATCTGGTTTGCAGGCCATGTGCCCTGAATACATTTTCCTGCCATATGGGCCCCCCAGGCATAATCTGATGCATCCGTTGTCAGTGTCTGTCTGGCTGTAGGTAAACTGAATGGCAGACCCTTGTTGTGGTGACAGGCTTCTGCCCACCATCGAAACTCCTGTTGTAGGCAGGGAATGAGTGCAATTACTGTCTCCAGGCTGTGGCAATGTTGAGTCCAAACACTTTTCAGATACCATTGTAGTTTCCTCATATGCAGTCTGGCATATGGAATTAGTAGAATGCAAGATGCCATGAAACCCAAAGCCTGCAGGATTTTCCTTGCAGATAAGTAGGTTTTTGTTGCCAATTTCTTGAAGTAAATAGTCAGTTGTTTTTGCTTGTCTGGCGTGAGATAAGCCATCTGGGCAGTTGTATTTAAGCTTGCACCCAGGAATATTACCTCTTGAGAGGGCACTAGTTTTGATTTCTTTTCGTTTACTGTGTACCCTAGGCCAATTAGTAATCTTTTCACAAACGCCAGATGCTTTAGAAGAGTGTCTTTGTTCTCTGCTTATATTAGGCAGTCGTCCAAGTAGGTATATATTTGAATTCCTTTTTGTCTGTAAAACGCAATTACTGGTGCCAGGCATTTTGTGAAGACCCTGGACGCAGTAGATAAGCCAAAGGGCAGTATAGAGAATTGGTAATGCATTGAGCCAGCTATGAATCTGAGGTATCTTCTGCAAGATTGTCTGATTGAGACATGCAGGTATGCCTCTTTTAGGTCCAAAGTTACGAGCCAAGCCCTCTTGCCCAGCATGGGCAGTAGCTGCTGTAGTCAACATCTTGAATTTTGGAACTTCCAGAAACGTATTTAGTATAGACAGGTCCAGAATTGGTCTCCAGGTTTTGTCCTTCCTGGGTACTAGGAAAATTCTGGAGTAAAATCCTCGCCCCTGCTCTTGTTGTGGTACTTGCTGAATGGCCCTCATGTCCATGAGGGCTGTAATTTGCTTTTGTGCCTCTGCCCATTGACTGTATGGCAGGTCTGGCATGCCCTTTGACCTTGGTAGAGTGTGAAAATGGAACCTGTAGCCTTGGGACACTATGTTCAGGACCCATTTGTCTTGGGTAATCATTTGCCAATTTGATGAAAAAAGTGCTAGTTTTCCCCCTAAGGGGGCTGCCAAAAGAAAACTGCTTGGAACTGGTAGAGGAAAGTCATTGGGACTGTTTCCTGTAAGGTTGTGATTTGTCTTCTCTGCTTTTGGAGGTAGGAGCACCCCACTGTTTAGGCCTGTATGAGCCTTGGGGCTGAGATCTTCCACTGGGACGCCTGTATCTGCCTCTTTGTGGTCTGTCTGAGACTGGAAAGGACCAATTTTTAGAAGGCCAGTTCCTGCTAAACCTGGGTGGCTGTACCTGTAAGAAATATTTGACTGTCTGCATGGATTTTGCTTTATCCTCCATTTTTTTCAACACCTCTTCTGCTTTAGTACCAAACAAAGTATCATGATGTAATGGTGCATCCAATAATTTTACTTTAACATGATCAGGCAGATTCTGTTCCTTTAACCAAGCATGCCTTCTAATAACAGAACCTGTAACAGCGGCCCTGCAAGAGGCCTCCAGTGAATCATAACCACATTGCAAAGTATGCTTTCCCACTTGTTCAGTTGCATGCAATAAATCCTGAAATTCCTTGTTCTCTGAACATTCAGTATTTACATTTTATGCTTAAGAAGGGACATTAAATATTGCTGATATTTAAAGCATATGAAACTGACAATTTAAAGCCCTTACAGCCAGGGTGGCAGAAGTGTAAACTTTTTTCCCCCATCTGTCTAGAGCCCTAGAATCCCTATCAGAGGGGACAGGGTTTTTTGCAGTGGAAGCTTTAACCCCCTTGGGACCCTGAGATATAGTTTCTGGGTCAGCAGCGGGGTTTTTCTATAGGAATTTATGAGAATCCGGGACCCTGTAGTATCTGTCTGGCTTAGCAGGTGCAGGGGGTAAAGAGTCAGGGGACAGACTAATACGCTGAAAATACATCTACAATGTCTAGAACAGGTGGAATAGCAAGGAGTCTGTGCTGAGGAAGAAGCAGAAAGTCTCTGAGCCTTTTCTTAGATTCAGAATAATCTTGGCTCTCCCAGTGGAAATGCTCCCTCATAGTATGCAGTGTTTCCCCAAAAGAATAATCCTCAGGAGGAGAGGCTGAAGGGATGGATTCTTCAGCATCAGAATCCTCATAGGGAAGCATGGAGTAATCCTGTTCAGAAGAGGAAATAGATACCTGATCAGAAGAATCATACTCTGTCTCTTGCCTAGGCCTCTTATCAGGAGGGGGATGGGAGCACCTGATCGAAGTATTTAGGTCTTCGGCCATTTTGAGCATTTGTTTTTTAGGCATGGAAGTCTGAGTAGGAAAATGCTGTACTTGTTTCTTTGTCTTTAGAGCTGCTTTAGTCTTTTTCTTTGAAGCTGAAGATGGCTTAATATATAGTTGTGTAGGTCTGAAGATACCCTCAGAAGCCGATGCCTGCTCAGCGGCTCCGGACCCATCTGAGGGAGAGATTTCCGAGTGTCCAATACCTTGAGTATCCAGAGGCCCAGTTGGCTCCACGTGGGAGTCGGTAACGGCCTGTGGCTCTGAGGTAGCAGGCGCCAGGGGCTGCGAAAGCGCCTCATTGAGAACTGGCGACTGGCCTAGTAGAGGCTTTGTCGTCGGTTTTGGACCTCGGATGCCTAGCCTTGTCCTTGCGTTTTTTGCAAACTCCGGTTGTTGGCTGTTCCGACGGCATTATATAATTAAATCTTCAGCCAAAGTAATGAAATGCAAAATCGAACCGACGCATTGGTTAAATCTAGCACAAAACCGACAACTAGCAACGTTGTGATCAGGGCCTAGGCAAGGAATACAGTAAGAGGGAAAATCCTTATGAGGTATTTGCTTCCCACAAGAAATACAATTGTTAACTTTTTCTGACATTGGTCTGGAGCAAGAAAAAAGTTTCCCCAACGGGGTACTTAGCTTTAATGAAGACTTTGGTTCTGAAATTCGGATTTGAAAATCTCAGGAGTCGGCCGACCGGCACTTGCGAACTGCTTTTGTTTCGGGCACCGCGAGGCAGGAAAGACTGACGAAAATGGCGTTGGCTGCATCTTTTATACCCCTGGTGCACTGATGTGAGGGAGGAGGCGACAGCAACCGATACCGGACCTAGACTTTGGAATTCTGGCCGACTGAGGGTAGCCTGCCAGCAGGATAACCCAAGAGTAATGACTGCAACAGTGAAACACGATGAACATCAGCAGGAGGTAGCCATACAACATAAATAGGAAAATGCAATGATAAAAGGCATGTTTTATAACAACACAAACTCGGGAACAGCTGGCTATACCTTTTTTGTACTGTGCCTGTTAAATACTTTTGAGCAAAAACAGCAATCACATTTCATTAACATTCAGAGTGAAAAATAACTTCTTTTCCTAGTGCAGACACTGATGAATAACAGAACCAGTGTTCTGAAGGGTCAGTTAACAACTCTTGGAATTGTACTGATAGTTTCGACACCTCATAAGTGGGTGAGGGAGGGTCTGCCACTTCATGTAGAACTACTGACAATCTTTCAAAAGTCTGCACTCCAGCTACTTTCATTGGCTGGAGCTGTATAACTGCAGTAAATGGCTTAAAAAATCTGAGAGAGACATAAATGATGGTCATTGAGAAAAATGAAATGCAAGCACTCCTGCTACAGAAGGTGTGTACAATGTCTATAATTCACACTACTGCCACTACATCTCATAGGTTAGATTCATAGGTTAGTTCTAGGCTAACTGCCCTTGTGAACCATTTTAAGCCAAGCCAATTATCCTTTGTGAGATTCAAACCCTGCACTTTGTGTTTGTAAGGCAAACACCTTAACCATTAGGCCACCCTCCTAATCCTCAATGGGATGGCATCACTTCTCTATGTCTACCATGCTTCATAAAAAGGGGACTTTAAAGGAAGGAGACATGAAACCAGTAAAACAAGATCATGTTAATATGGCAGGCCTCATAACGGCCATTTTCTGGAAAAACAGAATTTTATAAGAAACATGTAGATTAATTTTGCTTCATTAAAGTAGCTCATAAAATAAATACAATGAAAACAACACACTGAGTACTAAAAAGGACTTTTCCTTTAATAAATAGTGGATGTTGTTGCAGCTTCATGTTGAGGGATAACTTTGCAATCTCTGTAAAATCACCTTTCAGAGCAGAGATTTGCAACGAGAAAGAAAGAGTTCATTGGATAAGGTTTCAAAGACAGCATACTCAGAGCAAGCTACACTTAGACAAGCCTGTAGACTTCAGCTGCTTGATCTTTCTACAGTAAATACCTCTTTTGATTGCTGGTAATTTGGTTACAGACACATTTAGTGTTTGGGTCTAAAATAATGAAAATCAGCAAAGTTATGATAGACATTTGTCACACTAAATACAGATTCATAGTTTTGGCAACACCTCTACTTATTGCTAATTCTGGAATAAAATTTTACAATACTACCCTTAGGGTACCATCCCTAAAAGTAAGGCACAACTCTTCTTTCTTAGGTGCTACAGCCCTGAGTATTTCCTTGAAATCTTGTGCTTTCTCTCCAGTCAAATTTCAGCCTAGCCTCTGTAGACCTTACGGCCTTCTCCGAACACTGCTTGCAGCTGATTGTGGCAAACACTGGTTTATGCTGTGAGTCGACTGTTTCACTGGGGGTGACTCTGCAACCACTAATTCTACTCCAATGTCCTTTCCTTTCCAGGAGAAAGTCTGCTTGAGTTGGATGTTGGCCACTCTTGTATTTGATCTTGTGACTGCCTTTCTTGCTAAAAAATGTGTTGGCCGCCATCAAGCAATTTGCCAGACAGAAGGTCAGAATGACCCTCCTCCTTTATTCGTGTTCCCCCACCCACATAGACACAGACGGTTCTCATATCCTGTTCTGTCTGTCCCAATATGTACATTTAGGTCCCCCCCATTATCAACACCAATCCATGTTGTCCTGTTTTATCTAGTTAAGTCTTGCAACTGCTGTCTGAATGCACTCTTTTCATCACTATATCAACTCTGCTGTGGGCCACAGGCTGAGATTATGAATACTGCCCTATCTTTACACTGGAGTCTGACTGCCATATGTCTGTCACTACTTCTGAATAATCTGTCACTGTCTTCTGCAGCCTCTCCCTCATCATAATTCCCACACAATTTCTAGTTTGTCCTCCTCGAGTAGTAGACTGAATCCCAAGCGAAGTGGCTTTGTTGCACTGCCCTTTCATCTGGTCTTCTGGATACAGAGGATGCCCACCCTCCTCTTTATCATCATGTCATCCACTTCCAAGCTGCAGCTTGTCAGTAAACCTGTACTGAGTGTAGCAATCTTTAGTTAATGACTGGCAGGTTGATTGGTTTTATGTCTAACTTTTGCTTAACGGGGTAACCTCACATAAAGGCTGGGCATCTGGACACTGGTTTGAAAGAGCTTAGTATATGCCAAGTAAACTTCTGTCTATGGCAACCAGTCTTGACACTGAAGTGGAAGGACTGAATTATGTAACATTCCAAGTTACAGTGCATATAAAGATAAAGTTCCATTTGGTCATCTATTTCAGACCCGCTGGTCACTTCTGACATGTTCCTCAAAAGGCTGACTGAATCACAAGATAATAAGGAGAAGTATGCTGTTAGCATGGTACTGGAATGTATAATGGGGAGATAAACTGACTGCTTTAATCTAGGTACACCAGGGTTACTCTGGTGTGGCAGTGTATGCAGGTTTGTTACATTACACTTTGTGATTAGGTAACTAAGAAAAATAGCAAACTTGTCTGCTAGCAGGGAAAATATGAGTAGAGTTAATTAGGTATTTGAGATTTAATAAGGTAGATTACATGCTGAATGACTTTGGAGGTGAGACAGTACTCTCAAAGGAGGTTGGAAAACTAGAGCTTCCTAGACGACCAAGTTAAGCGAGTGGGGAAAGTGGAGAGAATATTTAGTCAGAGGTACAGCTGTGATTTTAGCAATGCAGATTTGTGCTTACGGCAAAAGTATGGTGACATCATAGTAAGCATGTAGTTTCAGTATGGCTGGAACTATTATGTGCTCGGTACTCTGGGCACAGGATACTGTATGCTCACACAGCATTTGTAAGTAACAAAAAAAAACTTAGTATGTAGTCCTGGTGATTTAGAAATGGTGACACTGTAAGGGACTTATAACTTCTCTACTCTTCCAAATAGTATTGTTTTAAAGGTGTTAATATGCAGGCATTTCTAACAGAGCTACTTAAACAGAAGGATAGAGTAAACTTGAGGCTAGTTCTGGACAACTTAAGAACATAATTTGTTAGTTTCAGTAGCTTTGTTGTAGGGTCATTTATGAAAAGAAAACAATAGCCCCAGTGACTTAGCTTCATGTCACATCAAACATTAGTATTCTCAATGTCTAGAGTTCTGAATGCTTGCTTGGGAGCTACTGTTTCAAAGAGGGAAGCTACTAGAAGAATTATACTTGAAGAAAAGTCACAGAAAAAATGGAATGTGAAATTAAGGTTACAGTGTAGAATTCAAATAAGTATAAACTGTTCACACATTATCAAACTGTGACATCAGTTAAACTAAGATTGTATATTTTGATTCTGGTCATCATGTTCAACAAGATACTTTATGTTTTAAACTATTTTTCTTTGTTACCTTGGATAGAAAATTATGCTCATGGGCTTTTTATGCAGCAGTTTCACTCTGGGATTACAAACAAGAGAGAAACCATAAAGAAAAAGCTACAATACACATATATTGTATTAAAAGTAAGCAAGCTGTAGCCATACATTTAAATTTTATCAAAAAACATGTTAATTAGCAACCTATATATATGACAATATGGTTTTAACATTTATGACATACACATGAATAAGCAACCTTTGAATCTACAGTATATACAAAATTCACAAGCTTCAGAAAGACTGGAATTTAGTACACACTAGTTGAGAGAGTTGATGAGCTGTGAAGAGGATGGGAGGCAGGTCAGACTCTTTGAATGTACTTCATTCTGAAGAACATTTCTCATTTTGAGTGTTAAAAAGTTCATGTTCCACACTGCTCCCCACTGAAAGAGTTTTTCACACAAATTTACTGTTATGGATGTTTTAATAAATATCCACGGTAAGCAATACTGAATCATATTTAAATCATATTATTTCACCAAAATAACTTTTTGTTAGTATAAAGTAGCACAACCATTGCTGTGGACTTCCTAGCAGAAGTCATTCCTAAGCATTTTACATGTTGCCCATGTATTCCACATTTTGAAAAGTAGTGTTCCATACTTTCCAGAAGGAAGGCTTAGAGCTATATGAAAGGCAGTATATAAAACTCTTAAGTACAGACAAAAGGAGAACATTAATGGATGGAAGAAACAGAAGATAAAAGAATAGAATGAAAAAAGACACAAATAAATTACCTGACTTCATCAACCATGCTGTTCATTGCACTGATAAGTCTTTGATTTTCTTGTTCAAACTGCAAAGTAACAACAGATTTTAAGTTATAACAAGTCAATGGCTGCATAAAGCATTTAATTAGCATGTAATTCCTTTTAACTAAAAAACAGCTTCATCATAGATCTTGGATGACTGATGTGACATATCAAATTCTACAGTGTTGTACTTCTAACTTCAAAAGAAACATTCTACTGGGCCAAGGAGAAGCTGGTGCACAGTATTCCTTCTACTCAGGGCTGGCCTTAGGTAAAATTAAGGCCTAGGCGAAAGGGCTCCATGGTACCCCTGCTGCCCACTGGCCGCCCCCTCCCCACACATCCCCCAGTGACCTCTGTCCTCGTCTACCCTGTCCTCCTCATATTATTCAGACTACTTTTTTCTGCTTTCATCCGAACATTATGTCTTACTATTCAGCTGTTTACTGCATCCATTCAACACACCCTACCTGAGTCCCAATGTTACCACAACTTTGGAGTAAATAACTGAATTAAGCCATTGGGATTCTAGATGTTGTGAGGGGTATTTTACACCCCCCCTCTCACATTTTGGATTCAATGATGGCCTGAAAAAAACCATAGCTAACACTTCAGTCTTAACCTTCAACACTGAATTCTTCCTGCATCCTTTCAACATATCCCAACAGTGCAGTATACTATAGTACAGTAACTGAGAAATAATCAAATCAAGACAGATATGGCGTCTGCTAGGCCTCCTGAAACCACAAAGGTTATACATGCTCTGAAGTGCATTTTACAGCCATTTCCAAACCTTTTAATCCAATGATGGCATGAACAAAAAAACGAACAAGGAAAGAACTTTAGTATTTCTCAATTTTGTTTCTTATGCATAGTTTCAATACACCCTAATTATACAGGAGTGCACTGTAATACATGCAGAATAAATAATCAAATCAAGGCAAGGGTTTAGTGCTGCTAGCCCCCTCCCCCCCCCAACAGACATGGGGTAAAAGATGTTATGAGGTGCATTTTGTTGCCATTTGCCTAGCTTCTGACCCAATGATAGCCTGAACAAAAATATGAATAATGAAGAAATTCTAACCTTATTTTTTTGTTTCAAGGAAGATTTGTGTCTAATAAAATGACAGTTCACAATAAAACGCTTGTGAGGATAACCTATACTATATATTGGAATAGTGCTAGACTGAGGTGAAGATACAAACTGGCAGTCACATATTTCAAGTGGTTGCTGTTCAAAATACATACAGCATCACCTCTACCCCCCAAAAAGATAGCTAACTTTTTGTGTACCACCCTAATTTCAAACTGAGGCAAAGCTAGCAGACTGAATACAATACATTAAAGAAAGTTCAAGTTACTGCTGTCAGATGTATATTAACATACATCCTTACCCCTAAAAAAATAACCACAAGTATATGTGCCTGATCTCCTAATGTATTCCAACTTGCTACCCCTATACAATACACTGTCTCTAGACAAGCTATAGTGACCTTTAGTGCACAATTCTGACATTTAAGGGTGGTGAGTTAAAGAAATAAAGACCACACTGTCCACAGTCCCTATACAAGCTTAGAGGGATGATTGTAAGAAAAAAAAATTAAGTAGTACACCCCACACCATCCCCAGCTTCCCAGAAATGTTACATGACCTTCTGAGCATACCTCCATGCAGGACTGGTTTATGCTACATAAAGGTACAATATTGTGCATGTCTACAAATAAAAATCTGTTTATATTTTTTTAATCCAAGAGACAATGCCATTGCCCCTGAAAGCCATGTCTACTATCAGATGCACAATACAAGCAAACACATGCTTATCTACAGGCAAACTGGAGGAAAGTACAGTTGTGTAAGAACTTAAAATGTATCTACCATAACTTAGTATCTGTGTTGTCCAATTGCATTATGCATCACGGATGGGTCTTAGGATCCGTCCTCTGATCCAACTTGGCCATTTCCTCCAGACATACGATCTGAGCTTCAAACTTTTCCCTCTCCCTTGCTGTCTCACTTCCCTTCAAACACTCAGATTGAGTTTGTTGCCCCTTTACTCAGGAGGATTATCCCAAAGATAGTAGAGAAACAGAGAAAGAAACCTACTGGAGTCCAAGCAAGGAACCTGCTCTGGTTTTCTGTGAGGTTTACTTCTATGCAGACAGAAATATAACTGGCTGTGAACATCAAAGCAATGTAACATGTACTCAACCTTTGCTGGAGTAGTTAGGAAAAATATGGGCAAGTGGATGGTCTGGTTAATGTTAAGTTTCCAACGCGATAAAGAAGTTATGTACTCACCATAATGTCCCATCTGAGTAGTCGTACTTCATTTTCTGCAACCTGTGGGTATTCGGATCCGAGCCGGCAACATTTTCCAAGCATCTGCTCCAAGCTCCTTCCCTTACCCATAATCCCTCAGATCTCATACCTTCCCTCAGATCGAGTTTGCCACTATGAAAACTATCAGCAACTCAATAACAGCACTAACCTAGAACAGGCTCGGGGGAAGGAGGGCGGGACGGTTGTAGAAAATGAAGTATAACTACTCAGATGGAACGTTATGGTGAGTACATAACTTCTTTATTTGAAGTAGATAACTTCATTTATCTGCAACTTGTGGGACAGAGTCCCCAGCTACCAAAAACTCCTGGGAGGCCCTCTTGGAAGGATATTCCTGAGCACCGCAGAGCCAAAGGATGCTCTCCCTCTAGAGATCAAATCCAACTTATAATGAAAAATAAATGTATGTGACCTTGCCCAGGTCGCTGCTGCACAGATATCATCCAGTGAAACCCTAGACCAAAAGCAGCAGAAGTTGCCATAGATCTGGTAGAATGAGCTTTAACAGGACCAGGTGGGGAAAGACCTTTGTCCTTATAGACTTGCAGTATACATTGTGTAATCCATCTAGCTAAGGAGACCTTGGATATGGCTTTGCCCAAAAAGGGTCTAAAAAAGGACACGAATAACTGGTCAGACTTATGAAAGGGTTTAGTCCTATGTAAAAAGAAAAGTACAGTTTTGTACCTACCATAAATGTAGATGTTCGAGTGCTAATACAGCTGCAGTAATCACAGATGGGTTCTCTGCCGTCAGGCGGGTCCTCAGTCGGCCGAATTCCAAAGTCTAGGTCCGGCGTCGGTTGTTGTCGCTTTCTTTCCTGACGTCAGTGCAACAGGGGTATATAAGACACAGCCGACGCCATTTTCTTCAGTCTTTCTTGCCCCAGATGTCAGGTGCCCCCAGAAGGAAGGCAATACATAAATTATATATATAATCATGCAATGCAATAGAATAAAAAATCAGTAGTTGCAAGCAAATACACCATAGAAGGATAACCCAATCAGGTTGTATGAGGAGGTGTTAGCCACTAGGCCTTTACCATGAGGGGAAGGAGGGAGGGAAACCTGTACTGCAGCTGTATTAGCACTCGAACATCTACATTTATGGTAGGTACAAAACTGTACTATGTTCATCGTGCATACAGCTGCAGTAATCACAGATGGGTATAATCCCAAAGCTACACACAGGGTGGTAGGCACTAGGTGGAACTGGGAGGAGCCAGAATGCCCTGCAACACAGCAGTGGCAAAGCCTGCTCTAGTTTTGGAGTATAAAGGCAGGTGGTAGTGTTTTGTGAAGGTATGCACAGAACTCCAAGTGGCTGCCTCCAAAATATCTTTGGTAGGGACTCCTCTGAGGAAGGCTGTAGAGGTAGCTGTGGCCCTTGTGGAGTGGGATCCGATGCCTGTAGGAACAGATTTGCCATGAAAGGAGTAACAAAACCGTATGCAGTGGCCTATCCATTTTGAAATTGTCTGTTTGGAAATTGGCTTCCCTTGAGCTCCTACAGCATAGGACACAAAGAGTTGTTCTGATTTCCTGAAAGGCTTTGTTCTGTCCAAATAGTAACGTAGCTGTCTATGGATGTCTAAGGAATCTAGCAGCCTTTCCCCTTTGTTTTGAGGATTGGGGTAAAAGGTAAGTGTATGGCCTGATTTAAAGCTACCCTGGATACTACCTTAGGCATAAATGACGGGTTGGTTCGTAGGGAAACCCCGTCCTGATGGAAGATGAGAAAGGGCTGCACAGCCATGAGGGCTTGTAGTTCCGAAGCCCTACGAGCTGAGGTAATGGCCAGAAGGAAAGCTGTTTTCCAGGACAAATATTGCAAATCTGTTGAGGCAGCTGGTTCAAAGGGAGGCAATGTTAATTTTTCTAGAATGAAATTAAGATCCCAGGCTGGTATTGGTTGTTTCCTTGGAGGTCTTATATTCTTAGCCCCTCTGAGGAACTGTCTTAAGAGTGGGTGAGAGAATAAGGGTGGATCAGTGTTGTATTCTGCAGAAATGGCTGAGGCATGAATTTTGATGGAGGAAAATGAAAGTCCACTGTTCAACAGCTCAGCTAGATACTGTAATATCTGAGGCAAATTCAGTTTTCTAGGATCCTGGCCTTTTTTCTCATTCCAAGCGTAAAACCGTTTCCATTTCGCGGAGTAAGCCTTTCTAGTAGATGGCCTTCTGGCCTCCAAAATGACATCCTGCACCTCTTTGGAGAGTAGGGTCTGTTGTGGTGTTAAGGAATTTTCCATGCAGCCAGATTGAGTGTTTTCAGCTGACTGTGAAGAGTTTTGTAGCTGTGCTGAGTCAGTAGAAGAGGCATTAGAGGTAGGTTCCAGGGAGGAGTATGTGTTAGGCTCCTCAGGAGTGGGTACCAGTGTTGTCTTGGCCAGTCTGGAGCAATCAGTATCATCTTAGGTCTGTCTGCTCTTGCTTTCAAGAGCACCTTGGGCAGAAGAGGCAAAGGTGGAAAGGCGTAAACTGTCCATGCTGCCCAGCTGAAAGAAAGGGCGTCCACTCTCCAGGCCTTTGGATGGAAGGTCCTTGAGCAGAACTTTGGCAATTGATGATTCCTGTGGGAGGCGAAGAGATCTATGTTTGGCCTTCCCCATGCTTGGATTATCTTTGTAAACACTTGAGGATGTAACTTCCATTCGTGTGGGTCTGTCATATTTCTGCTTAGATTGTCTGCCAGCGTGTTTTCCAGTCCTGGCAGGTACTGTGCTTGAAGTTCGATTTGCCATTCCAGAGCCAAGTTCCAAAGTGACATGGCTAGCCTGCACAGGGGGTATGAATGTGTTCCTCCTTGTTTGTTTATGTACCACATTACTGTGGTGTTGTCTGTTCTTATCAATAATTGCCCTGGATGCAGGAGGTCCTTGAAAGCTGTAATTGCATTTATCACTGCTAGCATTTCTTTTTGATTGATGTGAAGGTGCTTTTCCTTTTGGGACCATTTGCCCTGAATGCACCTGTCTGTCATGTGTGCCCCCCAGGCGTAGTCTGAGGCGTCTGTTGTGATGACTTGATTTGCTTGAGGCTTGCAGAATGGAAGACCTGTGTTTGTTTGGCATGCTTGGGCCCACCATAGAAATTCCTTTTGCAAACATGGGATTATTGGTATTATTGTTTCCAAACTGTGGCTGTGTTGAGACCATAGGTTTTTTAGGTACCATTGAAGTTTCCTCATATGCAACCTTGCACATGGGATTAAAAGAATGCAAGATGCCATGAAGCCCAGAGCCTGCAGGATTTTCCTTGCAGCGAGCCTGGTACAATTTGCTAGTATTTTGAAGTACAGAGTTAGTTGCCCCTGTTTTTCTGGCGTAAGATAGGCCATCTGGGTGTTTGCGTCCAAGTTGGCACCCAGGAAAGTTATTTTCTGAGATGGTGTTAGCCCGGATTTCTCTTTGTTGACTGTGTATCCCAGAGAATTCAATAACCGTGTTACATAAGCCAGATGTTCCAGAAGTATGTGTTTGCTGTCCGCTTGGATCAGGCAGTCGTCCAAATAAGGGTAAATTTGTATCCCTTGAAGTCTGCAGTAGGCAATTACTGATGCCAGGCATTTCGTGAATACTTTGGGCGCAGTAGATAAGCCAAAGGGCAATGCAGAGAATTGATAGTGGATTGAACCTGCAAGAAATCTGAGGTATCTTCTGCAACTTTGTCTGATTGGGACATGCAGGTATGCCTCCTTGAGGTCCAATGTTACCAGCCAAAACTCCTTGCCCAGCATGGGAAGAAGCTGCTGTAATGTGAGCATCTTGAATTTTGGTACAAGTAGAAATGTGTTTAGGATGGATAAGTCCAAAATGGGTCTCCAGTCGGTTCCTTTCCTTGGTACCAGAAATAGTCTGGAATAAAAACCTTGACCTTGTTCGTGAGTAGGTACCTCTTGAATAGCTTTCATGTCCATGAGCTTTGAAATTTGTATTTGAGCCTCTACCCTTAGATTGTGTGGCAGGTTCGGCATGCCTCTCATTTTTGGAAGAGTGTGAAAATGAAATCTGTAGCCTCTGTTTATAATGTCCAGGATCCATTTGTCTGTTGTGATAATATGCCAATTTCTTGTAAATAATGCCAGCTTTCCTCCCAAGGGTGCTGCCAGCTGAGACTTGCTTGGCATGAAAAGGGGGAAGTCATTGGGTTTGTTTCCTGTATTGTTGTGCACTGTCTTCGCCACCTCTTGGTGCTGGAGTTTGCCATTGTCTGCCTCTATATGATCCTTGAGATTGTCCTCTGCCCCTTGTGTGCCTGTATCTACCTCTTTGGGGCTTGTCCGTGGCTGGAAAGGACCAGTTTTTTGAAGGCCAATTTCTGCTAAAACGTGGTGGTTGAACCTGTAGAAAAGCTTTGACAGTTTGCATTGATTTAGCTTTTTCTTCCATTTTCCGTAGTATCTCCTCAGCATTAGTACCAAAAAGTACATCCTTTTGTAAAGGAGCATCTAGTAGTTTAGCTTTAACATGATCAGGCAAGGTTTGTTCCCTAAGCCAGGCATGTCTACGAATGACTGATCCTGTAACAGCAGCTCTACTTGAGGCCTTTAGAGCATCATAGCCACATTGTAAGGTGTGTTTACCCACTTGTTCTGCACTATGCATCATATCCTGCAACTCCTTCAAATCTGGTTGTTCAGGTTGTGACATTTTATTTCTTAACTGTGATAACAGAAACTGCTGATATTTAAGCATATGGAACTGACAATTTAAGGCCCTCATGGCTAGGGTGGCCGAGGTATATACCTTTTTCCCTACCTTTCTAAGGATCTAGACTCTCTTTCGGAAGGTAGTGGATTCTTAGCAGTAGAGGCCTTCATTCCCTTGGGGCCTTGAGAAATGGTTTCAGGGTCAGCATTATGGCTTTTGTAAAGAAATTGGTGAGAGTTAGGAACCCTGTAATACCTATCAGGCTTGACTGGGGCAGGAGGCAGGGAATCCGGATTAAGGCAAGCCTCCGAGTAAACATCATCAAGTATGTCCAAGACAGGAGGTATCGCCAGAGGTCTGTGCTGAGGTAGCAAAAGAAATTCCCTAAGTCTTTTCTTGGAATCAGAAAAGTCTTGGCATTCCCAATGGAAGTGTTCCCTCAAGGTATGCAAGGTTTCCCCAAAAGAAAAATCCTCTGGGGGAGATACAGAAGGAATGGACTGCTCTGCATCAGAATCTTCAAAAGGGGAGTACGAGTGTTCCTCCATCAGAATGTTCTGAAATAATGGAGCCCTGGTCAGAAGAGGGTGAATCTTCCTCCACTCTGGGTCTCTTGTCCGAAGGGGGTTGGGAACCCCTGATAAGAGTAATTAAATCCTCAGCCATTTTTAGCATCTGCTTTTTAGGCATGGGGCCTGGAGATGGGCCCTGTGCAACAGGCCTCTTGGGATGCATGGCTGATTTGGACTTAGTAAAGGCCTTTATGGAAAAGGAAGATGAGGGTCTAAAGACACCATGGGTGGAAGTGGACCTGTCCACATCAGGAGGCTCAACACTCACAGTGGCTTCGGTAGTTGTAGTCTGGGTATGGGCCGAGGCACCTGCTGTCTCGGTTACAGAAGACACCGCCAGTGTCGTCGGTAGTCAGGGGCTGCGTAGGCGCCTCGCTGAGAACCGGACCACGTGTAGCCGGTTTTGGCATGGTGTCGGTGGAGACCGCGGACCTCGCGTGTCGGTCTTTGTCCTTGTGTTTTTTGGACAAAACGGTAGTTTGAGTCTCCGACGACATTTTATAATCAAAAGCTTTACCGAAAAAGTGCTGGGCGAACTCCGCCCGACGCTTAATAGTGTGTTTATTGAAAGTAGCGCAAAAGCGACAGCCCGAGACGTCGTGGTCTGGGCCTAAACAAGGTATGCATAGGTAATGGAAATCCTTATGCGGTATTTGCTTCCCACAAGAAATACAATTGTTAACTTTGTCTGACATCGGTCTGAGGCAAGAAAAGTTTCCCCAACGGGGTACTTAGCTTTAAAGAAGACTTCGGTTTCCAAATTTTTGTAATTTCAGGAGCTGGCCGACCGGCACTTGCGAACTGCTTCTGCTTCGGGCACCGCGCGGCAAAAAAGACTGAAGAAAATGGCGTCGGCTGTGTCTTATATACCCCTGTCGCACTGACGTCAGGAAAAAAAGCGACAACAACCGACGCTGGACCTAGACTTTGGAATTCAGCCGACCGAGGACCCGTCTGACGGCAGAGAACCCATCTGTAATTACTGCAGCTGTATGCACGATGAACATCAAAGCAGTTTATGAACATCTAGCAAATGCAGTTTATATTCACCCTTGTTCTGAAAATTTGGAAAGAAAACAGGCAGGTTAATCATTAATATTTGATTCAGGGGCAACTTTCGGTAAGACAGAAGGGTTTGTGTGGAGAGAAACCTTGTCTTTATGAAAGATCAAGTAAGGGGGCACGCCACACAAAGCTTGGATCTCAGAAACTCTCCTGGACGAAGTAATGGCCACTAGGAAAGCTATCTTCCAGGGTATGAATTTCAAATCTATGGACGTTGCTGGTTCGAAGGGGGGGAGCAACTAGCACCTGCAGAACTAGGGTAAGGTCTCAACGAGGGACTGAATCCTTAACCAGAGGGCGTAAAAGAAAGGTGCCTTTCAGAAAAGCTTTACACAGTCTCAGAGAGGCCAGAGCATTCATATTTTCGCCAACATGAAAATTAGAGATGGCCGCCAGTTGTACTTTTACCATGGAGGAACTAGCCCCTTGTTGGTTAAATATTGGACAAAAACTCGAACACTGCAGGAACCGGGGCTGTAAAGGAATCTAGGTTCCTCTGAGAAGCCCAAATAGAGAAGCTTTTCCATTTGCTGCGATAAACCTTCCTAGTGGAAGCTTTGTGAGATGCCACCAGAATAGTCTTTACTGAAGATGATAGACCGGGAGTCCTAGCAATCAGGAGAACTGGAGCAACCAAGCCATCAGCTTGAGGCTGTCCAGGTCGGGCAGACAGATGCCCAAGAGATGAGAGATGAGATCCGGGCAAGGATCCAGAATCAGAGGAGGAGTTAGAACATGAGACCAGAGGAACGGGAACCACACCGGACAAGGCCAGAAGGGTGCAATGAGGATGACTTTGCACCCCAGTCAGCAAGCTTTCTGAAGAAACCTGGGAATGAGAGGTAATGGGAGGTAAGCATACAGTAACCCTGGAGGCCAAGCATGGACGAGAGCATCTCTGGGGGAGTCCCCTGGTGAGGGATCAGAGCGAAGAACTTGCTGCACTTCGTGTTGGAAGGAGATGCAAAGAAATCGCAGCAAGGCTGACCCCCACACAAGGAAGATCTTTGCTATCGATGGTTTCAGAGACCACTCGTATGGCATTAGAATAGCCCGACTCAGTCTGTCCACTAAAATGGTGAAGTGTCCCGGGATGTGCGCTGCAATCAGAAACCGATGGTGGAGATCACCCACTTCCACACTCTCATAGCCTCACGACAGCGAGGGTAAGATCTGGTTCCCCTTTGTTTGTTGATGTATCAGACAACAAACATGTTGTATGACTGAACTGCAATCGTCCCCGGGGGAAGAACAGCGTGAAAGGCCTGCAACACTAAAAGCACTGCTCTCATCTCCAGAAAATTGATATGCAATCTGGTCTTGGTCTGGGACCACGTGCCTTGGACCGTCCTCCCCAAATAGTGACCCCCACCCGAGCTGGGAGGCGTTCGTGGTCGCTGTGGCTCGGGCTGTAGGTGCTATGAAGGGTCGACCTGCCAAGATGTCTGGCGATTGGAGCCACCAGAAAAGAGACATCTTGCAGGCTCTGCTGATTTTTACTGGATAGTCCATGGGGAGGTCTAGCCAATACCACTGTACTGCCAGGATCCAGTGAAGCACCCGCATGTGAAGGCACACACAGGGAAGGATTGAGATTGCTGCGGCCATGGAGCCTAGGGCTCGGAGAACATCACTCGCCTTTGGCAGCCTGGGGCCAAGGATCACTGATACATGGGCCTGAAGGCTCTGGACCCTGTCTAGTGTGAGAAAGACTTGCAATTGTAGAGTGTCCAGCCGTGCCACTATAAATTCCAAGGTCTTTGTCGGGTTCAAGAGGGACTTGGAGAGGTTGATGGTAATCCCTAGGTTGACTGCAAGATGCAGGAAGGAGTCTCTGGCCATGCAAAGAAGATGCTTGGTGGCAGCAGCGAGGAGCCAATCGTCTAGGTAAGGAAACACCTGAATTCCCTGAAGCCTCAGGTGAGCCGCTACAACTGGCATAACCTTGGTGAACACCCTAGGGGCTGTGGTGAGACCAAAGGGTAGGGCTCTGAACTGGAAATGACTGGCTCCCAGCCGGAAGCGAAGGAATCTCCTGGAGGTTCTGCAAATTTTGATTTGGTAGTAAGCGTCCTGGAGGTCTATCGACCACATCCAGCCTCATTCTCAGCAGTAAGGTAGAATGGACTGCAAGGTGACCATCTGGTATTTCTGCTTAGCTACTGTCAGGTTCAGGGATGGCAGGTCCAATATGGGCCAGTGGTCCCCCATCTTTTTTGGCACTAAAAAGAACCTGGAGTAAACGCCTAATCCGGACTGATCTGGGGGGACCGGTTCGATGGCTCGATTGTGAAGCAGCTTTGAAATTTCTTGCGCTGCCGCCTCCCTTTGAACGGGTGGAACATCCAGGAGGTGCTTTGGTTGGACGGGTGGGGCAACAAACGGGATGGAGTAGCCTCTGGATATTATTTGGAGCACCCAACGGTCCGCATAATGGACTCCAAAGCTGTTAGGTGCAATGACAATCTTCCCCCGACTGTCTCCAGATTAGGACAGTCGGGCAACCCCTCAGGGCTGCTGTGTGGGTCTGTCCGAGAAGGTCTCCCTAGACCCAAAGTTCCTCACCCCCCCCCTACCTCTGGGGCGGTGTCTGTCTTGTCCCTCTCTGCCTCTAGGGGACAAGTTGTCCTGAGAGTCCCAGAAAAACTGAGATTTTCAGAATCACATCTTCTTTTGCCCTCTCTGATTCCTAGAAAAGGATCTTTGAGGGCTAGAGAAGCGGACTCCCACTGCAGACAGTCTTCCCATCATTCTTGCTCTGGACTAGGGTGTGACGTACTATTTTCCCGAACAGGAAAGAACCACCAAAGGGAGCATTTGTGAATGACGCCTTGAAGGGGTCCAAGAATTGACATAGTCTGAGCCAAGTGTGTCGCCTCATAGCTACGCCGGTCCCAGCCACCCTAGCTGCTCCTTCTGTGGCATGGGAAAGAAGATGCATGGACGTGTTCAAAACAGATTTTAGAGTCTAATTTTTTGGCTGAGAACAGCCGCTTGTCCTCCGGCGACAAAGACGCTGGGGACGACACAGAGAACTCTGTGACTAGGTCTTGCTGAAGTCGGATGACGTGTGCCAAATAATTCAGCGCTCGAATGGAAAACGTGCTGAAGAAAAGACTCACTTCCCAAATCGATCCACTGCCCTAGGCTCCTTGTCCGCAGGGTGGACAAAGACATTTCCTGTGCCAGTTCTCTCTTGGTGGCAGCTGCAACCACCATAGCATCCACCGGGGATCCCTTGTACCAAGCCTGTCTGTGGGAGGAGAGAGGATCCTGTCCAGGTGTTTAGGTACTGGCTCTATCATGTCAGGCTCCTTCCATGCCCGTGTGGTAATGAGATCCACTAAGGGATCCGCAGGAGGGGACACCCAGGATGTAGATGGGCCCGTGCCAATACTGACTCATCCGTAGAGGGTTTGGGGGCTGACCAACCTCCTGTCTGGTGGAGGATCTCCATGATGTCTCCAAAGTAGAGATCCTCGGGAGGTGACCTGGGGGAACCCTCACCTTCATCTAAGTCAGTATCTTCTGTGAGGGACTCGGGGGAGTCCATGTGTCTCCTTTTACATGAATGCTTATGGGGACCTTCTTCAGTGGGACTCTCTGAAGAGGGCTCGTAAGTCGGTGGGGGGTTCCATGATGGGATCCACCTGGCAGTCCTCTAGCACGGGCTGCCCCTGGGACAAGCTGATGGGAGTCATGACCAAATCCACAGAAGCCTGGGCGGAGTCCAAGGCAATGGGCTGGGGTCTCAATCTTTGGGAGAGAACCCTTTCCACCACGTCGAATGCCAAAGGAGAGAGCACCTCCTTAGCAATCAACAAAGAGGAAGCTCTCCCCCCGCTCCACAGTGAGGATTGGGGCCAAGGTAGCCGGGGTTCCGAAGGAATGGCTCGGATCCGACAAAGTCGGAGCCAAAGACACCTCTGTTCCCTCGGATCCAACTGCCCGTTCTCGGCCCCGAGAGTTGCTCGGATCCGAATAGGTCTGAACCAAGGAACTCAAGGTAATGGCCGGCGTCAAGGCTGGAGGAACAGTCTGCGCCGAACCCCCAGCTCCGAGGATCCGAGGATCCATAAACCCCGAAACCGCAGGTCAGATCGGGGAAGGAGAGATTGGATGGAAGAAGGGCATGGAGGTCCCCTCTCCAGCTGGAGAAGGGCCTGGCAAGACTCCCATTTGGATCTGCGTCCGAATGAACCTCCACATCATCCTGTCCTTATCTAGCTCCGACAGACTCTGAGTCGAATGCGAGGAGGCGACTGACTTGGATCTTGCTGGTCGGTGCGACGACCTCAAAGAAGGCCTTGGGTCAGAGGGCTCAGTCGGCTCTGGGGAGAACCTCGGGGAATGGAGCCGAGGAGAGGTAGTTCTAATTACTTTTGAAGGCGGGCAAGGGAAAGGCTCCCACTCTGGAGATCACTTGCGGTGCCTATCCCCTCTCTTGTCCTTGTCTTTTTTCTCTTTTTTCTTACTTTCAGTCCCCACTTCAGAAGGCTTAGTGGGAGGTTGATTCCCAGCCTGGGGGGGGGGGGGTTGATCAGCTACTGGAGCTGAGGTTGAGGTCGCCATGTCTAAGGCAGAGACTAGTAAGAAGGCCCTTAGCTACCAGCTTTGCCTTCCTTTCCTTTAAGGTCCTAGGGTTGAACCCTGCACACACACTACAAGGCAGGGCCAGATGGGGAACACCCAGACAAATAGCATTTTTTGAAAGTTAGTTTTGGCTGCTCAGCCATAACAAAAATCCACAGCGCCAAAAGTTAAACCAAACTATCACACACACACACACACACACACACACACACACACACACACACACACACACACACACACACACACACACACACTAAGGTTGGGTTAGGCCTATTACACTACCTTACTAACTTTAACTTTTTTTTTTTTTTTTAAACAGAAAAAAACGACAAACAACGAAGAGGAGGAAGTGTTAATTACCGACCACACAAACACATACACACACACAGACACACACACACTAAATATATCAGAAAAAAACTTCCACTTAATATACCCAACTTGGAGCTAGAGACCACGATGCATACGCATGAAGCGGCAAATGAGATCTGAGGGAAGGTAGGAGATGTGAGGGATTATGGGTAAGGGGAGGAGCTTTGGGCAGATGCTTGGAAAATGTTGCCGGCTCAGATCTGATATGGATCCGAATACCCACAGGTTGCAGATAAATGAAGTTAACTACTTCAGATCTTTGGTATAAAAAGGATTAGTTCTAAGAGAGACTCTATCATTGAAAAAGGTTATGTTCAGTTATTGAGAAGACAGAGTTTGCAATTCTGATAGTTGATGTAATAGCATCAATAAAGGCTGTTTTCCATGAGAAATATCTCAACTAGCAGGAACTAGCTGGTTCAAAGGGTTTCTGGGTGAGACCTTGGAGTACTTAAGATCCCAAGGAGAAGAAGGATCTTTAATCAGAGACCTAAGGTGAAAAACCCCTTTAAGAAAGGGCTGACATAGTTTGGAGGAGGAAAGAATAGAGGAAAAACCAACTCCCTTCCCTACGTGAAAATTTGTAATAGCTGCGAGCTGAACCTTTATGGTAGAAAAACTAGCTCCATCATGAAAAAGCGAGTTTAGAAATGTAAGGACATCCCAGACTGAAGCAGAAAAGGGTTTGATATTCCTTTGTGAGGCCCAGATGGAAAACCTCTTCCATTTGCTACAATATATTTTCTTGGTGGAGGGATTTTAAGAAGCAAGGACATGGGAAGGAAGCCTGGACTTTAGCAAAATCTGCCTGTAGAAGAGGGTTCGTCTTGCAAATCAGGAAAGGACCTTTGGATTTATGGAACCACATATTCTTCCAGCTCTGCTGGCTACCGGAAAAGGTCCATTGGGGAGAAGAAAACTTGGTCCCTACAGCAGATAAGGTCTCGCTCTCCTGTTTGTGGTGTGTAAAAGATTCCTTAACTAATGGCCCGAACAGAGATGAACCGTCAAAGGGGGTGTTAATGAATAACACCTTGAGAGGTTCCACAAACCTGAGTCTCATCCAGGCATGTCTCTTAAGGGCTATGCTTGAACCAGCCACTCAAAGTGTTCCCTCCACCAAGAGAGAGATCAGCCTCATTGAGGAGTTAGCAACAGAAGCCATAGTTTTCAGCTGTGTGTAAACTTTTTTGAAGCGACTGCTTCAGAGAGGTGGAAATTTCCTTCACCAGGTCTCTCTGAAGGCATGTGAAGTGTGCCAGATAATTCAATGCTCTCAGCGAAAAAGTGGCTGATGCATACACCAGTCTCCCATGTCTGTCCAAGGCCCAAGACTCTCTGTTTGGGGGGTAGACAGTAGAGCTCTGTTCAGCAAGCTCTTTTCTGGTGGCTGCCGACACCACAATGGCATCAACCAGGACACCTTTACTCCAAAAGGGATGATCGGGGGGGGGGTGCCCAAGGTATTATCCGCACACTTCGGGATTGCCTCCATGGTGCCAGTCTCCTTCCAAGCCTGGCTGACTATGACATCAATAACTTGGTCCACCGGTGGGGTCACCCAGGATGTAGACAGTCCCGTCCCGAATGCCTCTAGGAACACAGACTCTTCTGAGGAAGGGGGTTGGGAAGACCATCCGTCCTTTTGTTTCGGGATTGCTAAGTTATCTCCAAAGGATAGTCAGGTGGAGATTGGGGGGATGTTTTCCCTTTGTTGAAGTGTCAAAGTCAGTGTCTAAGACAGTGTCCTCTGTCAAGGACTCCAAGGAGGAGTCTATGTGCTTTCTTCCTGCACCGATGCTTCTGGAGAACCTCCTCTACAGGATACTCTGGGGAGGAGTCAGAAGACAGGATAACCCCTTGCTGAGGGGTAAGCTGGTGGCTCTCTGGGAGGGGCTGACCATGGATTGGATGGATGGGAGTAAAGTTTCAATCCACAGAGGAATGGGTAGGGCCTGGCAGAGGAGGGACTGTGTCTCGAGGCATCTAGACAGCCCTCTCTGCCACCTGGAATGCCAAGGTTGCCAGGAGAAACTGCCCTCCCCGCCCCACAGGCCAAAGCCCCTAAGGGAGAAAGAGATGATGCCATCCGGATCCAACATCGCCAGAAGGCACTGGACCCAAACTGTCAAATGCCAAGGCCCCCAGGGGAAGGGAAACTCTAAGAAGATCGGAGCTTACACCAACCTCGAGGACCCGGCACATACCACTGGGATCCGGGACCTGCTCTGACAAAATTTGGAGATGAGCCAGTCTGGGACACTTCCGTAGACGGGGAAAGAGATATCCCATGATCTGATGCTGGTCCACTTGGGAATACTAGGCCCTACAGCTCCAAATCAGAGGACTCGATCAGAGGAGGAGGTTGCGGTACTGGGGTCGGAGCTCTCACGGAGCCAGCATGGGCAGAGAGAGTAAAATTCCCAGCTGGATCTGAGTGAGGAAACTCCTCATCATCCGATCCATATCGGACTGGGACAGCATGAGGTCACTGAACTGGTGACATGCTTGGCCGGGCAGTCTGAGCTGGTGAGGGGGACTTGCTCCAGTGCAGAGTATGCCTTGCAGATTGACAATCTGGGCGGGTGTGACCCTGAGGCCACTCCAGAAACGAGGAGCTGTGGATCTCTATTACTTCTGACAGCTCAGAGAGACTGCTCGGACCCAAGGTCAAGGGATCCGGCAGAGCAGAAGGTTTGGTTGGTGCTGACTCCCCTGTATCCAATGTGCCTCTCAGATCCAGAGAGAAGCAAGGGCAGGCTGGATCCGATGTTGATGGATCCGAAAGCTTCTGGCTCTTTTCAGAAGTTGAAGCTGATGTCCCTGGGGAAGCATTGGGGGGGGGGATCTTTTGGATGGGAGTCTGGACTCCAGAGGAGGGAGGGAAGAAGCCCTCTTAAAATAAGTTTGCTCTTCCTACTGGCGAGGACCTGGGGAGTGAAGGCCAAGCAGATGTTGCATGGCATCTCCAAGTGTCCCGGACCCAAGCAATAAATGCACCTCTTGTGGGCATCCAATTGGGGGATCTTATGCACACAGAGTACACCTGTTAAAGCCAGAGGGTTTTTTAAGCTTTTCTGCCATGCTAAATAAGAAGCACTCACAATCACTACTTACACTAACTCACCATTAACCACACCAAACTTACAACTAAAAATGTAACTAAAAGATAGTGGGAAAGCTTTTTTTTTTTTTTTTATTTGTAAGGAGAAAGAGAAAAGAAAAAGGACAAGAGAAAGCAGAAAGGTGGAAAGATCCATGATGTCAGGAAAAGATTGTGTAATGGGAGGGGGAGGTTGTAACTAAAGATAAGCTAGCTATCAAAAAGGAAGAAAAAGTTCTGACTTACAGGAAGTTTATCAGAAAATATTAGAGAAAATTCACTTGGCTGCAGAGAGGCTCACAATCCTGTCTGTCCGGAATGATGACAAACGAGATCTGAGGGTTTGAAAAGGAGTGAGGCATCATGGAAAAGGCAGGTGTCTGAGGCTCAGATCCTATGTCTGCAGGAAATGACCAAGTTAGATCAGAGGACAGATCTGAACACCCAGTCGTGATGCATAAAAATGGACATCAGATCTGTAGATATCTTACTGATCACTATTGCAGCATTCCTTGAAAGAGGGATAGCCTGCCAAGGGTAGCCATTCTTTCAGCCAGCATACAAAAGCCTGGACCATTCCATACATTCGATGTACGACCTAGGACTGAAGGCTGGAAGTACATAAAGGACGTACGTACATGCACATGCTTAAACCTCAGAACTGACTTGCCGCAGGAGAACAACAGGAACAGCAGCAGAGGTAACTATATACATATGTTCATGCTCATTAAGAAAAGGAGAAAAGAAAAGGAAGCCCCTCAGCTAGAATAAAAAGGGGTAGGGATGGAATACTACAACAGTGATCAGTAAGATGTCGACTGTTATGGTAAGTTCTTACACAATTGTACTATGTACTTCCAAGATCACTGATGCAGTATTCCTTACAAGTGGGAGAGTACTAAAGTCACTGAAGACAGCAGAGGAAGAAGGAATTGATTAACAGCCGAGAATGCCTTGGAAAACCTGCTCTGGCCTTAGTAAACACATACAACTTACAGTGGATATAAAAAGTGTACACACCCCTGTTAAAATGCCAGGTTTTTATGATATAAAATAAATGAGACCAAAATAAATCATTTCAAAAATTTCCCACCTTTAATGTGAGCTATAACCTGTACAATTCAACTGAAAAACAAACAAATCTGTTAGGGGAAAAATATAAAAAATAAAAAATGTACAATAAGCTGGTTGCCTAAGTGTGCACACCCTTAAACTAATACTTTGTTGAAGCACCTTTTAATTTAATTACAGCATTCAGTCTTCTTGGGTGCACACCTGCCATCAATTAAAGAGACTCCGATGAACCCCAAATAAAGTTCAACTGTCCTAGTAGGATTTTCCTGACATTTACTCAGTTGCCTGCGACAGCAAAAGCCATGGTTTGCAGAGAGCTTACAAAGCATCAAAGGGATCTCATTGTTGAAAAGTATCAGTAAGAGAAGGGTACAAAAAAATTTCCACAGCATTGGATATACCATGGAACACAGTGAAGACAGTCATCACAAAGTGGAGAAAATATGGGACAACAGTGACGTTACAAAGACCTGGACGTTCCTCCAAAATTGATGAAAAGACAAGATAAAAACTGGTCAGGGAGGCTGCCAAGAGACTTACAGCAACAGTGAAGGAGCTGTAGGAATTTCTGGCAAATACTGGTTGTGTACTACATGTGACAACAATCTCCCACATTCTCCATATGTCTGGACTATGGGGTAGGGTTGCAAGATGGAATCCTTTTCTTACACAGAAAAACATCCAGGCCCAGCTAAAATTTGCAAAACAATACAGCAAGTCTCCCAAAAGCATGTGGGAAAATGTGTTATGGTCTGATGAGGCCAAGGTTGAACTTTTTGGCCACAATTCCAAAAGGTACGTTTGGTGCAAAAAACACCACTTTGTATCACCAAAAGAATACCATCCCCACAGTGGCAGTTATCATGCTTTGGGGTTGCTTTTCTTTAGCTGGAACTGGGGCTTTAGTCAAGGTGGAGGGAATTATGAACAGTTCCAAACCTTCAGGCGTCTGCTAGAAAGCTGACGATAAAAAAGAATTTCACTTTTCAACACGACAATGACCACAAGCATATATCCAAATCAACAAAAGAATGGCTTCACCAGAAGAAAATTAAAGTTTTGGAATGGCCCAGCCACAGTCCAGACCTAAATCCAATAGAAAATCTGTGGGGTAACCTGAAGACGGCTTTGCACAAGAGATGCCCTCTCAATCTGACAGATATGGAGTGCTTTTTCAGGGAAGAGTGGGCAAATATTGCCAAGTCAAGATGTGCCATGCTGATAGACTCCTACCCAAGAAGACTAAATGTTGTAATTAAATCAAAATGTACTTCAACAAAGTATTAGTTTAAGGGTGTGCACACTTACGCAACCAGCTGATTGTATGTTTTTTTTTATTTTTCATTTTTTTTTCCCTTAACAGATTTGTTTGTTTTTCAATTGAATTGTACAGGTTATATGTCACATTAAAGTTGGGAAAAGTTTTGAAATGATTTATTGGGGTCTCATTTTTTTATATCACAAAAACCTGGCATTTTAACAGGGGTGTGTACATTTTTTTGCATCCACTGTCTAATGTTTAGTAAAAGTGTGAACAGAAGACCAAATAGCTGCTTCTAGAATGGATCTGGTATCCAAACCCTTGAGAAACGCACCAGAGGAGGTTACTGCCACAGTAGAATGGGCTCTAACAGAAGAAGCAAGCTGCTTTCCATGACAGTAACAACAAAAGAAATGGCCTTAGAAATCCAAGAAAAAACAGCTTCCTTGGATACTGGCAAACCAGGGGTCTTACCATAAAAAGATGTAAAAAGTTCTTCCGGTTTTCTAATGTCCTTAGTCCTGTCAAGGTAAAATCTGAGCTGCCTATGCAAATCCAAATAATGAAGAATTCTTTCACCCCTACTTTGAGAAGGAAAAAGGAGGTAAGATTGCCAGACTGGTTCAAAGATAAGTCATTAGCTGCATTAGAAATAAATGAAAGATTAGTCCTAAGCGAAACTCTGACCTTATGAAAAACCAATAAGGGTGGAACTGCCATAAAAACATGCAGTTCAGAGATCCTCTTGGCAGAATTCAGTGCCACCAACGGGACAGTCTTCCAAGTATAAACTTTTAAGGAGGAACTGATTACAGATTCAATAGGTGACAAATTAACCTCTGCCTTCTCAAGAGGGAGAAACTGGCCAAATAGTGCCCTGATCCAAAAGACACTGAAGGACTGGAGAAAACTGAGACAATCGATTTGGAGGAGCATGAGAAATGTCTACAATCGGTGAAGGGACTTCCATGACATTATGTAACCCTCTTTGACTTCTTCTTCTTCTTCTTCTTTCGGCTTTATCCCGGTTAGGGGTCGCCACAGCGGATCACCTGTCCGCACATTGAATGGCAGTGGAGTTTTACGGTGTCAAGTTGCCAGCCCGCCCAACCTTCCACAGAAGGCACACCACCTAGGGCCAATTTAGAGTGTCCAATCCACCTGCAGCATGTCTTTGGGATGTGGGAGGGGAGGACATGCAGACTCCAGAAGGCACCCCAGCCGAGGATCGAACCGGAGAACCTCTTGCTGTGAGGCGGCAATGCTAACCACTGCACCACCGTGGCCGCCCATGTAACCCTCTTTGACAATGAAGAAAAATCACTGGCCCATGACATCTATTGCCAAACTGGAAAGGACAGGGACAGTGTTTGAGAAGAGGAATCTGGCGTTGAGGAAGGGAAGGAAGACAGTCAGAGAAGCAGATCTGTCAGGAAAGGAGGGGTTTACACTCCTGTCCTGCTTTCTCAGAAAATCTACCCTTAGAAGGGTGCTTACCCATTTTATGCTGCCTTTGTTGCCTTCTAACAAAAGGATGCACCTTAGAAGGATTATATCTCTGATAATTTGGGATAAGTGAAATAAACATTTGCTTCAAGTCTGGAATGTCCTTACCCTCGTCCTGAAAAAACTTTAATTAGGTTTGCAGCCTCTCCACTAGCTGCCTCAATGTAAACACTGGATTGACTGTATTGCATCCTGACCTGAATCTGAACTTATAATCTCTCATCTTACTTTCTACTATCCTGCATATCTGTTTATCACCCTCTCTAGCACTTTCATGCTGTGCAACAGGTTTAATACTCATGCACTGCCTACAGTTGTAAATATTTCCTTTGTTCTTGTACACTGGTACTAGAATGTTTATTCTCCACCTATCTGGGATATATATGCCTCTCTCAAACCATAACTATCCTCAGAAGCAATTTCCTCCCTAATGCACTCAACATCTTGATCAAGCAATATGTTTGTTTATCGACGCTTGACACATTCCCTGACTTCGCTTTCCTTGGTGCACTTCATACTCCTTCTAGGGTGGGTTCTCCTTCCTCTTTCATAGTAGGCTGTTTGTATGCAGTAGTACAGCTTGTGTGTGTGTGTGTGTGTGTGTGTGTGTGCGTGTGCGTGTGCGTGTGTGCGTGTGTGCGTGTGTGTGTGTGTGTGTGTGTGTGTGTGTGTTCTCCGTAGTTTTGTGAAGTACTGTTTCCATTTGCCATCGATGTCCTCTAGACCGGTGATCAAATTGCTACTGGTATTCCTTATGCAATTGCTACTGGTATTCCTTATGCACAGTGTCTGCCAGTTAACGCTTTCTGTCATTGCCTTGCAATGCGACAGAACTTCTTTGTGTCATATGTTGGGTCACTTTTCAGACGATGATGCCAGTTCTCTGACACCCAGGTCTTGGCCTTTGTGGCTGATGTCTTGGTCTCTTTGTTCACCAACCAGAACTACTGTCTTTCTTAACATGGTTTGCTTTTCAATCTCCCATATTGGTCTGCGCTCCTCCTTTCTTTGGGTAATTTCCCAGAGCTTTTGACTTCCACCACCAGCTTTCCTTATGTACCTTATTTCCAAACCTGGCTTGACCGCAGGTCTGTTCGTTTGTCTTCACACATGCTCCTTTGCTACACTGCCATTCTTCCTCTGATCCACCTATTCCCTATTCTTTCTGAGGTGCTACAGCCATAAGTATTTCCTTAAACTTCTGTGCTTTCTCTCCACAACGTCTAGGTAGTCAGCCTAGTCTCTGTTGATCTTACAGCCCTCTCTGACCACTGCTTGCAGGTCATTGTGGCTACCACTGGTTTATGATCAGGTCCATCTGTTTCACTACTCATGATTTTGCACTCTCATATCTGACACCAATGTCCTTTTCTTAATAGGAGAATGTCTACCAGAGTTTCAGGTTTCCACTCTTATATGTCAGTTTGTGATTGTCCCTAGTGGTAAAGCACATCTTGGCAACCATTATGCCATTTGATAGACAGAAGTCCAGAATGGTCTCCCCATTATTCCTGTTGCCCAAGTCATGGAGCCGGGCAATTCCATACCCTGCTCCGTCTATCCAGATATGAGCAGCCATGTCACCAGTTATTAATTCCAACTTCTTCAGTCCCAATTTATACAGGAGGTCTTACAGCTGCTGCATGATTACCCCATTCTCCTCACTATTGCAGCACTGCTGTGGAGTGCAGTCCGAGATAAAGACTGCCATGATCTGTCACTGACAACTGATATTTCTCAATAGCTTCAGAAGACACTCTCACTTCAACTCCTACCCCTTTTCTAGTCTGTCCTCCATCTAAGTAATACACTAAATGTCAAGCCAAGAGACTTCACTGCTTTGCCCTTCCATCTTGTCTCTTGCATATGCAGAACATCCAGTCCTCTCGTAGACACTACCATCCACTTCCATATTGCATCCTGTCACTGAAACGATTACTGAACATATCAATTATTTGTTAACTTTTGTCAGGTTGACTGATTTTACATTCAGCTTTCTTGCAACAAAGCTATCCCAGGTAGCCCAGTCTAACTGGACAGCCATCTGTTTACTAACCCAAGGCTGATGGGCTTTATGAAAGGGACACTGGCAAGTGTAAGCATGCATACCCCTCCCACCACTGGCATGGGCCCCTGGCATAGGTGAACAGACCAGATCTTCAACCCTTCTGTCTATCAAATGGCTTGATGGTTGCCAAGATGTGCTTTACCACAAGGGGCAGTCACAAACTAACATATAAGAATCAGAAAATACCCATACCCCTT